>NC_082696.1:69766620-70400799 GCF_949987515.2 Delphinus delphis
GCCTCTTCAATAAGTGCTGCTGGGAAAACTGGACAGTTACATGTAAAAGGATGAAATTAGAACATTCCCTAACACCATATACAAAAATAAACTCAAAATGGATTAAAGACCTAAATGTAAGGCCAGACACTATAAAACTCTTAGAGGAAAACATAGGCAGAACACTCGAGGACATAAATCACAGCAAGATCCTTTTTGACCCACCTTTTAGAGAAATGGAAATAAAACCAAAAATAAACAAATGGGACCTAATGAAACTTAAAAACTTTTGCACAGCAAAGGAAACCATAAACAAGACGAAAAGACAACCCACAGAATGGTAGAAAATATTTGCAAATGAAGCAACTGACAAAGGATTAATCTCCAAAACATACAAGGAACTCATGCAGCTTAATATAAAAAAAAAAAAAACCCAATCAAAAAATGGGCAGAAGACCTAAATAGACATTTCTCCAAAGAAGATATACATATTGCCAACAAACACATGAAAGAATGCTCAACATCATTAATCATTAGAGAAATGCAAATCAAAACTACAATGAGATATCATCTCACACCAGTCAGAATGGCCATCACCAAAAAATCTATAAACAATAAAGGCTGGAGAGGGTGTGGAGAAAAGGGAACCCTCTTGCACTGTTAGTGGGAATGTAAATCGATACAGCCACTGTGGAGAACAGTATGGAGGTTCCTTAAAAAACTACAAATATAAGTACTATATGACCCAGCAATCCCACTACTGGGCATATACCCTGAGAAGACTGTAATTCAAAAAGAGTCATGTATCACAATGTTCATTGCAGCTCTATTTACTATAGCCAGGACATGGAAGCCACCTAAGTGTCCATCGACAGATGAATGGATAAAGAAGATGTGGCACATATATACAATGGAATATTACTTAGCCATAAAAAGAAACGAAATTGAGTTATTTGTAGTGAGGTGGATGGACATAGAATCTGTCATAAAGAGTGAAGTAAGTCAGAAAGAGAAAAACAAATACCGTATGCTAACACATATATATGGAATCTAAGAAAAAAAAAAAAAGGTCATGAAGAACCTAGGGGCAAGATGGTAATAAAGACACAGACCTACTAGAGCATGGACTTGAGGATATGGGGAGGGGGAAGGGTAAGCTGTGACAAAGTGAGAGAGTGGCATGGACGTATATACACTACCAAACGTAAAATAGATAGCTAGTGGGAAGCAGCTGCATAGCACAGGAAGATCAGCTGGGTGCTTTGTGACCACCTAGAGGGGTGGGATAGGGAGGGTGGGAGGGAGGGAGATGCAAGAAGGAAGAGATATGGGAACATATGTATATGTATAGCTGATTCACTTTGTTATAAAGCAGAAACTAACACACCATTGTAAAGCAATTATACTCCAATAAAGATGTTAAAAAAAAAAAAGAAAACAAAGTTTAGGCTGTAGAGTCAGACTATCTACTTGGTATCCAGACCTTGAAGAAGATGCTTAACTACTCTGTGCCTCAGTTTTAGTCTCTTTACAATGGTGATGACAGCTGTACTCACTTCCTAGGCTTCTCCTGAGAATTACACATAAATTACCTGCTAAATGCAGACAAAGCACCTAGCACCATGCCTGGCACATGCTGTTATTATCCTCATTATTTTAATTTCAAAAGAAAGATTATTTTAATGCAAAAAGGTTGAAAGTATCTCAGGGTAAAGGAAAATCATTTCTGAGAAAACTCAGCTGGCAAAATAAATACATACATATTATATATATTTGCGTGTGTGTGTGTGTGTGTGTGGTGTGTGTGTACACAAAAATGATCACTTAAAGTTTCATTTTATAAATGACAGAATACAATGTTTTTTTGAGACCTTCTGGTCAGTTTGCAGATATATTCAACAATGTAATTGAAACGAAAGTCAAATTCAGCTCACTTCCGTACTTTGTTATTTAAAATGGAGAGTGTTGAAAATACAGTTTCTCTTAGGCTTCTTTTGGAAAATGGAAGTAGCACAGTGCTAATACACCTAATCCAAATATTTTGAGCTAATTAGGAGAGCTCGAATATGAATAGCCCCAAGGAACCAGAATGGTAGTCAGCTCAGTTTCAGCTTCAGGAAGGTGGCAGGGAGAGGGCTACTGGGTGATCCTAGCTCAGATCCCCTATACCAGGGCCCAATCTACAGGAGCGCTGTCACACTTGTCTGCCATGGACCTGAGACTACTTCTCTAAATACCTGGTCAGGGACTTCCAGCTCTGTCTTGAGTTATGATGCTTTTGTTATGCTGTCCTTGCCCATCACCCTATTCCTGTCCACCACTTGGAAGAAGAATGACATGAGAATGTATACATTGTTCTATGTGCTGAGTGATTTCCATACTATTGGAAAATTTATCATGGGCTTATACTACCATATACTACCATATACTACCTTATACTCCTCTACCTTATACTCCCCTACATGAAGGGGATGAAAGGCACAGTGGTGTAGATTCCTATCTGTCCTTCTGTTTCACACTTGAAGCAAGACAATAAATTAGTTGACCTCCCAAGGTGACCTCCTAGCCACCATAACCAATTACCACATGTCACAGCATTAGCTGATGGAAATTATATTGGAAAGAAATAGAGGCAGGACAATGGATAGTATACTGAAAAACAGAAAATTCAAAACCTAGACCTGAAAATTTTTGAAACACTTGATAATTACAACAATGACACCATAATCATTAGTTACTATTATCCTCATCACACCTAACACAAAAGCAGTGTTTTGGTCAGGGTGTCAGCCGAAGACAGAATACACTTGGGGAGACACCCAGCTGCTGACAGCCAGGCAGTGCTGAAATAGCTAGGGAGGGAGGAAGAAATACCTCAAACCCACTTTTTCTTGCCACCCTGTCATCTCTGGCCAGTGTCTCCTATTGGGCTCCTGGGTGAACTCAACTGGCAGCCAGCCAGCAAGAAGGACATGGTGATGCCCCTTGCAGGGGCCAGTCTTGCAGGCACCAGGCAGAGCAGGATGGAGAATGGATGTGGGGCAAACAGGATAACTAGAGCGAGCACTTATGCCAGACCCTGGGCTGGGTGCCTTTACATGGACGATTTTATCTAATTGTCAAAAAGCTTCTATTATCCTTGTTTTACAGTCATGAAGATGGAAGCTTACAGCAGTTAAATAACATGCTCAACAGAGCACACTGCCTGCAAATAGTAAAGCCAGACGGTTTGACTCTACTAAATAGTCAGAAAAAAAATAGGAAATAAAATTTGAGATGTTACACTAATCAGGGTGTCAGAAAACCAGACCCTTGGGCCAAATCCAGCTTACCACCTGTTTTTGTAAATAAAGCTTTATTGGAACACAGCCACTCCCATTTGATTATATTTTGCTGCTTTCACACTACGGCAGAATTGAGTAGTTGCATCAGTGGCCAAATGTCCCACAAAGCTTAAAATATTTACTAGCTGGCCTTTTACACAAAAGTTTGGTAATAGAAGAAGAGATTTTACTTGGAGCCACTTCCTGACTTCTCTGCTTCTTAAAAGACCACCTGATACCACCACAAAATACACAGAATGAACTCCCTCTAATTTGGGCTCAGCCTATGCCTGCCTGATGCCATCTAGGCATGGGAAGACATGGATGTCAGCATCGCACTGGGCTCCAGATGGAGGCACTGATTAAAAATAAATTATTAATTTCAAGTATTAAAATTATTAACATTCACTGCACAGAATTTGGAAAATACAAAAAGTGTGAGGGGGACTTCCCTGGCGGTGCAGTGGTTAAGACCTCGCCTTCTAATACAGGAGGGGCAGGTTCCATACCTGGTCAGGGAGCAAGAATCCCACATGCCTCGCGGCCAAAAAAACAAAACATAAAACAGAAGCGATATTGTAACAAATTCACTAAAGACTTTAAAAATGGTCCACATCAAAAAAAGAAACGTGAGGAAGAAGATAAAAATTATGCCACTCAACAATATGTTAATTATACACAGACATATGTAATTTTAACTTTTCACAAAAATGAGTTTATACCATGTATACTGCTATGTAACCTACCTACTGAACTGCCTTCTAACCTAAATATTCTATGACATTATATATTTTTCCTCAAGGATATTTTAATGGCTATTGAAATAATGATTCACATTTAAGTAATTATTTATTTGAATCGCATTAGTCTTACCCAAAATTGATTGAACATCTTTTATATGCCTACACTCCACTAGGTGCTGGGGATAAATCAGTGAATAACAGGCATTTTATATGCCTTCAGGGAACTTATATTCTGGAAAGGAAGGCATAGAACAAGTTAACAGGAAAATAAATAAAAGAATTACAAATTGTGATCAGTGTTATAACAGAAAGAAAAGAGTAAGAGTAACAGAGAGAGCTTACGTGGAGGTGCTTTATATAGCCTAGTCAGAGAAGGTTTCTCTGGGGGCTGGAATTTTAGCTGAGACCTAAAATGATGAAAAGAAACCAGCCATGCAAAGAATGAAGGAAGTGCATTCCCTGCAGAGGGAACACCAGATGCAAGGACCCTGAGGATTCAAAAGAAGCTTGTCCAAGGAACCAATCAAAGATCAGTGTGGCTCGAGTTTAGTGAGTACAGAGAAGAGTATCATAAAATGTAGTTAAAGGTAGGCAGGAGATTAATACCTGGGGTATACAATGAACTACTACTAGCAATAAAACAGAATCCTGTTATGGGCAACAACATAGATGATCTAAAAAAATCACTGTGTGTAGTAAAAGGAACCAGACACAGAAGAGATGATACCATGTACTTCCATTTATATCAAATCCTGGAACAGGATTTCATCAAAAAACTCATTTTTGATGATAGAAATCATAACAATAGTCCCTAAGTTAGGGAGTAGGGCAGGGATTAACTGAGAAGGGTATTTTTCTGGGGTGATGGAAATGTTTTATATCCTGATAGGGGTGTGTGTTACATGGGTAAATACATTTGTCAAAACTCATCACAGTATACACTTATATCTTATAAATTATAATTCAATATAAAACAAACAACAAAGGACGCACACACACAAACAAGAGTAGCTGGGGCCATTTCATGCAGGGACTCTGAAGTGGTGGTATGGGTTTAGATTTTATTTCAAGCACAGTGGAAAGCCCTTGGATGGTTTGCAGCAGTGCAATGACATGATCTGATTTATAGTTTAAGATCAGTGTTGCTCCTGTTGAAGAATGTATTGGAGGAGGACAAGTGTGAAGATCTCAAGACCAGCTAGGATATATTGCAGTAGTTAGGTTAAGAGATGATGGTGACATAAAGTGGGGAGTATCTTGGGTCTAAGGTGGAGGCAGTGGGCTCGTATTCAGCATGTAAAGGTACCAGGATAGGCCAAATCAGCCCCTTATTAAGTGACATTTGTTCTGTTCCCTTTTTGTATTATTTCCATTATAAGCCATCCTACACCCTTATAGATCAATGTTTGAGCACATCTATGGTTATATTCTTGGACTAAATAATATCTTAGAAGCAGAACTGCTAAAAGAAAGGGAATAAACATTTTTATTTAGATACAGGTCATCAACTTATCCAGAAATCAGCAAGTTTGAACACCCATGTCCCTGAATCTCAATTCAAACTGGCTGTTAATAATAATAATGATGATGATGATGATAATACTATTAAACTAAATAATAGCTTCTTGTTATTTTTTATTACTACAAAATTTGATTTTTTTATATTGTTTAGGCATTTGAATTTAGTTTTTGAGTTATCTATTTATTTCTTTGGAAGGTGGTCGTTCTTTAATAACTCTCCATGGTATTGATATTAAGCTTTAAGCTAAAATACATCATTATTTCCAAGACTTGCAATTGGATTTCATGAGTTTCTTCCAACAAAAAAAGACAGAATTGCACATTGTAAGTGCATCAGATAGCCAGGTTCCATTTCCCCATGTGGGACTTGATTTAGCATACTACCTTGGGTGAGCTATTTGAGCTCCCAGTGAATTAACCTTCTAGCTGGGTCAGCATCCTTCTAGCAGTATCTGCGTGACTGTTTTCTGTTTCTCTCTTCTCACTGTCATACTGAGATAGCATCAGAGAGATCAGACGGCAACTTTGCATGAGATACCAGAAGGCCTCTATCTGTCTTCTTGTTTTCTACGCCTTAAGAGCAATTAGTAGAATGAAGTTTGTTTTAATGGTTGAACCTATTGAGTGTACTCCTCCAGAAGCTCTTGTTTCTCCACAGTTGATGTCATTAGAATCTGTGAGCTGAACTGGGATCCAGTTTTCTCTTGTTTCCCAATGTCCTTCTCTCCAAAATCCTTTCAGTATCTATGCATTCTCATTGGTCAAAGCCATCTGTCAATAAAGATTTAACATACATTCCTCTCATGCAGATTTACAGTAAGAGTAATTGTGACAAGACTATTGTCTGCATTTCCTGACTTTTATTAAAACAAAAATTCATGGATATTTAACAACTACTTCAATACAAAGGATTTCCATTCTTATATGAAGGCTTCTAGTATAATATTCACCCTAGCCCTCCATTCTTATCATACGCTTCCCACATTCTTCCTAGTAATGTTCAGTATACATCCTGTGTAGTCATCATCTATAGTAGAGAAATTAAATTCCTATAGACTAATGGTTCTGTTCGGAAGGTTGTTGGACTTTTCCCTTCAAAGGTCCTTTGCTTTTTTCAAAATGGTTTCAGAATCTTCCTAGTCTTTTCCACAACCATTTGACTTTGTTAAGTTGGTTATTTGAATTCCTGACACACATGGCACAGGTAATGGCTGTACCACCAACTGGCAGTTGTTATCATAGTGATTTATGACTTTGTAGACTTATAAGTTCCTTAAGGACCAAGACCATGTCTTGTATATCTTTAGTTGCCTTTAACCAATTTTTTTTTTTTTTGCCAAGTGCCAACCAACGTTGTCAACACTTGACATAAGTTTGTGGACAACCTAATGAAGGAATGAATGAATGATGGGTGAATGGTGAATTAAGAAAACAAAAATATAGTCTGTGGCTGTGGAACAGTCTATGAAGGGATGCTGTGTATTTTCTCTCCTTAATACCATAGTATAGCCAGTCACACTCTCAGAACACTGTAAAGCTTAAATTATAATATATTTAATTCAAGTCCTTATCAAGCACCTTAACATAAAATAGGCTTATTTATTTAAAGAATTTTATTAGAAGTCTGAAATCCTGGATATTTTTCTCCTATGCCTAGTTTGACATTGTGCAAGGAATTTAAACACGCTGAGCCCTTTGTTACCTGTCTATAAAACTCTTGAGGAACTCATAGTTAAGATTTATGAAAAAATACTAGGAGGTTGCTTTGAAACTACTGAATTTATATAACTGTACCATAAAAGTACACACCAACAATCATAATCATCATTAAAAATAAGTGAATGTTTTGGGTTTCCTTTAAAAATATATTTAGTTCTGAAAAGCATGAAAAAAAGATATATACAATTCAGTCAACAAAGTATGTACACAAATTAAGTTTTTTAAAATAGAAAATTTATATGCTAATAAATGCCTAACCCTGGGAAAACTGCTGTAAGCTAAAGTTCAATAAATATGACTGAGCAGGAATGAGAGCGAATGCTAGGAATGGTGAGAAACTTCATTACTGCCTATTTCCTGGAAATAAAACCTGACTTCTGGGTGAAAACGCTCTAAGTCTGTGAATTTCAAGTATGATTCCAGGATATGGATGACACATAAGGATCCTCAAAATGGTGCAGGCTAGCTTTTTGTAGTGCTGCAGTAATACAGACAATAAGGAAATGCCTCTAGTTTCTACCATGAATTTGTATTTATTTGCCATATTTAATACAAGGACGCGCTTGTGCAATGTCCTTGCTCTTGGAGGGTTTACATTCTCTTTGAGAAGAGAAAATGAAATAAAAACTAATGCCTAATCCAGTTAAAATAGTGTGAACAATGCTTGTCAAACTGTAGGTCATAATCTGTCATGGGTTACGATATCAACAATGAAAATATCAGAGGGCATCACATGGAATAAGGCAAAATGTTATTTTGTGAAAATATTTAAGAGCTGTGTGTTAGTGTTTAGGTGTGTATCAAATGTATTGTTGTGTTTTACTGTGGGTTGTGTCTCCAAATGTTTGAAAGCCTCTGAATTAGCAGGCCAGTGCAGATATGCTATATAAACTAAAATAATAAAAATGAAGAGCTGCAGCCCAGCTTGGTGGCCGGGCCATTTCTGCAGAGCAGGTGAGCTGCCTCCTGAGCTTCCATCAGCTGTCAGGAGTGGTACAGCTGCATCTGAATGTAAGGAGCTGGGGCTGGAGAATTCAGCCTTGCCTTCATGACAACAGCAGCAGATGGCCCTGTTGGGAACTCTCGCTGGCCATTCATTCGCTGGCCAGCGTTCACACAGAGAGAGCAAGTGACAGAGCTTAGGAGCAGAGTGTTGTAAGCTTTAAGAGACTCTGGAGACCATGAAGCCCAGCCCCTCATATTATATCCTAGCCAAGAAGGATGTGTGAAAACCTCCTGGTGTCCAGGGATGGCTCCAGAGCTCCTCTCCCTTTCCCCTACCTCCACTCCTCCACCAGATAATCCCGCCTGACATGAGGGATTTGATAGAAGTATGTTGGCATCTTCAAAATTGGGACCTCTCCATTTTACATAAAGCTAATCAACACAAGGCTTTCCCAAGTTGAAACTTGCCCATGATTACCAAATGATGTACGGTTGTTTGTGATACAGATAACATTCCAATAGGGACCTCACTAAATATCCTCTAAAAACTCCTATTAAACAAGACCTCTGGCTGAACTTCAACCTTCTGCTAAGGAGTGAAAAAGAGTCGTGCTGTATCTGTTAACACGCCTCTCCCCAGCTCTATTCCAAATCCTGGAATTGTTAGGCAAATTACCCTATTTACCTTGTAAAATTTTGCACAAAGTGAGGCATCAACCTCCAGAAGAGTGTAATTAATTAAAGATAACTGGACTGATTGAATTTAACATTCAACTCTGGAGTGCCTATAAAAAGGACAAGGTGACCATCTATTATTAAGTTCTTAGTAGCTTTTGGCTTTCTTTATAACAGACGTTTTCCTGTGTTGGTCAATAGTATACTATGGGTTATAAAATAAAGAAAGAAGTCTGAACAATTGATTGGCAAATTTCCCAAACTTAGGTCGGCCTCAAGTATATGAGAAATGATGCTACACTGAGGGCAAATACCAAAACAAATCAATCTGATTCTACAAAATCTCTTTTAGTTTGGCTGGATGCTCCCTGAACTCCCACTGCAGAGAATGGCAAGCAGACAGTGCCTGTTTCCAGAAATCAATATCAAAGATGTGTTTGTGTGATAGTACTACACAATCTCTTTAGATTTGTTATGTAGGTTGCTATCAATCTAAGAGAGTTGCTCTGTGTTTGTCATTGGTATTTTCCCTTAGAGTGCAGGGTAATATGAATATACTCTAATTGCAAGGTTATTTTTAAAAATGAGAAGATTAAAAATCCATCCTGATCAACACTGACCAAATATTAAGTGTGACTGAAAAAGTATTTAGACTTTCTAAAAACCAGACATGCCAGAATTTATACATCTCAATAAAGCCATTTGAAAGGTTGCAAATATCATCTATTTTCCTTGTTCAGAATTAGAGCAATTAGAACTCATTCTTTGGCTACTTAGAATTGAATTACCTTGGACAAGCGTTTTAAACTCTCAGAGCCTCCAAGTCTTCATCAATAAAATGGGGATTTTTTCCATAGACATCTATCAACAGAATACAAATGCAGCAAAACTGCAAAACCATTTTTGAGGATTAAGTAAAATAACATATGCAAAGTTTCAAACAGCAACTAGCGCACAGTAGGCTCTTAATACATGGAAGATGTCATTATCTTTTATTTATATACAACTCCTTCCACAAGACATAAATCTCATTCTTTCTTCTGAAACAATATCCTCAGAAACAAAATAAATAAATAAATGATGGTACAAAGGTCATCATTCTGCCCAACCATCACTGTTTCTGTCCATTCACTGTATTACAAACAGCTTTGTTCAGGGGGAAAAAATCCATTTAATATCTCTATTTAAGGAATTCTTCAACATATTGCACATTTAGACTTCTTAACAATCTGGCCTCTGCCTACTTTTCATTATAACCTCCACACTGAATCCCATCACTAGTGCACAATACCATGCCTTTTGTGGTCTGAAAACAATTTCCCTCTGCTTGCAATGTCTGTCCTTCATTCTTTATCCAGCAGCCCCAATATAATAACATCTTTTTTTCTCACTTCTGCAGCACAAGTTATTCTCTCCCTCTGCTGTGCTCCAGTATTACACTGTACATTCTTTTTTGTTGTTGTTGTTTGTTTGCTGTTTTTTAGGTTTTTGGAGGGTTTCTGGACACACCATGTGGCATATGGGATCTTAGTTCCCCAACCAGGGACTGAACCCGTGCCCCCTGCAGTGGAAGTGCAGAGTCTTAACCACTGGACTTCCAGGGAAGTCCCACATTGTACATTCTTGATGCATTCAAATTACTTGCTTGATTTGAACAATCTAGATGAACACAGAATAATTTGAACATAGATGCAAAAAGACGCAACAAAATTAGCAAACTGAATTCAACAATACATTAAAAGTATCATATACCATGATCAAGTGGGATTTATTCCAGGGATGCAGGGATGGCTCAACATCCACAAATCAGTCAATGTGATACACCACATTAACAAAACGAAAGATAAAAATCATATGATCATCTCAATAGATGCAGAAAAAGTACTTGACCAAATTCAACATTCACTTATGAAATCGAGGGAACATACTTCAACATAATAAAGGCCATATATGATAAGCCCATAGCTAACATAATACTCGAAGTGAAAAGCTGAAAGCTTCTCCTCTAAGATCAGGAAAAAGACAAAGATGTCCACTCTTACCACTTTTATTCAACATAGTATTGGAAGTCCTAGCCAGAGCAATTAGGCAAGAAAAATAAATAAATAACATCCAAATTAGAAGGGAAGAAGTAAAAATTGTCACTATTTGCAGATGACATGATATCATACGCGGAAAACCCTAAAGACTCCACCAAAAATATAAATTGGTACAACCACAGTGGAAAACAGTATGGAGGTTGCTCAAAAAATTAAAATTAGAACTACCATATGATCTAGCAATTCCACTTCTGGGTATTTATCTGAAGAAAACAAAAACACTAATTCAAAAAGATATGCTCATGCCCATGTTCATTGCAGAATTATTTACAGTAGCCAAGATATGGAAACAACCTAAGTGTCCATCAATGGATGAATGGATAAAGACATTTTAGGTATATATCCAGAAAAAAAATGAAAACACTAATTCGAAAAGATACATGCACCCCAGTGTTCACAGCAGCATTATTTACAATTGCCAAGAAATGGAAGCAACCTATATGTCTATCAACAGATGAATGGATAAGGAAGATGTTGTATGTATATATACACAATGGAATACATATATCTATATCTATATAAAATGGAATACTACTCAGCCATAAAAATGAATGAAATTTTGCCATTTGCAATAACATTGATAGACTTGGAGGGCATAACACTAAGTGAAGTCAGACAGAGAAAGACAAATACTGTATACCAGTTATATGTGGCATCTAAAAAATAAAACAAACTAGTGAATATAACAAGAAACAGACACAGATATAGAGAAAAGACTAGTGGTTACCTGTGGGCAGTGGGAAGCGGGGAGAGGCAATATAGGGGTAGGGAATTAAGAGGTACAAACTATTATGTATAAAAGAAGCCACATAAGCTACGAGGTTACATAGTACAACAACAACAACAACAACAAGAACAACAACAGGGAATATAGCCAATATTTTACAATAATAATTATAAATGGAGTATAATATTTAAAAATTGTGAATTACTATATTGTACACCTGTAATATATAATACTGTATATCAACTATACTTCAATAAAAACGATGCACAAATAAAAGGAATTTTAGTTTAACTATACTATTATTCAACCATAAAAAGTTGAATAACTTTTGTCGTGAATGGTGAAATCTCACCATTCACGACAATGTGACTGGACCTTGAGGACATCATGCTAAATGAAAAAAGTAGACAGAGAAAAGTGAATACCATATGATTATATGAGCTCTCTTATATGTGGAATCTAAAAACAAAACAAAACAAAAAGCTCATAGATATGGAGAACAGGTTGGCAATTGCAAGAAGTGAAGGGTAGGGGGTGGGAGAAATAGGTGACCTGGTTACGTTTTAGTTTAAATAAATTGAATAAAAATGTTAATAACAAAACAAACAAACAAAAACCAAAATTACTTGCTAGCACATTTGTACCCTCCAATAGAGCTTTTATTAGTATCCTAGAGTAAAGACGATGGAAGACATTGTGTGGAGGTTAAGAGCACACATTCTAGAGTAGAACCAAGCAGGGCTCTGCCCTTTACCAGCTTGGGTGGGTGACTTGACCACTGTGAACCTCAGTTTGCTCATGTAGCAAACAAGGATCCTATTAATACCTGCTTTATAGGGTGATTGTGAGGATTAAATGAAATGATGGGTAATCAAGACTTCACACCATTTCATGACATCTAATAACTGTTAGCTGCTTTGGTTTATGTATTTGTTTGTGGGTTTTTTTGCTTATTTATTCCTTGAGGCTTTACTGCAGCTGTAGCCTAGAACACAGTAAGTCTTCAATTAAAGTTGAAATGAGTGAATGGTGACTTAAAAAATATCTCAGAGATCTACCTCCTTACATGTAAGAAGTATTTAAAAAATGATATTCTATGATTCACTTGAATAACATACTGAAGTAGCTTACAATTCATACAGTGAGAGATGTGACAGAAGAGACGTGATGAAAGAAAGATGATTCTCTCAAACATGTACTCTTGTTAGAATTTTTATGTTGTTATGATTTAGGTGCAACTCAACAAAAGTGCTACTTTTCGGAAAAGTCGCTCCTATGTGAATCATGAAATAGATGAATTATTCACCCTGACTTCACAAAGAGAGACCTTTCCCATGGAAAAATGTTATTGCAAAAGTACACTAAAAGGGGCAACAATCTCCATCTTTGAGCTTGGAACTACAAGAACCGTCTTCAGACTAATCGGTCTTTTTGTTGCCACAGTGCTCCCCAGGGTTTCAAAGGTTGTGGGTACGGTTGCCTGCCTTAATGGAAAGCGAGGTACCTGCCTAACAAGTTCCTGACCTGGAATGGTACCTGAAAAGCCTGGTCCAAGGTTCGCATTGGTGGTTTCACTCCTATCACAGGAGCGATAGGAAGACAGGAAGGTAGAGAAGTCCAGGATTCTTCTACTGTCTTTCATTATGTCAGGAGTTTTGCTAAAGATACGAAAATATGAATCTACTTCTATTTTATGCTTTGCTATAAAATGCTTTTCATGGGATTTATCTGTATCATTATTATTACTATTATTATTATTCATACCTTTTAAACAAAACCTCACCCTATAAATTTAAATGCATTATGTATTTGACTTCCTATAAAATTTTCAGGACTTTTAAAAGAGCAGTTTTACATTTACAGGAAAATTAAGAGGAAGGTACAGAGATTTCTCATCCACCCCCCTGCCCTTACATGTGCACAGCCTCCCCTATTACCAAATTCACCACCAGGATGGTACATTTGTTACAACTGATGAATCTACATTGACACATCATATTCACCAAAGTCCGCAGTTTACGTTACTCTTGGCGTTCTATGGTCTTGGACAAATGTATAATGATGTGTATCCATCATTGTAGTATCATACAGAATATTTTCACTGCCCTAAAAATACTCTATGTTTTGCTTTTTCATCCGTTCCCTTGCCAAACCCTCCTTAAAATTTTTACTCTATCCCTGTAGCTCCTCCCATTCTATTGATACTATCTCTTAAGCGTGTATAAAGTACTTGTTTCTTCACTGGCAGATAGTAGGTGGTGTAACCTTTGTTTTATATATGCAGGAGGTGAAGTTTTCATTATGTTAAAGATTTGTGCTCTGCACCTTTCCCCAGCAATATATTTCAGGAGGAAATCTGCATTCTTTATGAGTCTGGCCCTAAAACTCCATAGATTTCAATTATCCTCTGAGTTTAGTTATGCATCAAAAGATCTCTTTTTTTTTTTCCCCAAAAATATGGTGCCTAAAATGAAAAGCTGCTAGGTTGTTCATACACTGTGCTTTGAGGAACAGCTTTTCACAGATGGAAAGGCATAAAAATGATGGGCTGTTATCTTGTAGCCTGAAACTCCAGGCTCTGAACATATGAAATATTGATATTAAATCAAGCTGTACCTGGTTTCTCCCATATGAATCCTTCCAAGTTCTTGACCTCTCTTCTGTTGCTGTTTCATTTTAGGCAGAATTCCAGAGGCAGGGGGTGGAAAGAGGGGATATGTGGCCTCAGTGAAAGACAAGATGAAATTGGACTAGCCTGTTTGTGTATTAGTAAATTCAGGGATGGCAGAAAACAGTAAAAATAAGGGTAGTGACAATATGGTCACACAGAGGAACATTTATTCAATGTGAACTCTTTCAATCATGTGCAATGGCATCATTAAAAGCTGACAACAGCACTTCTAATATTCATAAGTAATAGACTGTGAAAGAAAATAAATTCTATATAAGATTCTAATTACACAGATTATTAGTTAAGGTAATGCTTGCTGCTGTAAAAACAAATCCAAAGCTTGTAACGGTTCAAACACATATTTCTCACTCATGGATGGCCAGATGAGTGTTCCTGATTTGATGGGGCTCACCTCCGGCCACTGATTCAGGGTACTTCCCTCCTCCCATCTGTGGCTCTATCAGCTTTAACACAAAGCTGTTGCCACATTCCTCGGCATCAATGCACGTGAAGGAAAACAGCCTAGAGAATCTATCAGGGGAGGTTTTTATACACCAGGCTCAGAAATGCTACACATCACGTCTAACTCATTCCATCAGTCACCTGGCTACATCTAAGTATAATACTGTCTTATAAAATGTTATCTGGCTGCATGGCCTGGAAAAGGAAGAAAAGCTTTCATTGATCATCTAGAAGTCTTTTCCATAGCTGGCATATTTTCAATAGGAGCACCTTCAAAACTTTTCTTCATAGATAATTGGACAAGATCATGAAACAAATGGGTTATTGGGATAAAGAGTGGTTTTCACAAAAAGCGGGGAAAAAAGATATCTCATATTTTTAATACATCCTGAAAATGTAGTTTGCCTTTTCAGTCCCTGTAATTGTCTTACCATTCTGTCTGAAAGCAATATAGTAAAAGAAAGTCATACACAACTGGATTTTCAAAATTCACAAAGATATGAAGGCAGACATAGCAATTAAACTCAGTTCTGTCAGTTGTCAAAGCCCAAACCATCAAACACTAGAAGATTCTGCCTTTCATTGGCTACCCTGGGTCTAGTCCAAACCTTGGTTCTTAATATCTGGTAGAACAGCTACAGAATCATGAGGACATGGAATGAAATCAAGAAGAAAAATTTCTGGAGTGTTAGTCATAAAAACTTACAGTGTCAGTAACAGGTAATTACTGCTCTTTCCAGGGACTCCTATATAGGTAACAGTTATTCCAAGTTCTTTGTAATAACTCCCATCTAATCGCAGAGTACTTATATCCATCCTGGGGATAAATTGTACACTTTTTGGAGGTTAACTGTTTCAAGACCTGACATATAATTTAGATTAAGAATTCACTAGTTGGCTCCCAGGGGGCCCAACCACCAACAGGAAAACTAATTTCCAAGATCATCTTTGCAACCAAATTCTATTCATATAAATTTTATTTCTAGCTTTAAAACCTTGCATTTCAAAATCAATTTTGTAAATATTCTTTGAGGTATACTAGCAAAATAGAAGAGTGACAATGTTATGCTGAAATTCATTGACAGTTTACCATCCCAATCCCTGATACTGGCTTTTATCCAGAAGCTTTGTTGTGTTAGTTTATCAGTCTTAAAAATCACTTGGAAAATCAGAAAATTTTTCCAATGTCACTTATATATAATCAATAATTTCTTTGCTAAACACATGGCTTCTGTGACTCACGAATTAAGAATATGTTTCTTAGAGAAAAGAAATATGTCGTGGATTAAATACATATATTCAGTTTCCACACATTTATGAGCATTTTTTTGAACATCCACTAGATGAAGACATCATAACACATTGAACATAAAAAGAAAAAATGGACATGTTTTGCCCCTCTGAGGCAAAGGTGGAGAGGTAATATATTTACCCAATATGAACCAATGATATTCACTAAACAATAAATAATAAATCCTCTCATAAGGAACAATAAGTCAACAAATGAAAAATCCTCTCCTAGGATGGCAGGCTAAAGAAGTATTTGCTTTCAGGCTAGATCATGGAATTCTAGAAATGAATTATTTAACTGAAATTAATATGCCCTTGATGTGCTGTTAAACAAAATAGTAAATAAAGCTAAAGAGTAATCTAATAATCTGGTTTAATATTTAGGATTCATAAGAATGAGTAAATAAGGTAATGTGAAAATATAAGAATTAGTTCCACAAATGCAGGGGTTAAAAAAGAAGAGACCCCGTTAATGAGAATTATTGCCTTTCTGAGTATAGATCCTTAAAAATGTCTTTTAAAATACCTCTGATTTAGCAAGGTGGGTGGAAAACTCCTGGTAACTTCAGTTTCTTATGTTCACTATTGTTATTGCATGAGAAAAGAATAGCTAATTTCTGATCCCAATGCTCTTTTATGATCTTTCAGAATAAGGTGTTTTTAAGATATAATCCACAAAAGAAGACCTGGGGAAGTATATATTGATCCCAGGAAAGCATAACCTTAAGGAAAATATTTTAGCAGGAAACTTCACACAGTGATACTATAGCATGGTTTGATATCATTAGCCCATACTGATAAACATTCCACTTTAAACCAAAGTGGAAAATATAGATTACACTTCAGGTAAAAAATTATTTCACCAAATTAATAAGGGAAACCTAGGCCTAAGTTACACAGCAATCAGGATACGCTAAAAAAAGAAAGTGGTGAGCCAAGTAAAGTTGGAAAGCAAATGTATTCTTGGTCTAAAATCCTTTTCGAAATGTAACTGCACCAAGTTGACAGAAAATCAGTTTGTTTTGATTCCAGGGGTTTTGACTGTGCAATTAATAATTTGCACTCTGAATTTAAAATTGTTGGAAGCAATATGGTGAAGATGACACACATCTGGACCCAGAGCCCACATGCACCATCTACGGGTTCCCAGCCTTGTGACCTTGGGCAAGTCCCTTCAACCCTCTATGTCTTGCCCTGACACCGTATGTACTGGAGTGTCCTCCATCCTGCCTGCTGCCTCCTGCTGTCCACCATGCTGCTCTCAGCATTCTGACTGGCGAACAACCCCAAGCTGCTGGCTGACTGTGGCAGGGTGAGTTTGGAAGATGGGTGGTCACACCGGAGAGCTCTGGAGGGAAAACCATGCTGGATGAGGTCTTTGAGGTCTTTAGAAAAGACAGCTCATGCATTTCCAGAGTCATAAATTGTCACACGAAGCCAATGATCTCATTTTAGTGATATTTGTTGTTGAAAGAAGTATGGTGACAACTTGTCTTAAAATCATTTCATGACGTTGTGGTAAATAATGTCAGCCCAGCCCCGAGCACAGGCATCTCACGCCGCCTTTAAAGGTGAACAAACTAACAAAAAAGAAACTTCTTGATCCTCCTCCAACCAAAAGAGGCGGAAGTGCAAAATCATCATATCTATTTGAAAATATAGAGTATACCTCCATTTTTGTCGTGAAGTACAGCGCCGTATTTGCAAGATTATTTTTATTTTGTATGTACCCTGTAGTGCTCAACATTTTAATTGAGACTTCCTCAATAAAGTTATTGGAAATCTTCCATCCTGCCATTAGCGCTTGCAAAATAACTGTTAACAATAGGTTATCCAGACACAGAAACTTTATAATTAATGTTGGAATAGTCTTCAAAGCCTAGTGACTAAAATATATCCTATAAAAATTACTGGACTTCATTCAATGCTGTTCTGCTGTTTTAAAGTTCAATAAATGTGTTGAGGGGGAGATATTTGGCAACCTAAGTTGGGCAGTCTGGCAGTGAGACCTGAGACGCTGGAGGGTTTGATTTCTGTTTTGTGGTAAATGCACCAAAGGCCTCCAGTTTCAGCGCAACCCCTGAAAGGCTGAAGGAGATCTGACCAAATACAACCCCCGGTGGGAATCTGAACAGTCATCTGGGGCTGTATTCCCACCTTGACAGCTGATGAGGCACTGGGACAGGTTCCATTTAAGCAATAAAACACAACAGGCCATGTATATATCTGGGTGATTATAGCATAACTCAGATTGTGTTATAAGTCATGAGGCTGAAGGCCAAGTGTCTTAACTCCATGAGAAGTGCAATATTGGCCCTGAAACACACTGCCTGAAGTGTCTTACTGCTGTCAAGAAATGGAATTTCTATAGTACATTAAGAAAAGGAAAACACTTAGCACAGTGGATTTAAAATAACCATGGCTATGACATCACTGACAGCTAATCAAAACTCTAATTGCAACCAGAGTTCTGAGGCTATTGTATGAAAGGTCTTAACAGACCCAGTCATGGATACAAGGAAGAACAATGCCGATGCCATGAGCAAAAACTTCAGTAGCACAGGACCTGAAGCAAGAATGGGGTAGGCTGGCAGATTTCAGACAATCTCATTAGCAGTGAGTTGGTAACATTGCAGTGAACTCACCTTGAGCAGGTTAGCCAAGAAAAAGCAGTGTAAACACCCCCTGAATACTCTTTCTCCTTCAGTAGCAACCTTCATTTTCATACAATTAAATATTTCTTTAAATGATTAAAAGATAAGGCAGCATAAATGGAAAAAAACATCCAGTTCACATGCTCTAGAAGAAATGAAAGATTATAATGAACTTAGAGGAGCTTGGGGGTCACATGTTACTCGTGATCCGTGCAAGTTATTTCCAGTGATATTAAGTTGAAGTTGCCCAAAAGGACTGAAGTCAGTATGTGGTCATAAGGACCCAGTTCAGATTTTACATCTGAATCTGTGTAGCACCACAAAGTGGAACGTGCCTTTCAAGGTCCAGGTAACAGCCTCAATTAATTTAGTCACGCCAAAGCACACACTGAGAAGTACATTCAGAAGGCATGTATCAGGGAAGCATATAACATCATAAGTGAGAGCAAAAAGAGGGCTTGTCTCAGGAGCCAGAGGATCTGAGCCTAATGATTTTCTGGGCCACCATGGATAAGTATTTAATTTTCGTGGGCTTTAGTTTACCTCCAGTGAGCTCTCTTGGACTCTGGTTATAGATGTTGCTTCCTCAGCCTCAAAATGGAGTTACTCTGCCATTTCCTGAAAGTTTATTGACAATGCCATAAAGAGGTAGATTATAATTTAGAAAGGCTACCTTTCACACATCGTGGGACATACATGTACATTTGGAAATAAAAGTTACGTACGAACTTTACATCAGTTTCAGCAAAGATAGCCTTAGAGATAAGCCATTACTAAGGATCTCCAATTAATGGTACTGGAACAAAAAATTATTCATGTTCTTGTGGGAAAAAAACAAGGAGGAGTTTGTCCTATTAGAATCCATTCAAGTTCTGGAATGAACACAGCACAAAAACATGTTTCTTTCTTCTCAATTTATAGAAAAATTTTACCTATATCATATCCATCAGCCATAATTATACTAATATACAGGTAATAATTGTACCCTACCTGTGATAAAATATTTTTAATAGTTTTATTTTTATATATTTCTAATAATCTTTATTTATATCGGCTTGGGTTCTTTTGGAACTATAAAAATGTTAAATGGGTAACCAAATGACTAAAATTGGATATAAGTAAAATTATTATTCCTTAAAAATATTAAACTCTTATTCTTAAGAAATAGATCAAACAATTATTTTATCATATCAAAATTGTATATATCTGGATTTTAAAATTCTTCTTTTTTTAGCCAATCCATTAAAAGGGTTTTAATGGCATCTGAATGGTTTTAATATATATTTTGGTTTAACTTGAAATAAGCCACATTTCCAAATTCGTTTTTAACTAATGATCCTGCAATAGACCGTTCATAGACTAGATCCTTCATAATTATAATACCTTTCTCTATGATAAGGCAAAGAACTAGAGTCCAATATATTTACAGTTAATGACTTAGGATCTAAAATATTTCCACAACCTCAAAGCTAGTCACTGAATAGTTTAATAAAAAATATTCCAATAACACCACTATTCCTAGAGTGTTGTGTCCTGTAAAACTGAAGTATTATACAGAAATCCAAGCTCTAGGGTCTAATGACCAGCTAATAACACATTAGTCAGAGCCACTATGAAATGATATTCTCTTTCGTTGTACATCAACGCCATGAATAAGTGCAAAACTGCTGTCGAAGTACATGCTTCATACTTCTTGTAACAATCTAACATAGTTTCACCTCTGAACTGACCTGCCTAGGACGTACTACGGGCTCCCACAATGGGGACAATTCCTAATTATTTGAACTAATGAATGGCCTGAATAAGTTAAGCCAGCAAATAAACCCAGTTCTCTTATTGTAGACATTGCTTGTAACATACTTGTTAGAACTGTTGCTGGGATGTTGACATATTTGGCTAAACGATCCAAAAAATACATATTCTGCTCTAACAATCACCTCTCCTCAGAGGTTCCTGCTGTGCCGCGTGCGCACACACACGTAAAGGGAAGCAAAGTGCAAAGTGCTGGGGTTGTTTCTTGGATTTTATTGGCTTAGCCCTGCCCAATTATCTCCAGTGCAAAATGAAGGTGAAAACTCGATTGGGCTGTGTATGCAGCATAGTCTAAACTACAAAGTGGAGCCACTTCTTACCCCTCTCTACTCCTAACCCATATTAGGCTCTTACCACCTCTGGCCAGTCATATGACACAGAAATCAGAGCGATGACCAACAAGTGCAGGCATACTTTGAGGGGAGCAACAAGACAGCTTCAGGCTTTCTCACTGCACCAGCAGCACCATGGAGGGGCACGGAAGAAAGCCCCTGGGTGCACGAGCAGGAATACAGTAACCTGATCATCAGACCACCAGTCAATATTCCTGGACTCTAAACAGCTTAGCAACTCTTCCGACTTGGGGAAGGGTGAGGAAGAGGCTTGAGCAGAGAGGGCTTGGAAAGGCAGAAGATCTCTCCCTTCCCATGTTTCCTCTCTGCCCAACAATCCTTAAATTCTACTGTAAACATACATCTGCTGGGAAATGGGAGAGAATTGTGGGATTCTTTCAAGTAATATAATTGTTTGTCAGGGGTGTTTTCTAGGGAGTAGCTTCAGAAAAGAGAGCATGAGGAAGGAAGACGTTGTAGAGTGGGCAACAGAGAACGGGATTATCCGGCAGGCATTTTATTAGAGTCTATGGACTGTAAAACACCATACAGAGAAGCCTGCCGATGGCTCATTATTCACCGAAATCTCCTTCCCCCACCAACCAATAATCCTCCAGGTAGCAAAGGGACAGTGGAAATATGAATACACACCCCATGAAGGGGAGGGAGGGGGATGAGACAAGCCCTTGCCCCACAAACAGAGCCTGTCTGCTGTGTGATCACCAAAATGATGTAACTTAAATCTTTCTCTGCTGGATAAGCCAATCAAATTTTTTTTAAAAAGAAAGAAAAGTGTCTAAAAAGATGTGAATCAAGTATCAAAGGAGAAGAAGAAAAAAGACAAGCCTAAAAGAGCCACAAAGCGATGAACCAACCCTTGAGTAGTTACAATGGATTGAATAATGTTCTCCCCAAATTCATGTCCCCCCAAAACCTGTGAATATGACCTTATTTGGAAATAGGGTCTTTGCAGATATAATCAAGTGAAAATGAAGTCAAACTGGATTAGAGTGGGGCCCATGTCCGATATGACTGGTATTCTTACAAAAAGAAGGAAATCTGGACACAGGCACAGAGAGAAGATGGTCACGTGAAGATGGAGACAGAGACTGGAGTTGATGCTCACACAAGCCAAGGAAAGCCGGGGATTGCCAGCACCCACTGTAAGCTAGGAGGAGGCAAGGAAGGATCCTCCCCTAGAGACCTCAGGGAGAGTACAGCCCTGCTGACACTTTGATTTTGGGTTTCTAGCCTCCAAATCTATGGGAGAATAAATTTCTGTTTTACGCCAACCAGTTTGTGGTAATTTGTTATGGCAGCTCAAGGAAACTAATACAGACACTAAGGGTGTATTACTAAAACTTGTATATTAGTTACATTGTTCTTTCTTTACATGACAATTTATTCTATTCACATACCAAAAAATTATACTTTTCCATAGGAAAATAATATGATTTACCCGCTCCCAGAGAAACATGGGCTTGGAGTTTTCTTCCACTTCTACAAATTAATAGGTACCAAACCCTCTCCCACTTCCTCTCCATTCCTCTTGTGATCATCATCATGCATTTACAAACTGGAATATCAGACTATGAGTACAGTTTTCAATCATGGAGTAAAATATTCCTCTGTGCTATGAGAACTACATGGAGATAAAATCTGCAACCCAGCCTCATTAAGACTATTATCTCCTCGATGACAAAATATACTAACTGATCCAAGCCACAATGAGACCATTAGAATGACTACACAGATAATGTGGATAAATTACAGCATTTCTTTTAGGTATTGGTTTCTTTTCATTGTAATATGTATTCAGGAATTGTAAAGCATTTAGGATGAAATAAGTCTTGCTTCTCTAAGTTGTAGTAATGTCTTTTGAGGTGCTTAGAGGGTTTTTTCCTCTACCTCATGCTACTGATTGAGAATTCCTTCTCTAAATTAATTTAATTTGCATCAAGGGAAATATAAATGGTAATGGCACTAACCTTCGGCCTTTAAATGCACTCAGAAATAATGATCAGAACTATCCCACTGTGAGTTGTATGTTGGCAAAGTGGATTTATCATGCAATGGGGTCTAATGGGACCCAAGTATCCTGACTTAAGTGGAGGTTTTGGATGAAAGCCCAATTCTCAGCATTCTTATCTCGGTCCCAATGTCCAGGACCTGAATAAAAATTATAATCATAACGATAACAGTACCAAGAGCGACAGCTAACATTCATTGAACATTTACTATGTTATAGACACCATGCTAAGAATTTTACCTCATTTAACCATCCCCAAAATTCTATGATATAGTTGCCATTATTATCCCCATTCTATAAGTGAGGGAACAGATTTAGAGATGAAAAACAATTGTACCTGTTGAGATCCACCCCAGCAGGGAAGAGATGCCACCCCAAAAGGGGTAAATAAAGAGAGTTAAATGAAGTGACTATTTACAAAGTTGTGGGTAAAATTAGGGGAAACCAGCAAGCAATGGTGAGAGGATAACCCCATCAGGAAGTTCTTACTATCGCAGGTTGGAACACTATAAGACCAGCCAACAGCTTTTTTTTTTTTTTTTTTGCGGTACGCGGGCCCCTCACTGTTGTGGCCTCTCCCGTTGCAGAGCACAGGCTCCGGACGCGCAGGCTCAGCGGCCATGGCTCACGGGCCCAGCCGCTCCGCGGCATGTGGGATCTTCCCGGACCGGGGCACGAACCCGTGTCCCCTGCATCGGCAGGTGGACTCTCAACCACTGCGCCACCAGGGAAGCCCAGCCAACAGCTTTTGATAGAAGGACACAGCCACTGCCAAACTGTGACCTGGCAGGCAGGTGGCCAGGAGAATAAATATCCTGACCTCTGTCTCCCCTCTCTCTGATCTCCTGAACCATATCACATTGGCTGACTCAACTAGAAACCACAGGACAGGGGAACTTGGTGATGCAGTCTCTAAAGGCCAGCCTCCCAAATACAGAGCAAGGAGGAGAAGAGTGGAGAACAGATCTGGAGAGGCAAATGGCAGCACGATAACACACCCAGGACATACAACTACTCAATGTTGAGTAAAGGCAAAATGTTAATATGGGTAGAGCTCCTGCACTTAACCACTATACTGTCTAAAGAGGAGGAAGAAAATCGTGATACAGAAACCAGTGGAGGATGTGAGAGGATTTTTCTCTCCTTTACCCTTCTTGAAATCCACCTATAGCCCCCTTCTCCAGCTGAACTCTTAGTCTTTGCAGAGAGCTCCTCTGATGCATACAGAGAGGGTTTCTGCAGAAACGAGGGTACACACAGCCTTCTCCCACTGAAACGTAAGCTCTATTAACACAGAGATTTTAGTCAGCTTGTTCACTGCTATATCCTTATAAATTCAATCACTGGGTTCCAAGAACTCTTTTGGAACAAGAGGTGCTGAGCTGCCCACTTCAAAAAGAAACCTGCTAGCAACAGAATGTGATCAATGAAACATTCTGACCGCCCTGCTTATCTTTCTTGTATCCGCTTCCCTGTTTCTTTCACTTGTGTGGTTGTGAAATGGTGCTAGTCTTTGATTAACTGTTTAATATTTTTTACAGTGGAAATCTAATGAGTGCAACATGTCCTGTTTGGTGCTAAGAGCTTTATGCAGATTTTCCTACTTGACCCTCATCGTCACATTCCTCTGAGATCAACACTATTATTATCCCAATTTTACTAGGAAGCAGACTGAGACTCAAACACAGGTATATCTTATTTCAAACACTGAACTTTAAACTACTTACCCCATTCTGCCTTTCTGACTATTTCTCTATCACTGTTTAAAAGTAACAACTCCGTTGGTGAGGCCCAGACCTTGATGGTACTAGGCCCTCACACCCACCTTTGATGGCTCACGAACCACCACTAAAGTCTGAGGCAGGGGGAGGAACTTCAGGATGGCGGAAGACTAAGACGTGGAGATCACCTTCCTCCTCACAAACACATCAGAAATACATCTACACGTGGCACAACTCCTACAGAACACCTACTGAATGCTGGCAGAAGACCTCAGACCTCCCAAAAGGCAAGAAACTCCCCACGTACCTGGGTAGGGCAAAAGAAAAAACAGACAAAAGAAAAGGGACAGGATCTGCACTAGTGGGAGGGAGCTGTGAAGGAGAAAAGGTTTTCACACACTGGGAAGCCCCTTCGCGGGCGGAGACTGCGGGTGGCGGAGGGGGGAAGCTTCGGAACCGCGGAGGAGAGCGCAGCCAGAGGGGTGCGGAGGGCAAAGCGGAGAGGTTCCCACACAGAGGATCGGTGCCGACCGGCACTCACCGGCCCGAGAGGCTTGTCTGCTCACCCGCCGGGGCGGGCGGGGTTGGGAGCTGAGGCTCGGGCTTCGGTCGGAGCGCAGGGAGAGGACTGGGGTTCGCGGCGTGAACACAGCCTGAAGGGGTTAGTGCGCCACGGCTAGCTGGGAGGGAGTCCGGGGAAAAGTCTGGACCTGCCGAAGTGGCAAGAGACTTTTTCTTCCCTCTTTGTTTCCTGGTGCGCGAGAAAAGGGCATGAGACGCTAAGGCTGCTGCTGCCGCCACCAAGAAGCCTGTGTGCGAGCACAGGTCACTGTCCACACCCCCCTTCCAGGGAGCCTGTGCAGCCCGCCACTGCCAGGGTCCCAGGATCCAGGGACAACTTCCCCGGGAGAATGCACGGCGCGCCACAGGCTGGTGCAACGTCCTGCCGGCCTCTGCCGCCGCAGGCTTGCCCCACATCCGTACCCCTCTCTCCCCCCAGGCCTGAGTGAGCCAGAGCCCCCAAATCAGCGGCTTCTTTAACGCCATCCTGTCTGACCGCAGAACAGATGCCCTCCGGCGACCTACACGCAGAGGCGGGGCCAAATCCAAAGCTGAACCCCGGGAGCTGTGCGAACAAAGAAGAGAAAGGAAATCTCTGCCAGCAGCCTCAGGAGCAGCGGATTAAATCCCCACAATCAACTTAATGTACCTGCACCTGTGGAATACCTGAATAGACAACGAATCATTCCAAATTGAGGAGGTGTACTTTGGGAGCAACGATATACATATTTTTTTCCCTTTTTCTCTTCTTGTGAGTGTGTACGTGTATGCTTCTGTGTGTGATTTTGTCTGTATAGCTTTGCTTTTACCATTTGTCCTAGAGTTCTGTCTGTCCGTTTTTTTTGTTTTTTTTGTTTTTTTAGTATAGTATTTAGCACTTGTTATCATTTGTGGATTTGTTTTTTGGTTTGGTTGCTCTCTTCTTTTTTTATTACTTAAAAGAATTTTCTTAATACTTATTTTTTATTTTAATAACTTTATTTTATTTCATTTTATCTCTCTCTCTCTTTTCCTTCCTTCCTTCCTTTCTTTCTTTCTTTTCTTTCATTCTCCTTCTTTCTTTTCTCCCTTTTCTGAGCCTTATTCTGAGCCGTGTGGATTACAGGCTCTTGGTGCTCCAGCCAGGCATCAGGGCTGTGCCTCTGAGGTGGGAGAGCCAAGTTCAGGACACTGGTCTACAAGAGACCTCCCAGCTCCACATAATATCAAATGGTGAAAATCTCCCAGAGATCTCCATCACAACTCAAAGACCCACCTCCACTCAACAATCAGCAAGCTACAGTGCTGGATACCCTATGCCAAACAACTAGCAAGACAGGAACACAACCCTACCCATTAGCAGAGAGGCGGCCTAAAATCATAATAAGGCCACAGGCACCCCAAAACATACCACCAGACGTGGACCTACCCACCAGAAAGACAACATCCAGCCTCATCCACCAGAACACAGGCACTAGTCCCCTCCACCAGGAAGCCTACACAACCCACTGAACCAACCTTAGCCACTGGGGACAGACACCAAAAAAAACCGGGAACTACGAACCTGCAGCCTACAAAAAGGAGACCCCAAACACAGTAAGTTAAGCAAAATGAGCACACAGAAAAACACACAGCAGATGAAAGAGAAAGGCAAAAACTCACCAGATCTAACAAATGAAGAGGAAATAAGCAGTCTACCTGAAAAAGAATTCAGAATAATGATAGTAAAGATGATCCAAAATCTTGGAAATAGAATGGAGAAAATACAAGAAACGTTTAACAAGGACCTAGAAGAACTAAAGAGCAAACAAACAATGATGAACAACACAATAAATGAAATTTAAAATTCTCTAGAAGGGATCAATAGCAGAATAACTGAGGCAGAAGAACGGATAAGTGACCTGGAAGAAAAAATAGTAGAAATAACTACCACAGAGCAGAAAAAAGAAAAAAGAATGAAAAGAATTGAAGACAGTCTCAGGGACCTCTAGGACAACATTAAACACACCAACATTCGAATTATAGGGGTCCCAGAAGAAGAAGAGAAAAAGAAAGGCACTGCGAAAATATTTGAAGAGATTATAGTTGAAAACTTCCTTAATATGGGAAAGGAAATAATCAAGTCCAGGAAGCACAGACAGTCCTATACAGGATAAATCCAAGGAGAAACACGCCAAGACACATATTAATCAAACTATCAAAAATTAAATACAAAGAAAAATATTAAAAGCAGCGAGGGAATTTGGTAAAGTAGCAGGATACAAACTTAACGCACAGAAATCTCTGGCATTCCTATACACTAATGATGAAAAATCTGAAAGTGAAATTAAGAAAACATTCCCATTTACCACTGCAACAAAATGAATCACATATCTAGGAATAAACCTACCTAAGGAGACAAAAGACCTGTGTGTAGAAAATTTTAAGACACTGATGAAAGAAATTAAAGATGATACAAATAGATGGAGAGATATACCATATTCTTGGATTGGATGAACCAATCCTGTGAAAATGACTCTACTACCCAAAGCAATCTACAGATTCAATGCAATCCCTATCAAACTACCACTGGCATTTTTCACAGAACTAGAACAAAAAAGTTCACAATTTGTATGGAAACACAAAAGACCCCGAATAGCCAAAGCAATCTTGAGAAAGAAAAACGGAGCTGGAGGAATCAGGCTCCCTGACTTCAGACTATACTACAAAGCTACAGTAATCAAGACAGTATGGTACTGGCAAAAAAACAGAGATATAGATCAATGGAACAGGATAGAAAGCCCAGAAATAAATCCACGCACATATGGTCAACTTATCTTTGATAAAGGAGGCAAGAATATACAGTGGAGAAAAGGCACCCTCTTCAATAAGTGGTGCTGGGAAAACTGGACAGCTCTATGTAAAAGAATTAAATTAGAACACTCCCTAACACCATATACAAAAATAAACTCAAAATGGATTAAAGACCTAAATGTAAGGCCAGACACTATTAAACTCTTAGAGGAAAACATAGGCAGAACACTCTATGACATAAGTCACAGCAAGATTCTTTTTGATCCACCTCCTAGAGAAATGGAAATAAAACCAAAAATAAACAAATGGGACCTAATGAAACTTCAAAGGTTTTGCACAGCAAAGGAAACCATAAACAAGACAAAAATACAACCCTCAGAATGCAAGAAAATATTTGCAAATGAAGCAACTGACAAAGGATTAATCTCCAAAATTTACATGCAGCTCAATATCAAAAAAACAACCCAATCCAAAAATGGGCAGAAGACTTAAATAGACATTTCTCCAAAGAAGACATACAGATTGCCAACGAACGCATGAAAGAATGCTCAACATCATTAATCATTAGAGAAATGCAAATCAAAACTACAATGAGATATCATCTGACACCGGTCAGAATGGCCATCATCAAAAAATCTACAAACAATAAATGCCGGAGAGGGTGTGGAGAGGGAACCCTCTTGCACTGTTGGTGGGAATGTAAATTGAAGCAGCCACTATGGAGAACAGTATGGAGGTTCCTTAAAAAACTAAAAACAGAACTACCATACGACCCAGCAATCCCACTACTGGGCATATACCCTGAGAAAACCATAATTCAAAAAGTGTCATGTTCCAAAATGTTCATTGCAGCTCTATTTACAACAGCCAGGACATGGAAGCAACCTAAGTGTCCATCGACAGATGAATGGATAAAGAAGATGTAGCATATATATACAATGGAATATTACTCAGCCATAAAAAGAAACAAATTGAGTTATTTGTAGTGAGGTGGATGGACCTAGAGTCTGTCATACAGAGTGAATTAAGTCAGAAAGAGAGAAACAAATACCGTATGCTACACATATATATGGAATCTAAAACAAAATAAAACAAAACAAAACAAAAAAACAAAATGGTCATGAAGAACCTAGGGGCAAGACGGTAATAAAGACACAGACCTACTAGAGAATGGACTTGAGGATATGGGGAGGGGGAAGGGTAAGCTGGGAGAAAGTGAGAGAGTGGCATGGACATATATACACTACCAAACGTAAAACAGATAGCTAGTGGGAAGCAGCTGCATAGCACAGGGAGATCAGCTCGGTGCTTTGTGACCACCTAGAGCGGTGGGATAGGGAGGGTGGTAGGGAGACGCCAGAGAGAGGAGATATGGGGACATATGTATATGTATAGCTGATTCACTTTGTTATAAAGCAGAAACTAACACACCATTGTAAAGCAATTATACTCCAATAAATAAAGAGTTTAAAAAAAGAAAAAAGTCTGAGGCAGCTCATGGCCTGGCTCTAGGTCTGCTGGGGTGAGTCAGGATACCATCAGCCCTTGACCCTGCCAAGCCTCAGTCCCTTCTCTATTATGCCTCCTACTCAGGCTACTTCTAACGCAAACAGCTGCTGTCTCCTGAAGCTCTCAGTGCCCTGATCCATCAACCGCCCCCTTGATGAGTGCTGGAAAGTTTGCTTTGTGGTGCAGACTCCCCAAGCAAGCAATGAAAATGCCTGTTCAACTTTACTGATTGGGGGAGAATAATTGACTATTGCCTCTCCTCCCCCTGCTGCCACTCTGGACTATTTTCACACCAAGTGCACATTTCCCACTGGCCACTCCCAGGCAATGCCTGAGCATGGCAGGGGCGCTCTGCCAAGATGTGGGGATTCTCTAATACGTGGTGCTGTTTGCGGACTCATTAGCCTGGATGAACCTTTCTTGAAATCACATCACAGTACAAAACTAGACTCCTCTTTCCCATCCACCTTCTTTCTCTCTCATATTCCACAGATGTCAGACCTACGTGTGGCCGGAAGCCTCTCCCCACCTCCTCCAGCTCCTTCTCCCAGTAAATCTCCTACATGTCTAATTCCATCTTGGCATCTGCTTCTCAGTAGGCATGAACTAATGCAAGTCATACTGGAGGTGGTCTGAGAAACAGGTGGTAAGATAGGAACATGAGACTGGCTTACTTGTCACAGAAAGGCAAAAAGGATGCTATCCTGAATGGTAAGTGGAGCATAGATAGTTCCCAACACAAGTTGGCAGCTCAGTTGCTAGAGATTTCACTAGTGGTTACCTGGGAAAATGTCTGAGTGGGAGGAAATATCTTTGCAGTTTAAACAATCCAGACATTTGAAAGATGTGAAGTAACAATAAGAACAGTGGGGGTGACTACTTATTTCTAAGTTGTTTTGATTTCCTACAGAGGGATGATGAGAAACTGAGCCATTAACAGGCAGTTAAGAGCTGAGTGTGAGAGCCAGAGCATATCTTTGGTAGCTCACTAAGAGGTCCTTAACCCCTGAATGGAAGAGCAGACACAGCAGAGCAACATCCTAGAGATCTAGAGATCTGACAGCTGAGTGTCGGAGCTCCAGAGATGCTTGAATGCTCACTCGGTTAGGCTAAGAACCCTGGCTGGGAAAAACTGAGCCCCTGAAATATGGCACGAGGCCATCTGGATGGATGCCCCTAAAGACGCTGGTTCTGCAGAGCCCCTTCAGACTGTTGGAACTGTGTGTCTTCTCATTTGGGGGAAGGGTGAGAATTTCTTTACTTGTGAGGAAGATAGCTCTATCTCGTTAGGAAGAAATAGGGAGTGGTACGGTTGTTGCATGGGAGTTCTCACGGGTGTACAAGAGTGTATATGGAGCTGAACAGCTTCCACTGGTGACCCCACAGCCCTTGCCTGGGCCTGGTGACCACCTCGCTGCAGTTGCCCTATCATCAACACTGGTGCACTCCAGGACTTGCACTGGAAGTGGCACCCCAACTCCTTCTTCGTGCCTACCCACCAGCTTCAGCTTACCTACACTCCAAAGAGTTACGTCCTACTGCCTGACAATGGCAGACCAACTCTGACCCAAGAAACCCAGCAAACATCTCAACCATCAATTGTAACCACACCTACCACAGTGAGGTCTGAAGCCTGGCCTTGGGGACGGAGCCTCCGTTCCAAGCTGTTCCTTCCACGGGTATGCTTCCTTAGTCCGAGGGGTTCCTTTAGGGTTCTTTTTGCACCCCTATAGTTATTGCATCCCTTATATGGTTTAATCATTATTTATATTAAAAATCCCTTGTTCATATTACACTGTAGTTTCTGTTTCCTGACTAGACCTAGACCGATACAAGTATCCAGAATGTACATCAAATAATCCAGAATGTAAGATTAAATGAGCAAAAACATTTATTGTCCAAGCCAGTATATTTACATTTAATATCATGGTAAGGATCCCAGGTGATGCAACAAACTCACTGCTAGAGTAGCTCTTAGAGGCTTCTAAAAAACTACGGCCAATGCTGAGAGAAATGGAAATGCTTGGGTTGCCTTGGCTGATGGTAGAGGAAGAAATAAAGAGGCTGAGGGAAGTGGACATGGTGGAATGAATATATTAAAAGGCCAGAAGATTATGTTCCCCAGTGAGGTCGAGAGAACAGAACGTATCACTCACTAAGGCCATTAAAATGGCAATGGTGGGAGGGGCGTGAGCAACAGTAGATATTCATGGTGGCCCTTCTCTGTAGGCTGGGCTCACTGTAGGGGAGGCAACCAGAGAGCTGAGCTCAATAACATTCAGCCCCAAAGTACTAGAGGCCTCATGGGGGTCCTTACCCACCAGAGGCCAGTTACCATAATTATTACATGCAAGACCAGACGGGTAGCCAAGAGGTCTTGACGCACAGGGAATTGCAGAGATGGTTAACATAACATGGTGGCGTCTGTAGGGGCAAAATAGACCACTGAGCGACAAGGATGCTGCTTTACTTCTACAATCAGAAAAGAAGTACCAATCCCTTGCTCAGTTTTCAGATCCAGAATCCCTTGACTCGAAAGGGTCCCTTGAAAGAACACTACAACACTGCTATAAGGACATATTGTAATGATTTTCCCTGTTCTTCCCCAATGGGATCTATGGGCATATACTTGGGTGACTGGATATACTGGGGAAAGGGGAATACCCAGACATATTGAGGCTACTGGATTCAGAGTCTGAATTGACAGTGAATCCCAGAGGCCCAAAGCATCATCATGGTACCCCTGCTAGATTGGGGGCTTATAGACGACAGGTAATAAATGCAGTTATGGCTAAAGTCTGGCTTACAAGTTTTAGAGACCTACCCAGTGGTCATTTCCTTAATTCTCTACCTTATAATTGGAATTGACATGTTAAGCAATTAAAGTAACCCCCATATTGGGTCCTCAGCTTATGGAGTAAGACCTATCATAGTAGGGAAGACCAAATAGAAACCTTTGAAACTGCTCTTGTCTCTAAAGACCAAGACAGTAAATCAAAAACAATATCACATACCAGGAGGGATGGTGGAGATTAGTGCCACTATTAAAACCTAAAAGATACAGGGATGGTGTTCCCAGTTATATTTCTGTTGAATTTGGCAGTCTGGTCCTTGCAGAAACTAGACGTCTCCCACTAAGCCTTGGGCATCTTTACACAGAAACAGAGCACATGTTGTTATTTTGTTGTAATGATTATTGGGCACTCAAATTTCATCATTTGAACTCTAATTTATCACTCAAGTTATTGAAACCTATAGATCATACCAAATTAGAACTAGAGAGAGCAATATGGGTATGATTTTAGATAAAGATTACCTTCTGGACATATTATAATCATCCAACTGTGCTCCATCAGCAATACACTCCGCAACATTCTCCAAAGAGGCACATTGCTGCTTGGTGCTTTACTGCTCCAAGCTCCTCTACACGGACTATTATTCACCCTATATTTTGCCAGGTATACTATAGCATCTATTTTAAGACTCAACACAAGAGCTACCTTTTCCAGGAAATCTCCCTGAAACCCCATCCACACACCAGGCTAGTTTAGAGGTCCTTTCTCGCTGCTCCAGTAATATCTCCTGCAGTTTTATACTTGCCAATTATCTCTCACCTTGTTTTATCATTTCCCATTATTATATCTGTCTCCCCACTACGCTGTGAGTTCCTCAAGGGCAGGGATTGTATCTCATTCATCTTTGAGCCTCTGTAATTTAGAATAGTGCTTGGCACACGGTTGGCAGCCCATAAATACTTGATGAATGAAAGAATAAATAATTTAATAAATTTAAATATTCTGTGTTGATGTTTGGATTGAGTACCAGTTCCTCAGAATGTAGCACTCTATGAGCGATTTCTTCCAGAACACATTAGACTGTTTCATGAATGTGTATGTAGGCACATTTCCAATTTATCCTTTTGAACTGGAACAATACCCTGCTCCAGACCACCCAGCAAGAACCACTCTGTGCAGTCACTGCTCTGTAACCAGACTGAAACATCAGCTTTCAGTCTATTCTGGATGGAATTCTTGGCACAGTCATTTCCACAGAAGGTCAGATGACCTATCAAAAGCAGAACTATTGACTGTGGGTACGGCCGGAGCCTGGCACCTGGCTCACTTTCCACAGAGGGGCCAAGTCTGCCAAAAGTCCCTTTAGGTAACACGGTTCTTTACTCTCCGCTCAAAGCATCACTTTAGCAGGTTCCACAGAATTATGTCTACCATGTGCCAGAGAGAAGAAGGCTCTAACATGGCAGTGTGGTCAGCTGTAGCTCAACCTCAGAAACTACCTTAGGTCAGATCTTGTACTACTTCTCAAGCCACACAAGCCTGGTCTTGCCATCTGGAAGGAGCTGCTGCAATCAAAGCTACAGCCAGGATCCAAGTGTCCTGCTTATAGAAAGCCATGCATTACAGCACAATTAATATAAGTGATTGAACCTTCAAACATCTCTACACAGCAACGAATATGGTGGTTACCCTTTTGTACCTGCTTCCACTGTCTGATTTAGTCTGCCCAGGTTCGAAGTGTAAAAATATGAGACATCAATAAATCCAGATATATGTCTTAACCAGTGCAGAAAGGATCCAACTATACATTAGGACCAAACAACAGCACCATCATTGTTCCATCCTTCATCATTGTTCAGGGGTGGGAGGGAAAGAAGGAGGAAGGTGGCCGTTGAACTATACTAACTTGTATTCTCATCCAGGCTCTACCACTTCACAGCAGTGTGACTATGGACAAGTCACTTCATCTTATTAATCCTGTTTCACTGCCCATAAAATGGGACAGTCTGTTTAACTGCAAAACTTGAGCTCCTTTCATCATATCATGCTGCTTCCCATTATAAGACATGATCTTTGCCCTTGGATAGCTAAAAACAGAAAAACAAATAATTAAAATACAATCTAAACACCTCATGGAAGGCTTGGCCCAGGTTTCCAGGGAAACATCACTGGTTTAAGATTTAGAAACAACATAAACCAATGTCTACCTCAGTCTCTGATACAGAACAGATACTATGGAATAACAATATCCTGACCACTTAAGTTCAGCTGGATCAAAGCTGCCCACTTAGTCACCCTTCTGGGAGCCCCTACAGATACCAAAATCCACAGATGCTCAAATCCCTTATATAAAGTGACCATAGCACAATGAATACGGTTGGCCCTCCAGACATCTCAGCATAGATGATGCGAAAATAAATCTTAACTCCACTACTCACTAGTTACTTGACTGCAGCTACTCATCTACACAGTTGAGTTTAAAATACATACCTCACAGGGTCAGAGTGAGAATAAAATATGATAGTGTATCCATTCAAAAACATTCCACAAATAATTATCAGGTAACCATTCTTAAGGAGTCTTAAGTGAATGCTCATAGCAGAGGCCTGACACAATATACTGCTCTATAAATAGCAGTCAATAGAAATAGAATTCTGATAGCCAGAAGGATGCTCAACTGTAGAAAATCACAAGGGAGGCATTCTGAACCCCTTGTCTACAACAAAATGCTGTGCCTATGGTCCCTTATAGTCTTTATTACACAATTTTGTGGCCACGGGCACTCTCATAAATATTATTTCAAAGTATGTTAGTTCTAGAGGACTCCAAGGATAATTTATATCAACCCATAATAAAAAGCTCCCACTGATATATATACTTTTAATGCCTCCTATGTAAATCATTTTTTTAAACTTAAGAAAAAAGAATAGCATTTAGTTCCAAAACATATTCCCCCAAGTTGGATGATACTACTTATTACCTATGCATGGTTTTAGGCATATCAACCTAAACTGCATTTTACAAAATTTCTTCTGGCTGAGCGTCTGTTTTTCTCATTCCACACTGAGTAAGTTATCAGGTCTAATTTTGAAATATGAGAGCTATTATCCAAAATGCACCGGTATTTCCAGGTGCGCTTTATGGAAGTGTAGAACTACTTCTCAGAAGCATAAAACAGTTGTTGAAAAATGCTTTAAAGTGCCAACAAGTTAGAAGTCTTATGAGTTGAGCAGGGTCAGGCTCAGAGGAGTTGAACCCCGAGGTCCATTTGCCCCAGCCCTACAGTCATGATGGGCCTCATGTTCAGACCTCTGACAGCTTACAGTCAAAAGGGAACATAATACATTCTATTTTGAGGGTTAAAAGCTCTACTTTACTTCATGTAAACATTTAAAATATACCACACGATTTTAACTCCGTTTGGCACTTTATTGGTTTATACACTGCAAGTCTCAAAAGTAGCCCAGGCTCCCTCAAATTCAGAGAAGACCTGGAGGAGAAGAAAGAGCTTCAGGCAGCCTTTACATTCTAATACATTTGATCAGCAGAGCTTCAAGGGGAAACATCAGTGATCTTCTCTAGTGATCAGACTTTTGGAAAACTCATATAACTGTAAGTCATGAGACTGATTTATGGCAAAATCCTAATTCAGTGATTTACTATTAGAAGTACAGTATACTGCTTACGCACAGGTAATCAGTGCATTTATACGAAGGACAGGAAAGATGTTAGGAAAGCCTACTTAGGGAACCCGTCATGAGGAGAAAGCAGTTTGCTGATTCTGTAGCTTTTATTTCTTTAACCAGCATTTACTGAATACCTAAAATGTTCTGGGTTACATGCCAGGTGCTGTTCAGAAAAAATAAAATAAGACAATTGTTTTGATTCATGGAGCATTTATACTATGTCAAATATTTTGCAAAAATGATCTCATTATCTCATTTAATTATTACAAAAATGTGAAATGTTACAAGGCCCCCTTTAGCAAATGAGAAAGTTGAGGCTCAGAGAAATAAACCTGCACAATTACACAGCAGTAAGTAGCAGGACTAGGAATCAAATCCAGATCTATTTTTCTGCCAAACTCTACCTCTTTCCATCACATCATGCTGCTTTTATTTTATTTATTTTTATTTTTTTGCGGTACGCGGGCCTCTCACTGTTGTGGCCTCTCCCGCCACGGAGCACAGGCTCCAGATGCGCAGGCTCAGCGGCCATGGCTCACGGGCCCAGCCGCTCCGCGGCATGTGGAATCTTCCTGGACTGGGGCACGAACCCATGTCCCCTGCATCGGCAGGCGGACCCTCAACCACTGCGCCACCAGGGAAGCCCCATCCATCTCTCTTCTGATATTACCCATCTAATCATGCATATTGTCTACCTTTTCCATTAGATCCTTTGATGTATTAGCAATAGATATTTTAAATTTCCTGTCTGATAGTTCCAATACCTGTGTTATATCTGAGTCTAGTCTATTAATTTCTTTGTCTTTTGAAATTGTGTTATATTTTTTCTTGCTTCCTTGTATGCCTTACATCTTGTGCAGTAGAGACCAAGGTAAATAGATTCTATGTATGAAAATATTCATACCACTTCTTCTGTTAGGACTTTAGTGTGGGGGAGGGGAGTTTGACTCAATCTAGTCAGAAATTTAAATGGGTCGGGGGATGCTGATGCTAAGGTTATTCTCAGTGCACCATACGTTTCAAATTCCCATAGAATTACTTTGTGCTTATTGTAGTGGTTGGTTTGTCAGAGGGTTTTCCTCAGTATCTGAGGAAAAAAAAGTTTTCCTCAGCTTTAGGTCTTTGTTCCTATGCCTCAGACAGGTGTCCCTGCACTGTCCAGCCCCTCTTCCAGCAGTAGACTGCTATCAGCTATTGCTTAAAGATTCTTAGTCTCTGTTTTGGGAAGAGGAGGTGGGATGTTTACTGTGTTGCTCTGATTAAGCTTTAGTTTTAAGCAGGAATTATGTCCCTGGGTTGTACTGGTGGGGCCCTCTTGTGATCCTGCCCTGTCCCCAGCTGTAGAAGACCTCTAATGGTCTAGGACCAGGAGTGTTCCTGTACCTCCCTCAGAGGTAGAGAAGATTTCTCGGTTCCCTGCCGCCAGCTTCCATGTGTCTTCACCAATACCCTAAGTGCCACAGGGGTCACTGCCCTTCCCCCAGTAGCTTAGGACTTTTGTCTCTTAGGGAAAAAATAGGAGAGAAGGACACAGGCTGGTCTTCTTGACCTTCTTACTGTGGATGCTCTCCCCCTCTCCCAGATCCTAGGATGGCTTTCTTGGTACTCTCATCCTACCTTCACTGTTCTTGGTGAGCACCCCTTGAGATCTGCGGAGAAGAGCCTGAAAATGGCGCTATTTCTCCTTGTGTCTGCCACTCGCAGGCATTCTATATTTTCATGCTGGCCCCTATTTGGCCTTAAGCAATTTGTGAAAGTTTTTAGCAGAATTTTTCCTACCAGTTTGTGTGGCGTCTGGTAGCACCAGCCCCAGGTAAGCCCTAATTGCTCCTGTTTTGTCTCTCCTTGGAGGTACCTGTGCTTCCTAAGATTTTGGATGAGTTGGTTGCCCTGTGATCTCAACTTTCTGATGGTTTCATGAAAAATCATGATTTTTCAGATTATCTGGCTTTTTGTTATTGTCATTGTTTCTGTTGTAAGTTTGAGAGTGATGCTCTTTCCAGTTTTCTACATACTAAGTAGCATGAAAATTTTAAAAATCATCTCAGATTACTATGAAACATCAGGATGTCTGTTTCTGGCGCTCTTGCACTTACTCTTACTTCTGGTTCCATATCCAACTTTGGCACCTTTGGTTTTACAGTCTGTTGGTCCCATCTCCCAGCTTGATGGGCTCAGCATTCATGCATGGGTTTATTCACTTCCTTGGTTTCTATGTACCATCTTCCTCTGGTCTTATGTGAGAACACCTGATTTCAGCACTTAGGTCTCACGGGTCCACCTCTGGGGACACAGTGGCAGGATGGCATCTCCTACAGCAATTCCTTTCCCAAACTTGGGGCAAGGAGTTGAACAATAAGGTAAAACCTTCCTAAAGTGCCTTGAACATTTTTTACAAAAGTTTTAATTTAAACTAATATTTGATAAACTGTATCAGACATCTCTAATGATTCACCTAATATCTTAACTCTTATTTTACTTCACCCATTGCCATAGCAGTCAGCTTTGGTAAGTGCAACTGACAGCACTTTTTCTCCACTGCACCATATATCTCCTATTTTTTGCCCATTATATTGATAAAAATGGAAAGAAAATAAAAATATTTACCTACAGTTCCTGTCTTCCAACAAATCAAACTTTCAATTTTTCTGTGTCTCCACCTAATGCTTGATCATATATATACAATAATTGTAGGCAGTTGATTTAAGTTTGCATTCTGGTAGGGATTTTGTTTCTGAAGTTTACTTATTTGTTTTGCTTAATATGACATTATAATAATCTGTTCATGTTGCTAAATAGTCATTGTACTTTTCATTTAACAGGTGAATACTATTCTATGATAATTGTGTACCCTAATTTAACTACATGCCTCCATTTAAGGTTTTTCTCAGAAATTTCAGTAATAAATATTGCCCTTGCAACCACCAATCTAGTCTTTGTTTCTATGAGTTTGGCTTAGATTCCACATACAAGTGAGATCATACAGTATTTGTCCTTCTCTGACTTATTTCTCTTAGCATAAGCCCTCAAGGCATACACACATTGTCACAAATGACAGGATTTCCTTTTTTTATAGGCTGAATAATATTCCAGTATGTGCATGTATGTGTGTGTGTATATGTATGTGATATGTATATATATATCACATCCTCTTTATCCTTTCCTCTGCTGACACTTCATGTCTTGGCTATTATGAATATCCTGCAATGAACACGGAAGTGCAAATCTCTCTTTGAGGTACTGATTTCATTTCCTTTGGATATACCCTCAGAAGTGGGATTGTTGTATCATATGGTAGTTCTATTTTTAATTTTTTGAGGAACCTCCATACTGTTTTCCACAGTGGCTGCATCAATTTATATTCCCAAAAATGGTGCACAAGGGTTCCCTTTTCTCCATATCCCCTCCAACACTTAACTTTCTGATAAGAGCCATTCTAATAGATGTGAGGCGATATCTCATTGTGATTTTGATTTGCATTTCCCTGATGATTAGTGATGTTGAGCACCTTTTCAGGTACTTGTTAGACATTTGTATTCTTTGGGAAAATGTCTGTTTAGGTCCTTTGTCCATTTTTATTTGGATTATTTGGAGGTTTTTTTGGTATTGAATTGTATGAGTTCCTTATATGTTCTGTATATTAACCCCTTATTATTTATATGGTTCGTAAATATTTTCTACCATTACATAGGTTGCCTTTTCATTTTGTTGACTGTTTCTTTTGCTATGCAGAAACTTTTTAGTTTGATGTAGTGCCACTCATTTTTGCTGTTGTTGCTTGTGCTTTTTGTGTCATATCCAAAAAATCATTGCCAAGATCAATGTCGAGGAATTTTTCCAATGTTTTTTTCTAGTAGTTTTATGGTTTCAGGTATTGCATTTAAGCCTTTAATTCGAGTTATTTTTTGTGAGTAGTGTAAGATAGGGGTCCAATTTCATTTCATTTTTTTTTTTTTGCAAGTGAATATCCAGTTTTCTCAACACCATTTGCTAAAGAGACTAATTTCTCCATTGGATATTCTTGGCTCTCTTGTCAAATATTAGTTGACTGTTTATGTGAGGGTTTATTTCTGGGCTCTTGATTTTGTTCCATTTGTCTGTATGCCTGTTTTTGCCACTACTATACTGTTTTGAATACTATAGCTCTGTAATATAGTTTGAAATCAGGAAATGTGATGCCTCCAGCTATGTTCTTCTTTCTCAAGATTGCTTTGGCTCTTTGGGGTCTTTTATGGTTCCATACAAATTTTAGGATAGTTTTTTTCTATTTCTCTGAAAAATGCCATTGGAATTTTGATGGAGATTGCATTGAATCTATAGATGGCTTTGGGTATTGTGGACATTTTAGCAATATTAATTCTTCCAATCCATAAACATGGGATATCTTTCCATTTACTTGTGTCTTCTTCAATTTCTTTCATCACAGTCTTATAGTTTTCAGCACACGGATCTTTCACCTCCTTTGTTAAATTTATTCTTAAGTATTTTCTTGTTTTTTATGCTATGCAAGTGAGATAGTTTTCATTACTTCTTTTTCAGACAGTTTGTTGTTACCATACAGAAATGCCATTGATTTTTGTATGGCTTCTTTCACTTGGCATAATGTTTTTAAGGTTCATTCATGTTGTAGCATATATCAATACTTCATTACTTTTTATGGCCAAATAACATTCCATTATATGGATATACCACATTTTATTTATCTATTCATCAGTTGATGAATATTTGGGTTGTTTTCACCTTTTGGCTATTATCAATAATGCTGCTACAAACATTTATATGCAAGTTTCTGGATGGGCACATGTTTTCATTTCTCTTGGGTATATATCTAGGAGTGGAATTGCTGGGTCATGTGGTAACTCTATGTTTACTCATTTAAGGAACTGCCAGACTATTTTCCAAAATGGCTGCATACTATTTTACATTCCCACTAGCAGTGTATGAGTGTATCTGACTTCTTTATTCTAGCCATCCTAGTAGGTGTGAAATGGTATCTCGTGTTTTTGATTTGCATTTCCCTCATGGCCAATGATATCCAGCACTGTTTCTTGTGCTTATTGGCCATTTATATAACTTCTTTGGAGAAATGTCTATTCAGATTATTTGCTCAGTTTTTAATTGGGTTATTTGTCTTTTTGTTACTGAGTAGTAAGAGTTCTTTACCTATTCTAGATACAAGCCCCTTATCAGAGATGTGATTTGCTAAACGTGTATAGCATTTTATTTGCATGTTTTGGTAACTCTCTACATGATCACAGTATTCTTTTAGACACATTTCCTGCATTCAAGTTAACGTCAACATGCTTTATAATTAAATCCTTCAAATTAAATGCATTGGATACACATTCAGTATCATGCCTTCCCTCATCAACATTTCTATCAGATTCACAATACTATATGCACCAACACATGGAGGTGTTGTATAGTAGTGGTTTTGCAGGGGAGAGGGAGAGCTCTAGAGGTAGAGAGCCTGGGTTCTAACACTGCCTCCACCACTTACTAGCTGTGGTACTTGGGATATTACTTCCTCACTAAGATTTAATTTCCTCATCTGTAAAATTAGGCTAATGATAATATATACTACATAATAATGTAATAGTGATTAGGCTAATGTGGTAACAACTTGACCATAATTTCAGACAAAAATAGTGGTAGCTATTATGTGTATTATTGCTGTTATTATTGTGTTTAATCTATTCCAAGTAATCTAAAGATTTTATGTATATCATTTAATTTAATGCTCAGAACAATTATATGAAGTTGATATTATCATAAATATTTTCCTTTTCTTAATATACAGACACAATCTTAAAATATTATTATTATATAGCCATAAAACACCACACTTGGTAACTATTGCCTACCTAAGTATAATTACTGGATTAGAATATTTGTAAGACAAATTTAAATTTTAATTCTCAAAGTCCCGGTTTGTTTACCTAGTCTTGTGGATTCATTATTTAAATATAGTGTGACTTAAAGGAATACTTCACTTGTTTAATAAAGAATATTGACAGAGTTTGTTTTGGCTTCCTATTAAATTCTTTAGCAAACATTCACATCTTTATTTGAATAGATTTTTGTAGCCTTTCCTCAAACATGTTTTAATGATTTATATTCACTCATCACATTAATGAAAGAAATGTTGAATGGTTAATTTAAATGTTTATTTTTAAAAGTGACCAGAGGAAAAAATTTCGGGAGATGGAAATTTTGGAACAGCACATATTTAAAGAGAAAGAAGGAAAAAGCTTTGTGGTATTAAATTCCACTGTCCCTGAAAACAGTCATCAAGCCTTTTATATTTGCTCAATTTATAATTTATAGATGGCACTGGAGTGCCAATTATAAAAAAATATTTTGGAGGACTGCTGGAAGTTTGTAGAGGCAGTTTTTATTGTTAACAGATGCATTTATGTATAGGCTTTTTGGCCTTTGATAAACAGTGTATATGCTCAGATTCAACATTTATTTGAGCACTAAACATAGGTGAATGCTATCACAACACTGATACTTCATTTATTCCTAAGAACAATGCATAGAGGTAGGTTTTATTATTACTCCTATTTATACAGAATAGGAAACAGAAGTTCAAAGAGGTTGCATGTCTTGACAAAAGTTCTTCAGCTTTAAATATTTAAGAAAAATCTATTCTATTGCTTTTCCACCAGGAGGTGATGAAGTCTTAATTAGTGAGGAGAGTGGGCTTTTTTTTTTTTTTTCCATCTTTCCAGGAATTCTTCCTTTAGGAAAGTCTCTTTCATCCCCAAATAATCTGATCATTTTCTCTCTTAGGTACTATAGCAGTAGTTCTTCAAGCATGATCCTGGATCAGCAACAGTGTAGAATTACCTGGCAACTTGTTAAAAATGCAAATATCCCAGACCTACCAAACAAGCCCTCCTGATGATTCGGATGCACACTGAAGTTTGAGAATCGTCACTCTACAGAAATTGCTCTCTAAATGGTCTCTGTCATTCTTAATTCCAAATCTACCAGTGAACTTAGTCCTCATGAAACTTTACTCTGTGGTGGCATTTAACAGAATTCACCACTGTCTCAATCTTAAAACTGTATTGTTTTCTAGAACATGTTGTTATCTGATCACCCATTCTGATACATCCTCACTACCTCTCCTCTTTATTCCTATATGAGATTTCCTAAGGTTCCTATATTCTCTTTTCACCCCTCTTTAAGCTTTTGATTGTTCATTTCTTCAATTCCCACAGACCCAAACATCACACATATACTGCTGACTTCCAAATACCTATCTATTCCCTAGACCTTTCCATTAGTTGAATTATTTAGTCATTATCTCAATATATATTTGATACTGTGCAGTGGTCATAGTCAAACACCGTTTGTTGGGGACACCACAGGAAAAGAGATAAACACAGCCCTTGCCCTAGGGAGCAGATAATTAAAATTTGTAAATGATGTAAAACTTGATGTTCTTTAGATTTTATCTCAACACAATCTGATTGATTAAAATCACCTTCCTCGTCTCATGGCAGTTAAAAGTGTCGTCAGTCTCACTGAAACTGTAACTGACTCCCTTTCCTTATCCCACATACATAGATACAACCAACCTTCCCCCAGCAAGTCTTTTGCTTCTTTAAAAACGTGTCTCACAAGCATCCCCCTTCCTCGTAGCCAGTGTCTTGGGTCCTGTTCTGATCTATAATGTAATAGATCGTAGTATAAATTATACTGCAGTAGATTCCTACCTTTTTTTCCTATTCTTTTTCCCATTCAATTTTTCTTTCACAGAGTTGTCTGACATTATTTCCCTAAGATTAGATATTTTGTCACATCCTTGCCCTGCTTAAAAACACACAAATAGGGCTTCCCTGGTGGCACAGTGGTTAAGAATCCGCTTGCCAATGCAGACGACATGGGTTCGAGCCCTGGTCTGGGAAGATCCCACATGCTGCAGAGCAACTAGCCCCGTGCGTCAAAATTACTGAGCCTGTGCATCTGGAGCCTGTGCTCTGCAACAAGAGAGGCCAAAATAGTGAGAGGCCCGCGCACCGCGATGAGGAGTGGCCCCCACTTGCTGCAACTAGAGAAAGCCCTCGCACAGAAACGAAGACCCAACACAGCCAAAAATAAATAAATAAATAAATAAATAATTTTTTAAAAAACCCCCCAAAAAACACACAAATAACAAACAACACACTTCAATGGCTCCCAATTGCCCACAAAGACCAAACTCTTAAATAAACCATTCAAAATCCAACTAAATGTGCCTTCAACTTCCCTTTCCAACTACATGCCTCCACCTCCTTGGGCTACTTCACCAATGTGGCATCCACTGTCACTCTGCTATGGCTCTCCTGAGCTATGTCCCTATGTGGAGTGACTTTATCAACAACTTCTTCCTCGGGTAACATCCCACATCAGCACCCAGCTCCAATGTTACCTTTTCTGGGCACATCTCCCACCCCTCCTAACAACCTTGCTCCCAAACCAGACAAAAGTAATAGCTTCCTCTTTAATGCTCCTAGAATACTTTGTTGATGGCACTCATAATGCCCCACTGGATTTTAAACAACTTGAGACTGAGGATTATATTAGTTGATATGTGGATGCCCGGCATCCAGTTCAGTGCTTGGCACGTAAGTAGGTGTTTAATAAATAGAGGTGGAATTGATCTAACCCAACTTTAATACTTTTGGTTTCCATGTTGCAGCCATCTGGAAGCAGAAAAAATTTAAAGGAATATAGTCCTACCTTGTAGATGCAGGCACACTGAAAGTAAGAAGTGGTAGAGCTGACGAGGAAAACAATCTTATAAGCACAGTCCTCATAAGCAAGTAGTTGTGGTCTCCTGGATGATGGCATATATAATCATAGCCCTGTATCGTGATGCCTGTTAATCATAAAGAGATTAAATCACATTTTGAACTGTTTAAGGATTAGGGAAATAAACTGTGTTTTGTTAAATAAATATTTTAATACAAATATCAGGATTTTAAAATTATATCATTAAGGACTGGGTTCAGCAAATAAATAAAACACCACTGAAAACTATGGAATCTAATTTCCTTGTCTCACATCCGTCTGACACTGCAGCTGGGGCTGATGTGCCACACTGAGTCCACGGAGAGAGGGGCTGAGGCTCCATCTGTCCTGTTGCTGTGCTTTACAGGGCCTGCACTCCCAAAGCAGCCAAGCATAGCAGTGTTGGAGCCCTAGCAATTATGTCCACATTCCAGGGCTTTCCCTTTCAGGCTTCCCAGAAGTGGCCACACCACCTCTGCTTACATGCTACTGTCCAGAATTTAGCAAATGACCACATCTTGCTACAAGGAAGCTGAGAAATGTAGTTTTTATTCCAAGGGTCATGAGTACAACCAAAGATTATGGGTTCTAATACTAAGGAGAAGAAGAAATGGAGGTCGCAAAACAACCAGTCTCCTTTTAACCAGTATTTTAAGCTTCTATTTTCTGAAGCATTCACCTATATTAAGTTTCACATTCTCATTCTCCAATAATGACCCATAAAGGAAGCAGCACTGTATTTGAAAGATTAGTGCCCCTCCCACATCTGCATTTACAAAGTGTCAAAATAGACAACTTGAAGACCATGCACTCCACTGAAAGTCTGTTATCAGTTCACAAAAATAAGATCAAAAACAAAATAAACACTTAAAAACTTACAGTAATTTGATATTTCTGTGACATGCAAGCCCACGATCAGTAGTATACTCATCTCATTGAACAGAGTGTAAACCAGTTTGGGTGTCATCTAATTCACCTGGTAAGTCACATGTGGCACAAGCTGAGTGCATGTCATGTACACCAGGACCATGTCAATCCAAAATGGGTTGACATTCAAAAAAATAATCCTGCACAAAGAGTCTGAAACCCTGGGGCCAGAACTTGGGGTTCCTGACCTCTGGCTCAGCACTGGCTGCTTTGGTCCTTTGTTGCTCTCAGATGCTGACACTGATGTCACCAGCCCACATCTCTGACCACCTGAAGGGCTCCAGAGCCATTCCCTAACCACAGCTCTAAACCAACTGTAGGTGCTTCTGAAATCTGATTGGCTTCTTTGTGTCTGAACTCCAGTGTTCATGGGATGGGCCCTGTACACATGGGTTCCAAGAGCCGTTTCACCCCCAGCATTTGCCTCCGCTCCTACCTTACCCTCAATACTATTCTGGATCCTGCTCCGAACTGAATAAACTATAGAAAACTATGAGTCTATCTCTCATCGAGCTCTGAAAATCTCCACTACCTAAATGCCACTACTGCAGTGCTCCCCCCTTCCTCAAAACACACACACACACACACACACGCACACGGATACGGAAAGCAATTTAGATCCAACCCACTCTCGTTTGAATCAGTGATCAATGGTCACCCCTTACTGGTCTGACAAAGTTTCTGAATGACCGATTCACTGAGTTATTGTTGAATTTTTTCAAAAGATGAGTTTTGGTGATTGTTCGCACCAGTAGTTTTCACAAATGACTGGAGAGGGCGGCTCAGTTATCAATTTCCCATGCGATTCACATTTCCGATGCTGAAGCAATTCTCCAGCACTCAGCATTGAAGATGTGGATGGACGAGCTTTCCTTTAAACACTCTTACAGCCTTTTCTATTTCTGCAGGTGTATGCCCTGGCCCTGCCTCTACTTCTGCTGGTGAAAAGGCTCTTTACAAACCTTCTCCATCCTGGTAAAAGATATATACCTGACGGTTTCCAGCAACTGGTAATTTGGCAAATTGACTGTCAAAGAATTGATCTGGAGCCATCACCAAGTGCCACATACTACCGTACTTATGTTTCCATTCACGTAGCAAATGATTTTAGCAGCTGGAAGTGAACTTTGGGGGAAAAAATGGTCTCTACCAACATTACTGTTTTTACATGTACTTATGGTGCCAAACAACATACCAAAAAAACGATCACCTCCACACCACCTCCACCCAGAAATGCTGTTTCCTGTGGGATCCTTTCCTTGTGCCGCAATGAAGAGCCACAACAGTTTGTGTGTGGATGTGGGGTTGGGAAGCTACCTGCACAGCACTTTACCGTTTTAAAGCACTTTCAAATATACTGTCTCATCTGATCCACAATCAGTTAATGTGTTTGCCAGGGTCCACGTTACTCTATTTCTTGGATGAGGAAACAGAGGCGCCTAAAAGTTAAAGAACTTCCCTCAAAGTCATATAGGCAGTAAGTTAAAGGATCTGCACCAGAAACAACCTCTCAACTCTTATTCCTTCACTTGACCCTGACTCCTATTTGGGCATTTTTTAAAAATATTTCTGCATGAAAGAATACCAGTCAAATATTTTCACCTTCATTTCCTTTAGGTATTATCATTGGTTTGCCTCTGACCATGCTTTTCCTGCCCTATTAATACAGTTAATTTATTTTTGATTTTTCACACAGTTCATTTAGCTATAAACTACTGAAGGTAAAGGCCAGGTCTTCTCCACGATCAGTATAGTTCATGACTTATGTCTCCTAGCACTCAAGGGATCCCCATTTAGCTTCTCTCTTTGGCCAGAGCCTTCCTTAGGTGCTTTGAATCTGTCCAGTGAGCATTAACCAAGTGGCTTCTAAAGTTCTGGCAGGACTTCTAAGACCTCCTCACACATAAGTTCAGGAATGAAAATAATAAGTCAGGCTATTTTAAACAATAAATGCAACTATTCTAAGAACAGACAGCACAAAGGTTTTTCTAGTCTCTTCGAAGACCAGAACTACAGATCAATGTGTGATGTCCATCATCTCTCTTAAAAAAGAGGAGATTTAGAGTTTTCTTCTCTTAACTATACTTCTCATCTGGAAAATTTGAGCGTACTGGTGTTGAACCAACTATCCTAAATGGTATTACAATATACTGTTCAGTGAGAAAGTAAAATGCAAGAGTGTGTTGGGAAAAGAACTTAACAAGAAGGCTGCAACCACTTTAGAAGTGTAAAACTCTGTCCAAAGGGGAGTTGGGACACTAAAACTTCCATCAAAGCACATGAAAATGACATCAGTGGTCTGTTATCCCCTCATAAACGAACCGGCCCCGGGCAAGGACGTTCAAGCACAACCCTTGTCAAACCCCTAACAAAGTTTGACATCTGTTAAATCATTAAAGGTACAAATAAAATGTTAACCAAGACAGAGAAGGAAGGGAGAGTGCTGATAGCATCTATTAGGACTAAAAGTAAAAGGCCAGAAAAGACATGATTAATTCCTGGATTTTGGAATATCACTATAGCTTGTTGGCTAAACCTTCCCAAGTTCCAAGTCACTGGAAACTACTCTGGCAATAAAAACACTATGGAGATCTGTAATAGATGGATTTAGGGCTTTTAACACTGATACAGCTGTTTCCACAATAAGTGGAGATCCTTTGGCTCGTCACATCCTCATTTTCCTCCAGACACCTTGTTTCAATTCCATGGAATGTAATTCTCCCTGACCTCAAAGAGAACTTTGTCCTTGAATCAGCTCCGTAAAAGCAAAAACCAAATATTGGCCTATAGTACTCATCTTAGTTTTTATACCTGATTAAACAGTGCATTCTATTTTCTCTGTCCTTTTGAGTCTGGAGCATACTAGCCTTGGACATTCCCTTATACAGAAAAGAGTGGGGTTTCCCTTCAAAACTTGTAACAGAGAAAAATCAAATTTACTTCTATTTTCCTGGGGAAAAAATACTATATTCTCCAGATTCCTTTGCAGGTACAAGGGGCTTTGGGATTGCCTTCCGGTGTGAACAGAGGTCATAAGTGTCACTTCAAAGCTGAGGTCATTAAGAATAGGTGTGCTTCCCCCATACATTCTTCTGTTTCCACGGCAAACTTGGAAGTCAAGTTCCAAATAGCATAGCTACAAGGAGTCAGCCTGGGTGCCTGAGTCACCAACTGGAGGAAAGATGCCACCTGACCCACGTGGGCCTCTTAAGTAAGTGAAAAGTAAACTAGTATTGGGTTATTCCACTGTTATTCAAGGATTGTATGATATAGCAGTTAGCATTACTTTCCATGACTAATACGTAACTTCTACAATGTTGAAATTTTCTAAAATAAATAAGCCTGAAACTTATATGATAAATGCACCACAAACGGATGGGGATGAATGTGCGTTCAAGTGAACTCAAGGAAACCTAACTGGCCTGAAGGGGACCAGCAACCAGCCTTCACATGTGGGTACATGGGTACTTCCTGCAGCTACAAGGAGAGGTGCACAGGAAGTACCATTCCATACCTTTGGGCCTGCCAGTCAAAGAAGGGACCTTTAGAAGGAATGGCCAGAGTGCATTAGCTCACTTTTACGGCTATGTGGGTGAAGGAAGCGAAGGAAGAACCAGAAGAATCCACAGCAGGAAGAAAAGACAAGTGATCTGGACCATCCCAGCCCAATCTGACACAGGCAAGAAGGAAGCACTTTAGCAGGGCCTCCAACATCTAACACCCAAGCATGTATGCAGGCCCAGCGATGGGAAGCTGGGGTGACTGTGGAGATAGTATCAGTAACCAAGGCAACAGGCAAGTTTAGCAACTTGGTGGCTGCAAGCAATAGTAGCAGAAGCTCTAGAAGCACCAGTTTTCCAGGGAGGAAATGCAGGAGTGCTGTACCAGCTGGCCCAGGCTGAGGCTCTGGGTGGGCCACAGCATGAAGGGCTGCTCGGAGGAGCTCCAGTTAAAGGTAAGCATAGAGGACGGAGGGATGGGCTGGGCTGTAGGCTCAATGACCCAACTGATAGAGGAAGCAAGGAAATGCCTTATTGTGAGAATTTACTGTATCCTTCTCTCACAGCATTGTTCTAGAAAACAGTCTACTGGTTCTGCCTTCAGCCTTAATTCTGGAATCCATTAAAACCAGCAGAGGAATTCAGATTCATATACTTTAACAGAGTATAGCTGTCTTCTCACTCCTTCTTTCCCTTCCCCTGAGAGAGCTTCAGAGAGTGGGCAAACGTGGCCACGAAATCCATGCCACAGGAACAGGTAGGCCTCTCTAAACCCCTCCCCAGGGCCAGGTGGACCCCACTGCTGGCTGCACACCACACTGCTCGATACCCACTATGCACCTAATTAGCTGGGAAAAAATCCAAAAAGCCATCATAAGGCTGCTTCCCTTCTGCCATATTCTGTGCATTTGCTAAGGACAGAAGCTGGAGATTTATTCTGGATCATTTGGCCTGTACTCCACAAACAACAAGCACAAGTGTGCTTCTTGGCATCTTAGTCTTGGGGCCACCTCAACCTGAAACAAATGATCTGCTGTTCCAAATTCAGTCAATGCACAAACACCATGACGTTTTTGACCTTGGGAGGCTTACAATCTTGTAGAACAGGTCACACATGCACATATACACCTTCATTCTTTTCTAAGATACAACTAACTTGGAAAATACAAAGACTTAGATACACTAGATTGATATTTAACCCGTTATCAACCTGCAAGCTTTAGCAGGAGAAAGGTGAGAGTTTCCAACTGCCTGGATAGTCTTAGGTGGTGGATCCAGGACAGAGAACCTGTCTCCATAAAACCTAGAGCCACTACTGGATTCTTCGCAAGTACTCAGTTTAGAAGCTCTACACAGTAAGAGGCAGGGTGAGGGAGGATGGGGAAAAGGGGAGGCTCACCTTGTATTTCGCTCCTGCACCAAATCCTCAATACTTACGAGATTACTGACTTTCTATAGTCGCCTGCACAACTGTAGTGCTCTTTTTCCCTCCAAAAAAATACTCAAGAGATCTACCTGCCTTCTCCTGGAACTCATTCATGGAATGACTCACCTCATTATCAAGGTCATCCAGACAGTTGCCATCCCCACTGGTGACTAGGAGTGCAGCTGCTGTATAGAACCCACCTGCAGCCGCAGGGACTGACGCCCTTTTACACTTGCTGGTTTAAGACAAGGTCCATCTTACCAATACCCCCTTCTCTCCCCAGAAAAATACTACAGGTAAGTAGGGAGAGTAAAGGACCTCAGGGACCTTGCTCATATAACTGTACTGACAGGTCTTCAAGTCTAAAGCCTGGCATTCTCATTTGCTCTGAGGCCCAAAAGTAGAAGTGGCATTGAATGCTGTGTAGCTGTGGAAAAGGAGAAAGGAAACTAACATTTGTGTTATGTGAAGGAAAATAAAAACAGCAACAGCCTCACACCAAGAGTTTCTTAGTGTCAGGATGTAGAAAACTATCTCCTATAAGCCGATGGGATAAACTGTCTCCACTTTATAAAGAAAACTGGGTCTCAGAGAGAGAGATTAAATGCCTTGCCAAGGGTTACAGCAGAACCCTAAGTGCAAAAGCCAGTACTGAATTCAGCTGTCTCTGATTCCAAAGTTCCTTCCAGATGCTAAACTGCCTCTATGCAGAGAAGCAGCTTTTAGCCTAACTGTAACAAAGTAAAAACAACCCAAGAAGAGTATCTGAATGTGTTGGGAGGCAGGGAGGGGAAGGGCAGTTGATCTCCCAAATGGAACAGCTGCTGCTGCTAGCATCGTTACTATCATCATCATTATCATTTTAGGGAACTATTGCTTACTATAAGGAACTGATTAGATTTCTCCCTGTGCACTATAAGGATCTTGTTTTGCTCTTTACTCTTGCTGCTAGGAAGCTTGGAGACAAATCCAAAGTTCCTGTTTAATAACTGTGTAGTACTCCACATGCATATCAGAGTTATTGTCTTCTTATCTTGATTCTGGATTGTGATTTCTATTTTACTTGGTTCTAATCTTTACTTGCCATTTATATATTTACTCATTATATATATTCTCATGAGACTCCTCAAAACTTTAGTGGAATAACATTTAGTAGGCATGACATTAATTTAAAAAATAATTTACCTGGGTACAGCTTTCATCTGTAGCATCACACACATTCTTTAGTCCTTTGAATTATATTGCTAAAATATCTGAAAAAAAATCTAGATACCATCTGGTGCCTTTGGAAAGACAGAGGTAATCAGGTCTTTGATCTGCTCTGCACATGGACTGGGAGAGGGAAAGAGGACCAAATCTCCCTGACACAGACAATCATTTGCTTTATTAAACAAGTGTCTTATATTACACACAGAGTAGTGCACTATTTGGATGCACAAGAAAAAATTATGAAAAGTAGGTACTGAGCGTACTGAGCACTTTGGGTTTTGAAACATTAACATCACAGCTGTTTCTAATAATTTTTCTCTAACTGCAAGCTTATTTCCACAACATGTACTAATGTAACTGTAACTGCCCCAAAATGTTTTTCATTTTTTCAAATGAAGTCTTCTTAGAAATAACTATGCAACTGAAAGCCCATAGCCATCTTAGCTCACTACCCCCATATACAGGTTATTTTGTATTCATTTTTTCCTCTGCTATATGATTCAAGATGGGACAGTTTGCAACAGTTGACCTACTTACAAACTTGTGAAATGTGCCTTTCTAAACAACAAAACAAACAGCAACAAAAAACCCAAGAGAACCTCACTAATGAGAAAAGTCAAGAAAGTTCATCAGTAGCGTGCCCTGCAGTTATAAATGGAAATGACAACGAGAAGTTCATTCCTCGCCCTCTTATCTGGCGCACTGATAATGGTAACAGGTCACGGGAACTGGCCTGGCAACTACGCGCTAGCAGGCCCAGGGCCTGGGGAAATTTAAGTCCTTTTTTGTTTGAGGGTTAACCTGAACTCAGGTGCAAACAAAATGTACATTAATATTCCTTTCAAGTTTCTCCTTCTATTTACCTTTTAATTCTCAACTGTTTCCCTCAATCCATATGGACGCTTACTTTTTTTAGATGGTTTTATAGTTTTGTGAAGAGTTGGTGGGACTTCCTTCTTTGATACTCTCCGCGGAGGTCTGACCATCAGAGGCCAATGTCTTCTCTGGGGTTGGTTTCCCTGCAAGACTCAGGGTCGCCTCCACTGCGTCCGCAGATCAGGACAACCTACAGGGCTTCCCTTTCTGCCTGGGTTCAGTCGGGGACGCTCAGCTCCTGCTCTGGCCAGAAGTTCCGGAGTCTCCTACGGCTGCTGCCCTCGGCGAGACGGTGGGGTCCGCGCAGAGCCGAGTACAGGGTGCCGAGAAGGCTGCTCCGCCCCAGGCCGAGCTCGGGACAGTGAGACCGAAGGTCCCCAAGGGCGCCACGTGCCCCAGCCGGAAGCGTGGCGGGCTCTGCGCAACCTAAACGACCACGAGCCCCTTTCTTCCGGGAGGTCGCAGGCCGGGGGCTGAACTACCCCCGCCCTCCACCCTCCAATCTGGGAGGGCTGTGAACGGCCACCCAGCGGAATAGTCGACAGTCTTTGCCAACCCTCCTCAGTCCTCCACCGGAATATATTATCCAGCCACCACCTGGCGGGCGAGCCAGCAAGGTTTATTATCCCCGTTGTAACGCTGAGGAGGTTAAGGCCGGGACACGGCCAGGGTCCCGAAACAGATGCGTGCGGAATCCCGTCAGGAGGGGAGCTCAGCCCGCCTCCCCATCGCCCAGAATCCTCAGAGCCGGGCGGTCCGCCGGCCAAGGCGCAGGCCGAGGCCCGAGGCCAGAGTGGATTCGGGTTTACGCCCTCGGGGGAGGAAGCGGTGGGCGGCTCGGCTACAGAGGTCAGGGGCCCGGGATTGCCGAGCCGAGCGCGAGAGGAGGCCTGCGCTGTGGAGTCCAGGAGCCACGAAGAGGCCCAGGTGCCCCGGGATGCGGCCGCCCGACCTCAGCAGCAGACGCGGTGGGCGCCCAACTCCCGTGCGCTAACCCCCGGAGAAACGGGGCCGCGCAGCCCCGGAACTAGAGCTTCCTGCGGAGGGAGGGGGGGCGCTTAGGTTTTCACTCACTTTGTTCTTTAACCCATTTTTAAAAGGAGAGTCTTGATTCGAAGCTATAGAAGACAAAAATGGCCTCCTGCCCCCTCCTCCAGACACTGCCCGTCTCCCGCGGCTACTGGGACTGACGGCCCGCGGCGAATCCGCACGCACACGCACGCTCACGCATGCACACATGCGCACACGCCGCGCACGCTGTGTCCGGGCTCTGCGGTGCACCTCAGGCTCCCCAGGCAGGGTGGGGCGAGGCCTGGGACGTCGTCAGCGTGGTTGTGCGGTCTCCTGGGTCTGGGGACGTCTCTGAGGGTTTTGATGAGCCTTATTTTTAGTTCCCCTCGGAGGAGCTAGCGCCGCGCCAGGCGAGTGGTGCGCTGTGGCCGGGGCAGCGCGCCCTTCTCAGCCAGCGAGCAGAGGCGCAGGCGCGGCGCGGCGCGGGCGCCGGCTCTAATCAATAACCCTCAGCGGGCTCTGAACTGCAGGGGGCTGAGAGGCCTTTCCGAGAGAGCAGCCCCGGGAGATGATGTATTTATTCTTCGCACTTACTGTGCACTTAGCACCGAAAGGGCTGTTCTTTGCTCTTAGCAACAGAAACCCGCGGCTCGTCAGCCTTGACTCCCTGTGGCTGCTGAGCGCGAGTCCGCCCGGGGGCGCGGGATCTTAGGCTTGGTCTCTCCAACAGGTGGCGAGGGCCGGCGGCAACCGACCCGAACACCTTCCGCCCTGCCTGACCCATGTCTCCTGGGTGTCGCGGCCAGCCACCTCGCTATGGAGAAGGGGGCGAGGACTCGGCGTGTGCACTGGGGAGTGAATATGCAGGCGGGCTCCGGACTCCAAGCAGTAACAGCGCTAACGCAGAGAGTTTTCCAGGCGCCTTCCTTGATTTTCCGTAAAATAGGTTTAATTAATAGCTGAGACGAATCTCCTTTTCAAGTGACTTGAGCAATCAAAGACGCTCCTCTGCGATCCAGAGGAAGTTGGGGGTTGTTACTCCCTGCTCAACCCCCCACCCCCGAGTTTGCCTTCCTAGTCCTTTTGACTTCACTCGCACACAACCCACTGGAGAAGTCTCAGTGATAAATTACGGAGTCGCTTAGGCGTGGCCATGCCTTTCTCCCCTAACATGTCCCTTCCTCGGATGACTCTGAACTCGGAGTGGAATCCGATTCCCTCTCGGATCCCCGTGGCCGAGCCTCGCTCACTCAAGCCAGGCGAGCCGAGCGGCTGCTGGAAAATCGCGGCTGCAGCGGGCGCGCGGCTTCAAGCGCGCTGCTTCCCGAAGCTGCCAGGATACTGATTTATGCTCCAGCCGCTCGCGAGAACCCCAACGCTTTGGCTGAGTTAATTTTTGTCAATTGTTCCTCATCACACTGAGATAGTTTGCAGCTTGAGGCGTGTTTTATTTATCACCTTGCACATTTGAAATACAGTCAGACATAAAAATAACTGACTCTGGGACTCTGGCGCAATATTGGAGCCGTCGGGGAATAATTTGGCTAACTGACTTGGACGTTTCACCTTCTAAACAGAAATGCAACTCTCAGTCAAACTGTAAATCAGATTGTCTTTGCAAATGGGGGGAAAAAAAAAAGCACGAAACCCAGGAGGGAACGGAAACAAAATGAAAGAAAACGCAGGTATTGACCAAAGCAAAACGAGCTTCAGACACCCAGACTGGATTTTAATTTTAGGCGTGGAACCTCATCGAGAATGTGAATTCGTAAATGTTTTACCAGTCGGATCTGCCTTGGGGTTTCTAGGGTACCCTGGAAACTGGACTGATTTCTTTATTTCTTTTTACCGTTACTGCTGTTTTTGTTATTAAATAATATATGCTATCTTGGGGGGGTCCCCTTGAAGAGCTCCAATTGTAAAAGTTAACGAGAACCGTCTGGGCAGGACAGGGTGGGAGCTCTGGAAACGACCTACGACTTGGAGAAGGAAACCAGAAATTTCTTGGCACTTTCCATGTCCCCAAATTTCTGTGAATAAGCAGAAAAGAATCTGATAGTCTTTTCTGCGCCTCAGGCATTCTTCTCCTCCACCTGTCTGGAAGCCCCTAATAATGAAAGCTCGATATCTTACCGCCGCACATAGATCGAATGGTCTAAAGCCTGGGCAGGACTGGCCTTCAGTAAGGCAGGATCTGGAAAAGAGAAAACCCACTCAGGCGACCACTCAACAATTGATCACTTAGGGGAATTCAAAACGCAACCAAATAAAAGTTCTGCCAGGGTGGAGAGCATCTGCTTTATTTTGGCATTATTTCACACAACCCGCACCCCAGCAAGTAAATTTCATTCTAACACAGCAAAACGGAGATCAGGCAGGAGCGTTTCCCTAGCTTCCACAAGGGGAATCTGAAGACGGTTTTCTTGACGTGAAACCACAGCGACCTTAAATGTAGGCACCTGCCCCAGTTTTAGGGTATTAAACAAGTATATATTTGTTTAAACTTCTTTTTGACCAAGACCATTCACACAACATGCTTCTAACATTTCTCCAAATAAAATGGAACAGGAGACTGTGACTCTTAAGATCCACAAATTAAAATTAAATTTAAAGATACCAAAGGGGGCTTCAGGTAGAAAGTTGGAGGGATTATTTTCAAATAACTTTGAAGGTTTAAGAGAAGATATCTTGGTAGTTGATAGTGCTTGGTATCCATACCGAATATATAATATTAAATTATGACTTCAAAAAAAACGTTTCAAAGGCATTAAATAAAATTAAATTAAATCTAATATTTTGATGGGGAAAAAGATCAGCAAGTAGTTGGAAATTTTTCTCAAAAACAAATTATATTGGTGTGGTTTTGACATTTGTGTGATCCAATTCTTAATCTGGTGTTTTTTATATCGACCCCAAACTGGTTTTGCTCAGGTTGACATCTCTGCTTCTTCAGAGCTGGAACTCAGTAAATGCAGCATGCTCTGCTGACGGGCAACTCCTGTGTTGTGAGTAATCCTTTGCCAATAGATGGTCTGATGTCCTTTTCACTGTAACCAACTGGGAAATTAAAAGAAAAATGTTTGCCTCTCCACATATTTATTTTTATTTGTTGTTTTTTCTTTATTTCTAACACATCAAGATGAGTTCTTTCTCTTAGAATCCCAAGCCACAAATTTCTCCTAAAAACGTGTATTTCAAAAATTAAATCTACAGGTGTAATACATACTGTGAACCCTATAAAATGCATTTACAATGTGGACTTAAAGAAAGAAATTTATAACTTTCATATGTACCTTCCTTTTGCAATAGGCAACTGCCATATGTTTCTGACTTCCATAATTCAGTTTTTCCTGGACATCTGTAGCAGGTAGTGAGTGCTTCTTAAAGTACATTTTATGTAATTTGAGAAGGAACCTGCACCAAAGAGTAAAGGTTAACAGAAAAAAGCACAAGTCTTTCTAGAAATGCTAGTTATTCAAAATTTACATCACCTATCGTGCTTGGCCTGGATAACTTTTTTCCTCTCTTTCTTCTTGAGACTGAATTTGGAAATGCAGTGTTATATATGCTGAGAATTCTTTACAAGCAACATTTCCAAAATTTCTAAATGTTTTGGTAAAGATCCTCTTGTTATTACTGTTCTTTTGCTTGAAGATTCTAATTTGGCTCTTCCTGAAAACCCAGGTTGGAAGTGTATTCCAGTAAGATTATTTTGTTTGAGAAAAATTTTAATATTTTTATATCAAAAACGGGGAAAACCTTAAACTCGTTCATTTTTCAGCTATCTTAATTGTTCGTCTTACACTCGTTAAAGGATGGAGAAGTTTACACAATTAAAAGTGAAAACAAAGCAAAACCAAAAGTAATGTAGAAAAGTCAAAGCTTGTCCTCAAATTTTTTGCCCATGTGTTCAAATTCAGGGATCATTCTTAATAGAATTTTTCAATAGCTCACTTCTTTTTGTGCAGTTCCAGTGCTAGCCTTAAATTAATCTGTTAAAAGTCTTTTCATTCAGCTGAAACTGAAATGCCTCATCTGTCAGTACAAAAATATGAATAAATTTCAGCCACATTCTTTATTGTTCGTACTTTCAGCAGATTATATAAATGCCCACAGAATTTTCACTGTTTAATAACTGTGGGTATCTACAGATGTGAAATAGGAGAACAGGGCCCAATTTACAGCCAATTAGAGGGTGTAATAATTTGTATAAAAAGCTAAACATCCTACCTAGTTATTGTAGCCTAAACAGGCACTCAGTTCCCTTTTCAATTCATTTAATTAAACCAACAGACTCAAGAAAATCTTTGTTTATGGGGAAAAATAGCATTAAATATTTAAATCAAAGAATGTGAAGCTGCATATCTTAAATATCAATTTAAACATCATTTTATAAAGCATAAACTATTAAAATGCCCATTAACTATTTAGAGAATATTAATTTCTCCATTCATTGTCTCAGTTTGATTTATGTCCAAATTGACCTGTTGCAATTCAGCAATGTCCATCTACCCATCTTTGGGTATCCATTTACATCTAGGTGTTAATTTCATTACCTCCTTGAAGCCAGCTTGTATTTGGATCAGGTATTAGTGATAGAGACAAGTGTTTCCTTCTTGGACATTTCTGTTACTAACCCCTTACTGTAGTAGTGTCGTCAGAGGAGTGTAGGTCAATGAATGAGGAAGTGAAGGGGGCGGTTTTTCATGCACAGGGTGAAAAATAATTCCAGCATCATCTGGAGGTAGAGCAGATACTGCTGGAAATTGGACATGAGTGGCGAAGCTCATTCGTCCAGCCGAGTGAGTTTTCTTCCGGATACATTACAGGTTTATTACGTCCTCACAGCCCCTCGACTTGGTGGGTCAGGGGCCTCACTTCTCCCTTCCTTTACCTTTCCCTGGAGAACTGGAAGTGGAGGGAGGGAGGGAGTAATGACCACAAGCTTACCATTAGAGTACACGCCTTTTGCTCTCTCCAAACAGCGCACCTCCCCTAAGCCTCACCGAGAATTGAGCATTGATTGAAAAACCAGCACTAAAAGGAATCTCTCCGGACCCCAAACTGAGTTTGGGCGCTCGGGAGCCCCGAAGAGCACTTCGGTGGGCTGCGCGATTTCTTTGCTATCGAGACTTGGTCTCAGCTGATGAGAATACTTAAGAGACTTGTTGGAGGAGGAGAATGGTAAACAATCGCCAACATGTGGGATAGTGCTGTGTGTGTGTGTGTGTGTGCAAATCCACGACAGAAGCAAGCCGCGAGGAATCGCGGTTCGGGATCGCTTTCTCCACGGGGCCTGGGTTTGCAGCTGCAGCCGGAGACCCGGCAGGAAGGAAGCCCTCGAGAGCGCAGCGGTCCAGCCCCTGGCCGACTGAATTTACTCCCGTAAATTACTCTTTGTAAACTTATACAGGTTATAATTTATTGTGTTTATTAACCCAGATCAGAGGGAGAGGCGAGAAGAATAGCAGGGCAGATAACGAAGAGAGTGGAAGACGGTAAGGGAAGGAAGGGAGGAGAGAGGGAGCCCCAGCCAGCGAGTAAGGTGCTGCCTGGTGACTCGGCGGCTCTGACGTCCACGCCCCCAATTAGGATGTACCTTCTTCCCAAACTGTTACAAATTAAGGCAGCCAAATAAGTACCCCCCTTGGTGCTAGGATTGGGCCCTTGCTCACCCCCACTCTCCCGTCTATTTCTGTACTTCTCGCTAGGTTAATCTTCTAGCTAATAATAAAGTTTTTTTAATTTTTATTTTTTAGCGCATGGGAAGGAAGTCCGGATCATGCCTGTTCGGAAACTTGGGGACCACCTGAAGCAACTCCCACTCAAGGGCCAAGAACAGACTGTCTTGTGTGCCAGGGCTCACCTCCTGTGTCATGTCTTGAGTGTGGGAAATTAATCGTAAGGGTTAGAAACTCTTATGGCCACCGTCAAGTGTAAAAGAAAAAAGAAGTCTATCTAGAGAATGAAATCCTAATGCATAGAATTTTTAAATTCAGAATTTAAAAATAAGTAACTGTTTATAAATACAAGTAGCTACGTCAGGTAAAGTGGAAATAGCAAGCTCTCTCCAAACATATATATGTTACACTATATATAGTGTGAACAGGCTCTAGGCTGAGAAAGCACAGCGGAAACCGACAGAATGCGTTTAAAAAAAATCTTTTGGAACTGTCTAATTTAAAAATGCACAGAGAAAAATAAGGAAGAGGAACTGACTACGCTTTTCAACGCCCACCCCCCTCCCGCGATAGTTTTGCTAACTGGCTGAACACAGATTCCACTAGGTACCATTCGCAAGGCTCTTGTGTCCTTCCCTCTCTCCCCGCCCAAGTTCCTGAGAGAAGTCCACTCTGATAACGTTCTTCCCTGGATGACTTTTATTTGAAATAGAGCCGTTCTAGTCATGCCAGAGGCCTGACAGTTTAATTCAGTTTTAGTCGTTTCCTTAACATAGCTCATACTGGGAACAGACAGTTTCTCTCTTAAAGTGACGAGAGGCACACGCTCCCCGGTACACGTGCCCACCCATGTTTACACCCTCGCAGGTGCACACACGCGCATCCACGCACATACAGGCACGTGCACGGGCGCACCCTGTCGAGTTTTTCTCCCGCCAGTTTGCGCCCTGTCCCCGCTTCCTTTGCTCTCTTGACTGGCAAAGTGCAAGGCCCTGACTCTACTCTGGCACGCGCGTGCCATGCTTTTGAGAAAACGCCCGATTAGTGTGGTGGCTTCGCCAGCGCTTCGAAGGCCGAGACTCCGCCAGCCTGCCAAACCCGCCTTCCTCCCCTCAGGCTCCTGGAGAAGCTCGGCTTCCCCTCTCGGGAGCGAAGGTCGGGGGTGAGCTGAGGTCTGCGACCTTCTGCTTCGTGGGGTCGGGGGCAGCGGGTCCCGCTGGGTCCCGGAGTCTGAGCTGGATTCCATGCGAGCCCAAGGTGGAGAGCGGCGGTGCGGCTCTGTCGCTGTGGTTCCCAAAGCCCAGCCTGGATTTGGACTAAGGAGACCAGAGTTGGTCCTGTCCAGGGCGCCCAGGGCACATCTGGATTATTTTTAAGGGCCACGTTCTATCTGACATAGTGGATGTGTGTGAGGCCCGGCTTTCCAGCTTGTCTGTAGGGTGCAAGTCCCTGGCGTCCCGAGGGCTGAGCCCCTCGCTGCCTGGGGTAAAGGAGAAAGAAGCGGTGTAGGGATATCGGAGGCCTTGGGACCCTGCAGGCCCGTGTAGTCCCTTCTAAATCAGTTTTGAGCAGCGGGGCCTGTAAACGAACAAGAACCCGTCTACAAAGCAGGCTTCGCGTCTGGAAAACCGCGGTCGTCCCTGGCGGCCTGGGGTTTCTCCAGAGGAGCCGTTCTCCCGGAGTAGGCCTCAGGGCCCCGGCGACTCCACCCTTGGGCCTCAGCGCCTTCACCTCTCCAAGTCCGCAAGGGCAGCTCAGAGGAGCCTCGGGTCGCTCCTCCTTGGGGCCACTGAAAGCCTGGGCGTGGAGCGGGGCGCTCGGTCCCCGCAGGCTGCGGATGGATGCTGGCTTCAGATGCCCCGGACACGCGGAGCTCGGTGGGCAGCCTCCTGCCAGGTCTGCGGTCCTCCCTCCAGCGCATCCCTCCCCACTCCCTGCCCCAGCCCTCCAGGCGGCCTCTTCGCTCTGCCGGGCTTGCGCCTGTCTTCGGGCAGGCTTCAGAAACCAGGTTTGCGCTTACTTTTAAGGCTGTACTACTCGCCTAGGTCGCCGCAGACTCTGGAGGTCCACCGAGGTCCGGACCGCTCCAGACCGTTCGCAAAGCCATTTTTTGCAAATGCAAAACACCTCCTCCTAGTTGAGTCTGGTTCTCAATCTTTTAAAAGAGGCCTCCTCTTCAGGTAGTTAGGGAGTCGTGTTTGACCCTGAGGCTGCTGGGCCCGCCGGGCGGCGCGTGCGGAGACTCCTCTGAGCACCGCCCGCTCTGGTTCCCGCTCTTCTGGTTTCCTTGGAGGAACCGCGAGTTCCCCCTGGAGCTACGGTAAAAAGATCGCAGTGGCGAAGCTACTGCCTGAATCACTGTACTGGAAACTAAGAGAGAAGTAAGAGATAATGGGGCAGCCAACAGTGTGGAGGTTAAACAGAGCGAGGGAGAGAAAACAAAAAACAAACAAAAAACCCTCAATCCTTTGTCGTGTATTTTATACCAGAGATTTAAGAGTAATATCCATGATGAGTTTTATTCTACAAAGAGACTTGCTCTATTTACATCACATCCATTATTTTTGTTAATCCAGAGCAAAAGTCGAGTTGAAACTACAAAACAAACTGTACAGATACATGTTAAGTGTTATTCAATTAAAAAGAGGTTTTAAAAAATTGTTTTAAAGAAACATGTTGGCTCTTTAAAAGCCTGAGAAAAGAAGTAGCTACCTGGCAAAAACAGGGCAAACATGAAATTACGTTAAATCACAGAGAAATTTTCTAAAACTGCAATGGAAATTTTATTGCATCTTAAAACTTATTTCACTCTGCGAAGTGTTTAGGGGTCTTAAAGCTAAGTCCTTATCATTAAAGACATAAAAATTAAAATACCAGGTTTAAATTAGCGATCATTGTTCGAAAGAAATGGGAGACTCCGGAAAGAGCGTGCTTTTTCTGACAGGTTCATATAAAGGACTGAGCAATAATGGGGTAAAATTTTGCTCTTCTAAATATAAAGGATTTAAACGTATCTTGAATTTCCCCTCCCTCCCCAAGAAAAATCCACGGAGTAAAACAAATAAGTCTAGTGCCACGCCCGGCGCAGAGTGGGTGTTACTAAATGCAGAATGTGTCCAAGAGAAAAGACGGGCCTGGTGGATGTGAATTCTCCCCACTCCTCAAAATGTTCTGAGTTGTAGCAATATTAAGTGATAAGGGAATGGGACTGGAACTTAAGGTTTCTTGAAAAATTCTTGATATTCTAATGTGGTGATCATTTCGGTTTAAAGCCAGGAGCCTCAGCCTTTCCAGGTCCCGGTGGGGAAAGCTGGAGACTCCCGGACTGGACTGGCTGTGGGAGGCAGGGAGACTGACCCGGTTCAGGGCCCGGGCTGGCATTTCCAAGCCAGACGGCGGCGCTTTCCACTCTAGGTTTTTTGCGACCTTGTAAGGAAGTGGGCGCGGGCGGAGCGGAGTCGGCGCCTCCTGATTGGCTGGCCGTCTCGGTGATTGACAGGGCCCCGGACTCCGCCCCCGCCCCTTTATTGACACTAATGAGCAAGTTCTTCCCACCGCTCTCCTGCCTGGAAGTGCTGACAGATCAAGGCAACAAATTTCAATTACAATCTCTAATTTGTGTCCGCAGAGTGTTTTTTACCCATGTTAGTTCTCTCTGGCGCATCAGTCGAGGCAGATCTTGGAGCTGCAGGAAGAGGTGGAGAGGGTGGGAGCGAAAGAGTCCATCACTGAGAGAGCGCGCGAGAGACCGAGGGAAGGAAACTTGGCGGGCGCGTCGCTGGTTCCTGGGATCCCAACACAAGCACGAGAGAGGAAACGCCAAATTTGTTTTTGCCCGGGCGGGGAAGAGGGCAGATCTGGGCCTGCGGGAGGCCCCGAGAGTCGTTCAGATTTTGGTAGGGGAAGGAGAGCGAGTGTGTGCGTGTGCCTGCGCTTGTGTATATGAGCGAGGGGCGGGCGCCGGGCGGCGGGGATGGCCGAGAAACGGAGGGGCTCGCCGTGCAGCATGCTAAGCCTTAAGGCGCACGCCTTCTCCGTGGAGGCACTGATCGGCGCCGAGAAGCAGCAACAGCTTCAGAAGAAGAGGCGAAAGCTGGGCGCAGAGGAGGCGGCCGGGGCCTTAGATGACGGAGGCTGCAGCCGCGGCAGCGCCGCCGGAGAAAAGGGCTCCTCTGAGGGAGACGAAGGCACTGCGCTCTCGCCGCCGGCTGGGGCGGCATCCGGGCCCATCCGGAGCTGTGCAGACCTGGAGCGGAGCTGCGGTTCCCGCGGAGCCGCGGGTGAGTCAGCCCCTTCCCGCCTAACTTCTTCCTTAGACGTCCTCTCCCGGTCCCACGGGCCAGTACCGCCGCGGAGAACCTGAACTACTGCGAGTTGTGGGCGTGCGCGCGCGCGGTGTCCCTATGCGCCCGGGGCAACTCAGCCATCAGAGCGCTAGCCTGGGTGTCAGGGCGCAGAGCTCGCGCTGCCCTGGACGCTCTCGCCGCGCAACTCGGGTCACCCTCCAGACAGTAAAATGCCGCTTTCAGCCTGGTTTCTCAGGCTGCTGCTGCCGCCACCGCCCACTCACACCGCGCCCTCAGCAGCTGCAGTTTGCGGCGCTCGGCGGTGCACATCTGTGCTTTCCGCATCTGCCTCCCTTGGGCTTCCAGCCCCTGGGTGCTCTGTTTTCTTTCCTAACTTTTAAAAGCATGGGAGTGGGGGGAGCGACGGCATACCCACACCCCCAAAACCGAAACGAATGCCTAAACGGTTTGGGCAAACCAGGAAGAGGGCGGCATATTTGCAAACGTGGTTTCCCGAGGGGTAGCTGAGCGGTTCCCTTGCCTTCCTCTCTTGATTCCCGCTGCCAAGGCCGACGGCGATCGTGGGCTTGTTTTTCGTGCTCTTCTCTTCCCGCTGCTGCTTTGCTAAGAAGCTCCGGGCGGCCGGGGAGTTTGGCGAGAGCGGTGTTTGAAGAGCTTTCTAGAGGATGCCTCCGGCCGGGCCCGAAGCAAGGCGCCTCGGACGCCTATTACGAAGGGAGGCCCAAGGGCTTGGGACCAGGAGCCGGGGCGCCAGGCGCTTTTGCTCCGTGCTCTCCATGGCGTGGGGTGTGTCGGGGCCTGCACTGCGGATCTGGACTCGGGAACCCATCTCAGGCTCCGTTGGGCATGCATCCCAGACTCCGGCTGCGGCACAAAACTTATTTTGGGGCCTTGACCGGGCGGAAGCAGGGAGGGTGGGGTGGACGCTGGCCGCACGCCTCTGCGGGACTTGAGACTTGGGGACCGAGAGGGCTCTACTTGAAAGTCGAGTGTCCGTCCCTTTGGCTGGCGGAGCGCGTATTTACCCACCCATGGGCCTGTTTGTTGTAAGGGCCGGATGGCAAGAAAGCTTCCTCTTTCCTCGCGGTCCTTTTCCTCTCCCCAGCCGCCCTCGGGGGTTCATCTCCCCACCAGGTTTCCCATTTCGAGCCCTCACCGGTTACCCCTCTCTGCCCTTTGCTGCCCAGGCGGCTGTGAGGACGGCTTCCTGCAGGGCGCTTCCCCACTGGCATCCCCAGGAGACTCCCCGAAGGGGTCCCCGGTGCCCGCCCTGGCCCGGCCCGTGACCCCGCTGCCCTCGCCGCAGGCCCCGCGGGTGGATCTGCAGGGAGCTGAGCTCTGGAAGCGCTTTCACGAGATCGGCACGGAGATGATCATCACCAAGGCCGGCAGGTAAAGGGCACGCTGGCGCGAACGGCCCCGGCTCTGGCCTCACCGCACCTCTTGGTGGGTTGGGAAGAAGGACCTGCCAGAGCGGTGGGGTCTCTCGTTAGCCTGCAGCCTCGTTAGCCTTGGCCTTGCAGACAAGGCCCCGGGTAGTGGTTCATTTTTGAGACTGGCTTTGCCTACCTAACCTGGAGTGCAGTCGGCCGGCGAGGGACACAGCCCGGCTGTCCTCTCGTTGGATGCTAAGGAGAAAATCGCTGTCGCCGCGGAGGCGGTAACGGTTACTGTTGATAATCCGCATGCAGGGTAGTTATAGATTCGTGATCATACTTCATATCTGTTCAGGCATTTATTTAGGCTTTAGTTATGTTTCTGAAATTAAGGAACAGATTATCCACCCCTTCCCCCGTTTTTAAAAAAACGCAGTTTACTCTTTAGCAAACTATCGTTTGCTTTTTTAGATTCGAAACTTCCAGTTGGATCTTTATCAAAAGATTTGCAGGCAGTATGAGAACGTGATGTGTTATGCTATTTTGATATTAGATTAGGATGAAAATTAGTGGAATCACCAGTAATACATGCTTAATCCCTGCAAAAACAATTGCCCCGATTTTTAAAAACCATTCTTTTTATAGATTCACAGTTACGTGATTACTTTTTTTTTCTAAATGAAATCCAACAAATTAGCCTAAATTTGCTGAGGAATACCAAAAAAATTTGTAAATTATATCTATTTTTTGAAAGTGTGAAATTTGCACATCCGTCAGTTAGTAAAATAAATTGATTTGTTGCACAAGTCATGTTAATGTGAGGGAGGGACAGAAATATTTGCGTTTTAGAGTTTTCAGTTCATTTAGTGCAGTGAAATCGGTGAATACTATCTTCCTTAAAAGAAACTTTAAAAAGCACACACAACTCTTTCAGGGAGTACCCATGGCAAAAACCTGGATAGCATAAAAGTATCCAAACTTATTAGAAATTACAAAAGCATATTTTATTGAATCCATATGCTACCTTCTACATTTTCACAGAGCTTTTTATTAATGATCCAAATTCAGTCTTCAACAACACAAAGCAACAGTTGTCTTATAAAGGATGTAGTTAAAGACCTTTACTCTTTATCTTACAGGTGCACTGAAATAACACTAAAACAGCCAGCGTATTAAACTGTTCTCATGCCTAGTTAGGAATAATGGACTTTCTTTTCTCTGGAAGTGGTCTTTAATGGCTTTATTGTTATAGGAAACATTTCTGGTAAATAACAGTACTAAAATTTCTGTTAGAAGGTTAAATTAGCAAAAATTAGATTAACCGGAAGGGTCCTAGACATAAATCATTCGATGAAAGTTGTTTTTTTTTTAAGAGAACTGCTTTATTTGTTTTTTTATATACAATAATTTGCTGCTGTATTCCTTGCTGCTGTGCCCTTTTTAAAAGATAGGTGCGTTTATTTTAGCATCTCCTTTTATATGCATCTCTGGGAAGCCAAGAGAAATGTGGATTTTCATTTATTTTAATTAGCAAATTTTGAGTAAGTGTGGTTAAATAAGAAAGTGTTTTCAGGGTATGGTGGGGGAAGGAATGATTTGGCAAATATACATTGTGTTTAGTTTCTGCTTTCAATAAAGAAGTTTTACTATACCTTTCAAATTTAGAGCAACTTTTGCACTTCACCTTTACCATGCTGCAGACAGGAAGTCCTGTCTCAATAAAGAACATATTGTTTGGTTATGGCGTGGCACATTGGCTCCTTGTGCTTTTTTTTTTTATAACCCTTTTTAAATTTCACATTATAATATATTTTATCACTTTTAGAAATTCAAAATTTCTATTTCTACCATTTGGAACACTTTATTATTTGTATTATTAAAGTTAATCTGCTTACCAAATTTTGTTTAAAAAATAAAGTGCTTTCTGTGCCATTATTTCTTCAGTGTACAGTTTTTTTTTTTTTTTTTTTTTTTTTTTTGGCTTTTAGCTATACTGACATTTCAGTAAACATGGAATGCAAGTACAGGGACAAATGACATTTAAATGATTCAGTTTTGATACGTCCTGTGTTCAGATTCTTTGAATTACATTACCAAAGTGAATGTTATAAGTTTTTCCATGTGAAAAATACAGATTCGAGAGTTTTCTTTGCTTATTCATTCTCCAAGTGTAATCATAAACAAAAACAGAACCCAAACCATCTTTCCTCCCCTCCCTTATACATAGGCGCATGTTTCCAGCAATGAGAGTGAAGATATCAGGATTAGATCCTCACCAGCAATATTACATTGCCATGGATATTGTGCCAGTGGACAACAAAAGATACAGGTACAGTGATCAGATGGATACAGAGGATAAGAAAACGCTGGGATTTTACAGGATACACCTATTTAATCTGTGCTGATTATGATATTTGTTTCCAGAAGCCTGTAGAATTATCAGATCCATGATCCAAACCCTGTCACTTCCAGTAGTCTAGATGGTGCCTTCTCTTACAATAAATGTGAAAAAAAATTTTGTTTTGCTTTTAGTAGATACAGAAATGTCTTTAAGTGTTGAGGAATTTTAATAAGGGGTCAGTTTAGTGTTGCTAAACTAAATGTGACTTTAATGTTGATTTACATTTTGATTAGGATTTTGAGACAAAATGTTGAGTCAAGTTTGTAGATATACATAATAGTTAACAAATTGTTTCATTTTCTTCGTGATTTTTTGGACATTTAAATAATTTCCCTTTATTGTGTTACATACAAAATCATAGGCTTCTTCACAGGCTTTTTTCCCTTTAATTTGAGAAAATTATTGAAGATATTTTACAATTTAGAAAAAAAATTCTCAATTCATTACTATATTAAGACATCTTTAAGCTGGCAATGAATTTGTTACTTCACTGTTGTTTTTTTGGCTGGTAGTTAACACAGTAATTTTTTAAAAGTTTTGTAGTGTTTGGATTTTGAGAGAATATATTTATCTAGATATCAAGTAAAGTTGGAAAAGATACTTTCTTCAGTATCAAACCAACCTTTGCTTTTCCTTCTGCAAGTAAGCAAATCAACAGTCGTCAATGGCAATTCTTTTTATTTTACTGAGGAGCTGAACTGATTCACTTTGTTATAAAGCAGAAACTAACACACCATTGTAAAGCAATTATACTCCAATAAAGATGTTTAAAAAAATGCTAACATTTAAAAAAGGAAATTCTGAGTGGAAAATCGGAAGATGCTGCTTTAAATTTCTTTGTTTCTGTCTTTTAAATAAACAGCTAGAGCATTTAGTAAGTTTTTAAATGAAATCAGATTTGGTTTTTATTACTCTTTAAAGTTGTATCCCTTATTTTAATTAAATAATTCATTAGGGAGCTTTGCTAAAATTATCTACTACATGATAGAAGCTAGAAGGCATTGAAGTTTATTCTTTAAGTTTACTTGGTTTAAAATCCATATTCTAATTTGGGTCTTGCCCTTAGGAAGACAATGTAATTCTAATGAACTTAGAAATTATTCCTTTTTCTTCTAAGTTTGTCTTCTATTTCTTTCTCCAGATCTCTTCCATATATTTTGGATGCTTTATTTTACTTAACTGATCCTTATTATTCACACATAAAGCAAGAAAAATTTCAAGTATTAAGATACCATATTATAAAAGGTCAAATTATAAAACATAAATTTGCTTTCACTTATATTGCTTCTCAAGAAAAAAATTGTTTTTAGCATTTGTGTTGAGAATGTTTCACAAAGAATATGTAACATGTAGCATTTATTCTCTTAGTGGGTGTGGATTTTTGAACTATTCAATATGCATACTTTTTCAAGGTTTTGACAGAGCATATCACTCTATTTATTTTGGCAATAGCTCTATATTCATTGTGCTGCTTTTCTTGCATTTCTAAGATTTGCATTTTATTTTCCAACTTTTTCAACAATGGTAGAAACAAATATTTTTGGCTTATTCTCTGCTATCAAAGAATGGTATTTGGTGAAATGAAAAGTGATTGTGATTTATTAGAATGTAAAATTAATACTCACAAAAGGCCATGCACTTAGGAGCTTATTTATTGAAATTGCACTATATCAATTAAGGGGAATTGTCTCTATTATTATTCTTTATTTTGTGATAGTGTATTTTTTCCCAAGAAAAGGAATTAAAGACTAGAAGGCATATTGAACTCAAAAGAGAATGAAATGTGTGACCATATTGAAACAGTGAGCCTCACCAGAGATATTATGAAACTGTTTCATGCTATTTTAAAAAGAAATTTGCATATATACTGGTAGAATTCTCTGAGACTATTTGTAAATTGTTGCTTTAAATTGTATGCCATATTTTAAATGGAAGAAAAACATCGAAGTATATAATTTCATTTTCTACCCTTTTCTAAGTCAATCATCCATATACTAGTTTCTAGTTTTTGAATTAGTGTATTTTAAATTAACATTAATAAATTATGGTCTGAATATAAGATTAAACATTATTGTCTTATATACTACTTGAAACATTGTTATTTAAATGACTATTTTTATAGAGTCAATATAGTTGACATACACAAATAGAATAAGATGTTTTGTCTCTTAGTTAGAAAAGTAATGTTAATTAGATATATCATAATTTTTAAAGTTTGATGTGTATTTTAATTAGTGGTATAAAAAATTTAAAGAATTTTCTTACAATAGTCAAAACAAAGAGAAATATAGGAGATAAAGGCCTATGTTTTATGATTTTACAAACTTTTAAAATTAAACAGAATATCCTCAGTTTATAGTGTAATAGAGTTAGAAAAAATAATTATAAATGATAATAGATGGAACTTTTTTCCCTATGAAAATAAATTTACTGAAAGTTCTGACAATTTCCCCTTGCCTTTCTACCATCTATCTCATCAGTTTGAACATAAGCATAAAATGGGAAGTGATAAAGAAAGTGGGACACTTTAAGGTATAACTCTCAAGTATTTTTGAGATTTCGTTAAAGGAGAGATTGAGAACTTAGTTTCTTCATGTCAATTGAACATCCAGATGAAAAATGGAAAACATCAGAATACAGACAGAATGTCTAATGTGTTTAAGTGTGACTCATCCAAATTAAAACACTTGCATTTATGGTGGGAATTGTGTGCATATTTTTCACTAAATCCTTAACATACCACTTTGAGTGGTCAGTAGGTTATCACTGCTTCAGAGAGTTTTTAAAAAGTGCTTGAAGTCTTATTTTATATGCATTGAATGTAAAGAGCAAATCGTCAAATTTTAGACTTTTTAAAGGGTGCAGATTTTGTCTGAGTCTACTGAGTTGGAAATACCAAGAAAGCAACAGTTCACAAACTGAGCCTTGTCATTGCCTTCTAGGTATGTTTACCACAGCTCTAAATGGATGGTGGCGGGCAACGCTGATTCCCCTGTGCCACCCCGGGTGTACATTCATCCAGACTCGCCTGCCTCAGGGGAGACTTGGATGAGACAAGTGATCAGTTTCGACAAGCTGAAGCTCACCAACAACGAACTGGATGACCAAGGCCATGTAAGTACATGGCCTCCCTAATTTGCCTCCATTGGATGGCGTGGGCTGTATCTGTACTGTTCCTGCCTGAAGGAAATGAACTTTTCTAAGATCATGAAATTCCTCTCCTGGTTGACTAGCCTGTGCACAGTCTGCGCAAAATCTAGGTTATAGTTGCATCAGAGATTATGCCTGTGGCCGGAGTATTCTATGAAGCATTTAATAGGGAAAACTAGATATTGCATTTGTATTGGAATGAAAGAACCTCAGGCAGCCATTTTTAGCCAAAACATTTGTTTGAAATCCCGTGAGGTGCCAATTATTATACTCTGAATATGAATTCTTAGCACTTTGGTGAACAGTGATAATGATTTATTGTGTCCTGCCTGCATCCAGTTCTTTCTCCAGTGAAGCTCATGCTTCTCAATAACAGCCCAGGCTTATGCTGTTTGCGTGTTCCACCTGCAAGCTCCCAATTGTTTTGTAATGACATCTAAGGTGTCAAATACGTTGTAATAATTCCTTTTTGTCTTAAAACTGCTGAAAAATGATATATATGCTAAAGCCAGCCATTTCAATAATATAGTCATTTTTAACACTTTATTAATTTTTTCACAGTATTGTTCCTAGGCAAGACTACCCTTATTATTTTAATAAATAAGTAACTCTGGATACATGCTGATTTCCACTCAATGCTAGCATTTCTATTAGGTTTCTGTTATTTGAGAGGGTTTTGACTGAAGCAGGATTGAAATGCCTTTTTAAGAGCATATATGGTACGTAAAAGGAATACCAACTAGTTCATTTCTCAAAGGGGTGACATGAAGATAGCATATTTATGGGCCAATCTTTTCAAACAAAAATGCAAACTGTCATAAGCTAGTAATACAGTGATGACAGGATGTGATTTGTAAGTTGCTAGATAATATCTTAAGCAAATTGACCTTAATGAAGACATTCAAGTACAAATTTCATTGTGGTACAGATGCAGCATCTGGATTTTTAAGACTCATCTCTCTCAAACTGCCAGTACTTTTGTTTATTTGTTGCCTTTCATATTCTAAACCAGAATCAGAAAAGTAACAGTGTACAGTTTATTTCTGAATCCCGCTTCATGCCCTGTACTTCAGTGCATTACTTTGCTTCTCTTCTATTTTTTCTGTATATACACAGTCAGGTTGTAACAGTTATTTTTCATTTCATTTCAATGAAAGAACACTAGTTTCTTCTGTCTCATTGAGGGAGCCAACTGTGAAATTTTGCCAGTGCATCCACTGAGGAGTCTTTAATATTTTTTACAGTAAAAAATTTTTAAAATAAATGGCAGTAAGTGTTACCTGCTTTCAAAGCTTAAACATACCCTGCTTTTCTGAGTTCTATAGTTTGAGAATATATCTTTTAAAGAGATAAGTGGGTCTAAAAGCTATACACTGTCATATATATGGGACAAACTCCTTTAAATAATTTAAATAAATATAGTCATTCTATAATTCAAATTCTTTCAGATCAAATTACTGGCTTTATATCTAATATCTACCATGTCTACAAAATTAGATATAGATCTAGTAATTTATCCATCTGATTTTAACTTCATAATTTCACTAGACTTTATTTAAAACAGCATTCTCTAGAGAAACAGAACCCACAGACTGTATAGATATAGTTATAGGTATATAGATAGATATAGATAGAGATAGAGATAGAGGAGGAATTTGTTTTAGGGAACTGGCTCACACAATTGTGGTGGCTGGTAGGTGTGAAATTTGCAGGGTGGGTGGGCAGGCTGACGACCCAGGGAAGAGCTGATGTTGCAGCTTGAGCCTCGAGGCAGTTTGGAAGCAGAATCTCCTCTTCCTCAGGGGACCTCCACCTTTTTTCTCTTAAGTCTTTCAACTGATTGGGTAAGGCCCACCCACATTATGGAGGGTATCTGATTTACTCTACTGATTTAAATGTTAATCTCAACTGAAAAGTACCTTCACAACGACATCAAGACTGGTGTTTGGCCAAACATCTAGGTACCGTGGTCTAGCCAAGTTGACACATAGCGTTAGTTATCACACAGCATTTGTTTTAAATACAAAAGAATAGATTGCAACTTGAGCCACAATTGTTTATACCTAAATAATTATAACATTTCACTCTTAAAAAAATAAAAACATAGCAGAAAACAGACACAATCTATAGAAGTGTGTCATTTTCCAGTAAAATTCTTTTAAGGTTGTGACAGGATGTAATACTTTAATAAAGGAAAGTAATTAGTGTGTGCAGGGAATAGGGAGAGAATAATATGTACCTGTGCATTTTGGAAGCAAGGAAATTGCCTTTGCAAATAGTAAAAATGTACATATCGCTTGATACTAGAGGAGAAGGTAGGAGGGAAAATGCTCTTTTCTGTTCTTTATTTAAAAACAAAGTTTTGAAGACTTTGTAAAATGTAGTAAGAGATAAGAAGCCATAGTCTCTGCCTTCAGTGATCTTCTAGCCTAGATGGGGAGAGAGGACAGGCACACAGGTGATCGTGATGTCAGCGCACAGCAGTGCAGCTACCATATTGTTCCAGCCAGGAGACATTGGGAAGGCCCTGTGAAGAAGGTGTCTGCTGTGTTTCTTTGCTCAGTTTGGTGACCCTAAATAAGGTTAGATTAGAGATTAGGAAGTCATTTCTTATTCTATTGCTGATGTGATTCAGCATCTGAGAAGACAGCAGTACCATTGTGATGGGACTAACTCAGCAGTCCCTTTCCTGATGCAGAGACCTCTCAGGGACTCTCACCTCTCTGCCCTCATACAGTTGAGCCTCCCCACCCCCCAATTCTAAAGGAAGTGACACTAATCTCTAACCAATCAAGCTGTAGATTCAAATGCGAGGTAATTTGTTTTCTAAATTGGTTTCCTACTTTTTGTCCTCTCAGTTCCCAGTTTTATTCGGCTAAAGATGTACAAGTGTTCAACATGGTGACTTGAGAACTCCATGTAGACCTGGGACTTTTATTAAACACAGAGAGATTGGAGGAAACAAATTGTCACAGGGCTGTGAGTGGACCTAGGGCTGCACATGAGATTATGTGCCATTGTGATTTTCCCCAAAGTGATTTTTCATCTTTCCAAACACCAAGAATTGTTTAGAGAGGAATACTGTTGAGAATCTAGAGATGTAGAAACGTCCCACCACTCCACAGCTAATCTGTTTTTTTTTCCTGTTTAGCGTGTCAACTTTTTATTAAAGAAAAATTAATCTTATAATTTTTAGGACTACACATGTATGTCTTTTTTTAACATCTTTATTGGAGTATAATTGCTTTACAATGTGTTAGTTTGTGCTTTATGACAAAGTGAATCAGCTATACATATACATATATCCCCATATCTCCTCCCTCTTGCGTCTCCCTCCCACCCTCCTTATCCCACCCCTCTAGGTGGTCACAAAGCACCGAGCTGATCTCCCTGTGCTATGTGGCTGCTTCCCACTAGCTATCTGTCTTACGCTTGGTAGTGTATATATACCCATGACACTCTCTCACTTCGTCCCAGTTTACGCTTCCCCCTCCCTGTGTCCTCAAGTCCATTCTCTACGTCTGTGTCTTTATTCCTGTCCTGCCCCTAGGTTCTTCAGACCTTTTTTTTTTTTTAGATTCCATATATATATGTGTTAACATACGGTATTTGTTTTTCTCTTTCTGACCTACTTCAATCTCCACAGCTAATCTTGAATGTTGTGAAGACTTTATAATCCCTACTTGTCCTTTGGGGAGACTGTAGTCAGCTTTGTCTTGGATTGTATACAAACCAAGACTGATTCTTGGATTACCTGGGAGCAGATGGTCAGCATGCTTGGGTGGGGTATTTCCTTCTCATTATGTGCATGTTCCACTTGGAATTTGCTGTCTGGAGGGAAACATTCAGGTGAACATTTCCCTGCAGAATTAGATAATTCTATATCTAAGGTAATTCTATATCTAAGGTAATGGTGCACCTTTAACCAGGGCAGGACTTGTACCCACAGTGCTGGTGTACTTTGGAAGGAAGCACAGTCAGGCATCTACAGCCAGGAAACTTGTCGGAGGGTCTGTTCTTCCAGCTGCTGAGGATTCACTGATACAGTCACCCTAGCTCTGAGTTTGTCCTCACCCTCTTCCCATTTCTGCTCGAGAATCAGATGGGGAAGCAAGAGGTCACAGGGGAGATTGCTAGATCTCCCTGATGGAAGGAACTTGCCATGGCTTAGAGGGCTAAGGTTCATAAGCAAAAAAACTTTGACTCTCTGGGCCTTGGTTCTCTCATGGGTTATATCGGAACCAGAGAATTTTGAGTGACTCAAATGAGCTGATGAATTTGAAAGTCCATATTTGTAAGGGCACAGCATCACACCTGAAACAAAACCCAGGCCACTTTGATACGGAGCTTGCAACCCTGTGTACCTACCCTGACCCCTACCATTGAAAGCAAGTCTGCATCTGGTATCACCAAAAATGCAGGGAGCCAGGTTTTTGTTATCTGCTCCTTCTTGGTCCTTTGCTTGACTTGTTCCAACACTGGCATTTAGGTCATGTAGAAAAGTTCCAGAGTCAGCAGGTAGTGTTTCCCTGTTGAGCTGTTTTGTGAGGGACAGGTGGTGTATCTGTCAAACTACAGGCACTTAAGGCCCATCAGATCAGAAACACGTAACATCGTGCTTCTTTTGACTCAAACCTAGTATCTTTAATGTGGGAAAAAACTGTATTAACCTTCACATGGGAAAGCACCCCGTGTTTATGGACAGAGGTCCATGTGACTATCTATGCTCCTAGGTAATGCCCCAAAGAAAAAACATCCTCCATCTGAACAGAACAGAGAGCACGGAACATGCAGATCAGTTATAATTACTGAGTTTCAGAAATGGGCATTATCATTGTGGTCTCCTTGTTTATAAGGCCAGTGGTTCTCCTTGTTCTATTAAATAAGCAAAATATTCTTGATGAATGGATAAAGAAGATGTGGCACATATATACAATGGAATATTACTCAGCCATTAAAAGAAACAAAACTGAGTTATTTGTAGTGAGGTAGATGGACCTGGAGTCTGTCATACAGAGTGAAGTAAGTCAGAAAGAAAAACAAATACCGTATGCTAACACATATATATGGAATCTAAGAAAAAAAAATGTCATGAAGAACTAGGGGTAAGATGGGAATAAAGACACAGACCTACTAGAACATGGACTTGAGGATATGGGGAGGGGGAAGGGTAAGCTGTGACAAAGTGAGAGAGTGGCATGGACATTTATACACTACCAAACGTAAGGTAGATAGCTAGTGGGAAGCAGCCACATAGCACAGGGAGATCAGCTAGGTGGTTTGTGACCACGTAGAGGGGTGGGATGGGGGAGTGGGAGGGAGGGAGATTCAAGAGGGAAGAGATATGGGAACATATGTATATGTATAACTGATTCATTTTGTTATAAAGCAGAAACTAACACACCACTGTAAATCAATTATACTCCAATAAAGATGTTAAAAAAATATTCTTGAACACTTGTCATTATAACTTTGATAGTTCATTAAAAAGCAAATAATGGAAAAAAAAAAGCAAATCATGCTATTTTATGAGAATAAGGCTCGTTTAGCATTCTCTTAAAATTTCCAGGGATATACTATATTCCTATAGATCATATTGAAAGTATATTATTTTCCTTGAATAATTTTCAGGTTGCTATTGGCAGTTACCCTTTAATGTGCAAACATAGGCATGCCTCATCTATTTCTGTACCCTACCCCAGTATACCCCACCTTAAGTCATTTTGGAGATTCCGTAAGGATATAAACAAATAAATGAAATTGAAGTGTATATAGCTATACAGAGAAATCTGCTTGAGAGAACAAAGACTTTATAAAACAAGAACCCACTTTCCATTGACTAGTAAACAGAAAACCAAATGAATTTTTGTTTCCTTCACTACAAGCCAGTTCACCCTCATCTTCTTGGCTATGCACTGTATTTTTGTTTGTTTAATGTAAAGTGGCTTTTTCCAATTTTTAGTCTGCTCTGGAATTTGCTAATCATTGGAATTAAATCTTGCTTTTTCATACTTTTTACCTGACTCACAGCAAGACATACATTTCATGTTAGACTTAGTGTATACACACACACACACACACACACACACACACAGAAAGCAGACAGTGTTTTGGAAAACAGTATCTATTCTTACTACAAGCAGCACACTCTATTTTTCTGCTTTATTTGCTAATTTTACTTATTTTTAAAATTTCCGGTTGCAACACTTTAAACTGATTTTGTGAGCCATGAATGAGTTAGTTGAAATTCTGTCCTTTTCTAAACCTGGAAACAGACTTTTCCAGAGGTTGCTGATTTGCGTTGTGTGTCCCTGGGTGATGATGAAGGCTATTGTCCCCTCTTGTCCTTTCCTCAGACTCATGCTATTGTTCCATCAGGAAGGTCTGGTGGGTCCCATCATTAGATCTGCTATCCAGGCATTTCCTCCACTGATAGAAAGAAAATTTTAGGGTTAAAAAAACCCCAAAACTGTTGGTTAATAACAGAGTGTAAAGACATCCTTTGGGGGCAGCAAACACACTCTACAGGTAGAGGGCTATTTGTGTTTGGGCTGACCAGTGATTCTGAATGTGGCTTATTTAAACTGCGCACATCCTGAAAAACATGAGGCAGGTCAACCAACCACTGTGTTTTTCCCAGACCTTTGTTTAAGCATTTCTCCAAACTCCTAACTCCTCAAAACCGGAATTCAAATTGTATAGCTCAGGAAACATATAGATTCATTAACTAAACTCATTAGTGAATATATTAATTTGGATTCCTGGCAGCAAATAGAAAATCCCATTGGATAGGGCTGTTTCTTTTTTTTTTAATCATTGACATATACAATTTTTTTTTTTTTTTTTTTTTTTTGCGGTACGCGGGCCTCTCACTGTTGTGGCCTCTCCCGTTGCGGAGCACAGGCTCCGGACGCGCAGGCTCAGCGGCCATGGCTCACGGGCGGGCCGAGCCACTCCGCAGCATGTGGGATCCTCCCGGACCGGGGCACAAACCCGTGTCCCCTGCATCGGCAGGCGGACCCTCAACCACTGTACCACCAGGGAAGCCCGACATATACTATTTTTAATACACAGTCCATATTCAAAAATTTCCAGCTGTCACAATAATATCTTTTGAGTACTGTTTTTTCCTGTCTGGGTTCCAATCCAGAATCACACATTGCATTTATTTATTTATTTATTAACGTCTCTATTGGATGGAGTATAATGGCTTTACAATGTTGTGTTACTTTCTGCTGTATAACAAAGTGAATCAGCTAAATGTATACATATATTCCCATATCCCCTCCCTCTTGCGTCTCCCTCCACCTGGTCCCTATCACACCCCTCTAGGTGGTCACAAAGCACCGTGCTGATCTCCAGAAAGTAGGCATAGAGGGTTAGGGCTATTTCTTTACCCCACCTGCTCAACCTTGACAGTATAAAACGTATAAAGAAGAAGAAAACATTCACGCACAATTCCATCATCCAGAGCTGTGACCACTCTTCATATCTTTGTATGGGTCCTTTTTACTGTCTACTTTTATGTAGTTATGATAAGTTGAAAAACAACTTGGATCCTTTATTCTAATTTAAGATTTAAAAAGAAGCGTTTCATTATGTGGTTAAAGATGTCCTAAAAGCGTTAGTAATGGCTGAATAATGTTGTATCCCACTGTGTGGACTTTCATTTACCTAACCAGTCTACTCATGTCAGTGGTTTATAGTTCTTCCACTGTTGTAAATGGTGCGCTGCACATCTTTGTATATGAAACGCTTTTCTGGATTTGGAATATTTCCTTAGGATAAATTCTCAGAAGTGGAGTCTTTGGGCAGAAGGCAGTTGAACCATATCATCAGATTCCCCTAGCTGAGTCTGAGAGCTTTTGCATCGCCAGGCATCTGGGTTTTGGAAACCTTGTTATGATGGGAGCACGGACGCTGGGCTCTCCAGGCAAACCAGAGACTTTGTGAGCCACGCATAAGTCACACCCTGGGGTATCCTTAAAATCTCTTTGCCCTTGAATAGACATGTTGTGGTCACCAACAAGGGAAAAAATGTTTCTGAAGAAAACCTTGGTGTGCAAATACTTATTTTTAGGGGATGGGTGTGGTAGAATTCAAATAATCATTTCAGTCTCACTCTTAGTTTTATTGTCTTGGACTCTGTGTTCCATTAGGCTCATTATAAATAAAAGGCTTATGAATTTATTCTTGTGTTTTCAGAAACAGAAAATTTGATGTTACATTCGTATGGTTATACACAGGGTTCTGCCAAAATAGTGATTACTTTTTTTCGTTTGTATTTTTATGCACACTTTGCAAACAGCTTCCTAGCAGTCTCAGTCCAATTTTGATATACTTTATTAAATTGGCACTTTCAGAGCCTTGGATATTTTTATTTCCAACTGGGATTCATTTTGCACGTTAAAGATTTAGTCAAGGCAGAAGTTGCTGACAAATTTGGCTTCTCTTTCCTTGACATAGATTATTCTTCATTCTATGCACAAATACCAACCGCGAGTCCATGTCATCCGTAAAGACTGTGGGGATGATCTTTCTCCCATCAAGCCTGTTCCATGTGGGGAGGGAGTGAAGGCATTCTCCTTTCCAGAAACTGTTTTCACCACTGTCACCGCCTATCAGAACCAGCAGGTACTGTTCTCAGAATTGGGATCTTTCTAGCCGTTTAATTTCATGTGCAGATTGAAAGCTAGCTCTTCTTTTCACTGTATCTAAATGTTATGAATTGTCATAAAGCATTTGCCATCCAGAATATATATGTATTGTAATAACAATTATTTATCCATTATTCCTCATGTAAAGCTACTCTAGTGAGGATTTCTTCAGACCAGAGTATGTCTCATGACTGGCCGTGTAGGTTTACTTTCCATTTTGAGACATTGAATCCTGATGTCATAATTAAAATTAGAAAGCATGTGTATTGACTAGGAAATAGACATGTAGGATATGAAAGTGAGTTACGTCACAGGGCATGGGATTTGACAGCTCACTTTATTTTAAAGCTACCATCCATATATTATGGGAAATATTTCAGAAGCATTTATCCTATGCAGTCATTTTAGTATATATATACAAAAGGGCTATTTCTTTCAAGATATGCTTTAATTGTGATAGAGGGTGATGCATATGCTTATATAGTCTGAGAGATGAGCGATTGTGGAGTAATCCTTTCATAAAATTGGAAATAATTTGAAAAGTGAAAAACTTCTTTTCTATATGAGTAAGTATATGTACTTCTTTAAGGCTGTGTCAAGCAGGTGGATAACTGAATTGAGGCAATTATTTGATCCATGCAATTCTGGACAGTTTTCATAAGAAATAGCGATGGAGTTGAGGCTGATGTGGTCTGTGGTAGATTTTTTTAAAATTTCAACGGTCAGCAGAATTATTTTAGGTTTCCACTTCTCTTTACATTTATATACATCTCAGTTAACAATTTTAGGCTTTATAAACTCTCTGTTGTGTTTTCTGTTGTTTTAAAGCTTCTTAGGAGATTTGGACCCTGTCCTGTGCGTCCTCCTTTAGGGCTGAGAGGCTCATCTGTTCTCGTCCATGTGGCGACACCTGTCCCACAGCCCAGGCTGTCCTGTCCTCTCATACTCACGTTGTCACACTTCTATACAGGTTTTTGGGAGGGAACATGAAATTAACCTTTAAAAGGGCTGGAGAGGGCTTCCCTGGTGGCGCAGTGGTTGAGAGTCCGCCTGCCGATGCAGGGGACACAGGTTTGTACCCCGGTCCGGGGAGATCCCACATTCCGCGGAGCAGCTGGGCCCGTGAGCCATGGCCGCTGAGCCTGCACGTCTGGAGGCTGGGCTCCGCAGCGGGAGAGGCTGCAACAGTGACAGGCCCGCAAGGGCTGGAGATAATTAGGAAGATATTCTTAAAATATGTCAGGTGTAGAAAATGTTTTTTATTAAAGGAAAAATATAATGCATGGAGAGAAAAGAGCAGAGGCATTTGTTACCCAGTTCATCTTTTTTCTCTGTCTGTCTGTCAGTCTCTCTCCAACGTACCCAATTAACTGTGTTAAAAGTGTATTTTCTACTAGCCTCTGTGATACAATAAACGAGCTGCAGTGGGCTTTTGGTACATGTTGGTGACTAACACCAATTCACAAATGTTGACAAATCAATTAAGAGGATGGAAAAATTAGAAGAAAAGAAAATTGATGATGAAAAACCATGTTCATTTTTTTAAACTTCCTGGCTGCCATTTTGAAGAACTTTTGGAAAATTGGTAAGCAGCCCATGCTTGGTGGCTACCAGCGTGGGCTCTAAAGCCTGGGGTGCTAGCCCAGTTCTACGGCCAGTTAACCTTATGATCATAGGAAACTTAACCCAGTGTAAAAGAAACATAAAATTGGGATAATAACTACATCTAAGTTGCTATGAGAATTCAATAAAATAATATGCACAAAACTCATATTACAGCATACATGGTATGCACTCAACAGATGTGATGTCAGCAATAAAAAATCATTATAATAGTAATTGTGAAAAACCTATATTTAGACAAGGCACCATTATATAAATATGTACTCTTTTTTAAAATACTATTTTAAATGAACACTTAAGTTATTAAATGTTCTTTAAACATGATTTAAATGAACAGATAATTGAGCTATAATGAATTATAAAGAATTCTTTCAATGGCAGAGTGGCAGACATGGTGAATTACTTAGCAGACTCTTACATTATCTCATTTATAATGTAGTTTTATCCACACACTAAGACAGTAGCATATGGAGTACACCTACCTCAGGTGTTGCATGGCTGATTGGCAGATGGTTGAGAGCATACACAGCATAATATAGGGGGATTGCGGATGACTTTCCAAGGGTGCCTTTCTTTGCCTTAGTGTCGTCCAGCAGTGTTCATTTGTCCTTGGCCAAAATGGCACAATAAGAAAGAAAGATGTTCATTAACTTTGGAGATTCCACTAAACCAGGGAACACAGAAAACAAAGCACGATGTGCTTCTTAGAAAATAGGCTGTTAACTCCTTTGGGCAAAGTGGAGATCTGGTAAGAAACAAATGGGACGTTGTTTACTAGTGTCAATTTCAGGATGGTATGACTACAAAAAGTTGTTTTTAATGGAGACGATTAGACCACTTGCAAAAATGTTTCCCTCAAATCTTGGGGTCTTCCTGGGCAAAAATCTGGTTGTGAGTCAACAAATTACAACTGTAGTTAAAATGAAGCCATTATTTATTTCTCCTACATATATAAGATTGAATCCCATTAGAACCTTCAAGTCATGGTTACCTCTGGTTAGACATTCACTGTAGTGCTCTGACCAGGTCACGAATCCATAGATAAAAGAGGAGATGAGAGCCATAAAGATGATTCAAGGAGAGACAAAGTTAAAGGAATGTATATTGCCTATTTCTGAAGAAGGTTAACAACATTCGAGCGTATAAATGTCTGTTAAATAGAAGCTGGATATTAGCTGCTCCGCATCACCACTACTGCAAGAGAAACAGACACATGTCACAGCGTTAATAAAGGGAAGAACTTTAGTTTAGAGAGATTGTCAAACAAAGGGCAAATTATCAACAGATGATTCAGAATCTCCTTCTCCAGGGATATTAAAAGCAAAGCAAACTTTATCTATTACAGAGCTTGAACAGAGGCGGGGGAATGTCCTTTTCATAGCAAACGAATGTCTAGATGATTTCTGAAATTTTCATGTAGCTTTGCTACTAATATAATAAAATACCTGAGAAACAGGGAAGAACACAGTACATCCTCTGACAGTTAATTTTGGAGTTACTTATAGTTCTTCCATCATTTCCATTTTTAATAACCTTCCTTGGCATTTATAATAAGACTTGATGTGATTTTTTTTTTCTGCTCTGCAGATTACTCGCCTGAAGATAGATAGGAATCCCTTTGCCAAAGGCTTCCGAGACTCTGGGCGTAACAGGTGAGCCTTAGTGAAAAACATTCTGGCTGTGATAAATATATTTGATTTTTTATTGTGAACTTTCCATTACAAAGTAAACAATTAAATTTACTAACATGGTTTTGAAATCACTTCTGATGAGGATTTAAATTTACTAATATCATTGAGCCTTGGATGTAACTTATTTTGGGTGTGGCATTTTGCCCATTTCTAAGATTAATATTGATGTGAAATGCTGGGGTGAAAACGGAAGTTCTCAGGGTGTACAGTGCATGCTGCCTCTGAAGGGGCCTTGTGGAAACCTGCCCCTCAAGATCCAGGGGCTTTAATATCCCAAATCAAAATACTCTCTGCATCTGCTCTTGGTTTAGAATTTGCTTAGTGATGTCACAATTATGTATTGATCTGTCTTCGAAATAGGACAGACTCTTGTTCACTCAGATTTCCAACTAGAATATGAGACTACTCCTCACTGCCAAGACAGCTGATGTTCTTTGGTTTCCAAATTTGTCTTGGCTCTACTGACAGCCACACACTTGTTTATTTTTTCTGTGTCGTGTTTTATGGTGTTTGTACTAAGTGGGAGAGCTACAATAATGAATTCCACTCTATTACTTTTTATCAAAAAGCAGACCACCCTAGTCTGTGTGCCAAGAGTTTTTGAATTTATTGATATGATTCTATCCCAATACAGTTCAGTGCAACGTTTTCTAAAATAACTGTTGATAGTAATAATAGACTAACGTTCTCCAGATGCCCTTTCAGGGTAAGACTTTGACTTAAATGTTTTTAAAAGCACTTTGTTTTTAAAAAGTATTTGAGACATTTTTTATCACTTTACTCCAGAAATACTTCTTGAAAACTTGGTATTGGTAGGCGGTGTCTACATGAGGTCAAAATCCCCGATTATCTTATTTTAGGAACAATTTCACTTTAAATTGTAGAGAGAAAACAATCAAGCAGTAGTGCAGACTTTTAGTTCTTTCAGCTGATTAGCTGGGCAAGGTAGTGTAGACAGAGACCTTTTCTCAGAATAAACTCCAATGCTTGCAGAAAGACTTGATTTCATCTTCATATGCAATGATTCATTTAAACACCTGCCCTAAGCCTTAAACTTAGCGCAGGCAGATCAACAAGACTGACTAATAACAGGGCTTCACTCTGTAGGAAGATTTGCAGGTATTCCTACTATACATTGTCTGCTGTATTGAGATGATTCTGTCATTTTAGATGTCTCTTTCCATGTGCAGAAAAACTTTGCTTGGCTTTTGTTATGTTGCATTAGCTCATGGTTAACTTTGCTTTTCAGAGGAGTTTCTGAAAGTTGAATAATCTAGTAACTGGGGTGGTCACTGGTAAGGTGACTGAAGGAAGCCCCTGGGATGACTCCTTTTCTACCTTGCCAAATACTTTGATGGAATCTTCTTGTGGTTTTGGTTATAGCCGAAGAGTATGTATCTATTTATGACCCTTGCATTTCTTTCAGTTCTTTTTTTTTTTTTAAAGCAGAGAATAAATTTATTAAAACTCACTGAAACTCCAGGAGGGCAGCATTTAGGCTTGAGATCATACATCCAGGAACTAAGTCCAGGCTCTCCTGTAGGATGGCTCTAGCAAAGACCTCACTGCTGTTGACATTGGGGGGGGTCACATGGCTTGTACGCAGTCTTTTTTTTTTCTTCCACTTTTATTGAGATGCAATTGACATACAGCGTGCCTAAGTTTAAGGTGTACTGCATAATGATTTGACTTACATACATCATGAAATTATGACCTCAATAAGTTTAGTGAACATCCATCATCTCATATAGATACAAAATTAAAGAAATAGAAAAACAATTTTTTTTCCTTGTGATGAGAACTCTTAAGATTTCCTCTCTTAATAACTTTCCTCTATAATATACAGCAGTGTTCATTATATTTATCATGTTGCACATTACTGTCAGTTTGTTTTTGAAGCAATAACTTTAAACATATTTTTAAAGGTGTATTTTGGGTAGTAGTCATAGTGGATAAGCCTATAAGTAGAAGTGAGATGATAAGGTACATATTACAAGGTTTCAGGAAGAATTCTAGATAAGTCAGCACAATGAAAAGACGTTAGTTTTTAAAAATTTGATCAGTGAAAAAAACTCAGAGGCATTGGTGAAAATAAACCACTAAGTCTCTTGTTTGGTACCATGAGGTCAAATGCTAGGTTTGATAGAAATTTTTTCTTCCCTTTGGCTGTTTCAGGAGTATATAAGCATGGCATCCATGGTGCTTGCTGTTTATTGCCTGACTCTAAACCTTTTAAAGTTTTTAATCGACACGCAAAAAATAATAAATTATGTTTTAACACTTTTTAAAGGTTGTTAAAATTTTAAATTTTTATTTTACTCCAAATCTTTAAACAATATCATAGTATAGGAAAAACATGTTGAACTTATACATAGCTTTCTTGTTAGTGAAATGAATAGTTTCACTTTTTTTCTCATTTAAATGACTTCTGCTTATCACAGAAAAGCTCTTCAGTGCCCATTTTGGAATGCTAAATATCTATGGACCAGTATTCCCAGTTTTAAAAAAATCTGATTTTAACATTTTCCACCGATAAATGCAAAAGACACTTATAATGAAAAGAGAGAATTTGGTCAGCTTTAAAGATTTCTAACTTATGTATTATTTTCCTTTAAAAAGAAAGTTATCTGTAAGACCAGGAAGGTGCGTTGCTGCTGAGGACTTGGGGGAGGGGTGATATGTTTTCATATATTGATAGAGAAAAAAGCCCATGAGAAAAAATTCAAAATATTTCTTTAATACCCCCAGTTTTCTTGCACTGTTGTTACTGCTTTTTAATACACATTCTGTTTTTATTTTTCCCTAGACATGAAATAAACAAATTATGCAGGGCAAGAAAGAAACTTGGACTTGTGATTTTTTTAAACTTTATAAAACAATTGAATTAAAAATTATACCCTCCTGGCTATTTATGGTTCTGCAGCCTATTTTATAGGAATCAGTAGCTTCAGCCCTTAAAAGCTCTCCTGCAAGACATTTGTTACGTGAAGGAGAATTTATGTGCTGAGAATAGTTTCATTCTTCAGTTAGGCCTTACGGTTGACCCTATAAAATGTTTTACTCAGGAAGGTACAAAAATTTCTTCTCTTTAAATACGTCAAGAAAAACATAACCATTTTACTAAATAAACTTGGCCATTTGATAGCATAAATTAGCGAGGTGATAAAATGTGGAAATTGTTCAAAAGCATCTTGTATAAATTACCGTCTTGGCTACACTCCTGCAGGAGGTGTCTTTTATCTTTTCTTTAACTAGATGGGAAAAAGTCTCCATTACTGGAGAAAATGAAGGCTTTTTAAAAAAAATGTCCAGATTCAGCTAATAAATATTTTATAACTGTTTCCTGCAAAATATCTGAAATCCTTTCTAGAACTTGCAGTGTGAAACAACAGCTTCAAGAAAAATATCAATAGGTCCAAATCAGATCACATGTAGATCTGTCACCTTCAGAGCATCCCTTTAAAGCTTAGGGTTATATATTTGTGAGGATCAATAACTTCTCCCTAAAAATTTGGTCTGTGGGTTTGTATTTGAAGCATCATACAGTTTACACTGCTAAAGCAAATAAGGCACTGATGGTCATCTCCACAGCTAATAAATTTCTAGGTCCCATCAATGCTCAGGACCTACCTCTTTGTAAATTCCCCTTGAGGTCACTCCAGGACTACTTTGGTATCCTGAATATTTAAAACTACAATTACGAAAACTCATCTATGCGGTTTCACAAAGCAGTTTATACAAAACTGTGTCCTAACTTCTTTAGCTTAAAAAAGCTTGTTTCTAGAAAGTCATAAAAATTGAGTATTAGTACAAGCTAAAAATAGAGCAATCAGCTCAACAGCACCCAGCGTTCATAAGTTGAGTATTAAATGAAACCTGAAGGTCATGTGGGGCTTTGGGACTGACCAGGCTGCCAACCTTCTCCCCAGTCAATACTTTAATGTACATAAAATATTGCTGAGTAGAGTGGTCTTGGATCTGGTTTGTAGTCAGCCACAGATAGCATGTCTCATTTGGAAAAAAATCACTTCGTGGTAAACAACTTTAGAGCTAGGAGAGGGTTTAAAGCTTTGTATTCCAGTCCTCACTTTGTGGGAAACTGCAGTCCAGGGAGCTTCAAACATTTACTCAAGGTTAGTGGGTTGTAGTTACAACCCAGTTCTCCTGATCTCCAATCCAGTGTCCTTACCACAAAATAGTCCTCTCTCTGGGGCACACTGATTCCATCCGAAGACAGACTCTGTCCTTCATGCTCAGGGCAGCCCAGGGCAAGCGGCAGAAGACGGTTTTAGCTGCACGCACAGGTCACTTAACCATGGGTCTTTAGAGAGCTCTCGCCATGTTGTACAGGGGGTGTGACTCTGTGAGGCGGTTTTCTCTAGTCTTAGTTCATAGCTCATGACTTGGGGATGTCTTTAATATCAGCATTAAATACAGATTATCTGTATTAAATAAAACTGTATCTGACAATCACAAGAGGTGTTCATGTGCTGTTTGACACTCAGGAATCAGACATTTCCTACAGTGCAGCTATATATTTCATGAAAAGCACAATGTTACCTAGATTAACAAATTGCTTAGCACTGAGATGATTGAGGAAATAGTTGGTGAGGCCTTGAGAATGTGCTAGTTGAGTGAAGGGCCTCATTTCTATGACCTAGAGGACTTAGTTATCTGATGTATGGAAGTGGTATCTGAATCACTTACGGTAGGAGGTACATACATTTATTATGTGTTTAGAGTAGTCACCCTTGTTTTAAAACATGCATGTATCCACGTAAGTAGCCCATAATGAAGTTATCCTGTCTCTCTAAGTGTCCATTCATTAAGTGTGTGTAGGGGCTTTAAAATAATGTCTGGTGCTGATACTAGCTCCAGATACCGTAGCGCCCCGTGAGATCACCTTCCTGTGATCATCCTCCAGGCTGGGCTGAGAAGCCAGGGCTGCCCCCTCTTCCCCAGAGCCCGCCCTGGCTGCCCTGCGTGTGGTGATCATGCCTCTGAGAGAGAAGTCAGTTTTCTTAGGATGAGTGCTCTTCTCCGCTGGCTGCCGAGGCACCGGATGCTGGATAGAAATGCCTCTACGGGGCGTGCTTTTGTGGCAGAGCTCTCCGCAGCAGAGGGAGAGTGGTGTAACAGGGAGAGAGGATGAGCTCCAGATCACAGCAAAGCCGTGGACTCACGGCAGCTAGGATGGACTCTCTCCACCCCAACTTCCTGGTACAAGGGTACAGCTTTTTATCCCCTGAGATCAGCTAAGTTTTCTGAGAACGTTAACAGGACATCCTGGGTGGATTCCATCCTCTTGTGCTCCTGGTGACAGAATGCTAGCTCATCTCTGAACCATTTCTCTTTCTGTTTGTGCCAAGCTCCTCACCTGCCAATGTGGGGGGCCACTGTCAACAGCAGCGGTGTTTTCTGAGCTGCTTATTATGGCTGCAAACTCCAACTGCTCCTAACTGAGCTTCTTGTGTTCACCCCCATCCTGACCCTTCCATTTAGAATGGGTTTGGAAGCCCTTGTGGAGTCATATGCATTCTGGAGACCTTCACTACGGACCCTCACCTTTGAAGATATCCCTGGAATTCCCAAGCAAGGTAAATCACAAAGTCTCTTGGGTCAGGGACTTCCCTGGTGGTCCAGTGGTTAAGACTTCACCTTCCAATGCAGGGGGTGCAGGTTCGATCCCTGGTCTGGGAGCTAAGATCCCACATGCCTCCCGGCCAAAAAACCAAAACATAATACAGAAGCAATAGTGTAACAAATTCAATAAAGACTTTAAAAATGGTCCCCATCAAAAAAAAAGACTTAAAAACGAAAAAAAAAAAAAAAGAAGTCTCCTGGCTCATGTATATCAGCCAGGTCCTGCCTAGATGCTCAGGCACTGAAAACTGCACAAGTCATTGCTTGTCCTCTATAATGGCGACCTCATTACCAACATCCTCCCATTACAGGATCCTTCTCTTTTCTCTCTGTTATGGGGATGGGCCAGGAAAATGGCCGTTGTGGTCAAAGGTTGTCTTGGATGTTTTAGGCTGTTTATATATTTCATAACCTTTACTTTACCCTAAATCTCTTCTTAAAATTAGAGGTAGACTAGTTGGCCCTGGTACCAGGTGTACTTCACAGATAATTGCCCATGCTGGTCCCGGTTTACCCTTTCTTGCCAGCTTCCTCTTCCTTCAGCAGAATTGCCTCTAGGCAGGGTTCTCTTGTATTTATGATGAGAAGGTCAGGCACACTGAGGCAACCTTCCCTGAGCTCCCCTTTGAGTATTTCCTCCGAGCCCATGGCTGGTGTTTCCTCAGAGGGAGCAGCATGGAAAGGGATGACACTTCCTTCTCTACTTGGTAGGTAGGACTCGCGGCTCACCCCTGCACTCAGGCATTTTACGTCTGATCCTGCCCAGCACCCCGTTGAGAATTTAGCATTGCTGGGTTTTAGATAATTATCATTGGGCAGATTGGGCTTTTAGATTATTTTAAGAAGCTGTATAAAACACTGTCACTAGAGCAATGAAGGTTTTACAACCTATCCAGCCCATTGGAATTCTCTTCTCTCCCCTAAGTTCCGTCAAGTTGCAAACATCAATCTGTCAGCAATTCCAGAGGGGGGAGTCAGCCGCCACCACTGTTATTGATTGGATGCAGGGTTAACCCCCCTCTCTATTTCACAGGGCTGTTTATTTGCTGGACCTCTGCTCTTGTGTTAGCATGTGATTCACCAAACCATTTTCTGTTTGGAAATGAGATATGTATACATGTAGCTGATTCACTTCATTGTACAGCAGAAACTAACACAACATTGTAAAGCAACTATACTCCAATAAAAAAAAATAAAGTTCTAGACGGTTGCCTTATTTCAGTAGCCCTGAGTGGTACAGTCATTGATTCACACAAGCTTGCAGTGGGAAGTTGCAAGTTTGTTTGAGGCAGGATGTGTCTTTGACCAATTTGGCTCTTTTCTTTGAATTCCTTCTTTTTTGGCAAGAAAATATATTGCTCCAGAGGAAGCTCTGCTGAAAGAAAGAGTAAAAGTTGGGTAGGGGCTTCCCTGGTGGCGCAGTGGTTGAGAGTCCGCCTGCCGATGCAGGGGACACGGGTTTGTGCCCCGGTCCGGGAAGATCCCACATGCCGCGGAGCGGCTGGGCCCGTGAGCCATGGCCGCTGAGCCTGCATGTCCAGAGCCTGTGCTCCGCCACGGGAGATGCCACAACGGTGAGAGGCCCGCGTACAGCAAAAAAAGAAAAAAAAAAAGTTGGGTAGAAGTGAGGTGATGGAACTTTTGGAACAAGATACAGAGTAAGATGAAATATATATTTTCTAAAGTTGCCAGGAAAGTCAGTATTTGTAGTGTTTATTATTAAAAAATGAGAAAACTTTGAGAAAGGTAATTGAGGGAGAAAATGTGAAAATTCTATGTGATAGTGTCCTAATACCTTTTGGAAAAAAAAAAAGTCACTCCTTGGGGAGATAATTTCCTTGAAAATGTTGGGAGGATCTATGTTTAAAATATTTCAGTCTGAATTCAATTAAATTACAATTCCTGAGAGCGGAGACCATCTCCTTTTCGTCTTTGTACCCGCCCCTTGTAACAAGTCCGTCTAGCTCATGTGTACATAGTTGAAATGAAAAGATGCTCTTTACATTTCAATTTCTTTTGTAGGAAATGCAGGTTCCTCCACCTTACTCCAAGGTTCTGGGAATGGCGTTGCGGCCACCCACCCTCATCTTCTGTCCGGCTCCCCTTGCTCGTCTCCAGCCTTCCACCTGGGACCCAACACCAGCCAGCTGTGTAGTCTGGCCCCGGCTGACTACTCCGCATGCGCCCGCTCTAGCCTAACCCTCAACCGATACAGCACGTCCTTGGCCGAGACCTACAACAGGCTCACCAATCAGACGGGCGAGACCTTCGCCCCGCCCAGGACTCCCTCCTACGTGGGCGTGAGCGGCAGCGCCTCGGTGAACATGTCCATGGGCGGCACGGATGGGGACACCTTCAGCTGCCCACAGACCAGCTTGTCCATGCAGATTTCCGGGATGTCCCCCCAGCTCCAGTACATCATGCCTTCACCCCCCAGCAACGCCTTTGCTGCTAACCAGACACACCAGGGTTCCTATAACACGTTCAGGTTACACAGCCCCTGTGCCTTGTATGGATATAACTTCTCCACATCCCCCAAACTGGCTGCCAGTCCTGAGAAAATTGTTTCTTCCCAAGGAAGTTTCTTGGGGTCCTCACCGAGTGGGACCATGACGGATCGGCAGATGTTGCCCCCCGTGGAAGGAGTGCACCTGCTTAGCAGTGGGGGTCAGCAGAGTTTCTTTGATTCTAGGACCCTAGGAAGCTTAACTCTCTCATCATCTCAAGTGTCTGCACATATGGTCTGATGAAGCCTTTAAGTTAAACTACATTGGAATCTGGCTAATGTATATTCTGTCTTCGTTTTCCTTGTCTTTTCTTTTTGGAAAGCAATATGAAAAGAAACTTATCAGTAGCTTGTAAAATGTACATATAATAGAAAATGAAGGCTCACTGAGTTGTTTTGACTTTCTCATGGTGAGATTGTAATTATCTTTGGTACATATGTATACTGTATATGGCTTGTGGGGTTTTGCAGCCTACAAAACCACATCCTCCCTCTATTTTTCCCCCCAGTTACACAGAGTATTGGCATAAATGTAGTATGTTTAACCAAAGTTCTCATACTTTTTAAAAAACCAAACAGCAAACTTAAAACTTGGCAATGACACTCACCAGACTAAGACATATAACTTAATTTATCAGGAAAATGCTCTACACAGTTTCCTACTTGAGGCTTGATAACCAGCAGTAACCAGCACACAGAGTCTTGTGAATTCTGTTATTCTTGGGCACAATGTGAGAACCTAAGCCAGTAGAAGTCTTAGTAATAGTACTGAGGTATCTGTAATCATGAAGGATTAGCTTTTGTGTTCCTACTTGCTCTTATTTATCACAGGTATTAGGTGACTTTGGTCCTATAAAAATTCATAATCCATAGTAATTACTTTCTTAAGGAAAATGGAAAAGCTTGTGATTTTTTTCACTTTCTATTGGACAGGTAAGAGGTATTTATTCATCTGCAGAGAATAAATTTCCAGTATTTTGGATTTTTTGCTCATTTTATTTAGTATCAAGTAGACTATTAAAGAATGTCCTATAGACATTTTAAATTCCAGTTTTCACCAGGGAAGGAATATATGATATGACTGGAATGGCAAAAAGAAAATAAATCCACCTCGAATTCTTTGATTCCAATGAGAAATGTCTAGCTTTTTAAATCAAGAAGAATTATATTGTTAGCTATCCCTTAGGTTTTTATGGTGTTTTGTTTTTTTTTAATTCAGGATTTTTTTCCACCTTGCTTTGAGATTCCTGACCCATGGTCTATAAGTAAGGGAAAAAGGCATTTATGCTACTTATTTATATCTCATAACTCCTACAAATTGAAACCTTCCCCCCTCCTGAACCTTGTCCCTTTGTCTGAAGTCTTTCTCAAAACAGATAGATTCTAGGCCTTCATGGTGTTAAATAACGCTGTAAGGAATTTCAGGGGGTTATCTCCAGCAATCTGTCTTTTGGGGGTTGCAGTGCAAAGGCCAAAGCCCATTACTATAAAGTTCCTCTTGGAAGACTAAGGAGGAAGATACCAATTATGATAAAGGAGCTGTAAAACTTTTAACCTCAACATCATTTTTAACCTCAAAACTGAAAAAAAGAAAATGAAAGCAGTATTATTTTTTAAAAACCCCTAAAACAATGTATACAGGGTTTGGAAGCATGTAGTAACTTTGATAGCACATAGTGAGATGAATAGGAAAGGCTAGAATGCAAGGTGAAGAGGATTACCGAATGTCTATTGAGGATAAAATCATGTGTCTGTTCATTGACTCACTACATTTCATATATTTGCCAAGCAAAAGCAGTGTGTTTCAGTGCTAAACAGAATGGCTTTAACCGATCCCTAGGTTAGATGGGGCTAGGGCGAAGCTCCTGGTTTGCTTCTTTACTTTAAAACAGCATGGCTGTTACATATTGAGGGAGATTACTATTTAAACAGTATTTGCACAGAATGTGACTCTGTTTATATACACTGATAAATTTCCTCATGGGTTCTCTAACAGTTTGTCCAATTAGTATTGATCTTTAAATTTAAAATTAGCATGAAGGCACATGACATATATCCAATAGGTAGATCTACATAAGATGTTTGTGTATGGTATTAATAACTTGACAAAGATTTGGGAAACGTCCTTATGATGAGTACATCCCAGCCTCAGTGCTTGGTATAATTTAAGGAGAACAAGAGAGTTTTCCATCTGGAGAAAACATAGAAAGTAATGATCTACACCTATATGCATTAATACGATGAGAATTTTCCTTTTTGCTCTTTGTGATTTGAGATGACACCACAATACAAGTAGCATTTTTAATTAATCTTTTCTTTTCGATTTAGCAATATTGTACAAATGCTGTTTCCTTTAGGCTTTACTGTAAATATTAATCATCATGTCACTTCAAAGACTAGCCTTTTATCATTATATTAAATGACATACAGGCATTGATAATTATAATTATATATCTGTATTTTATTAAAAAATGCTTAAGAAATTATATATTAAAGTGTGTTACTAAACCCTTTCATGGCTTTGGAGGGGAATCATTTGAAGTGTCTATAAATGTTCTTCCAAGAACAGGCCCACACACGCATGCTCCAAACACAAATTTTGTGGCTTATGAGTACAAGGCACGGGGAAACGGGCCTGGTATTCACTTTTGATGTGTTCGATATAATTTCTTGGTGCCTTGACCATTTCATTGAAGGTGAAGACCTGACAAATGTTGAACACATGAAAATTCACATGTGAGAAGAGGAGGGCAGAGCGGGATGTTTTGTTTCGGGTCCGGGGTGGGGGGGAAGGGCAAGGATATAAGAATGAGCTGCTTGTACCACTGACCAGTGATGACAGATCACTTTTAGACCCCTTACTCAGAAAACATTCCAAGGGACATTGTGATGAGGTGAGGTTGCTGCTATCACAACCAGTCACATTTTGAAAATTAACACTTGCTTCCATACAAGCTCCCTCCCAGAGGTCACCAGCTTTTCACAAGCAGGGCACCCACTTGCTGACCCCTGATTTCTGGAATGTAGGGGGTCAGGAGACTTTGGTGGCCCCCAGAGAAGGTTGGGGCACAGTGTTGCTGATATAGCAAAGGATCACACTCACTCTTTATATTAGTGGAATTTTGAGCAAAATGCACCTCACTTTTAAAATGTGAATTCCTCTTGAGACCTCACTCCCTAGATTTAAACCTATTAGCAACTCACACCTCAGTATGAAATAGATAAACAGACGTTTTAGAGATAGCTGGAGGTTTGATTAAGAGAAAGGAGTAATTTTTGGAGTAGGGAAGTTCTGGGAAAATATGAATGCGAAGAAGAAGGTGCAAGAAAAGTGATCGCTAACCAAGCCTGGTGTAAAGCCATTATACCAGCCATTATTTAATTTCATGAGTTTCTTTCAGGGGTCACGGTAGAGTTGGTGGATGCTATGCGAATGCTGTCTTTAATTAGACAGGTTTGTAAAGAATCCTTTATTTCAAAGTGTAACTCTGCTGGATTTCCTCATGGGGAGTTTATTGACTCATCTGCATGGAGATTTTCTTAAGCCTTCCATTGGTAATTAAGTCATTTTATTAAATTATTACCATATTGTGTTTTAATCTCATTGATCATCATTCCTTAAAATATGTGCTCAGATAAACAGTAGGTGAGGTTGAACATGTGAACAGTTAATATGTGATTACAGCCTTCTAGGAGCTTAAAACTTGAAAACAGTATCAGTGATGGAAATGAACCAATATATATATGTATATATTTTTTTCAAGTATAGAAACATCCAACAGATGTTTATAACCTTAGCATCCGTCTGCATGCTGATAGATTTTCAAATGGTGAATTTTCTGTTTTTGGAATTTTGCTATGGTGAGTTCATCCCTTCCTTGAGAATAGGGAACTTGGTTTCAAACAATGGGTTTCCCAATCAGGATTTTGGACAAAAGTTAACCACTTTAGATCTCAGTTTTTTTATATGTGAAGGAAGTGTCTGGGATGAGAATCTGTACGATTCCTTTCAGTTTCAAATTCATATGACCTTAGTGCATAAAAAATATTCAGCTTGATAGTAGGAAAATAGCTTTATAAAGATATATCTTTGGGAGATATGTACATATATTTGGATATATATATTTCCAAAAGGTATGTTTTTATAAAACTATTTTAGATATATATCTACCTTTATACAGAACATTACACCACCAGGATTATTTAAAATTTATTGGATTACTTAGAGTTTTTAAAAAATGGAGCTGTGCTTTATTTAGTTACAATATATAAGACATACTTTTGTATATTAGTATTTGAAGGAAGCTGCACTTAATTAGGTATTTGCTACTTTATAGTGAACAGAAAAAGATGTTAATAAAATTTCCTTTTCATGATGCTCTTAGTGGCATGGCATAAAATTGTTTCACTTTGGAAATAAGTGAAATAATTATGGAATCTAGTAAAATATTTAGAGATCATTCCAAGCCATTCAAAATTCATTTAAATCTTCACTGAGAAAAAAACATGAATTTGTCTTTTTGAAGGGTTTTATGCATGCTGAGACTCAGATACAAAATATTAAAAAGTTGATTACTCTGCAATTCATTTAGTTTGCACAAGGCTGGATCAACATACCAATCCTTTGTTCATTTAAAAAATTATATTAATTTAAAAATAATATTTTAAAACTGTATTAATTTAAAAATATTTGATAATTTTAAAATTATATTAATCAGGTCACTAGAATAACTTAATAATAAAGCAAAGACATTTTTCTAAATAACAGCTTTATTGAGATATAATTCACAAACCATACAATTCACCTGTTTAAAGTGAACAATTCAGTGGTTTTTCTTCTAATAAGAGTTGTGTAACCATCACCACAATCAATTTTAGAGCATTTTCATTACCCTGCAGAAAACTCCATGCCCATTAAGTCACCCCTTTTCCCTCTACTCTTTCTTTAACCCAAAATCCTAGGCAACCACTAATCTACTTTCTGTCTATAGATTTGCCTATTTTGTGTTTCTTATGTAAGTGGAATCATACAATATGTGGTCATTTGTGACTGGCTTCTTTCACTTAGCATAATGCTTTCAAGGTTCATTCATGTTGTAGCACGTACTGGTATTTAATTTCATTTTCTTTCTGAATAATAGTCCATTGTAGGTATACACTACATTTTATTTATCCACTCATTGATGGACATTTGGATTGTTTTCATTTTTTGGTTGTTAGGAATAATGCTGGTAAAAACACTGGCGTACATGTTTTTGTGTGGACATATGTTTTCATTTCTGTTGAGTATATGCCTAGGAACGAAATTACTGGATCCTGTCGTAATATTTTGTGGAACTTCCAGACTGTCTTCCCAAGTCATTGTACCATTACACATTTTTACCAGCAATGTGTGAAGGTTCTGATTTTTCCATATCCTTACTAACAGTTGTTATTATCAGTCTTTTTGGGTATAGCCATCCTAGTGGGTGTGAGTGATATCTCATTGTGGTTTTGATTTTCATTTCCCTGATGACTGAAGATGTTGAGCATTTTTTCCTGTATATCTTCTTTACAGAAATGTCTGTTCAGATCCGTCACCCATCTTTAATTGGGTTGTCCTTTAATTATTGAGGTGTAAGAGTTCTTTATATATTCTGGATACAAGTCTCATCAGATATATTTCTTGCAAATATTTTCTCCCATTTGGTGGGCTGTGTTTTAACTTTATTGTTCATGTCCTTTGCCTCACAAAAGTTGTTAATTTTGAAGAGACTCAATTTATCTATGTCTTTCTTTTGTTGCTTGTACTTTTGTTATGTGGGCCAAGACATTTTGATGAACTTTTAAGATCTGCCTTTTCACATTCTTAGTAGAAGTAGTAGTAACAGAAGTGCATTTTAGCGTGCTTTTTGGTTGTATAACTTAATAGTACTTGATAAATTACACCTCCTCCCAACACACCTGAAATGTTGTCGTTGGGTAAATAATTTTACATCCTTAAGTGCCTTAAAAGGAGAGTGAAAAGATCCCAAAGCATCATGAAGTTTTTATTACCATAGAAAAAGGTTGGCACTTTCAGTATTTATTCAATCAATAAATATTTATTGAGCATCTACATTGGCATTATCTTAGACATTTGAGGTATTGCAGTGAAAAAAAATTTTGGTGTCTTCAAATGCCCTGTAAAAGTTGAAATGCTGGTTTCCTACGGAAGAAAACTTCATACTGTAACATATCACAGTTGGCAGGAAAAAAATGTTGCCTCTTGGCTTCTCTGTGAGCTGGTGCCCTCGCCCTTACCATGATATTACATATCCCAGATGGTCACTGCAAAATGCTTGCTCCTATGCCAAGGTACAACAGGGATGCATTATCGCCTTAATTCTGAGTGTGTTCCGTGGTTTTCTTTGGAAACCCTAACATCATTTAAATGCAATTGTTTCAGTTTGGCTCTGTTTACAGAACTGTAGTAAATATTTCCCTATTAATAACAGGAAGGGGAAACCTTACTTGTTTAGGGTTTTGGAAAACTCCTGCATATTGTTCTTAAAGGTGTTTTGTGAAATGGATTGCAGAGATTTGCAGATTTCTTTTTCTTAATTTGCCTAAATGAATTTCAAGGGAAAATTAGTTGAACCGTATGTTTTTCAAAGAGAATAGAAGCTCTCACTCATCAATGATAAAGACAATTTCAAAAGTCATTTCTATCAAGGAATGTTACAAAGTTCCAGTAGTCCCTGGCTTTAGGGACTAAGGAATGAATGAACATCATGGCAGGTCCCTTGTAGCTTCTGCTCAATTTTTTTTTTTTTTTTCTGCATTTGATGACCTTGGTGTGTGGAGAAGAGAGGAAATAGCAATTGCCTATGTTTAAATGTCTGCTGTCCACTCAATTTTACCTTGGGAGGGCACGACGGGGAGACAGAAATATAAAAATTAGAGCTAGAAGAGCCTGAGTGGTCAATTAAGAGAGTTGTATGTGGAGAAGCAACTGACCTTCAGAGGTAACAATGTCGACCACCTACAAGCTTCAGACAAGATATTCAGAAAATTTCAGTGATAGCCTCCATCAATGACATTAAACACTTTCAAGCTTCCTTGTCTTTCTTCATGGTTTTCCCTCAGCCCTGAATGTCCTTCAAGCCTGCATTCTCATTTTTTAAGGAATTACTTACTCTTTCTTCAGTGAAGCCTTTCCCAATTACCATTCTTTCCATATTCCTTTCCCCAGGAGAAATAAACTCGCCCTCTAGAATGTTACCACAGCACTCCATGCATACCTCTCTCAAAAGAAAATAACTCAGTATATGCTCTTCATGTAGGCCAACCAGCCCAGCTACAATGGGAGATCCATAAGGGAGAGAGCTGTATCTCGTTTGTTTTTGCCACAGCGAACAGTGAAGATAAAAAAGTGATTAATGAAGGAGCGGATACATGAGTAAATGTGTGAATAAATTAATAAAAAATTGAATAAATTTTGTAGGCCTACAAAGGAACCTAAAATTTGATAGGTCTGGAGGTTTTGCTTGGTGAGCTGCCAATTTGCCATTATCAGCAGAGACACAGAGGTCAGTAGTTCCTCACAAAAGGACAGGAAAGGAAAGACTTTCTCTCTTCTTTCCTTCCTTCATTCCTTCCTTCGTTTCTTTGTTCCTTCCTTTGTTCCTTCCTTCCTTCGTTCCTTTGTTCCTTCCTTCCTGTTAGCATTGTGGCTGACACCTACATAAGATACTCCTCCCCATATTCTATGTATTTTATCATGACTGTCTTCAAAAGCTATTAGGATACTATATGAATTCAAAGGGGAAATACTCCTAAGGGGAGAATGCATTATATGCAGCATGGAGATCATTCATTCCAGGGAGCTTCAGCAGGCAAAGCTATAGTTTCAGGAATTGACTGTTTCTGTTGCAGGCATCCCTAGAGTCTAGTCTAGCAATAAGAGGAGGAAAGTGGGGCTTTCTACATCCTAGGACACCCAGCTGGACACAGATGTGTTGTTGATTGAAGTGAGATGGGTAGAGAAGTCCAGGCTTCACAGGTGATGGATGTATTGTATCCTGGGAGCTATGGGCCCAGTGGCTCTAAAGGGATTGCCATATGAGGTTATTTACATAGTTACTTGTAGGTTATTAGTTGTACATCTGTGCAAGTGAGTTGATATTACAATAAATATCATTTCATCTAGAAAAAGCACCTATTTTGTAAGATTAAAAAATAAAATTACAGAAGAGTACCTAGAGATCTCTCCAACTCACATGGATTAGGGGGTGCTCTGTCAGGATAAAAATGTTTTCTCTGTTGGTGGAGACCCAAGACACCTTGGAGAAAAACTTCTTTGCTGTGAGGAAACCTGTAACAATGACTGTTGACCTAATAGCACTGCATATCGGGGCACACATGCCCCTTCTTGCTCTCTGCCCGTTCCTTTTTCTCTGGTATACAGGGGGTGAACAGCTTAGATGAGCGAGGCACTGCATATCGGGGCACACACGCCCCTTCTTGCTCTCTGCCCGTTCCTTTTTCTCTGGTGTACAGGGGGTGAACAGCTTAAATGAGCAAGGCACTGCATATCGGGGCACACATGCCCCTTCTTGCTCTCTGCCCGTTCCTTTTTCTTTGGTATACAGGGGGTGAACGGCTTAGATGAGCGAGGCACTGCATATCGGGGCACACATGCCCCTTCTTGCTCTCTGCCCGTTCCTTTTTTCTGGTATGCAGGAGAGAACTTGGCTTGGTATTTCTTCTGATTCTAGTAGTAAGATCTACCTAAGAGGTTGGGGGTGACATAAGCAGAGACTAGGGGAAGGGAGCAACCATAAAGCAGGCAGCCCCACAGTGTCCACAAAGTAACTTTGTTACTGGGCAGTGTCCACAAAGTAACTTCCACCATAGCTGTGCTTTGGGGGTACCAGCTATCTGCCCAGATTGATAAAATTGTACTTTGTTTCTGTGTTTTTTCTAATTTCCTGTGTGTGTGTGATGCATCTGTCAGAACCCCAGGGAGAAGGCTGTGAATGACACCCTGCCCTCCTAATACATGTGTTTGCTTATTTACATGTGGTTCAATCATTAATTCATCCCTGCATTTAGTGTTTGTGGAACACCTGCCACATGCCAGATTCTGTGGCTGGAGATGTGATTAGCAAGAAGAATTTGCTCTTTGGGGGGATGCTCAGAGCCTCATCAGAGGGTCCCACGTGTTAAACACAGAGTCCTGACACAAGGTGGTAAATGTTAAAATAGAGGTAGTACCAAGAGCTGTGGGAACATTGGAGGGTGTGACTAAGGTTATACGGGGCACAAGGAAGTGATCAAGAAAAGCCGTGAAGCTGAGGCACCATTTGATAAAGGCCAGGGAAGGGTGGTGGAAGTGAGGAGTGAGTATTCTGGAACAGAATACTCCAATAGTCCAAAAGAACTTTCTGCAACAGTGACCATATTCTCTGGCTGCACCAACCAATACAGTAGCCACCTGTGGCTACTGAGTACTTCAAAATGAGGCTAGTGTGATTCAGGGAATGAATTTTTAACTTTATTGAATATTAGTTATTTCAAATTTAAATTTAAAAACAAAACCACACGTGGCTAGCGGCTACCACGTTGAACAGCGAAGCTCTAGAAAACTCTGTGAAACAGAAAGCAATGCACCTCCTAAGAGAAGTGTGGATACTGGGCAATGGAGAGAATAAATCTTCCTCAATATGCAGTTCACCCCACTGTGTGGATGATACTTCTGGAGGGTTACTACCAGTAGGTGGTGACTGTACCATCACTGAAAACTGAGTAAGCTACAAGACTCTGCCTGGCAACCCATCCATGATGTACATGTTTATTGAGCACCTATACAGTTCTCCTCTGTCCTCCACATGGCTGGGCTGGTTGCACAGTCATTTGGTGATGACCCAGGCCTCAGGTCATTTCCCTTCTATCAGGAAGAAGCCAAGAGAGTCCTTTCGGGGGCATTTACACATTGTAATTCTCTTTGACAAGGCTTGTTTTGGGGAGAGCGGTTATTAATTCTGAAGCAGGAAAGACAGTTTCTGGTATCGTTGGTTCTCTTCCGGGCTGAGGAGACTTGGATGCCCTGGCCCCTTTCTCCTTGCTCTGCTCTTTACTCTCTCTGTGCAGTGCCCACTGCTGAATTACAGGATGAAAGGTTGTCATCCTCTTCCCTTGATTAAAGCCCAGATAATCATTTATTAGTGAATGTGATTCTTTCTCTCGCCTTACCCCCATTAAATGAATTAAGAAGACAATTCCTCTTAGCGGAAGATGGGGAAAAATTAATGCAAAATGTTCCTCATAGGAGATATTAAAAAATGACTAGCGTTTGCATAGCATTTTATAGAACATACTGCATAATCACATACATTATTCCATTTAGTCTTTACAACACTCCTGTGAGATGTTTCGATCCTCAATTTATAAGTGAGGAAACTGGAGCTCACAAAAGTTAAGGACTTGCCCGCAATCACCGGGCCATCAGGTGACAAACTGGGGTTCAGCCTGTTTGCTGTTGCCTGAAGAGCGTCTGACAGCGTGGAAGGAAGGAGATTGGGGCAAAAATAATGACTGAGGGGAGAGCCTGACTGGGAGGGGAGGGAAGAGAAAAAAGGGAAAGAAAGTGCTCCTTGCTGATTCCGCATGACCGAAACTCCTGCCAGGGGAAGCAATTGGTTGGCAGGAATAATCCTCAAAACAAACCCTTCACCACAGCTTTCCTCCCTCTTTTCACCAGCTTCCCGGGAGCAGCCCCTACCTTGGATGGGTAGCTAAGGGATTCAGAGCTGGCTCGAAGCCAGTGGGAAAGTCCTGGTTAAATTTAGAGTTGTTAAAAGATAAACTGAGGCATATTAAGTGTTTTAAGAGTTTATCTGAGCGAAAATCAGTTCTAACCTGGCAGTGCTAAACCGAAGTGGTTAGGAGAACTCCACAGACAGGACCTCGGGGTCAGACTTTTATAAACTCCAAAGCAAGGCAAAGGGAGGGAATTACGGCTTGACTATTAGCTCACAGCCCAGCCTAGTCAGCTGTTTGATTGGCTGTCCCTGGGAGTTTGATTTCGGAACCTTGAAGCCTTTGTAGGCTTAGATTTGGGTTTGCTTACATAGGTGAACTTAGAGCCGCAGCAGTCTAATGGCCTCATTGTGTAATTAATTTAAGTTTACTTCAATTTAAGGGATTGAAAAGAGGAAAAATGAAATGGTCAGCTTTTCCTCTTATGATCCCCCTGGAAATATGTGTACAAAATGTCAAAATGCTATGGGACATTATTTCTGAAGTCAAGCCTTCATCTGAGAAAAGTCTTTTTTCTATGCCTCTTAAAAAAGGGAGCAAATATGTGGAGATAGTGAAGATAGAGTGGAGGAGAATTGTATCAATTTGTTTCTTGATGGAAAAGTTGACCTCATGCCAAAGTTCACTGATCTTGCCGTATTGGCTCAAGGAAAAGTGCACCAGCTTCAAATTTAAATATTATGATGGTTGGTGTCATTGCCTGAAAATCTTTTAACATGAGTTATGATCCCAAAGATCCTTTACGTGTTTTAATTTTTAAAATCCTAACAAGGGGCTTCCCTGGTGGCACAGTGGTTGGGAGTCCGCCTGCCGATGCAGGGGACACGGGTTCGTGCCCCGGTCTGGGAAGATCCCACATGCCGCAGAGCGGCTGGGCCCGTAAGCCATGGCTGCTGAGCCTGCGCGTCCGGAGCCTGTGCTCCGTTGGGAGAGGCCACAACAGTGAGAGGCCCGCGTACCGCAAAAAACACAAAAAAACAACAAAAAAAAATCCTAACAAGTATTATTTAGTACAATTTTATAAATAAGCAAACTGAAGCAAAATAAGGGTTTCACCTAGTCAGGGCCACCCAGCTGGAAAGGAACAAAATCAGGATTTGAACTCAAATCCATCTGATCCCAGATTTGTTTTCACAGTAATCCCTGTGTTACAAAACATAATGCGAGGCAACAAAAAGGCAATAGCCTTTTGTTTCAACACAGTATCCTTACGTAGTCTTCTTAGAGACATTTTATTTTGCAGTTGAACTCAGCCCTTGTTGTACCAACAGTGCAAAGAACTCAAAGGGGGACTTCCCTGGTGGTCCAGTCAGTGGTTAAGACTCTGTGCTCCCAATGCCGGGGGCCTGGGTTCGATCCCTGGACAGGGAACTAGATCCCACATGCCAGAACTAACAGCCGGCATGCTGCAACTGCAAGATCCCATGTGCCACAACGAAGCATCTCACATGCCGCAACAAAGACCTGGTGCAGCCAAATAAATAAATAAATATTTTTAGAAATAATTCTTAAAAAGAATAGAACTCAAAGAAAGTGATTAAAATAAGACCAGTATGACTGAATGGGCCCACGGCGTGCAGGCAACAATGATTTCATCGTAGCTGCTGCCTGGCTACAGCGGCTATAAGATGCCATCAATTTGAAGAAGTATTTCTGTTTGGAAGATGTTCAAAATGTGAAAAAAAGTTACATATCCTCAGATCTTTGAAATATGATCTACCATAAGTTACTTAAAACACGTTATAGAATCTCTATGGAAAGTCTTATATCCGACTGGAAGTTCAATGGAAGTGAAATTAAATGTGTTATCTGATCTCAATTGACTTGTCCCCCTATGTTCCACCTCCACTTTGTCTCTCAATCTGTCCAAGACTTTTCTCTCCTTCTAGGAAAGCAGAGGCTTTGCAGATACCCTTGAGGTGTTGTCATGAACTTAAACCTGCTGCCGATTTTTGACTAATCTCAGTGAGAGAGGCCCCTACAGCAAAGGCTGAACAGCTTTTCTTCCTGCTCTGTGAACACTTGGCAGAAGCGTTGATGACAGTTGCAAGAACGTGATGCACAGCAGTATTCTTTACAGCAGTTTAATCTGTGTCATCAAATCCCCAGAAACCATGATTAATAGCAGCTCTTGAGTTTGTTCTCAAGTTGTATATTTGGCAGTGGTGAACTTTGATCTACGGTTTCACTTTAAAGAATCGTTATGACACAAACTTTTCCTGTAATCCTTCCATCTAATCAAGCTCCACACAGATACCCTGTAGGGAAACATTTCATGCCATTACTGTAAGCTGTGTGTTTATTATACCATTTGAAGCACTTTGATAAGAGGAGGGGACATGTCATGTCCAGGCATTTAGTCAGTGTCACACAGAACAATCTCACCACTCAGAAGTGGCCAGTGAAGGGTTTTGGTTAGGAACATGGAATGGAAAATTAACCCTACAGGGAATTATGAGCCAGTGGTGTTGTCTCAAATAAAATTACTTTCCTTTCATAAAGTTAGATGGGCTAAATGAATAGTTACTCATTTTTCCCTCCTCTATCTTTCTCCCCTTACATTTCAGTGTAGAAACTACTCTTTCAATTCTCTTTATAATCCTTTTCCAGAGCACCACTACCCAATAGAAATATAAAACGAGCCACATGTGGATATTTAAATTTTCTAGCGAACACATTAAAAAATCAACAGGTGAAATTAATTTTAATTAAGTATTCTATTTAGCCCAATATATTCTAAATATTATCATTTAAAATGGAATTAATATAAAAACAAGTAATGGGATAGTTTACATTCTGTTTTTTTTGGACTAAGTCTTTGAACGCCAGTATCTATTTCACACTAACAGTGCATCTCAATTTGGATGCTAAATTTTCAGGGCAGCCCTTTCAAAACTAAATTTTTGTTTAATGGAAAAATATTTTACATTGCTTCTGTTTTGAAATTGAAGCTTAAATTAATTAAGATTGAGTTAAATTTAAAATCTAGTTCTGTAATTACATGAGCAGTATTTCAAGTGCTTAACAGTCACCAGTGTTTAGTGGCTACCATATTGGACAGCATAATCCTCAAGCTTCGGTGAGAGCCAGATCTCTGTGATTTGGGAATTTAATTTCATTCTATTAAACACTTGAACATATGCAGTCTTATACCCAAGTTATTGGAAAAATGAGAAGTGTGGGCATTGTGATCCCCAGGAGGGCTTGAATGGGACTTGGAGCTAAAGGGCATCTTTTCTTTAGGAAGTAAAGGCTGAGAAGAGAAACTCATAGAAGCAGACAACAGGATCACTGCAAGTGATGTCTTAAAAAGCAGTAGCCGGGCTTCCCTGGTGGCGCAGTGGTTGAGAGTCCGCCTGTAGATGCAGGGAACACGGGTTCGTGCCCCGGTCCAGGAAGATCCCACATGCCGCGGAGCGGCTGGGCCCGTGAGCCATGGCCGCTGAGCCTGCGCGTCCGGAGCCTGTGCTGCGCAATGGGAGAAGCCACAACAGTGAGAGGCCCGCGTACCGCAAAAAAAAAAAAAAAAAAAAAAAAGGCAGTAGCCATTACTGTGAATTTGTTAGCCTTATATAAATAGTATGAATGTGAGATCCTTAAAGTCACAGAATGGGACTGACACATAATAGGTACTTACTAAGTGTTAATACTCTTTACTTCTTTTCTCATATCCATTGTAGTAGCCATGCATAACTTAATCAGTAAAAGGATAGAAACAAGCTTATTTATCCCAATGGGTGACTAATGGCTGTGACTCAGGATAGATTCTCGTAAAGACAACCATTGGAAGATTGTTGCAGAAAAGAGGAATTTCTTTTATACTCCATGAAAATGATTATTGGCTTATGACAAGTGTTAGGTATACCTGGTATGCTAAAGTGGTATGTATTTTGGACAGAAGACATAGTTGAAACTGGATTTTGGATTTATTTGCCACTATAATAGAAGTGGAGGGGGTCACGATGGGGCAGCTGGTATGGAAGCAAGTAAAATTGCTCAGAGAAATGTGGAAATTTGTGGGCTGGCCAGTGGAGCTGTTTTGAGTGTGGTTGATTCTGATTCCCTATTGTTTGGACAGTAGAGGTTTGTTCCCAGCCTGAATCTTCCCAGGATAGCCCATCTTTGGCTTCTCTCTCTGCCACATGGTTTTAGATGTAATCCAGGCTTTCTGAGAGGGCACCATGCCAAGACAAGGCTGGAGGACAAGATGATAACTTTTGATGGAAATGTGTCCAGCCTGCACGATGCAGAGAGTTAATTAATGATGTTTAAAGTACTAAAATACCCTCAGCTGTAACAGTTACAGGAGCTGAGTCTCCATGAAGAGCGCTGAAGTAATGGAAATCCAATAAAAAGTAGAGTTGGCATTAGATAAGGGGGGAAAGGCAGCTATCATAGAGGAAGCTGGACTTTATGTCTGTTTAGCTGACCCATCATAAACTTCAAGAAAAATCTGCTGGGTCTCAACACCATCTTTCCTCCTGAAGTGAAAATAGGTTGGATAAGAAGGATTATCACTGTAGCTTCTAGAGACTATGATCTCTTTCTGCTGTTGCTGCATTTGTAGGAAGAAGAGAAAAATGTGCTGTTCCCAAAGTGACTCATTTATGGGCTTCCACAGTGGGAGGATTCTGTAAGTCCTTGAAGCGTGTGAAGCTGAACCATTCAACCCTGATGAGTGTCACTTTTTGAGAATGGAACAAATACAATAGCTCGTGAAGATTATGATCCTATTAAAGTCATTCTTGAATTCCCCCAGCTCTGCCGCTCTATTGGCTATTTGGCTTGGGTTTTTGCTTGCTTGTTTGTTTCAGGCACAGAGAACTGAGGTCACTGGCCTTTACAAAACAAGATTTTCTTCCTAAATTCTTTGAAATTTGGTCTTCATGTTGATTCTATTAAAGGTAAGTCTCTTTTCCTGAGCAAACAGCCTGGGGTTTCTCCTTAGCCCATTTCTTTTCTATCAAGCATGAGGAGAAGGTTTTTTCAGATGCTTAACAGTATCTGAAAGGAAGAAAGGCAGAGACCTGGGAGGTTTCCTTTCTCTTCCTTCTTCCTGGTGGAGGCAATTCCTACCCTACACTCCTCCCTGACTAAGGGGTAGCCGGTGGCAATAGTCATAGCTGCTCTTAATTGTATACTTTCTATGTTTCAGATACTCTCTTAAGTCCTTCCACTACTTTATATCATATAACCTATGTAACTGTGCTAGGAGGGAGGAAATATCATTACCCTCATTTTACAGATGAGGAAACTAAGACTCAACCAGATTAAAAAATTTACCAAGGTTACACAGCTAGTGACTATTCAAGACAAGACTCATACCAGGTCTGATTCTTTCCAAAGCCCACTTTATCAAGGGTTCTTAAATGTAGGAGGGAATAGTAAGTGAGAGTCTTAAACTTCAGTCTCCTTGGCCCCAGCCCCTTCCTCTACCTACTGCCTTCTCTCCAGGCTCCTGTGCTTCCTTTTCCATCTCTAATTTATACGTACAACCTGCCCTTTGGGTTCTGCTCCTGCTTGTGTTTTGGGAATGGAAAGCTTCCAAAATTTATAATGCATAAAAAGTTGGCAAAGGAAGCTTACATTGATTAAAAGACACACACACAAAGTTGTAAAAACAAGGGAATCAGGAAATCCAGGACAGAATTGGGCCAAGTGAGGGGTGAAAAGGGAAGGATGCAGAAACAAGAAAGGGAAGTTTTGATGTTCTCATCTGATGGCTTCAGCTCTGAAATAACACCTTTCTTGTGTGTGTGTGTGTGTGTGTATGTGTGTGCGCGCACAGGAGCGTGCAGATGTGTGTTTTAAAGGAGCAATCACTTATACGAGGCTTTCTACGTGCCAAGTAAAATTCTAAATGCATCATACGTATTAACACATTTGGTCATAAGAATAAAGCTCTGTAATAGGTTACTGTTATTACTATTACTATCACTATGACCCTCATCTTATAGATGTGCACTGAGTATCAAGGAGAGATCAAATACTTTGCCCAAGGTCACACAACCTGTAGGTTTTGCACCCAAGGACTCTGGCTCCAGAAATGATGCTTTTTTTTTTTTTTTTTTTTGCGTTACGCGGACCTCTCACTGTTGTGGCCTCTCCCGTTGCGGAGCACAGACTCCGGACGCACAGGCTCAGCGGCCATGGCTCACGGACCTAGCCGCTCCGTGGCATGTGGGATCTTCCCGGACCGGGGCACGAACCCGTGTCCCCTGCATTGGCAGGGCGACTCTCAACCACTGCGCCACCAGGGAAGCGGAGAAATGATGCTTTTCATCACCGTGCTATCCCACCACCTGTGCTGTGTTAGCGAACGTCAGGGTTTCCAAAGCATCTGAGCAGTGACTGAGGCTCACAGAGCAGGGGGGCTGCAAGGCTGCGATTCAGTCCCAGGTCTTGTCCCTGTCCAGGACTCTGTGTACTTTATGTCACACTGGGTTGTTTTCACAGTAATATGTGTTGAATAAATGAATATTCTAGAAAGGAGGCAGGGAAAAAGTTTTTTTTGAACATTGTGATGCTGGGAATAGATACAGGTATACTGTGGGAATGGATGGCTATTCTTAATTCCCAGCTGCAGGACACGGTCCTCATTCCCTCACTACACACACACGGACAATACCCTATTTCGTTGCCAACTGGCGCACTACCCAAAACCAGCTATAGGTGTCAAGTTCCTGCACAAATGCATCCCTTGAGCAGTTTCTTGCTGAGAAAGAATAAGTGTAATTTTCATGGATTGGCAAGAGGTATTTCTTATTTTATACCCTTTGCAGGGATCACTTGCCCAGGCCCAGGCATAGACCCGCAGAGCAAGCAGAGTGGACAGAGAACGACGGTCCAAGCCCGTCCCTGATTCCCCAGCGGACTGGCCTGTCCCAGCGTCCGAGGACAAACGTGTGAGCCAAAACACACGAGCTCTTGAACGCAGCCTGTTTCTTTCCTGGCAGCTCTGTAAAATCAAAGTTTGAGGCACCACAGGAGCTCTTTTAAAACGTCCTGGCCGGCGTGCTGCAGCCCAGATGTTGTTCCAGCCCCGCCGCAAGCTCCAATCAGCGCACTAGTTGCTCCCCCCCAGCTGCAGCCCCGTTCGCCTCCGCTGGCGCTGCGCCCTAGATGTTACAGATGCCACAACTCATTTCTTTGAAGTCAGTGTGTTTTTTTAAAAAACACCCCTTTCCTCAGATTTGGCCCAACTTCTCATTATATAAGCTGATCTGTTGGAACATCTGTCACCATTGCGGCTTCAGCTCCCATCCTCCATTCAAGTATCATAACTTGACATTAATAAATAATGAGGCGGTGCTGGGTTTAACGCACATATTAGGAGGCATGGAGGCTAAAATGGCAGGCTTTCATCTTTCGGGAAGAGCGGAAGCCTAGATTAAGCAAACAGGGGAAACGCAGCTAGGGCCCGGATGAAGACTTCCAACTACTCGCTTAAAAGAAGAATGATAGCGTACCTCGTGTAATTGACTGTCTCTTGCTAAGACAGATGGACCCAAGGTTAATGGGAAGGACTGGAGCTTCGTAGCTGGACACTTACTAACATAGCAACAACCATTCTGCACCCTCTTGGTTTCCACTCCCTTAAATGCCCACTTCTGCCCAGAGACAGTATTTTCTTAGCAGAAACGGTTGTTATAGTTCAGTCTCATGTTGACCTCTATCATACAGAATGATGCCCTTGTGGTCATATGCACTTAGGTGCCACCAACACGTGAGAAATCTCGTTGGTGCTGTGAATGTCTGTCCTTATTCTTCTGTGAGGGTCACCTTGAGAACTTGCTATGTGAATACCTTCTGGGAACATCTTTGGGAATGCCCTTTGGGCAAATAGAAAAGGAGGCAGAATCTGGTTATGCTCTCCTGTGAACTCCAGGGCTTTGGAAATTCAAATATATTTCCATATATTAATGGTCAAAGATAACCTAAAATCAAGGCAAGCACATGGAGTTAGAAAGATGGCCAATGAGACGTAGCTAAAGGTATTGTTCTTTAGTGCACAAGCATGCGCGCGTGTGTGCACACACACACACACACACACACACACACACACAAATCTGCACACTCCTGCCCTGTACTTAAGTGCTCAGATTCCGCCTGTGTTTTGCATCACGAAAGCTTTTTAAAGCCAGGGACGGGGTCTGTCTGGTATAGCCTGTACAGCTCCAACTTTGTGTCAGGCATGTGGAGGCTTAATAAATATTTAATGACAAAGGAAACAGCGCTGTAAGTGAGGACGGCTGCTATTATTCCCACTGCAAAGATGAGTGAATGGAAGGAAAGAGATGAATTGCCTGAAGCCCGCACGGTGAGTCAGTCGCAAAGTGCAGCTTGGAAGCTGAGTCCCTGGGCTGTGCCTGCGTTTCTTCAGATCTGAGCATTGAACACTTATCTTTGGGGTTGGCTTAGAAGCTTGCTGAAATGAAAACAAAGCAAAAAACCCTGACATCTGGGAGCTTATATTTTAAAGAGAAGATAGTGCAGAGGCCAAAATAAGAGTACCAGCAAGAAAGCCCAGCCCAAATTAGCAGATACTGGTGACAGAATGGAAGAAGGATGGGAAGATTTCCTGCTGTTGCCACACCCAGGAAAGACTTCTCCAGAGTTCCTTTAAGGAATGCTTACGCATAGTTCGAGGTGGTCATGAAAAAACGCCATTTTTTTTTTTCCCTCCAGGTCACATTTCAGCATCGTCTACCAGAGTTCTTAGAGAATGTGACTCACTTGAGCTTGCAGGCCAGATCACAAAAACAGTTGCTTCTGCCCATCGTCATATCTAGGGTTGACCTATCTGAAAGCGATGGAGGATACTTTTTTTTTAAATACCACACTTGCATTTATTTTCCATTTTAATGCAAATTCTCATATAGAAACTGATTTATTGTCGCTCTGATTCTTTTCCTTCAGACTGATGCTATGTAAATATACAATTTTTGCTTGACTCAATGCAAAAATATCCATCACCTCAATGTGCCTGAGCTCAAGCAGTTTGCTGCAATGCTGAGTGATTTTGACATTCATTTTTATTCCTGGACTAGGTTTCTTTTAATTAAGAAGAATAGTTGAGTAGTCAATGTTCTGGTAACTTAGCTCATTGGGTATACCACCTTCTGTTTCTTAGCAATTCATGATTTGGTCTCAGAATTCAGAAAAGAGAACAAAAAGATTGTAAAAATATTTATATCTGGATGTAATAATTTTTTTTACATCCCATCTGTCTAGAGTTGACTGGTTATAACAAAATCCTATGTCACTTCGCAGGCTGCTATGCAGAGCTTATCCCTGCTCGATTGATGTATTTGTCTAATTTCTGTTACCAAAATATACTGTAACCTCTCTGCACTATTGGCTTTGGACTCTTTGCGAGACACTGCAAGTTGCCTACCCAGTAACCATTCTGTCTTTCTTCCTCATTATCAGAACTTCAGTTTTCTTTTGGGAATTATTTGCTTTGCCAGACTCCTTTGCAGCTGTTACTGGCTATGTGAAGACTTTAGGCCAGTAAGATATAAACTGATGTGCTTGAAAAAATTTGAAAAAGTTTTGCTTTCCTTTGTGCCACAAGTGTCACCTTTGATTTCTTATTCCCTTCCACCTTTATTCTTCTGCTCACTTAAAACACAGATATAATCACAGAGGTAGAAGAGACATTTTGTGAACATCAAAATCAAGGCGTACTAAAAATAAGTTTAAAATGGAAGATCTGAGCAAGATGCAGAGATCTTGTATGTCAGACCATGAACTGCGGACATTTCCCGGGGGCCAGACAGAACCACTGACAGCTTTAAGCATAAGAGTCGTGAGGGTGGGGCTTCCCTGGTGGCGCAGTGGTTGGGAGTCCGCCTGCCGATGCAGGGGACGCGGGTTCGTGCCCCGGTCCGGGAGGATCCCACGTGCCGCGGAGCGGCTGGGCCCGTGAGCCATGGCCGCTGGGCCTGCGCGTCTGGAGCCTGTGCTCCGCAACCGGAGAGGCCACAGCAGTGAGAGGCCCGCGAACCGCAAAAAAAAAAAAAAAAAAAGAGTCGTAAGGGTAAAGTGGCGTGTAGGGTCAACTGTAGAGAGGGGAGATGCTACAGAATTGCAGGTCGGAGGTAGGAACGTGAGGAGGCTGGGCTTTAATCAAAAGACTCTAAACTAGGATCCTGAACCATATTACGGTGAACGCCTGAATCACTAACTAAAACTGGGTTGGGGTGCCCTTGATGTAAAATTGATTGTTAATAGAATCTGGAACCTGACTTTTAGGTAGAGATGAACAATTTAGCTGAATAGTCACTATATATGAAAGTCCTGTTTTTCCTTCTTGTGTTCCCCCTCCTTCTCTGTCTCCCTCCCTACTTCCTCTTTACCCTCCTTATTTGTAGCTTTATTCAAATCCAGGAATGATCACTTTGGGGAACTTAGAGATTTCATTGCATGCACGTGTGTGTGTGTGTGTGTCTGTGTGTGTGTGTGTGTGTATTCACACATGCGTACATTTAGCCATGGAACTAGGGTAAAAATCGATTGATAGGACACACCGAAGAGATACTATCCAAGGCCATTAGTGGTTTATGTTATGTTATGTTCATTAACATCAATTTGCAGTCCCCAAATCTTCCTTCTTTGGCACCATGATGTTCGGAACTTCACTGTTAGCTGGAAGCATAACCTCATGACCCCACGGTGGTGAAAGCTTGGCAAGCTAACTGGTAGATCTCGCGCTCTACTTTCAAATACCGCTCTTTGGTCTGGAGTGAATTTTTGATGGGAAATGGCCTACATGTGCATAAATTAAACTGAATACTACTTCCTGCCCTCACCCATTTCCCTCCAGATTAAGGAAAATCAGTGTTTTCTGGATTTTTTTTTGGCCTGCTGCATATTTGGAAGGCATTCATCCCCTTCATGGTGAGCATTTAGTTGATTGCTATTTGGGGGTGGGCTTGGAAAGTGAGAACATTTTTGTTGCCCTTTCTGTAGACAGTCAGAAACAAACAAACCAAGAAAATCTATAGGCTCCTAACAGATGGGCTTTAAAAAGTAGGTCATGTTTTGAGCCCACCAACTTTGATGACATCCCTGTAAGAGAAACTGGATTCCTAAGTGTCAGGATAATACAAATGAGGTTCTAAAATGGTCTCTGGATCTGTTACTGCTTCCAAGTACAGCTGGGAAAAAGTTGTGGAGGGAAGTCTCTGTGGATTCAGGAAAATAAAAACCATGCTGGGAAGCCCTGAATCCACTGCTCTGTCTCCCCTCCGCCCACCCCCCCACCCCATAGAAGACACTGGGATTGACTAGGTCCTGAAGGGATTAAGATGATATGGAGATTTCAGGAAAGGAAGTGTGCGTGTGTGCACGTGTGTGTGTGTGTGTGTGTGTGTGTGTGTGTGTGTGTGTGTTGGGAGGGCTGAGGACCATTTTTCTCCTTTTCAGTGAGACGCTTTCTCAAACAAAGCCTATGGACGGTAAATAACTAGGCAAAGAGATTGTTCCTGCTTTGCTTTACGGTGGTTTGTTTCTGGCACCTGAAAAGTTAGAAGGATAAGGTGTGTGGCCTTTGACGAGGGAAGAAATTCACTCATCTTCTTCCTGGCCCAGGATGTGTGTATGAGGGAGCCCACTTGATAATGAAATTACATACAGGTCAAGTTAATAACCTTGAAGCTCAGAGGAAGAGAGCTATAGGTCTATGAGAACTCGCAGGACTAAGATAAAGTACCCTTGTGTATTTTCCACTCTACAGCCCTGGAGAAGGGAAATAAAATACCTTCTTAGATCCAAATATGTGTGGTTTCCCAGGCTTCATGCCTCACTGCTGAGTGAGAACAACAGTTGGAAGCCAGGAGACACATTTATACATCAACACAGTTTTGCCTCCAATGGAATGAAGGACAAAGTGGCCTCCCCGGATTACGTCTTGTTGATTGTTTGGCTGACCCAAATGCTTGTCCATCAGAAATCCAGTTCCCACCTCAATTCCCTCAAAATATTGTTAAGCTAGAAATACTTTTTCATTCCTTTTTGTCTTGTCTAAAGAGTGTTTGCCCTTCCTCTCTCCCTCATGATCAATCTGTGGCTGAGATCCAAAAACATGTTTTCTTTTATAGCTTTGTCATCTTGAATATACACTTTGACTGATACAGAAATTTCAACATCACAGGCTGTTTACCAGGCATTGTCACCCATGTTGCCTCTAAGGTGATTTTTGTACTCATATTCCAACAATGATGCTTCTACAGAATAGGTCCACACTTGTGAAGATGAGTGATTTTGTGTCATCAGTCTAGCCTTTCCTCTCCAGCCAATCCTCTTGGTGGCAAGGATTTCATGTTCACATTGGGTGAGGAAAGAAGGGGGCAAGACAATATAACATTAGCAATAATAATGATAATATTTGGCTAAAAAATATGTGTGTATATATATATATATATATATATATATATATAGAACATATCTTGATGGTATTTGAATTGTTCTTAAGCATCCCCTCCCTGCCTCTTTCCTCTTGCATAAAACTATTGTGGGACAGAGGTTTACCTGGTATGTGGAAGCTATTGTCCAATTGTATGGAGATACATTGTTTCATCTCTGAAAATCCTAAAGTATACCTACAATTAGATCAATGGCTCCTGAACTACTCTATGCTATTCACATGCAATTATTCAGGACCCATTCTGAAATAGCTCTGTGGGAAGAATAATGATGATATAAGATACCTGATTTCACCCCAACTTTCAACAAGGAATGTGTATTTTGTTTTTAATTTTGTATGGATACTTTCAGCTTTCCTATTCTTATAAATAGAGAATGGAAGACCCCGTAAGAGAAAGAAAATCAAGGAAAGTTGATAGTCCACATAACTTAAATTCTCCTGAGCTTTGACTTCCTTACCTGTTTTTAAAATGACCTCAATTATCATGTTTTTCATCTGACATTCTTGGATAGTTCTTTGGGTTCTATAGGTACAGAAAAAATCATTTGGTTTCTGTAACACATTCTTATGAAAGGGACTTTGCTAAATTTGCAAGTGCACGTTCAGATCCTTACACTTTCTACCTTTGAGACCTTGCACAGGTTCCATAACTCCTCTGAGTTTCTTTATCTGTAAAAAAGGAGATAGGAACTTCCCTGGTTGTAGTGGTTGAGAATCCACCTGCCAATGCAGAGGACACGGGTTCCATCCCTGGTCCAGGAAGATCCCACATGCCGTGGGGCAACTAAGCCTGTGCTCCACAACTACAGGGCCTGTGCTCTAGAGTCCACGAGCCACAATTACTGAGCCCGAGTGCCCCAACTACTGAAGTCCATGCGCCTAGAGCCTGTGCTCCATAACAAGAGAAGCCACCACAATGAGAAGCCCGTGCACCACAACAAAGAGTAACCCCTGCTCACCACAACTAGAGAAAGCCCACACGCAACAACGAAGACCCAATGCAACCAAAACTAAATACATAAATAAATAAATTTATTTAAAAAAGAGGATAATGATAGTGTCTACTTCACTGAGATGTTGTGAGGTTAAATCATCTCATATATGTAAAGCAGTTAGAACAGTGCCTGTACGAAATCAGCATTATGTAAACACAGCATCACTAACTTAAGTACATTTACCAACTAACAGAATTTCGATAAAGAAGTTTGGATGCCATTAGACATGAAAAATGACTATCAAGTTTTCTAGGCTATTTTTTAAATTAATTTTTACTAGAGTATGGTTGCTTTACAATGTTGTGTTAGTTTCTGCTGTATCTAGGCTGTTTTTGACCAACTAGAGTTGGTCGGGGGAAAAGTTGACATTATATCAACTATACAATATACAGTATGGAAACTATTATGTTTGAGACCATTGTATCTTCATTGTAAAGGGGTATTCCTTTGCATATAAATTTTCTTTTGGGCCTTTATTTATATTAAAATTTTTTTGGTAGTATAGTTGATTTACAATGTTGTGTTAATTTCTGCTGTACAGCAAAGTGAATCAGTTATACATATATCCACTCTTTTTCAGATTCCTTTCCCATATAGGTCATTATAGAGTATTGAGTAGAGTTCCCTGTGCTATACAGTAGGTCCTTATTAGTTATCTATTTTACATATTGTAGTGTGTATATGTCAATCTCAATCTCCCAAAAGGCCTTTAAAATATGGAGTGTGCATAAATATTACCCAGGATAGCTTAGATTTTGAACATAGGCAGCTCTCAAAGTTGGGAGGTGGAGACATACACACAGGTAGCCATCTCTCTTACATGTCCCATAGTCAGATTTTCTTGGGGTCCTACAGGTATATTGTGAAAAAAACCTCCACAGATCAATCTGATAAGCCCCTCCCTCATCATCTCCTACCCCTTCCCCTTGGATCCAGTTGAGAATCCCCAGGAAAGGTGACCTGTCACCATTTATCACTCTGCTCCCCACTATATAACATCAAATTGGAAACTGTGTTTTCAAAATAGAAAATCAATGAATTGAAAAAATGTTTGGCAGTTGCTTCCCAAATGGATTTGTATTTGAATGTTCTGTTGTGTTTGCTGACATTAGTATACAGTCTAAGATGGCTTCAGTTTTTATTTCAAAATTTATTTGACCACCTTACTTATTTTTAAAAATGGGATCAATAATAATGAAATTAAGTTTCCTCTGCTCAATGAGTTGGACATTTCAGTGTAGAAAGGGTTACACATATTTTAAAGAAATACACCCAGACAAAGTCATGAACCATGCTTATCAAGATGTTGAAATCAAATACAGAGTCTTTGCAGTATCACAAATCGAAATCCATCACTATAGGATGTGATAGACAATACTTGGAGAGTCCTGTATATTAGGTTCAGCTTTTAATGGCTTTTAATAGAATGCATAGGTTAAATTGTTCCATTCAGTTGCTCAAAAAAATCAATATGAAAGAAGATGAATAAGATGAATAATAATTAATTCAGTAAACATTTATTGAGGTACATTCTGGGAAAAACGACAGCCTTCCCTATTCCCTCCATCCGAAAAAAGCATTCAATTAAGAAAATTGGCAACAAATAAATTAAAGGAAGATTTAGCAAAGCAAGTGAAATACTATAAATTCTGAGCTTTAGAATTCCTTTTCATCTTCTTGGAACTTGACCAGTCACTGTTAGGTTCATCTCACAAGTTCTGATAGTTGGCAGCGTATAGTTACTTTTATAATAAATAATTAAGTGAATTGTGATCCTCAAGAGGGAAAATCTGGGTGAAGAGAAACCAGCTTTCTCTTCCTTGGATGCTCTCTTTTGTAAAATCTATGAACTATACACAGGATCACGATTCTAAGCTTCATGATCATCATTTCACAATAGTCCAAAGACCTTTTATTAATTATTTTATTTATTTTTGTGGTACGTGGGCCTCTCACTGTTGTGGCCTCTCCCGTTGTGGAGCACAGGCTCCCGGCGCACAGGCTCCCGGCGCGCAGGCTCAGCGGCCATGGCTCACGGGCCCAGCCGCTCCGCGGCATGTGGGATCTTCCCCGACTGGGGCACGAACCCGCGTCCCCTGCATCGGCAGGCGGACTCTCAACCACTGCGCCACCAGGGAAGCCCCCAAAGACCTTTTATACATAAGCAATTACTTAACATTAATACATGCACCCAAATTTATGTCATAAACAGAGTGTACAAAATGTATACTATTTTCTTACAGAGTTAGTATACTTTATTTAGACAGAAAGGGATCATTCTGGACATAATTCATTCATTACTTTAATCATATTAAGAGAGAAATAAATACTAAACATTCTACTATGTGCTGGGAATAGAGGTAAATGGTGACTGCCTCCAAGAAATTTATAATTTAGTATTTTAGGAAACAAATACAGAAATTAAAGGTTGAAGGTGCTATGATTAAAATACATGTGGGATCCAGTAGAGTCACAAGAGAGTAGGTGATGATTCTATCCAAAACAATTTGGTAGGAAATAAATTAAGGGTATATTTAGTAAAATAATGAATTGGTCAGAAGTTAAGATTCCCAATTACTTCTTTTTATGTTATTGGTAATTTTGTTGCATATGGGAGCAGTTTTTCAAATTTGTTATTAATCTTAGGCATAGTTGCCCATAATTTTGTGAGCATTTCCTCTTTTAAAACAAATTAAAAATTAAACAAACAGACAAACAAAAACAGAAAGGATACCTCCTGGGAGCAAGGAAGGATTCAGTCCTAAATCCTGCTGGGATAGGTAGGGGAACAAATAGAATATGGTCATCAAAGTCTTTCTAAAAGTGAAGTTTAAGCTGAGTTTTGAAAGCTTCCAAGTAGATGAGAGTCAGGCATGGAGCTGGGGCAGGAGACCATTTCAGGCAGAGGGAGTTGCCCTTTGCCCAATTGAGTGCATTTTATTTGTATGCTACTTTCTCTGCCTTCCCTGAAACATGTGGCATGAGCATCCCTGATCTTGGTTCAAGGCAGCCAGAAGACTTGGTGAGCTGGGCTGAGCATGGGTGACTGAGACCAACACTGCAGAGGTGGGGACTTGGGCCAAAGCAATAGGGGCATTGGAACAACAGCGTGTCATAGTAGTAGGGAGTATACCAGATCCTGCAAGTAGCTTGGAGGAAGAATCCCTATACCTTTGAGGCTGTGTTACTACAGCAACTCTGTAATGAGGAACACTGGAATAGTAGTGAGGAGAAGTTGAACTGGATCTCTGGCTCTGAGCTAAAACTGTTTAGAAAGGCTGAAGTAGTTCCAGGCCATAGGTACTCATTGATGACCAGTTGAGGCAGAACCAAACTTTCTCTGAAGGAATGTTTCCCCAAATTAGGACTGTAGGAGTTCCACAGAATACAATCAAGCCATAAAGTCACATGCAAGGATTACCAAACACACTAGAAGGAAGACCACGATGAAGCAGAGGTGATAGAAAGAACAAACAATAGATTTGGACCTCCATGGAATACTAAACTTTAAATGTTTTCTTTTAAAAAAGGAAGCAATTATAAAGATGAGCATATAACAAAAAACAGTCAAAACTTTTTAAAGAACACAATACATAGTGAGAACTATATTTAACAACACACACACAACCAAATAACTGAAACAAAAGTCTAATGAAACAATATGTGATACAGTATAATTTTTTTTATCCTATCCTATCCCTTTCTTCCTAAAAATTGCCTGTTGCAATCCACTAAACTGATTTCATGTCCCACTAATGGCTACAACTCACAGCTTGAAAAATACTATTTTAGAACAACTCCTCTGTTTACTAGAAGAGAACACTGAAGCTCAGAGACAAGAAAAGAGTTGTCTGAAGTCACTGTTATTGCAGAGCTGGGGTCAGAGCTCAGCTCTCTTGGTCCAGAGGGTCATGTTCTCTTAGGACAATTTGCGGCTCACTTTGAATCCCTTGAAACAGGGATGAGTGTAAGGACACATACACTTACGGCTCTGCTCTGCCTTCTCTCTCCCGCCTCCCCTGGCAGAGGTTGCCAGGGAAGGTTGGGCTCTTCCCCTGAAGGTAAGTGGCTCCTTGTGAGATCCTCCACTCCAGGAATGCAGGGACGTGAGGACAGACTGTATGTTTCCTAAGCTAGGCCACTTGGTCTCAAGGCGAACCAAACTGTAGTACAAAACGTGAGGTGAGCTTGCCTAGCCCCTTCATCATTTATCCTCCTTTAATCAAACAGACAGAACATTTTCATGGGAAAGAGGAGGTTGTTATCCTTGGCTTTCTTGTGTCTCCAGCAGTATTTTTCTTAGGAATGTGTTAATAGCTGCAAAAATTTTAACACATCTTCAAGTGCCTCTCATGTTAGGAGATTCTTCTCAGTTATGGGAAAAGTGGTTGTCGGTTTGCCTGGTGTTTAAGCAAAATCAAAGTGTTTCTGACAGGTAGATTATGCTCTTACTTCAAATGTCCCATCTTTAGTGAATGTGCAGCTGGAAGTAGCAGAGAAGAGACATTTTTCTTGCCAACTCTGATTCCTTCAGTCCTCATTCCTCCCGAAGCAGCTGGGTCCAAAAAATGGTTAACTCCAGGGCCAGTGGAGGAAAAGACTTGGAAGTTTCCGATTTCAAGACTGTGTGTTTTGGGCCCTTTTGCAGAGAGCAACTTTGCCCTGCTGATCAAACTTCTTTACTTTTACATTTTGTTTGAAGAAACAAGAACATTTAAGTAACAAATAGGAAGTATATTGTGCAGAAGGCAGTTCCAAAGGAAGTTGAGAGCCAAATGCACACAAAAAAGAGAGGAGATTCCTAAAAATAGCTATTAAAGTTTTTGTTACCCTTTCAAAATATATTTATTTAGTGGAATCAAAAACTAGGGTGGAGTGAATCCGGAATTCATCCAAGGTGACAAATTCCTGCATATTCCATCGAAAGAGAGATCTTCCTCTGTGGACATAACAGAAAACAATTGGCCTTCTGTGTCCATATAACACTTCCCAACTCTTATTGCCTCAGCAATGAATGCTTTAGGGAAGATACATAAATGCTTCCAAATGGATTTTTTTTTTTTTGTGGTACGCGGGCCTCTCACTGTTGTGGCCTCTCCCGTTGCGAAGCACAGGCTCCGGACGCGCAGGCTCAGCGGCCATGGCTCACGGGCCCAGCCGCTCCGCGGCATGTGGGATCTTCCCGGACCGGGGCACAAACCCGTGTCCCCTGCATCAGCAGGCGGACTCTCAACCACTGCGCCACCAGGGAAGCCCCAAATGGATTTTTAAAAATTTTCTGTGGGTCAGCTTGACAGCTTTTCTGATCTGGGTAGCATAACTAATCTCGGCTCAACTCACTCCTGCCTCTGAAGTCAGCTGGTAGATATAGGACGGTCTCCTGCCCACGTGTGACACTTGGCTCTCTGTTGGTTGAGGCAACAGTAGTGATTGGATCATGTTTTCCTAATCATCCAGCAGGCTAGCTCAGGCTTCTTCTTATGGGTTCTAAGAGCAAGAAGAAAAGGCAAACCCTTTTGCCTTTTGGGCAAAAGTCCCTACTTGCATCACAATTGCTATTATGTTTAGACTATCTCAATGAGAGCAAGCCAACACTATGAAAAGAATAAATCACAGGGTAGTGGTCTGAATGTGGGTGTCAGAGTGGTGCGTCCAAGGCAGTCACTGTTAGTATAATAGTTCATCATTTTTTCACATGTAAGCTCTTTCTTTTTGTCCAAACTGGAATTCTCTCTATTGTCTTTTGTCTTGAGTTCTTTTTTCCTTTTCTTTACCCCTGCCCCTCATTTCCTCTTTAACTTCAATACTTTCTACTTCCTTTCTCTTGATTTTTCTCCTTCTTTCTCATCCACTGGCTAAGACCCATCATTTTTACCCAGAGACCTACTTCAGCTCCAAGGAAGTGGTTTATAGAGTTAAAAAGTTTGCTGAGTACTGAGGTACCTGGAGCATGGATGCCCAGAGATTTGTCTCTTAAAGTGTGATCATTTTGCCCTGAGAGGAGAAAAATTCAGCAAAGCCATTCTTCCCCTTTATGACTTGTTGAATGGAGTTTTCTCTATGCTATTCCCTATTCTGGTGTCAACACGCTTCCCTTATAACACCTCCCCTCTATTCTAGTTCTGTAAAGGTGGGCAGGGAATAGGATGGAATGAATGAAATCCTTCCCCTGAGCAAGCTTCTCTCACTGATTGGAGGGTTAAAGTTTTATATACCCTTTGGAAACCAAGCAAATTATTAACTAAAAAGTGTGCTTCAGAGGGCAGTCCTGGAGGGAAGTGAGGACATTGTTCACAAGCTCAGCAAGAATAAAATTTAGGCTTTTGGCCACTAGACAGTAAGTTCTTTGAGCTCAATTTTCATCTCCCTTGTATCCCCAAAACCGACAAAGTATACGGTACCTGGTAAATAAATGTTTGAATAAAAAATGAAAACCTTTGAATTGATATGGATAATGGATGGGTTTATCTGGAGCTGTTCAAACAGATGGCTTAGAAATGAATTTCCAGTGTGGTCATTTCATCACTTTAGTCAGGAGGCAGTCTACACCTAGACATGCACATCCTATTTCAAGACCAGAGTTGGGTCCAAAGACAGAAAAACATCTCTGAATCAAGTGTTTGCCTCCTAATCAAGAGACGGAGTGTATGGGCTCTTGGCTCATTCTGTATCCCTGAGTGATATAGAGATAAACAAAAGAAAATGGGTATTTTTTAAAGGCTTTCATGTATCTACTAGTTCTCTTGCAAACTGGCTCCAGAGCCTATTACAGCAAGTTCTGTGGCCTTAGGCAGGCTAGAAAATAGTTTTAATTTGCTCAGCGCCCTAAATTATAGACTGTGTATTTGCAACTGTTTTGAACTAGTCAGCAAAGTCATAGTTTTCAACATGTTTTAAAGAGGCACTTCAGCTCACAGGTCATAGTGTTTTAGATTATTTTGTTGCAAAATAAAGCAAATTTAGGCTTTTCTTTCCCCCGAGGAGTGGGAAAATTGAGCAGTATCCAAGAAAAATGAATAATACTCATCCTGTATTAAATTACTCATCAGAACACGTAATTGTTTTTCTCTTAGTTTTACTTTTTTTTTTTTTTTGGCAACTTTCAGTTGCAACAGGTACTCAAACTGGCCCAATACAATCGGGGGTAGACAAGTGATCTTCGTGAGATGTATATTGGGCTGAATTTGTCTCACAGGAACTGGAATCCTGTTGTAAGACATATGGTTTTAATTAGAATGCTGATAGATGTGCAACCAGAGTAAACATTCATTAGACTGTAGCATTTTAAATTCAATAACTGAGTGTTATATATGCTAGGTACTTCACAGTTGCATTTAAACTTTGCTAACCAGTATATGATGTAGTTTTAAACTTTTAAAAACTTTGTTGCCACTGACATTCATCATTATGCTCTAATATCTCATTTTTTTTTAGTATCTAATAATTGTTTGTTGAACACAGGAAAGGACATCTGGGTTTTCTTTATGTACTGGAGAGGTTTGCATTTCTGAAAACTATTCCTGCAATTTCAGGCATTTCCACCAGGTGGACAAAGGAGCTGCTGCAGTTTGGTTAAGACAACTAAGAAGGGAAACAAAAATATGAATGAACCCTGTTATTTTTTAGAAAAATTAACTGCTCGTTTCTATGTTCTTACAAATTAGATAAGTTGGTAAGAGATGAAATAAACACAAAGGAAGTGTACAACAAGATTTTTTTTTAGATACAGTATTTAGGCATAATGTGTTCACTCTTACTCAGTTTGCACAATAACCACTAACTTTTTTCTGGTTTCCTCCTTTATTCTCAAGACATCTGACAAAACAAGTACAAACTTTGGCTTATCTACAAACAGGTTACTCTTAGATTATTCATAAGCTGTTTTGCAAGCTTTAAAATTAAAATTCCCTCAGCAATTTCCCCCTGCTTGTTATGAGATCTATTGCTTCCCAATTACTTATTTAAGGAAATTCCCCCACTCAGCCTCTGTTTTCAGATTTTGTTACTTTCTCTCTATTCATTCTCTCCTAAGGGAAACACCAGAGTTTTTGTTTTCAGTAATACTCTAAACTTTCAAAACACTGTTAAAAATGATATCCTTCGTTTGTTAAGCCTGGGAACTATGTGTTCCAAATACATTTTAAAGAGGAAAAAGAAATCTCTGAATAAACATTACTGTTTCCTTGTATAATTCCCAAAGTGATTTCATTAAAGAATATTAATAGAGCCTCTAGCATTATCTACTTGCTGTTTGATTGTAGATTATCCAAATCAGTTTTGGATGGAATAAATAAGATGGTCTTACTTTCTTTAGGAAGTAAAGGCTTTAGACCATAATATTATTCTGTACTCTGATATGTCAATAAAAAAGCTCTTCCCATGGGTCCCAGGTTGAGCAAGTCATGATATCTCTGAGCCTTAATTTTTACTTATTTTTGTTTAATGGAAGTGCCCACAATGTTTCAGGTAGAATAGTAGATTCTGGGGGTACAGTGATACACAGGACAAAGTCCAGGCTCCCAAGGAACTTACAATCTAGTGGAAAGTGAATAATAGAAAAATGGGAATAATAATATGAACCTCACAGTGAAGTTTTCGGGATTAAAATGAAATAATTTATATGAAACTGCTCTGTAAACTCTATAACATTAATTAAGTACTAGATATATTAAATTGCATGGTACTTTTAAGAATCCAGTGACAGGGAATATGAATATATATATTATATGCTTATTTTAAAGATGAAACAGCCTTAGAGAAATGACGTGGCTTACTTCAGATCAGGTCATAAGCTCTATGATTTAATTAAACATTATACATTGTGTTAAATTGCTTTATGTTTTTAAAAAAATCTCTAGTGAATGATCCACTAGTGAATGACTAGTGTAAGTGTGTGTATTATACATGTATTTTAAAGATGAAACTGAACTTGTGACAGATGATGTGGTCTGCTCCAGGTCACACTGTTTGAAGTCATACCGTTGGTTTGAGCCTAGGTGTTCCACCTCCTATTTTCATTCTCTAAACATTTAGGACTCTCTAGCCCATTCTGTTTATCTTTGCTGGTTCATTAGAGTATGCATGTATTCCTTTCTTATTTATGTCCATATACATTGTGGAATTGACAAAGCAGTCCTTCCAGGCACCATCTTCCAGAAGCAGGCTGGACTCTGTCTGTGCTCATTGGATCTTCAGTGTGTAGTTTGTCAAGTGGATACAATAGTTCTGTAGTCCGAATCAGGTTCATGTAGTAAAAATCAGCTGCAGCTCTTCATGCTTCAAAATGTTAAAGAGCGTTTTCGGAGTATCTGCTGTGTGTAGAACTCTGGGTTAAGTGCTTTAATAGAGGATACAAAATAAATGATAAGGCTGGGCCTCTGTTTCAAAGGGCACAGAGGCAGGGTCTTTCCGGGCTCCATGCAGTGAAGTACCACAGAGAACAACTTCTCACCATTTATCCCGGGTAGACCACGCTGCAGACTCAAGTGGGACTTACATGACACCATTCACATTAAGATCTAGATTAAGCTCCTTTCGAGAAAACAAACAAATGCCAAAGCAACAGTAATAACAAGCAAACAAAAAATAGGGCAGTGGGGCATAGAGGGGTGTGTGTGTGTGTGTGTGTGCGTGTAGTTAATCCCACCATGTCTAGTAAGGAGATATCTCAAAGATAATTTGATCCACATTGTCTCCTATTCCCTAAATCTCCCAGGGGACAGAAAAGTGATTCAAACATCACAGATTCCAATGTTCAACAGACTGAGTTCTTTCAGTGTCTGTAATTACATATCCCATAAAGCATTTCAGGTGCATTTCTTTTTGTTCTGTTTACTCATTCCTCAATATTTATAGATGACCTATTATGTTGATTCTTCCAATCCAAGAACATGGTATATCTCTCCATCTATTTGTATCATCTTTAATTTCTTTCATCATTGTCTTATAATTTTCTACATACAGGTCTTTTGTCTCCTTAGGTAGGTTTATTCCTAGGTATTTTATTCTTTTTGTTGCAATGGTAAATGGGAGTGTTTCCTTAATTTCTCTTTCAGATTTTCCATCATTAGTGTACAAGAATGCAAGAGATTTCTGTGCATTAATTTTGTATCCTGCTACTTTACCAAATTCATTGATTAGCTCTAGTAATTTTCTGGTAGAGACTTTAGGATTCTCTATGTATAGTATCATGTCATCTGCAAACACTGACAGCTTCACTTCTTCTTTTCTGATTTGGATTCCTTTTATTTTTTTTTCTTCTCTGACTGTTGTGGCTAAATATTCCAAAACTATGTTGAAAAATAGTGGTGAGAGTGTACAACCTTGTCTTGTTCCTGATCTTAGAGGAAATGGTTTCAGTTTTTCACCATTGAGAACGATGTTGGCTGTGGGTTTGTCATATACGGCCTTTCTTACGTTGAAGTAAGTTCCCTCTATGCCTACTTTCTAGAGGTTTTTTTTTTTTTTATCATAAATGGGTGTTGAATTTCATCAAAAGCTTTTTCTGCATCTATTGGGATGATCATATGGTTTTTCTCCTTCAGTTTGTTAATATGGTGTATCATATTGATTGATTTGCATATATTGAAGAATTCTTGCATTCCTGGGATAAACCCCACTTGATCATGGTGTATGGCCCTTTTAATGTGCTGTTGGATTCTGTTTGCTAGTATTTTGTTGAGGATTTTTGCATCTATGTTCATCAGTGATATTGCCCTGTAGTTTTCTTTTTGACTGATTTTGGTAGCAGGGTGATGGTGGCCTTGTAGAATGAGTTATGGAGTGTTTCTCCCTCTGCTAGATTTTGGGAAGAGTTTGAGAAAGATAGGTTTTAGTTCTTCTCTAAATTTTTGATAGTATTCGCCTGTGAAGCCATCTGGTCCTGGCTTTATTTGGTTGGAAGACTTTTAATCACAGTCTCAATTTCAGTGCTTGTGATTGGTCTGTTTATATTTTCCATTTCTTCCTGGTCCAGTCTCAGAATGTTGTGCTTTTCTAAGGGTTTGTCGATTTCTTCCAGATTGCCCATTTTATGGAATATAGTTGCTTGTAGTAATCTCATGATCCTTTGTATTTCTGCAGTGTCAGTTGTTACTTCTCCTTTTTCATTTCTAATTCTATTGATTTGAGTCTTCTCCCTTTTTTCCTTGATGAGTCTGGCTCACTCAGGCCAGGGGAAGGGAGGGGTATGGAATGTGGGGCGAGCCTGCGGCAGAGGGCGGCGTGACATTGCACCAGCCTGAGGTGCTCTGTGTGTTCTCCCGGGGAAGTTTTCCCTGGATCACGGGACCCTGGCAGTGGCAGGCTGCACACGCTCCCTGGAGGGGAGGTGTGGATAGTGACCTGTGCTTGCACACAGGCTTCTTCGTGGCTGCAGCAGCAACCTTAGCATTTCATGCCTTTCTCTGGTGTCCGCACTGATAGCTGGGGCTTCTGCCCTTCTCTGAAGCTCGTTTAGGTGGTGCTCTGAATCCCCTCTCCTCGCGGACCCCAAAACAATGGTCTCTTGCCTCTTCAGCAGGTCCAGACTTTTTCCCGGACTCCCTCCCAGCTAGCTGTGGTGCACTAGCCCCTTCAGGCTGTGTTCACACAGCCAACCCCAGTCCTCTCCCTGGGATCCTACCGAAGCCCGAGCCTCAGCTCCCAGCCCCGCCCGTCCCGACCCGCAGACAAACCTCTCGGGCTGGTGAGTGCTGGTCGGCACCGATCCTCTGTGCGGGAATCTCTCCGCTTTGCCCTCCGCACCCCTGTTGCTGTGCTCTCCTCCGTGGCTCCAAAGCTTTCCCCCTCCGCCACGCCCCGTCTCTGCCCGCGAAGGGGCATCTAGTGTGTGGAAACCTTTCCTCCTTCACAGCTCCCTCCCACTGGTGCAGGTCCCGTCCCTATCCTTTTGTCTCTGTTTTTTCTTTTTTCTTTTGCCCTACCCAGGTATGTGGGGCGTTTCCTGGATTTGGGGAAGTCTGAAGTCTTCTGCCAGTGTTCAGTAGGTGTTCTGTAGGAGTTGTTCCACATGTAGATGTATTTCTGGTGTGTTTGTGGGGAGGAAGGTGATCTCCATGTCTTCTCCGCCTTCTTGAAGGTCTCCATATACACATCTTCTTTATGCATTCATCTGTTGATGGACACTTAGGTTGCTTCCCTGTCTTGGGTATTTATAAATAGTGCTGCTAAGAACATTGGAATGCATGTAGAGATACTATTAAAAGGCATGGATTAGGTGAGAACACCCAGGGAAAATTACAGAGAAGAAGGAAGAGAGTAGATCCCTGAGGCATTCCCAGATTAAAAGTTATAAGAAAGGAGAAAAATCCTGCAAAAAAGTCCCAAAAGGAGGGCCAGTGAGGTAGAAGGAAAAGCCAGCAATTGCAGTGTTATGGAAGACTATAGCACAGAATAGTTCAAGTAGGGTGGAGCCATGACTATAGTCAATACTATCTAGAGGCTAAAGAAAGAAAAGTGATGTAGACTTTGGCATGGTGTAGTATATTTGTGACCTTGATCAATGCAGTTTCAGTGACAAGTTAAGAATAAAAGTCCAAATGGAGTGGGTTAAGGAAAAGACAGGAGATGAGGAAGCTGGGCTTTGCTGAGAAAAGAAAAAGAACTTTTTGTTTTTCGAAAAATATTAAGTAAGTATAAAACACATTCATAAACTCTGTCCCACCTACTGTCAAAACATCTTTCTCTTCACACAAATCTGTATGTAAGAGTTTGTCATTATTTATTTCAAACATGATTTACTCAGTATTTTACTTCTACAAAACTTGGATGTTGGTAGATCCAGCCTTGTAGATTACACATCTTAGATCATTTCCAAAAGAACTGACAACAAAAGCTTAAGACACAAACATAATTATAAGACATTCTTAATTATTCTGCTCAGAACAATACATGAGGACTTATTAGTACATAAGCTTTAGAAAAACAGTTTTATTAAATATGTCTCAAACTTAAACTTAAGCAATGAACTTTTTGGTCATTCTGATATTCTTTTCCAGTTTATCTTTATTCTGGTTTCTCTGCTCGTTTCTTGGAAACATTGTTTATATAATAAGATACAGACACAGCATGATCTTTGGCCCTCCAACCAGATAGTTGCCATTTTGATCTGCCAGTCAAACTCAAGTGTCTGCCCTGAAAGTTGAGACAATCGATCATAGTTTGGACACTTGAGCAGTGTCAACTAATTTTAGTCTCCAAGTCTGGAATGATGTGAGCGGTGACTGGCAAGGCACTTGTTCCAAATCCCAGCAAGGGTTACGACCGTCCTTATGGTTAACAACTGCACAAATAGAAACAGGCTGAGTATGAGGCTACCTCCTATCTCTATTTATTATTCCAGCTCTTGGCATAACGTAGATGAAAAACTCTGTTTACTTTAAGCTTTCCCATTAAAGGATCAGTGATGTTTCACTTCCCTACTCTGTGTGTACATAACCAACCATATGCCTAGTCCAAGACACTACCTAAACAAAACCCCAAACAACCCTCCACCCGCACCCGAATATGAGGTCTGTATGAAGAGCAAGTCTCCTTGGCTTTACCTTTCTTCCTTCATAAATTTTTGGGGGATAGGGAAGAAATGAGCAAAGCCCTACCTTGAAACTGGAATAAATACATTAAAAAACAAATACAGGAAGTGAAAGTTTTAGAGTCTTGGCAAGTCTTCACCCTCCCCTGTGATATGTTTCTTTCATGAAGGAGCCCACCCAGAACTTCAGACAATAGAGTGGGAGTGTGTGTCTAGGAGTCTCTGTGAAAGGTTCTGGATGGGAATAAAAAAGTCTGTTTGCTACTTTTCAGTTGCCTTATGTGTTGGACACTGATAACAGAAGATGACATACAAAGATATCTATTCAGGTTTTATGGCCCTTTAAGGTTGGCGTGCTCTCACATGACTGCCATTGGCTTGGAAGCTGGGGAAACGTTGAGCTGTCAAAATTTTATTGGGTCCCTAGCTGTCCATAAAGCAGCTTCCCAGCTTTCCAGGTTTTGTGCCCAGAGTTCCAGTAGTTTAGCCACAACCCACAACTTTCAGAGTCTCTAAGTGATTGGTGTCTCTGATGACAGTGATGTCCCTTAATCTATTGTCAGCCAAAATCGACTTACTTTTATACTTGACTGAAGCAATGTTTTTTATCTAAGGTGTTAACACTCAAGGTGTTGAAACACAAAACCTAAGAATTTAGACTCAATCTTTTAAAAATTAATTGTTGGTGACATTTTAAATACATTTAAAATCTTTAATTTTTAATTACAAAGTAACAAATACTCATTGCAAAGTTTTAGAAAATGCAGCAGCATGTAAAATAAAAAATTCTCTTCTTCCCAATCGACTGCTAGAACCTTAGAGTTTATCCTGGCAAAGATTTTATTCTATGTATATAATTCTATATATTTGTAATTATACACATACACATATGCATATTCTTTTTAAAATTGCAATTTTTTACTTAAATTTGTCAGAAAAATTTGTCCATGACACATATAACATGTCAGAGATAGCTAAAAGCTATTTGTCCAGTCTTTCAATAACAGTACTATATAAATGTACAAATGAATGTATATTGGAACATTCATTTATTCACTTACAAACATTTATGGAGTCTTTAATATATTCTAGGCAGAGATGAACCACGTTTGTTTTTCAGTTTGTGAGTTTTTCAGTTTGCGAGATTATGCATTCACTTTGTACTGTGAAAGATGAGAAGTTTACCGCGAAAGATGTGAAATATGAGAACTAGAGTAACTCTCTAGTTACTCCGAACGCACACCATATACCCGCACCACACACACACACACACACACACACACACACACACAGACTCACACTTCTTCATACATCTCAAAATAGTTATGTAGCTTTTGTTAAACAAGTATTCAAGTTTTTCATTATTATGACCATGTGACTTTATTCACAGCTGAGCCACACGGTATACTTCGATTGCCTCTTATTTCTCTCTCCAGTGTTCCTGAGGGAAAGTGTAGCAGGACAGTAAGAACAGCAACTTTGAGACCAGGCTGCTGAAATCCATACCCCTTCTTGTCCATTTACTAACTGGGGTGACCATAGACAAGATTGTCAACCTCTTTGTGCCTCAACTTCTTCATAAGAGTTATGACTTCACAGAAATTCTGCAAGGAGTGAGTGAGTTACTATATATCAAATGCTTAGAACACTGCCTGGCACACACTGAATATTATGTAAGGTTTGTTATTTTTGTCATTACAGTCTCCCAAAAAGGACATAAGTGAGGTCATTTTATCAACCTTGTGTCTTTATTCTATACCCTCACTTGATTAACAGTCCTGTGTATAGGAACTAGGTTGAAAATCATTTTCCCCCCTCGGAATTTGAAAGCGTTTCTCTATTGCCTTCTCATGAGTGGAGTCTCTTTTTTTTTATGAACTCTAATGTTATTTCATGTCTTTTTTGGGTATGTTTGTTGATATTTGTTTTCACTGGCTAGTTTTGCTTTGTTTTGTTTCTCTGGGATTTTTACTGACCTCTCCCAATACCTAGATGATGCAATATTTCATGATGACATGCTTGATTATGGATCTTTCTCATAATTGTTTGGGATATACGCTGGATCCTTTTAAATCTGGACATCACATCATTCAGTTTGGAGAAGTTTTCTTGTATTATTTTTTTATTATTTACTTTCCTCTAGTTGTTCTGTTTGTTCTTCCTGGAACTCTTACTAGTTACATATTGACCCCTCCCCGGAATAAAACATCTAATTTTCATATCTTTTGCTCCCTTCTTTCCATCTCTTTGTCCTTCTGTTTTAAATTTAGGGTATTTCCTCAACTTTGCTTTCCAACTCGTCTATTGAAATCTTTATTTTAATATGTTTTAGATTTCAGTGAGTTTATTCTTCCCTGAATAGCCATTATCATTTTTCAATAACATTCTGTTGTTTCATGGCTGCAATATTTTATCTTATCAACAAATATTGGTCTTTTACAACCATCTCAGCTCTGTCCATTGCTGTGTCTCCTCCAATTGCAGTTACTTTTGTTTGTTTAGATCTCTGTCTTCCAAGTGAAAGCCTTCTCCAGAGAGTATACTTCCACTTTCCTGGACCAGGGAGAGGACTTGGGAGGGCCTCAATACAGACTTTCAACCGATCGTCCTGCTTTCATTTTTGCACCCCACCTTGGCTTCCATAAATACCTTGAACCCCCAACTCCTGGGCCTGGCTCAGTTCAGTAGCGTGAATTGTTTATGACTTGATGTCTTCCTCCCCTATAAGCATGTATGTTTCTGAGTTCTCTACTGTGAAATCAATTTTCAGTCTTTCTTTAGATTTCTTTCTTCAATTTCCTTTGATGTATCTGTTTGCTTTCATTTCCTCTGATGTGTCTTTGTCCCTGTGGTCTATATCTTATTTTATTTATTTATTTTTTTGCTGTCTTCTCATTGAATGGAGTTTCAGGAGGAAAGGGGATAAACAGAGTTGTTCCGTCTGTCATGTTTAACCTGAAGTCTACAATACTTTTTAATAAACATTTTTTTAAAATTCAGACTTTTACTAAATGCCTACTATGTGCCAAACTCTTCTTTGGGAGCTGCTTCTTGGACTTTTAGTGTTTACACTGTGTTTCAGTCTTCATTAAAACAAATCCCCTAAGTATTTCTGCTGAACAATCAATACATTAAACAAATGACTTCTTTTGGATTGTTGAAGTTACTAAATGTGTTTGAAAAGAAAAAGTTAAATGGTATTATGTTATAAAACTGGCAGAAATCAGGTCATTTTTCTTCCAGCTAGTGTAATACAGAGAGCCTTCCCCTTTAGGTGTAATACAGAGAGCCTTCCCCTTTAGGTCTTCATGCTTGTGATTGTACATGTATGTGTGCAAGTATATGTATGTGTGTGAGTGAATGCGTAGTGTGTGAGTGTATATATGTGTGTGAGTGTGTGAGTGTAAGTATGGATATTTCCATGTGAAAGTGTATGTGTATGTCTGTGAGCATATGTGTGTGCCAATGTGTGTGTTTGTGACTGTGTGGGAGTATATCTGTGTGTATATACGTGTGTGTGTGTTTATGGCACCGATAGAAAACAACTCTGCTGGTGACTCCAGCACCAAGGTCCTTGTAATCCTTCTGTGCTCCTGTTTCTCCACTTAAAACACTGGAATTACCATTCATCTGGTAGATATAGAAATACATCATATTATAAAACACTTGGAAATACCCCTATTAGACATAAAATAAACTGCTGCCTATAAAACTGAGATTAATGAAACATTAGAAGCAAAGGTGTTTTCACACACAAGGTTTATGTTCCACTCACGCAGGATTATTGGGTCTGGAATTGTTCTTGCTTCCTGGAATTATACTGCTTTTCGTCTGAGAACCCAGTAGCCAGTTAAAGACGAATGTTGATGAGCAACCACAGGGTTGCCTTTGTTCTTTGCCCAGAGGGCTGGGGGCAAAATGGAAAGAGGAAGAACTTGGAAAGCAGCTCATCACTAGTACTAAAGGCTCTCCAGGGAGAGCATTATAAAATTTAAATAAAACTGAGTAAATACAACTTCCTTTCAAACCTTGCTGTGCAACACCAGGAATGTTCACATAACTAACCAGCTATCTAGTCTGCATTCAGAGATATAAATAAAAGACTTCTTTCAACGTGATATCATAGGGTTTTAGATAGCAAATATGCCATCCTTCAGTCTGAAGTAAAGAAACACTTACTTCATTCAACAGTTAAGTGAGCTGCTATCTGGCCCTCATTATATCTGTGATTTACAAGGACTATGCAGGCCTGTGTTGCCCACGTCAGAGACCACCAATATAAAATGCAGCAAATGGGATTTTTATCTTTCAGCACGCCTCAGAGTTGTTGCACAAGATACACTTCTCAGTCTGCATATAATCAATCTAACGTAAACCATTATCTCTCCACAAAAGACTAAGCTGAAAGCCCCTGTGCTCAAGATCATACTTAAACATGCCTGACATTCACAGCTCCCTGGATTCCTTGCAAAACCCTGGGCCGTGCAAGATGTTCCATGCTGAGACCAAGCTGGGCTGAATGCGTGAGTAAAAAATACACTATCTCAAGAGGAGTTTGTTGACAAGCTGGGGAGTGAACATTTCACCAAAAATCAAAGGGTGATTTCTTCCCAAGCTTCCAAATTAACTGGTAAAAGCTGGCATATCAGGAGTGGGATTGTCCTTAATGTTCAAACTCAAGGTCGTTACTTTTTGTCTCTTGCCATTAAAAAGATGTACATGGGCACCTCGTATTGTCTTTGTTTGCTAGCAATATTATTTAGAGATTCTCAAAGATGATTGAATTTAAGCTTCTTTTAGAAATGACAAAAATGGTATTTTTTGGTAAAGGCCAGAAGAGTAGGTGACTTGCCCTACCATTTTGGCTTCGTATATTTTTACGTATTATTTTGCTTTACAGAGTCCTTATTAAACAACCATCTTCAGGGTGAATGTTCAAGACATATTCTCACCTTTCATTCTCAGTACTGATTTATGCCTTGAGTCCGGAGCTCATTTTCTCCTCAGGTAAGGAGTTTTGCTTCTTATATCATCAACGTCCATGGGGTGTTCACCAGCACTCACTTTGTAATGAATGAATAAACATCTTGATGTCAGCATAAATGACAAGTGAGGTCTGTGGTTCCAGCAGGGAGTCTGGGAGACCAGGCCACGTGTTAGATGCTCCCTCAGGCAATTAGCTTGTCCATAAACTGCTAGGACAGGCCCTCTAGTCTCACAAATATACCCTCCTAGACACAAAAGAACCCAGAAAGCTGTGTGTGTGTGTGTGTGTGTGTGTGTATGAAACTTTATAAATTAAATTATCAATTTTTTTTTGTGAACTCAATATGTGCCTTATTTTGAGAGGAAGTGACAGCATATTACTTTTTTAAATGAATTAGTTCACATAAGACTGAAAATGGAAAGGAGAGATTGATGACTACCATAGTTTCTCTGTTTCATATATAGAATCTGAGTTAATGTTGACACTGTCAGCATTAAGAAAAGGATTGTTTTAAAGAAATAAAAGGGAGTAAATGAAATATATCAGGTTTCTACAGATATCTGGAATATTAACAAAGACTTCAACATAATTGAGATAATCAAATCGTTCAAGTAAAATTCTGAACACCTGTGAAGACATACTTTTCAGATCTCTAGTAATCTGAAAAAGTAATTTTTCAAATAACTTTCGGTAATTCTATGGCAATTCCATTGTCTCTGGGGCATCACAGGGAGAACAGACTCCACAGCCTGGACAAGACCTCTTTGGCATTTGTCTTCTGCAGCCTTGAAGAGTCTTCGCTGACCACTCTGGGTAAGTAAAAATGCCACAATATTTATTCCCAAATAGTTAAACTGGTTTTGGCCAGCTTCTATTTTGGGAAATTGCACGTTGCCAACATAAAGAATTTCCCACATCATTTCTGTTATAAAGTATTCTTCATTTCCTGCTCTGTAGTGGAACAGTGCTTTCTTTTTTTTTTTTTTTTTCCCATGAAACTGGCTGTCTTGTAGGAAGGAGGAGGAGGTGATTTCTTTATTTTGGGACCATTTTTCAGACAGTAAGCTGCCAGATCCATTTGAGTATTTTCCAAGAACCAGCATTCTTATACTTCACCTTGTAGCTGTTTAGGAGATATCCCAGAAACTTCACTTATTGGGTACCATAAAACTCAAGGCTTCGACATAATTCTTTTCCTATAAAAATAAAGACATGTGGTAAGGCAAGTCATACTAAGAACAGCAAATATGTGGATAACAGGCTCACAGAAACTTCTCCTTCCCTTTCCACCCCGTTACAGGCACCAGCAATGCCAACATTTGCTAGAAAACCATTATGGTTGTCATGCTTGTTGGGACCACAGCTTGGCTGTGAAAATTACAACTCACTTTTGGTTTATGGAAGTCCTGGTGTATATTGAGCTGAGGAAGCTAAGAATGAACAGTAATTTCTGCTCTAACTCAAAGTGACCAGCCACTGTGAAGCTGGGTTCTCCTTTGCTGAAACACAGTGGTCAGCCATCAAACTGAGGCAAAAGGCAGGGAGCCGTGATCCTGGGATCAGTACTTGCAAACCTGTTCACAGTGTTACGCTTGCCCCTAATGTTTCTGAGGTCCTAGCAAGACTACAAATAGAGGTCTAAATATTTATATATAAAGCTAAGAAACCAATGCACAATATATTCTGTCCTCCTACCTTGACAAGTACACCTTCATAGTGACATGGAAGTCTTAGGCTTTGTGGAGTTAATTTATACTATAATGTGAATGGCAGATTTGAGAGAGTGCCTTTTTTTTTTTTTTTTTTTTTTTGCGGTACATGGGCCTCTCACTGTTGCGGCCTCTTCCGTTGCGGCCTCTTCCGTTGTGGAGCACAGGCTCCGGACGCGCAGGCTCAGCGGCTGCTGAGAGAGTGACTTTTAATGGAAGGGGTGGGGCTGTATTACAAAGTCTTGGTAAAAGATACAGAGAGAAGATATGGATATGCAGAGACAAATGTAATACTACTCTGTAACTTTGTCAACTACTGGATTTGCTGTGCTACTTAGAATAAACATATCAGACATGGAAAGACCTCTGTAGATCTTTTTCCAGAGGTCTCTTTTAGACCATGGTTTAAAATAGGCCTACAGGTATGTTTTATCTCAGTCTTTCTTTCCATTCACCTCTCTTACTGCTTTTTTTCCGGGTTGGGGACCCCGGGAAAATTAGATAGCTCCCACTTCACCAAGCTTATGTTGTTCCCATTACTGTATGGAGTTCTTCCTTACTCACTGCTTCTCTATGTCAGATCTTCCAACCTTCTCCCTGTACATCTTCTCCTATTCAGTTTAAATAGAAAGGGAGAAGTTTCCTCCTCCTCCCAGCTTTCCTTAAGCCCAGGGTTGACTTCTTTCTCTTTGCATCACCTAAACCACTTTCTATTTCTCTATACGGTCTTATCCCATTGGTCTGCTCAGACGTGTCTTAAATCTTACTAGACTGAGTGCTCTCAGTGATGGGCACCTTGGCACGATCATCCTCATATGTCCTATATCACCCTCTGTAGTTCCAGGAACATATTAATGTGCAGAGAACATGTTTTTAAAATTAAAGATGAATAAATAGCTAAAGTTAGTGTTTAATCTCAAGAACTCTACCTTCTAGTGGAGGAGAAAATCCTAAAACACGAGGCAGTATAGAATTATATCTTTGTTTCACCATCATTAGTGTTATCATGTGTGATTAAAACTGGGTGGTAATGCCTATGCTTGGGATTTGGGGAGAGAAGCTCTATGAGGGCTGCCATGATGGGAGAGGCTTCATGGAGGAGACAGGACATGAACTTGACCTTGCAGGATAGAACACGGCACGCAGTAATAATACTAGCAGCTAACATTTACTGAAAACATATTTTGTGCCAGACACTGTATCAAGCCCTTAACGTGCCTGATTTCATTTAATTCCCATAATATTCCTCTATGGACACTCTTTTTCTCCCCGTTTAATTATTAGGAAAGAGAAGCTTTTGCTGTAGAGTCATTAACTATCTCAAGTTTGGGGCAAAGACGGAATTTGAACCACACTTCCATATAGCTTTCAGGAGTAAGTGCTGATAAATTGGAGGATGGGAACAGTTTGCTGAATGACTAAGTAATCACATAATAGCTAAAAGAAGATGAGGCAGGGGTAGGCTATTCCGCTCAAAAACAACATGAGCATATGGGAAGACGGGCTTTTAACTCACAGAGGGTTTATTATGGGAAGGTTAGGGAGAGAAGGTTTTATTCCCAACACAAAAAGAAGGAAATTGTGGATTCTTACTCAACCCCAAACAGTGGGCCTCTCAGCCACTCGTCTTTCTCCAAGACTCAAGTCACTCTTCCTGAGGGTTCAGGGATTTTAGGTGTTCGTTTCACTAAATTTTGAAATGCAGGTCCTCGTAAGTTCTAAAAGGATCCTGGTGGAGTGTTGTGTGGACAGCAGGCAACACAACTCCTTCTACTAACTGCTGACCCCAGCATCACCTCACTTTTACAGCGAACTTTCACAAGCATTAGCTACTCAACAAGTATTAATGATAGGGACAATGGCTATGAAGTTTCAAAAAGTACATTATATTTGTAATAAGTTTGTCATTTTAAAAGTTGCTTTTTTTTTCATTTTAATTATTGTTCAACTTTCTATCCTCCCTTGTGTGTTATGATTTCACCATGTTGTGTTCTTCTGGTAACTCTCCTCCTTGCCCAACAGTATGTGTTCATATAAAGTTATGTGTTGAAAAAATAATTTTTCACCACAAATCCACCGGGCAACACCATAAGCAAGAAAACAGTATTTGTTACCATGGCAACAAAGAACCACTCTTCTTTCAAAAGTATATTTGTGGACTTACCAAGCAGTCCTTTTCCCTTCCTTTCTATCAATGCCTAAAAAGAAAAAAATAACTAGAATACTGTTAAGTTCCCTTGTCAACATTGAGGTTGTTATGGAATTTTTTCCTAGGATTCTTGCCATGTCTTTTGGAAAGTAATAATTGTACACAAGTGTGAGTAAAACTTCAGGTTACAAGCAGTATTTTATTACACAAAGAGAGAAAAGTATAGTTATTTCATTTTTCCATGTTTGCCCTGTGGCATCTTGTTACAGGGCATCTGGTTATTCCTGTCATTGCATTCCACATTTCTGATGGATGACTTAACACATGTCTACTTTGAACATTTCAGACTTGGAAAAGTAAACTCTTCAGTAAGTTTCCCACCACCTTCCCATCCATCACGGGGGTAAGCAGTTGTGTTTCACAGTATCATCTCCTTCAGAGCACTGCCAGACTCTGGAATATGGTGTGGAACTGGGGGAAAACAGATAACAAAGGTTTTGTATAAGGTGGCAATTGACAATTCACTTTAAATAATCTGGTTACTTTAATATGTCAAACTCTTGACAAATGTACAGATTTAGAGGAGGAATATGATGTGATTATTTTTTTAAAACAGGAAAAAAAAAGAAATATTGGCTCTGATTTGGGTTAAAGAATTGTGATACTTTACATGATTTGGTTTGGTGTGGATTTAATATTGGGGAATTCTTCTTTTGGGACCAAGAATAAGTAAAAATCATGACAGTCAAAAAATATCCATCCAGAATGTGAAGTTGAATGGAGAGTTAGGGGGTGATTATTGAAGAGTACACAGAAAAAACAACCATGAGAAATTAAGTGGAAAATATTGGAAAGGAAAAATACACATGGCTTGAATTCTTTATCAATATTAACAAGTCATAAGATTTATTGAGGGTCAGGTACTGGTTTAAATGCTTTGCAAGTGATATTTTTTTATTTAATCCTCACAAAAATTCTTTAATTATCATCTCTTATAAAAATGCATAAGGGCATTACATGACTCAGCTCCACAGCCAACAAATGATGGAGATGGGGGATGGACATGGTTGAACAATGGAGGTTCCACCCTCAACTACATGATACCACCTTCCTCTAATATTCCTTAGAGGAAAGTCAACTTCCTTAAAAGAAATGCTCTACTAGCGAAGTACTCCTCAGCTGCTTGAGTAGGATCATTTATATCACATATGGGGTAAATCCAAAAATCACTCTTCTCGGGCTGCACCTAATGTCTCAGGGTAGGACAAAGGATGGCTTCTGGATGGACAGCTAGTATCTCTGCTTCTGAAAGTGGCTATCAGAAGGGTGGAGTGGTTGTTGCCTATAACCTCCAAAGCTCTCAAAGGAAATACGTGTGTCACCTCCCAAGGACAGAGGCCACGTGGCATGTGGAAAAGACATAAGATCTCAAGCGATGCAAATTCTTTTTTAATAAAAAACAGTACTTTAGCAATCTTGAAGCCATAGAATTAAAATTTCTCATTTAAATAAAGAGGCAACTGCAGACTTTTCCTAGCTTCTTAGGACCCCCCCCCCCTTGTTTGGATCATAATATAGCTGTGTATTTTCCATAGAGTCAGTCAAAAATGATAAAAGACTCTTGCTTCGAGATACATCTTACCTTTACCCTGAGGGATTTTTGCAGTTTGTAAGTGCGGAGACTGTATTTACACACTCACAAATCCACGTTTAACCTTTCTTATAAAATTCTTGCTCAGGACAATCTTGTCAGGAATATTAACATATTAACCCTATCCCCATTTTTCTACTGCTTCCTCTTATCCCTTTCCATATATATATTTTAAAGGTAAGGAAGTGAAGCAATAAAATAAACTCCCAAGAATTTCTCATTGGCTTTGAAGTGAGGCTGACATCAGTTTGAATCTTAGCTCTGCCCTTCCTAGCTCTGAGATCATGGGAAATTTTCTGAACCTCATTTTGCTTATTTGCTAAATGGGGCTGAGGTGAGGAATAATTTAAGAAAATGTACAGAAAGCCTATACATGTGTGTGCTCTGCACAGAGAAAGTACTTAATGAATGATGGTCCATTATTTTAAGGAAGTTAGGGGCCAAAGCACATTTAAACCTCAACACCTCCACATAGGCAGGCTCCAGCTAAACCCCACGCGGCTTGTTTTCCTTAAAAAAAAAAAAAGCAAGCAGTGTCTTGGGGGAAATGGGTTAATGACAAGTGTTCTAACAGTGCTGTAGCGTTAAAATATCTTTCTTCCTACATCTTTTTCCATTTTGTCCCTGACAAGCACCGCCTCCCAAGTGATGAGTAGGTAATACATGATCTATGAACGAGCAGACTCATTTCTCTCACCAGCACGTTTCTCTGGAGGAGCTGAGAAAAACTGGTGTTTTTCAGGAAGAGACACTGCCACTGCTTCAATCACCTGCATATCAATCAACTTCTACGAGGCCAGAGTTCAATTAACTGATGACACCCTGGAGACACCCAAAGCAGTTAACAAGTCTCTAGAACTTTGTGAAAAAACAAGTTGTAAGATTCAATCTCCCAGAAATTCCCATTGTGGGGTTCCATCTCCTAATTTATCCTTGTACACCAAATACCCCCTCTGTTAAGAAATACTTTGCAAGAAGATAGCATAGAAGCCAAATATTGAAAGGTCACAGCATAACAAAATGAAATATTGGGACAATACCTTTTATCTATGACTGTGAAGGGATACCATTTTGTTTTAAATCCTATAACATAATCCATTTTTAAGAGAATGCATGGGGGGTTTCATAAAGTAACACCCCTCTCGCCAGCATGCATTTTAGTGTGTCAGCAAGTCAGTGTTCACGTTCTTAAATGTGATTGTCAAAAAGCTGAACCACAATGGGTCATGACTCTGCATGATGTCCTCAGTTATTACAGAGAGGTAGCAGCTTGGAGAAGATGTAGGGTTACAGTACTGATGCTTGGATGAGTTTTCTTAATATAATTAAACAAGGAGACCATTAGGCTGCAGTGGCTTTTGTTATCTATGAGGATACCTTGGTAACCTAGCAGACAAACCAAAAACCTAAGCCCGAGTCAGTGCACTGGAACCTTAGAAAATGAAACTTAAAAACAACCAATAAGAAACAACCAGCTAGGCTTTCCCAAATAAGGCAACTGTTTAAGTTGTAGCCAATCAAATAATTTCTAGGCTGTGCTTCCTTATCTTCTCCATAAAAAGCCTTGCTCCTAGTCTCTGTAGGAGGAGCACACCAAACCGCTTCCGGTTTGGGGCTGCCATACATGAATCACTTAAAAAAAAAATTATTTATTTATTTATTTATTTTGGGCTGCGTTGGGTCTTTGTTGCTGTGCGCGGGCTTTCTCTAGTTGCGGCGGGTGGCAGCTTCTCTTGTTGCAGAGCATGGGCTCTAGGCAGGTGGGCTTCAGTAATTTGGTACGCAGGCTCAGTAGTTGTGGCTCGTGGACTCTAGAGCACAGGCTCAGTAGTTGTGGCGCATGGGCTTAGTTGTTCTGCAGCATTTGGGAATCTCCCCAGACCAGGGCTTGAACCTGTGTCCCCTGCATTGGCAGGTGGATTCTTAACCACTGCACCACCAGGGAAGCCGTATGAATCACTTTTTTTTTTTTTTTTTTGCTGTATATGGGCCTCTCACTGTTGTGGCCTCTCCCGTTGCGGAGCACAGGCTCCGGCCGCGCAGGCCCAGCGGCCAAGGCTCTCGGGCCCAGCCACTCCGCGGCATGTGGGATCTTCCCGGACCGGGGCACGAACCCGTGTCCCCTGCATTGGCAGGAGGACTCTCAACCACTGCGCCACCAGGGAAGCCCTATGAATCACTTTTGAATGAAGTAAACTCTTCAGAATTTTAATGTGCCTCAGTTTATCTTTTAACAGTTCATTTATGCCACTTGGTAGGTGGAGGAAAACTGGGTAAACCAAGGCTGTTTTCTGGCCCTTGACTCAGAAGCTGAATCCAAAGCTCCTCAGCTGGGACCCCTTTTACAGCAGTCTCTCTGGGAACCTCCAAACAGTCTAGATGATAGCCATACCTACAACTGAGAGAATTTGAAGGTGGAAATTACGGAGGAAGAGGACTTATGGTCCAGGGACAAGATTAAATTGCTTTTTTTCTTTTTCATTATACCAGCTAGCACGTCCAGGTAGTAGCTTTCATAAGACCTACTACAGTAACCACACACATTTGATGGGATAATCTACATATATCTGTACCCAGGGGGGAAAACGGGGAGCCTTCTAATTCATCCCTTTCACTTTCCAGTCTGCAGCACAGCCCTCAACCTGCTACTTTTCTGGTCTCATAAATATTTTGTTTATTGGCCCACATGATGTTTGCCTGTCTGACCCTCACCTATAATGCCAGTCCCTTGAGGTTAGGGTTAATGTCTTTTCTATTCTGGATTTAACCAAGTGCTCAGAGCCATAATTATGGGCTTACTATCCGTTTATCTCACAGCTCTTTTCAGGGTTTCTGTATAGGTAGCATATTTTATTCTCCAACTTGTATTTTAATTCTATGCCTAGTTTAAGAAAGAAGACTCTTCATAGAATCATTTGGTCTGTCATCAGTTTTGGAGCCACACTGTCATGTAAACAAAACTAACGTTTCTAATCTCCAATAAAGGGAAGTACAAAAAAGTTCAATGTGCTTCAGTTTATAATGAAATATATAAATACTTCTGCATCTCATAAAAAAACAACACTAGACATATTGTAAGCCATTTGGATTTGGCATCACTCATTTTAGCATTAGTGTTTCATTTAGAGACAGATTCCTGAAAAATAGAACCGTGACGAGACACCTTTTATAAATCAAAGCCATGTTGTCACGAAACTATGAGGTCAATGGGAAGGGGTGAGCCATATGCCGACTTTCATAACATAATGAGGGTACCTAGGGTTCCATTCTATGTCCCTACCCGGGGCCCCACCAGAAAAATGTTTTAGGACCAAAGTGGAACCCATTAATTTCATTTGTCATCCATAAAACATGCATTTTGTGTGAGTTTAATTGAAATAGAACTAATTTCTTACATTTTTCTTTATTAGAAATCATGAAAATATTTAACATACCCAAACTCATCTCATATTACAACTGCTAGTTAACCTTTTGCTAAAACAATTTCTGAAAGGTTATACTACTTTTCTACTTTGCAGTCACATTTTTTATCTCAATATAACAACTCTTTTACCCCAAAGCCCACTAAATAAACATGCTAGCAGAAGTCATGTATTGACATTGTGATTTCAGGCAAAGACCCATTACTTGACAACAGCAGTTTCTAATTGGAGAATATCATATGGAACAAATTTGAATTGTGTGCCCTGAGTGGATGAACCCAAGATGCTTTGCTTTGCAAATATATATCAAATGAAAGGGATAAAAAGGTAGTGTCTTCTATGGTTCTCCTTTCTATTGGGCATGTGAGCTCTTTCCATGTGCTTCAAAGGTCTCTTGTGCTCAGCATTTATTTTGTTCTAAAGACGTGTTTCTGTTCTCTAACTTTATACTGTGTGGTAGTTTGTTGTAGTAACGACACCCAGTTTGTTCAAACTTCTTTCCACCATTAGGTTTTCTTCTTTCACGATGACAGAACCCAGCCATATGACTTGCTTTAGCCAATGGGACAATGGCAAATGTAATGTAACAAGAGGTTTGGAAAGCACCTGTGCGTTGGGGTTTGCCCTTTCCTGCTGCTCTTTGGACCCTGAAACCACCCAGAAAAAGCCCAGGGTAGCCTCCTGGAGAGTGAAAGATACATGGAGCAGAGATGAGCCATCCTAGCTAAGATGTTGTAGATCAGTGGTTCCCAAGATGTGGTCCCCAGGCCAACAGTAGTAGCATCACCTGTGAACTTGTTATAAATGCAAGTTCTCCAGCTTTACCCCAGTTCTACTAACTCAGAAACTCCGGAGGTGGGGGCCAGCGATTTGTGTTTTCATGCTCTAGGTTATCCTAAGACATGCTCAAGTTTGAGGACCGTCCCCTAGACCAACCAACTTGCTAACTGCCAAACACATGAATGAGGCCATCCTACACCAGGGGTAAGCAAGGGACACAGCCACACCCATTTGTTTACATGTTGTTCTGGCTGTTTTCACACTACAATAGCAGAGTTGAGTAGTTACAACTGAGACAACAGAGCCTGCAAAGCCGAAAAATATTGACAGAACAAGTTTGTCCGCTGCTGTCCTAAACCAACCAGTTCCAGCTGAGTCATTAGCTAACAACAGGGATCGGCCAAGCTGGCTGGGACCAAAAAACGGCCCCGTTAACCCACAGAATAATGAGAAATAATAAATGTTTGTTATTCTGAGCCATTCAAGTTTAGAGTGTTTTAGCTTGCATTAAAATATGCAAGATAACCAGGAGCTCAAAAAGGTTGCCTGTGTGAAAGTCGATCACTGACTCACCACCTTTTCCAGAAAATGACTTGCTTACACTTTGCCTCCAGGCTACCCACCTATAATCAAGGCTTTTCTTTTTTTTTTTTTTTTCCCCCTTTGGTGAGTACAATAAACCTTCATTACATTAAATTTTATGATCAGACTGTATTTATTTACTTTTCAATGATTGCTATTTATAGAAACTGATTTCATCATTAATTTGATATATTTTTCTATCTGTACAAGTCGTTTGATACCTTACATTGGGGTGGAACGTGTCATTTTTGCCATTAAAATTAATGGAAACAGTTTTGTAATTTAATGACTTTTCACTTAGCAGCAGGGTTTGCACAAATGAATGAAGTTATTAAAAAAATAAAATCTGGAAAGAAATAGATGTCAGTGGTTATGTGTGTTTAGTAGGATTATTTATGCTTTTTAACTTTTGTATGTGTGCACTTTCCTTTGTTTTCCCATTAAAAAAATCATGAATACATATTATATTAAAAGTGGGACTACTCTTTGTCCCTCACAACAGATGTTATTCACTTGTTTTGTTTTGTTTTTGAACTTAGATTCAGTTGTGTAGTGTGTTCCAAAATATTGCCTATATAATTTAAATGACTAATGCCTCTGGGTTTTATCTTTACTACTTACTATTTATTGAACTTAGGGTGTGGTTGGAGGAGGTCTAATTTGAGACATGAAATGCACAAGTCCAAGTTAATTTCACCAGAGAAGACTCTGCAAAGGACAGCTTCTCTGATTTGGCAATTATCTGTGGAAGTGAATGAGACCCACCCCAGCAAGAAAGTGAGAAGAAAATATGTCCACTGGTTGGTAGCGTTCTCCAGTTCTTACGAACATGGAAAAAGGGGAAATGAGTTTTCCTGGGGATAGAAGGGTCATAGCAAAGGACATTTAATGGGGGAGGGAAGGGCAGATTCAAGAGCATTGCCAAGGTAGGGCTGAAAAATGTCCTTTTCTGCATCCCTTTCAACCTAGATTAGACTACCATCCACTTGGTACTGTTGAGATGAAGAGCCTGCCGGAGACAGAGGGGCGGATAAAATGACCTATTGAACTCTCCAACCTTGTGATTTTGTGAAAATAAACCAGGAATGTGAGTTTTCGCAAGTAAATGTTCTCCATTTGTTTCAAGTTACCCATAGTGACTCCTGATTATTCAAGGAAGTGCGTGAGCATCTGGAGCTGGGGTGGATTCCCACTCATGGACAGATTCCTGCACAGTGTTTAACAAAGCAGCTTCTATGTGCAAGCAATCCTGGATAGATTGCTGATTGCATCAGCCAGCCTGGCTCGAAAGAGTCATGAATCTAATCAGACGGCACCAGCCTGTTTCAGAAAGTCCAGTTCGATTCTGGCAGAAGAAGATGTGATGTGTGAGGTTTAATGCTAGAGGTTATATGAAAACACATTCTCCACCACTTTCACAATGTGGAAAAGGAACCTTAAATTTTCAACTAAATTAGAAAAAAAGATGAGTAATTTGTTCAGAGACCTTTACAATAAGGTCAGCCTACTTCTGCTTCAGTAAAGTTATAAGATTTTTATGAAGCAGAAGATCTCATCAGTTTGCAAGTACCCCAGATGGGGATCCTTGGGCCTGATTCAGAGAGAAATGCCTGGAATGGGTCCAAATTCCAAGCTGGGGAAATAGCAGGGATTGCTTTCTCCTGACTATGTTCAGTGTTTTTAGTATAAATCACTTATCAGTCAGAGGTCCTTGTAACTTATGTACTAAGGTATTTTTTGTATGTGGAAAAAAAGTATCAGGGGAAAAATGAACTAATCTCTTTCATAAAACTCTGGTATTCAAAGGTCTTTTGGACACAACTGACAATGACTTTCACCACCCAAGATGAGGCGAACAAGCAAGTCTAATGGTCTTACATCTTCAGAGATGAGATGACAGCTGCCACTCACATACAAAACCTTCTATTGCTACAATATCCCCTGAGTTATCACTGTGTATGAAAATAAACAAATTCCAAGCTGGAAGGGTTTTGCCTGATTAACAATAATATTTCAGGGCTTCATATGAGTGTGAAATTACCTGGGACTATTCCAAAACACTGGATATTCTTCTTCTCTTTCTGCAAATGATTTTTCTCAGGGTTTCTCTTTGGCAGGCACTTAGGCTAAGATTGCTTTGGGGCCCTTGGACCAGCGGGGGTCCATCTGTTGGTTGTTCTGATCTACAAACAACGTTTCTTCTCTCTGAAACTATTTCAACTCTTCCTAAGAATTTAGGCCCAATAGTAGAATGTCTTGTGATGAACTTTACAAATCTCATCAAACATGCTAGAGGGGTGAGTAAATCAGTGCTAGCAGGTGCCTGGTTGACATAGCCAGATACTTCTCAGAAGCCAATTGCTGTGGTTTTATGTCTCTAACTGAAGACAGAATCAGACCTGCTAATTGGCCGAAAAAGACGGCAGGAAGCAGATGAGCATCTGACCTCCGTTGCACTGCTTTGAAGGTCTCAGCTGATCAGTCCTGGCAGGTTGTTAATCCACTCAGACAAGACAAACCCCAGGGCCAGCTCTCTTTGGCGCTGCATGCTGAGAAGTCTACTGTAGTAGATTTCTTCGTAGGAGAACTCTGTTCTGTGTGATGTAAAGAATATTAAGCATTATCTACAGAGGAAGGACAAACAGAGGTCCTGAGAAAGTGGAAGTTTATGCAAATGGAAGAGCTAGTTCTACAAGGAACTCCAATTCCAGTGCTCTTGGTCTAATATCCATACTATCTTTATCGTGGGTGGAGAGTAGAACTATGACCTGGGTAGACATGAGATCTCCATCATCACAGAAATTGTTTATTAGGTGCTTACCATATGCAAGGCACATTGTTAACAGAAAGTTGCAAGAACCAGTCCCAGGTCTCAGCAAGAAGGACTAGAAGGTGATGGCTAATAACAGTGGGAGTTTGAAGGGAAGATGGGTTTGGACAAGGCAGGAGAATCAGTGACCTCTTAATATGTGAAGATATGTTTCTCTCAAGCATAGAGTGGGCACTTGAGTTTAAATGTGCCCACAAAAGTTTTGTGGTGTTGGATCTTTGTTTTAGTCTTGCCTTTAATTTTAAGAAAACTTTCCTCTGTAGGCTCTGATGATAGAGAGGGCGCTTATTGATCCATTTACTTGGTAACTCTCTGGGTTTGCCAATTCACAGTTGAGTGGCTTTAGAACAGGAAAATAGAACAGAGCTCAAATCACCTGACAATTTGCAGCAAATATATTATTAGAATAGTCAAGTTAATTGGCTGATGCAATTAATTTCTCCTGCTTTTAATGGCTTAAAAATCCTTCAAATGCACTGTATTTTCTATTTGTTTTCCCAGTGACATGCTATACTACACTGGATTGCTTTAAATCCCATCTGGCCTGGGTCAAGGATGGTTCCACATGAATGGATCAGTGATTTGCTACAAATTGAAAATGACTATTTTCTATAAAGAGGAACCTTTTGCAATATTCTTCTCTGCCAGGGCTGCCATCTACAGCTCAACAAGGTACAGACTGGGCAGCTCCGCAAGCGTCACTGGGGATTGTGCAATGTTGCAGGCCTGTAAGTGATTCATAAAATTGAAATGGCTCTATTGACTCCTAATTAGCAAACACATCGTGATAAACTGTAGTGTGGCCTTCCCAGATTGTCTAACTCCTGATTCTCTTCTGCATTAACCTATATGTGTTATACAGAATGACTGAGGCAGGACAAGGTGATGCCCTGTACATGTATATCAGTTAGGATTTGATCAGGGAAGTAGGACAACTCTGAATGATACAGAATAAGGGATCTACTATAGAGATTAGATCTCACACAAGGATGGGAGGTGGTGAAGAAATCTATGGAAATCTATTGCCTCTATATCTGGTGTGGACCTGAAGTCATTGCAGGCCAACAGGACCAGCTGTTAAGATAGTAAACTAGACATGAAGTGGAGGAGAGCATGGTCATACTGGAACCTGTGAGGACAAACCAGAACCTACCTAGGCAAATTGGAACCTGCCTCTGTCTCTCACCATCTCCAACCTCAATGCCTTGGAGACTTGAAGAAGTAAGTACCTTTGCCATGAAGCTGTATATGCAATGGGCCCAGGGCTTGGAGAAATTGGAGGAAGAGATCCAGCAGGAGGCACTGTGGACCTGGCTGCTGCTCCATGAGCAAGCACCCCAGTGACAAGAGGTGTAAACTACCACAGAACCTGGTGCTTTTTTTGTTTGTTTTTTAATTGAAGTATAGTTGATTTACAATGTTGCACCAATCTCTGCTTGCAGACAAAACATAGAAATGACCTAAATGTCCATCGACGGATGAATGGATAAAGAAGATGTGGTACGTATATACAATGAAATACTACTCAACCATAAAAAAGGACAAAATAATGCCATTTGCAGCAACATGGATGCAACTAGAGATTATCATACTAAGGGAAGTAAGTCAGAAAGAGAAAGACAAATACCATATGATATCAGCACCTGATGCTTTGTACCAATCTTCAGGGTGTAATACGAACATCACTTTTGTCTTCTAAATCTTGTGCAAATTTTTCCTGTGGCCCTTCCTTAACTGGGGGCCATAGAGGATGGGAATTTGGGGAAATGTTGTTCCAACTCGGCTAAGTTGACCTAATATAAAACCAACATAGCAGATGTGTGGAAGACACAGTGACTCACTTTATATTTTTTGGTAGAGAGGGCAAAGCTAGGTGGCACACATATAAATATGTTAACTTGCTGTTCTCACTAAATGAGTCAGTCGCAGTGAAACAATAACTGATTTGAGTAGACGTATATTAACGGTATAATTTTATTTTAAAAACTGCTATTCTATTCACTTCCAAAATGAGCCAGAGCTAATGTTCCTTAGATTCACAATTTTTTCTCAAAATCAAATTATTAAAGCGGCTTCAGAAATTCATCTTGGCCACTCCTTTATTACCTGCACTGAGCTAGATTACACTGCATTCATTTATTCAGCAAACACATATTGATCTACCATTGATCCACATTCTGAGGCTAAAAAGATGATCAAAATACAGTCAAAATACAGATCAAAATACAGCTGACTCAGGTCAGCTAGTCATTACAACACTGGTTGAGATGTCCTCAACCTGAAAGGCAGTACCAGGTGATATAGGGGTGTCTGGGAAAGCTTCTCTGGAGAGACAAATCTGAACTTAAATCCAGCCTTGGTTGAGAAACAGAATTTTTATTTTGAGAGGAACCTGAAAGACGAGTCAGTGAATGTGAATAAACTTGAAACGCCCACTCATTTTAACCTCTTCTTCCTGACCTCAGAATGACTTTCAGGAAGGGGAGCCATTCATCTCCTCCACTGGAAACAGCAAAGAAAATAAAAGAAAAGCGTTGTGCTTTCTACAGTCACTAATCACTAGAAAAGAAAGGAGGTTGATGTATCACCCTTTAGAAAGTCAAACTTGGTGTTCTGGGGCTTCCCTCGTGGCGCAGTGGTTGAGAGTCCGCCTGCCGATGCAGGGGACACGGGTTCGTGCCCGGTCCGGGAGGATCCCACATGCCGCGGAGCGGCTGGGCCCGTGAGCCATGGCCGCTGAGCCTGCGCGTCCGGAGCCTGCGCCCTGCAACGGGAGAGGCCCCAGCAGTGAGAGGCCCACGTACCACAGAAAAAAAACAAACTTGGTGTTCTGAGTCAGATCATTCCTAAAAGTGAAAAACAGAAAAATTGCCTAATGGTGATAATAAAAATAGGTAAGACAGGTTGAACCTTTTAGGCCAAGACTCACAGGGTGTTGCAATATTTGGGGACCATCTCGGATTCTGAATCTGGCCCCCAGCACTGCAATTTGAAAGTCTTGGTTTTGCTATTTCTATCCCAATGATCAGGCTCTAAGGAATTGATTTATGTCCCAAAGACATAGAAGATTGATTCATAAACCCAATATTAAGTTATAAATCTAAAGGTTCTTAATGATCTTCAAATGAGAGTAATGTAGTTGGACATTCTTTAGAGATATTTGTATCAAGATTGACGGATTACACTTCTTTACTGTAGAAGCATTTGTTTTTATCTAAAAAATGTGATGGGCCATTTGAAACAGACGTCCCCCCTGCCCTTTCCCCGCAACCTCTCTCTTCAACTGGGAATCACAGAAGAAAATTGTGCTGTGTGCGGGCTTATCAATTCGTCCAGGAATGGTGATAGGGTTCTATCCTGCTTGCAGGCTCTAGTATGTAACAATAAACTGAATATGAAGAAATTTTTATCAGAGAAGCAGGAGGAAGTTGTGGAAGTTTGAAGAGAGCAGAGAAGTTTTGAAATAGTCATTATGGAGAAGGGAGAGTGAACTGACCAGGGATAGTGATGGGAAGATGGCTGGGGAGGGCAGTGGTCTTAAACGTATCCATCTTCCTTAGGAACTAATCCGTGTCTGTCCACAGGTGCCCAGAGAAGGCAGGTGTTTGGATTCACGCAGGATTGAGCTCTGCCCGGCAAGCAGGTACAAGGGGATGAAGGACCGTTGTATGCCCTGCTCCACATCCCAGATAAACTTTATCTGCCCAGCTCCGAGGACTTCATTATCCATATCTCAACAAACACTGAATTCAAAATGAAGCATCTTTTTTCTCTAACCACTGGACAAAATTTAAATGTTCTTTCCTAAATACAGAGGAATGGACAAGTAAATTTAGCCAAGCTTTCCTGCTGAGTTTTAAAATACTAATTTCCAAAACACTTGGATTTTGGAGAAAAGTGTTTTCACATACAAGGCTTTGTAGTACTTCTAGCTATTTTGTGTCTTGGACTTTATTTAAAATCTAAAGAAAATTGTAGCCATGTAAACATTTACAGAAATTTCCAAATGAGTTTAGTCATGAAGTCCAGGTTAAGGGCTCATTAGACATTTTATTAACATTAACTGGTATTTTTGCCTCCAAACATTTACTGCCCTTCCAGCAGCATGATGATTTCATTCTGAGGAATAGCTTCTCTCCCACTCTGGGTCCTCTCGGTTCGGAAGTAAAGCAAGATACTCTATCCTCTCATAACCAAGAGGTAGTCACAGGTCCAAGCTAGACCAATCACATGTTTTCCCTGTATGCTCAAACACTAGCCAAGTTACAAAGATGATCGGGTAGGAAGGTGGTAGGTAAGATGGCTGGAATGCATAAATTCATTTTGGACGATTAGAAAGAAAATTTACTTAATTAGCGCTAAGTAGTAAGAATTATGAGTCTGAAATAATCATCCATTGACTCATTCCACAAACAATTATTGAATGCCTACCCTGTACCAAGCAGTTCATCCAGGGCGGAACTGGTGTGTAAGAAGTAAATGGACAGCTACAATACCACATAGTAAGTTGTACCAGGGGAGAAACAGGTGCCATGGGGGCTCAGAGAAGGGGCGGGACGAGGTGCTCATAACTAAGATATGAAAGACGCCATCAAGTAGTGGCTTTCTGAGCCCAGTTTATGGGAAAATGAAGGAATTAGGCACTACAAAGCTAAAAAAAAAAAAAAATGAAGGTCGGGGACCAAGCCTCAAGGGGAACGCCCAGGGAGGGGGACAATGGATGGACGTTGAAGATGAAGAAATAGGTGAAGACAAAGAAGAGAAATGGCAGTTCTCAAGCTTTACTACACGGGAGAATCTGGGGAGCTCACTTAAAATGCAGCTTCCTGGATCCTACTCTCCCAAATTCTGATACAGTAGGTTTGGGGCAATGCCAACGAAGCTGCATTTCTAAGAAGCATCCCAAATGATTCTGATTCAGGTGGTGGCTTCTGACCTCACTTTGAAAAATACCTTGTGTTGTTAAAAGTCCCCATCACAATATGGTCTCCTCTGCTTTCCCACTTCACCTGGATCTTCCCCGTGATCACATTTACACAGATTTCTTGGCACTCAAGTGAACAGGTATTTTGTAAATTTCTTCTAAAAAGATGCTTTCTTTTAAAAAGTCTTCAACATTTTGGAAACACGATGCATTGGTGACTGAAGCTCTGCTAACACCCCTCTCTGTCTTTGCTGCCTTTTCCTGTCCTTGGGGAGCAGGGTCTAGACACCAGGTTCTGTGGAGCCCAGATGTGAGCTGCTCCCTGGGTAACGTGGATGCTATTGGCAGGATAGAAAATGTGACCTTTGTCCCAAGGAGTCTTTTTCTCAGCTCATATCCCCTCTTCCCCAGTACCTTCTGTGACCCCTCCGGAGCATGTGAAACTCTCTCTGTAAGCAAAGTAGGCTAGCATCCTGGCTTTGATTGAAAATTGGAGCAATGGAAGGCGTACTGTGAAGCAGTAGCTCCCCACAGCAAGGGTAGACCCTAAAGTATGATTTATAGTTACGCCACTCTCTTCTGTAGTTTACAGACCTCTTTCCCTGAGCAGGGAGTTAAACATGTCTTATTAACACTGACAATTTTAGCACTTCCTTCCTCATGTCGTAATAGTAACTTCTCTAAGGTTTCTTGTTCGGGAACCAGCAGAAGTTATTGACAGACTGTAGAATCTTGCTGCGGGCCTTCCCAGGGCTGTCCGCTAATTAGCCTGGCTGAGTAAACTTGGTGAAGCCTAAAATTCAAACACACTTTAAAACATACTGCATTTTAAATGTGTTTTGAATGAATCAGATCTGTATTTCAAGAGACTTTATTTTTTTTATTTTTTATGACCTTTTTAAAACACGCATGTATGTAATGAGAATTACCTAATAGACCCTCTGAGCTCCATTACCCCAAATCAAGGAATATCCTGATTTTTCCATCTTACTTCTGTTTTTTGGATTACTTTTTTTTTTTAAACTGAAATATTTGAAAACAAATCCCATCCAGTGTTGCTTCATCCTTACATATGTTGAACATATTTCTTTAAAAATGGGCATTTTCTTATCTAACGACAGTGTCATTATCTCTTTTAACAACAATAATTCATTGATATCATCTGGTACCCGATCCATAATTAAAATTCCTGAAATGTCTCAAAATGTCTTTTTGCAATTGGTTGGTTAAAATCGGTTTCACAATAAGATCTACCTTTTAATGACTTCATTTTAGAGTTGGGTTTATGAAATCAGCCAATCTAATCATAAGGTGTTTTTTTCCTTTCTTTCGGTTTTGTTTTTTTTCTGAAACAAGCACAAGATACTGCATTTGTTCTTTCTGCTACCCTCTTTCCTCCAGAAACTTTAGGATCAAGAAACGCAACCTCTTTTCTCATGCCATCTTGCATTTCCTGTCTGTGAGGCTTAACTTTAAGACAGGATTAATATGAAGTCACATTAAACTACCTTCAGACTCCCTGAGCCTCCCTTGCGGTTATTTATGATGAAAATAGGTGGGAAGTTTGTTGTCAGCTCTGTATCCTGTGAAGGAGCTTAGCAGTGTTTCTACATACCCCTCCCCCTGAACCACATTTCTGCAATATAAAGTGATGGGGCAATAGGAACCCGATGTTCTTTTCTTTAAGGCTACACTCTCCAGAACCCCCTGGGACCTGCCACCCTGTTCAGACATTTCTAGTTAAGGCCAGCGTCAGAATGACACGGTACAAGTTTTCAGCATCAGCTACCCCTGATTCAAATACTCTGTCCTCACTAACTGTACCAGCAAATAACTAAATGTCTTCGAACTTCAATGTTCATATCTGTAAAATGAATATAATGATGCCGATATTAGAGGTGAATTTGTGAGGATAAAATGGGGTAACCTGACTCACCTTGAGGCATAACTGCATTGTGGGCACTTAAATGCGACTTCCTTCCTCTGCCTCCTTTCCTCTTAAACTACTAAAGAAATAGGAAGCCTTTGACAACTTCTTACAAAATGTGTCGTGTGGCCCTTAATCTGCTTTGAAGTACTTTCTTGGAGGGATTTCTCTTCACCTGGTAAAGTTACCCTAACTTGGCAAAACTGACATGCAAATGGGACGGCTGTTACTGGTTTGAGGAGATAATACATGTAGACGGTGGATGGCTTAGAGACAATTTACATGCTGGTTTAGCAGACAAGCCTCCCAAGGCCTCTTTATATCCACACTGGCCAACTGCAGCTTAATCTGACAAGGATAATGTGCAGAATGTAAATATTACCATTTGTTCCATGTCATCTCAGATCAGACACTAATTTGCAAATGTAATTTATCATGTGTAAAGAAAACCAAAATGACAGCTCTTACCAGTATTTGGTATTTTTGTGTTAACAATAGTTCATTTATGATTGTTATTGTTTCAGGCAGAAAATATGTCTCAATATGTTCTGCTGACAATGTGGGCTTTTATATCTCAAACCTCTGCTAGCCTTTTCCATCTTCTCCCTTGTTGCACACTATTACCTAGGCTGGTCTTTTGCTTGTTCCTCTCCACTACACTTTTATGCAGCTGAAGGAAATGTTGTGCCAATATTCCAAGTTCTGGGATCTGTTTCGGATGTAGGCTAACATGAAGACTGAGGGTCACATTTGATCTAAAGTGCCTTTTGTCTGTTTTCACTAAGGGTCTCCATCACAAAGGAAATACATAGAGCAGCGAAATTATTGAAAAAAACTGGCTAAAGCCAAAATATAGATGAATTCAGGCTGGCCAATTTGTGACACTCAACTTCAAGCACTAAACAGTGGGTTCACCGAGAAGCCACAGTATCCAAATCGACTAGGTCTTACGCACCACAGAATATTAAATCTGCCCCCAAGGCAAAACCATCTATCTGTGTGGAGGAAGAGGGTTCACTATGTTTTTTATATTAAGTGGGTTCCCATTAGTTCATAATTTGTTATTCTTTCTTCCTCCTCTTCATGTCTCTTTAAAAGTTGGCAGAAGATTCTATGTTGGCAAGTTGATAATCTCTTTTATCTTCGTAAGACCGCTGCCGTACCTTGCCCAGCAAGCTGTAGAAAGATCAATGTGTCCTTATGTGACTGCTGGTGAGTTAGATGCCAGGAAAGAGGGAGGGCAGCGAATTGCCACTGGCCCTGGCAGTCCTTGTTTCAGAGTGGAGGCCTGCCAATCCCAGTAAAACACTCATGACATTTCAGAAGAACTACGGGATCTTTCTGCCTCATTTCTCACATGGAAAAATAGGAAGAATCAAGTATCCCCATCTGGAAGGAATATGTTTTTGTTTATCTTTAATTGAAAACAATGTTCCACCATAGAATTTATACCAGGTCCTGTGCTTCTCCCAGTGGTGAATGGCACAGGAGATAAGAATAGAAAGGGTCCGGGAGGGGCCCGGGACTGCAGATAACACTTTTGTCATCCTGATTGGAAAAGCTTGTACAGCTGCTTTGATTCAGTAAAGCTAAATTTCTAAGATTTCCTTGACCTTTACTTAAACTGCTTTTGAGACAGTCTATTTTTATTATCGCCTGATGAGCTAGATGGAGCTTATAAATTAATCTCAGTGTGAATAAATCATTTAAAAGTGCAAGATAACTGACAAAGAGTTCTGAGCTGAGAATTATCACCTGGTTGATGGCAACAATGTAAACATTATTCAAGGAGCCAGAAGTTGGATCTTGTATATTTTGTGCTAGTTCCTTAATTGTTGCGGACAATGGTTGTTTCAGACATGCATTTGGGAAGACTCACTAGTATTAACATAACTTGTGTGAAGCTCTTGTGAGTCCTTGCATGAAAAGTCTTAGCTTTGGAGTGGGCTGAATTTTCTTCCAGAACATCAGTGTCCACAGGGGCTTTTCTTAGAGCTTTGCAGTGGTTTTTGAGATAAAGTAGATACCACCACCATCAACACCAACAATGACAACAACAACAGAAACAAAAAATCTCTACATAACTCCATAGGGCAAAGGATTAGGAACCTGGTAAAATGAAGATTACAGTGAAACAGAGAGCGATTACAACTCTACATTTCTGCCGAACATAACTAAAATTCAGTCTCTTTTTTAGCCTGGGGAGGGTAGCTTGTTGTAATGGATATAATCTGAAATCCACACAAGAGTATTTGGGACTTGTGCCATTGATTATTTATTCAACCTCACTTTATTATTAAAAGATGTATGTTGCATAGTCTTCTTGATTTGCTATTATTTGTTAAACATATACTACCCTCCATTATGTAAAAATAAAACAAACTCAAACCTCCCAAGCATGATTTTCTCTTAAAATAAACTACATTATAGTCTAATCATCAATCATTTTACAGATTCCAATCATTTTACATTTTATAGACTACTTTCATAGTTTCTTAATTCCTACGACAAATAAATATTGAGTAGGATATGGCCAAGTTGCAGAGTAGGAAGAACTCAGGCTCACCTCCTCCCACGGGTCTACCAAAATTACGACTATTTACAGAACAACCATCTATGAGAACTATTTGAAAGCTGGCAGAAAACATTTTCCACCACTCATGATAAAAAGAAGGAACCACTATGAGATGGGTAAGAGGGACAGAGACACAATATAGTCAAGACCCACATGCACAGACAGATGACTCACAAACATAGAACCACAACTGCAGATATTCTCCTCAAGGAGCAAGTGTTCCAAGACCTACACTGGCCTCCCCAGCCCAGGAGTCCTGCACTGCAAAGACAAGTACCCAGGGCGTCTGGCTTAATGCATGTCTGCCTTTGTGTACACCAGAAGGGCTTGCATATGGGAGAGCCAGAGAGCTGCAGGAAACAGAGGCTCCGCTCTTAAAGGGTGTGCCCCAGACTTCACATACTCCAAGGCCTCACACAGAGACAGTAATTTGAAAAGACCTTGGGTCAGCTGCACTTGCTGATCTTGGGGAGCCTCCTGGAGAAGCAGGAGGCAACCAGGACTCCTCCTGGGCACAGAGAAGCAGACAGCAGCAGTTTGTAGAAGCTCGTGTACCACAAGGACACTGGTGCTGGCAGGAGCCATTTTGGAGTCCTCCCTCTAGCCTACTAGTGCTGGGGGCTTACCCACCCTACCACAGGGCTGAAAGCAACCTCACGGCAAGCCAGGCCCCACAGCCAGCCGCACCGGAACACTGCCGCACTGCACAGCAGGCTAGCAGCCACTCCATGAGAAAAGACCTGGCAACCAACGGGACTACGGGTCAGCCCTGCTGACAAGCACACCCACAGCAGCCATCCCATCACCACAGAAGGACCCGTGCAGCCCACATAGGCTGCACCCCTAGACATAGAGCTCTGACAAAAAGAGGGGTGTGTACTGCCAAGATGCATAGGACATCTCCTGTATAAGGCCGCTTCTCCAAGATCAGGAGATATAACTGACCTACATAATACATAGAAATAAACACAAAGAATTTGGCAAAAGGAGGAGACAGAGGAATATGTTCCAAACGAAGGAACAAGACAAACCCCTAGAAGAAGAACGAAGTGAAGTGGAGATAAGCACTATAGCCAGCGGCACCCTGATACCAAAACCAGACAAGGGATTGCAGAAAAAGAAAATTACAGGCCACTATTACTGATGAACATAGATGAAAAAATCCTCGACAAAATGCTAGCAAACAAAATTAAACAATACATTAAAAGTATCATATACCATAATGAAGTGGGATTTATCCCAGGGAGGCAAGGATAGTTCAGTATCTGAAAATCAATCAATGTGACATACCACACTAACAGGCTGAAGAATAAAAATCCTATGAGTATCACAATAAATGCAGAAAAACGTTTTGACAAAATTTAAAATCCACTTATGATAAAAACTTTCCACAAAGTGAGTATAGAGAGAATATACCTCTACATAGTAAAGGCCATAATGACAAAACCACAGCCAACATCATACTCAACAGAGAAAAGCTAAAAGCTTTTCCTCTAAGATCCGGAACAAGACAAGGATGCTCACTTTTATTCAACATAGTATTAGAAGTCCTAGCCACAGCAATTAGACAAAGCAAAAGAAATAAAAAGAATACACTTTGAAAGGGAAGAAGCAAAACTGTCACTGTTTGCAGATGATGTGATACTATATATAGAAAATTCTATAGATGCCACCAAAAAGCTATTAGAACTAATAAATGAATTTAGTAAAGTTGCAGCATACAAACTTAAAATATAGAAATATGTTGTGTTTCTGTACGCTAATAATGAACCAGCAGAAAGAGAAATTAAGAAAGCAATCCCATTTACAATTGCATCAAAAATAATATACCAAGGAATAAATGTAACCAAGAAGGTAAAAGACTTGTACTCAGAAAACTATAAGACATCGATGAAAGAAATTGAAGATGACACACATAAATGGAAAGATATATTGTGCTTGTGGACTGAAAGAATTAATAGTGTTAAAATGACCATGGTACCAAGGCAATCTACAGATTTAATGCAGTCCTAATTGAAATATCAATGGCCTTTTCAGAGAACTAAAACAAATAAGTCTAAAATTTGTTTGGAAACACAAAAGACCCCCTAATAGCAAAAAGCAATCTTGAGTAGGAAGGACAATGCCTGATGTATCACACTCCCTGGTTTTAAACTATACAAAGTTACAGTTATCAAAACGGTATGGTACTAGCACCAAAATAGACACATATATCAATGTAGCAGAATAGATAACACAGAATTGAACCCACACTTATATGATCAATTGATCTATGACAAAGAAGGTAAGACTATACAATGGGGAAAAGACAGACTCTTCAATAAATGATGTTGGGAAAACTGGACAGCTACATGAAAAAGAATCAAATTTGACAACTTTCTCACAACATATAGAAAGATAAACTCAAAATGGATTAAAGACTTAAATGTAAGACCTGAAACCATAAAACTCCCAGAAGAAAAGACAGGCAGTATGCTTTTCAACACTGGTCTTAGCAATATTTTTGGATATGTCTTCTCAGGCACGAGAAACAAAAGCAAAAATAAACAAGTTGGACTGCATCAAACTAAAAAGATTTTGTATAGTGAAGGAAACTATCAAAAAATGAAGAGGCAGCTTGCTGAATGGAAGAAGATTTTTGCAAATGATATATCCAATAAGGGATTAATATCCAAAATATGCAAAGAACTCGTACAACTCAACATCGAAAAAACAAACAACTCAATTAAAGAATAGGCAGAGGATATGAATAGATATTTTTTCAAAGAAGAGATACATGTATCTGGGATATCAAAAAGATAACAACTAACAAACATTGGCTAGGATGTGGAGAAAAGGGAGTCCTTGTGCACTGTCGGTGGGATGTAAATTGGTGCAGCCACTATGGAAGACAGTATGGAGTTTCCTCAAAAAATTAGAAATAGAACTGGCATATAATCCAGTAATTTCACTTGTGGGTATTTATCCAAAGAAAACAAAACACTTGCACTCCAGTGTTCATTGCAACATTCTTTACAATAGCCACTATATGGAAGCCACCTAAGTGTCCACTGATAGAAGTATGGATAAAGAAAATGTTTTACACACACACACACACACACACACACATACACACACAATGGAATGTTACTCAGCCATGGAAACATGAAATCTTGCTATTTGCAATGACATCAATGGATATAGAGGGTATTATGCCAAGTGAAATAAGTCAGACAGAGACAGACAGATGCCAGATTATCTCACTTGTATGTGGAATGTAAAAGCAAAACAAATAAACAAGCAAAAGCAACTTGTAGATACAAAGAACAAACAAGTGGTTGCCAGAAGGGAGAGAGTGAAGGGGTGGGCAAAATAGTTGAAGGAGATTAAGAGGTATAAATGTCGAATTATATAATAATTAAGTCACAAGGATGTAATATACAGCATAAGGAATAGTAATAACTTGGTACAGGGAAGACAGTTACTAGCTGTATCATGGTGATCATTTCACAATGTATGCAAATGTCAAATTATTATGTAGTGCACCTGAAAGGAACATAGTATTGTACATCAATGTGAACTGTATTTCTTTTTTTTTTTTTTAAAGCATATAAATAAGTAGATATTGAGCATCTGGGCCTCAGTTTCCTATCTGTAAGACGGAGACAAAACAATACCTACAAGTGCAAGATTGTTTTGACTTTGCATGAGATAAAATTTGTAGAGCACTTATAATAATTTTTATTTTTTATTTATTTATTTTTTAAGATTTGTATTGGAGTATAGTTGATTTACAATGTTGTGTTAGTTTCAGGTGTACAGCAAAATGAATCAGTTTTACATATTCGTGCATTCGCTCTTTTTTAGATTTTTTTCCCATATAGGTCATTACAGAGTGTTGAGTAGAGTTCCCTGTGCTATACAGTAGATTCTCATTAGTTACCTACTTTAAATATAGTAGTGAGTTTATGTCAATCGCAAACTCCCAATTTATCCCTCCCCACCCTTTCCCCCTCATAACTATAAGATTGTTTTCTATGTCTGTGACTCTATTTCTGTTTTGTAAATAAGTTCATTTGTACCATTTTTTTAGGTTCCACATATAAGTGATATCATATGATACTCGTCTTTCTCTGTCTGGCTTACTTCACTTAGTATGATAATCACTAGGTCCATCCATGTTGCTGCAAATGACATTATTTCATTCTTTTTTATGGCTGAGTAATATTCCATTGTATATATGTACCACATCTTCTTTATCCATTCCTCGGTTGATGAAAATTTAGGTTGCTTTCATGTCCTGGCTATTATAAATATTGATTTTTAGATCATTATTGTAAATAATGATTTTTAGATCATAGTAAACACTCTGTATGTTCGTGATTTTTCTCAACATTTATTCTGAACACAGAATTATTGCCAAGGTGGGGTGTGGTGCTGCAGATATTAAAAATCATAAATTGTGAATACTTTTCTCTGTGATACAGCTAGGAAGGGATACCAACCAATATGAAATAAGTAGGAATAAAGACCTGGAGCCAAATTATTATAACAAGATAAGGATCAACATCTGGGAGTGGGGAGTTAGTCTGAGTTGGTATATTTAGGAAAGTCCTATTAGAAGGGAGATATAAGACTCTTTCTGAGGGATAGGATGGATTGAAAAGAAAGGACAGGGACACTGCAGACCTGGTAGCACAAGATCAAAGACTTTATGTAGGGTGAATGGGGCATTTTTAGGATCAGAGGGGAGCCTTACTTGAGTAGAGACTGCATTGAGGGAGGGAGTACAGGCTAGGCTGGGAAGTACTGGGAGAGGAGATTCTTTGGATAGGCACGCTGTGAGACTATGCATGCCAGATTGAGGAATTTGGACTTGACCCTAAAGGCAGTGGAGAGCTACTAGAGAATTTTGAGCCAGAAAGAAACCAGATAATAATAGTCCTTTACAAAAGCTATTGTGTGAAATGAGAGACCCTAGAGGAAAGTGCAAAGATGAATACGTAAGTTAAGGCACAAAAGGATCAAGATTTAGATCTTAAAAATAATATTTGGGAATTAATAATGACCCATTTCTAAAAATTTCTTAGGCATATGTCTTTGAATCCACCCTGTAAATTAAATTACCATCCATATCTTACCAGTGAAGAACTTCAGGTAGAGAGAGTTTGAATGACAGAGTCACACTTAGTCTTATTCATTAAATATTTATTGAGTGCCTGCCATTTTCCAGGTTATATGTTATGGCTAGTGACGAAATTGAACCACAAACACAAACTCTAAGAAAAATTATACTGTGAGTGTAGACAATTGGGAAATGCTTGTAGAAAGAGTGATTGACTAAAAAGGAGAATGAATAAGCCACATTACTTATAATGCTTTGGAATGGTTTCATATCAAAAAATAACCAAGCATGCCGTTAGCCTTCTAATTCAACAAGTATGCACACTCTGTTCTTAGTTTTATCCACTTCGACCTACCACAGGTCAAGCATATCTGAATAGCCACTTGGGGGATACAGGAGTTTTCTGTTACTGTTTTAACAAATTTCCACAAACTGTGGCTTAAAATAATTCAGCGTATTATCTCAAAGTTTTGTAAGCCAGAAGTCTGATATGGAGCTCACGAGGGTAAAAACTAGGTGTTAACCAGGACTGCACTTCTTTCTGAGGGCTCCAGGGCAGAATCTGTTTCCTTGTTCATTCTGGTTGTTGGTAAAAATCAGTTCCTTGTGATTGTAAGACTGAGGAGCTGAAACCTGGCTGTCAGCTGAGGGCTGTTCCCAGTTTCTGGATGCTTATGGCCCCTTTCCTTCTATTTCAAAGAAATAGTGGTTTGACTCCTTCTCACACTTGGCATCTCTCCTGCCTCTTCTTCTACCACATCTCTCTGACTCTGACTAACCACTTTTTCTGTATTTAAGCGTTCATGGGATTACACTGGCCCATGTAGATAATCTGGAATAATCTCCCTATTTTAAGGTCATCTAATTAGTAAACTTAATCACAACTGCTAAGTCCCTTTTGACTATAACCTAACATATTCATGGGTTCTGGGAATAGGGTGGGGACATCCTTGGGGAGTCATTAGTCTGCCTTCTACAGAGTGAAATGAAGCAACAACATTTAATGGTTAAGACTAGGAGTAGATAGTTCTTTCATTCAGGATTGCTGAAGGCATGTTTCTTAACTTCATCTCCTTTTCCCATTCGTATACTCACTATACCATATTTGAGGAAGAAAAACCAGAGGTACATATTGCAAGAAATACTACTTTATTTAAATGTTGAGGCTTTACGGACCAGGCAAAATGTCCTTTATGTGTGAGGAGATTTGCATGTTCAGGTGATGCATTTGTTCATCTCAAGTATTTTCTACTGAATTCATGGCTTTTTACTGGCTACTGTGGATATATGCAAAGACAAACCCTTACTCTCAAGTTGGTGATGTGGAAGATGTGATTAAATGGGCAAATGAGTTACTACAGTTCAAAGAATCCCTTCCTACTATACGCTACCATAATGGAAGTACAATGCATTGTGGCGAATAGAGGATAAAAAGATTATCTTCCATCTGAGAAATCAGGGGTTAATTCATGGCATTCGGGTATGGAAGGATAGGCAGAGAAGGAAAGAGGCTTTTTGTTGGGGTAAGTTTGGCCAAACAAAGTTGAGAGCTGTGTATCTTTAAGTACTTGGAATTCCTTCAGACTGAAAAAAAAGGGGCTAGGTAAAAAGGTTTAATAGGATGAAAAATGAAGTGTTATATAGATTGGAAAAAAATACCTCAGTGGGTCACATTTGTCAGGAACAAGACTTTCAACTTTTTTTCCCATAGAGAATGGGGAAACAACAAAAGCATTTGAGCAGAACAAGGGCAAGAATAGCGCCAGGCATCAGGAAGTTCCTAACGAGTGAGATGGAGAGAAGTAAGAGCCTGGAAGCGGGGAGACCTGCCAGAAAGCACTTATAGCAGGTCAGGAGAGAGATAATGAATGACTTCCTAATGAGAGTGGAGATGGTATGAACTTAAGAGAAAATGAGAAGGACATTGAGGACGTAGAAAAAAAAGGAATGTGGCAGTGATTAGTGGTGAAACAGAGGGAGAGAAATGTTAAGTCCAAGATAGTTCTAAAGTTTAGAGCCTGGACAGGAGGCTCTAGGAGAATAAAGAAGGAAATCAGGAGGAGGAAAAGTTGGGTAGAAGCGTGAAGAAGGTGAGATTGGTTTGACCTGTGAATCCAGAGAAGCTGATAGAAAATTCAAGTGATGTTTGATATAAGGGAAAGTTCCAGCACAGATGAGAGGAGGGCCAAGGAGAAGAATATCTACACTTATGGGGTGAGAACAAACTGATGATCAAAGAAAATGGAGAAGATTCATGGTGAGTACAATGGCATGTGAGGTTTTCAGAAAAGAATCTTATCCAAGATGCTGGGAAGACACTGAAGAGAAAAGCAGACATTGTAGGCAGACACCCACCTCCATTCCACATTTATGACTCCCCTTGTCTTTGGCAGGAGACTTTGGAGAGGAGCGAATCAAGGTGTCTGATCAATTTAAAGGATGAGTTTTTGATGCTGTTGAGTAAGCATTCTGAGAGTAGAATTTAACTTAACAAAAGGGGGAAAACCCATGGAATATGACAATGTTGGCAAGTTGTCTAAAGCCAGTTTGGGTGAGATGGAAGATTTTAACTCCTGAATTTTATTTACTTTTAAAAACATCATTTTAAACTTCTGAATAAGATAAGTACATTTACTGTTGTTGTTTTAGACTAGAAATTCTAGCAGTAGGATTCATATGCATGTGAATCTCCAATGTATATCCTATTATTAAATAACTTGAATTGTACATATGGTTTCTTATGAGTGTAAAATGCCCAGTCCTGAATATTAACTGACAAGGCTATTGATTTGCCCACAGCATCCCAGCTGAGAGGACAGGAAGGACATTTTCTGATTTCTACCAGAGGCACCACCTGAGCAACAGGATTCAGAGATCCTCTGGTGTCCGACCGAAGAGTGGTCTTTGGGAATTAGTGAGCGTGAAAGGAATGTGCTGTGAGCCTCCGTCTCCTGTTTATCTGGGAGGGAAGGGCAGATAGTGAGCTTGACAGTGAAATTCTAACCCTGAAAACTGATGAGATGCCAGCATTTTCCTGCCTCGCTGGGGCTGCCAAGGTATCTCTTCTTACTTCATAGGGGAGTGACTGGTATTTGAGCCCTGATAACAGCAATCTTGGTGGGGGGGACTGAGTCAGGGAGGAGATTCCAGAAAAGCAAATGGCTGAGGAAAGAGCAGGGGCCTGTGTGAGGACAGAGGTGCAGGACCTGGCTTCAGCTGCCACCGCGCAGGCAGGAGGGCAGGGCACCAAGGGGGGACGGCAAGAACATTCTTGTAGAGGATGACCAAGCACTTACATTTTTAAATAGGAGTGGTGAAGAGAAGAAGGAATTATGTTTGGTCTCTGGCCTAGAATCACACTGAACTTTGCTGAAGAATTTTTCATGTCACTGATGGTCAGCTGGGGCAGAGAGCCTGGGTTATGGAAATCCTGTCTGAACAGTTGCCTCTTGAAAATCAGATCTACATTCAATAATCCCAATGGGATAACCAAAAGGAAAGATTATACATTAGCCTAAGATTTCTCAGAACACCATCTGTATACTACGTGGACTTTTCACAGGCAGTTGTATTTCTGTCCTTAGTAACTAAACACCACAGAACACTCTATGGTGACCAATCCTTAATTAGACCCTAAAAATTAAATTAAAAAGCTGTCTACCTTTTCCTCTTGGATTAGAGTGAACGCAAATCTGTATGGGAGGAAACACCAAGACAGAAGAGAGTGCAGGTTGCCATCCTAAAAATCAGCACAATATTTGGTGAATGTGTTTCTAAATTCTAGCTTCATTTGTCATATTTAGATGAATTTTAAAGAAGTTGTAAACTTGTTAGGCCCTCAGCAAGGGATACAATAGCACTGTGTACACAAACGGCAGCAAGAAGGAGAAGCAAAGGCTGGTGGGAGTAAGATATGGCATGGGCTCAGAGGATTTCCAACTGGCTCGGTGAGACCACAGTGCCAGCTTTGAGGCTGAACAAATTTAAATCTTGTGTCATCATAAATACTTTAATGATGGAAAATCAGCTTTAGCAATGGTATCTGCTCCAGGGAGGCACATTTATTATCTTTCTGAGTAATACTAAAACTCATCCTCTGACGACACCATAGTGTTCTTAGACAAGACGTACAGTGCGTTTGTACATCCTCACCCTCCTTCCTTTCAAAAGTCCCCCAATGAGCCTGCTACGTTCTACTGAGTTGGGTATTTAGTCATTATTTCTTTCCCTAATCACTTTCCAGAGTTCCTTGCCTTCTTTTGCTGTTAACTTTTTGGCTGCAAGTGTCTGGATTTCCCTGGCAGAGGGTTTGGCAGATGTCAAATACCCATGCATTACATAAGCATTGGATGGGTTCATGGCTTCATTCTCCAAAATATCTCAGAGGCAGAAGGCATTTGCTTTTAAGATGCTAGTCTGCTGAAATTAAGAGGCAATGTTGTTGCCCTGAAAGATTTGTAATGAAGACAGAGAAGTGGAGTCAAATTGCTTATATATAGCAATTACATTTTTATTATGCTCATTCATTTGCTCACACTGATAATGTTCAACTCCACAGTTTGTGCTGAATTTCTGGTGATCTGCACCCATTTCTCCAAAAGGCTTGGGAAACATCCCCTGTTTTCTATGAAACTCAAGCCCAGGTTCAGACATGGTTTAGCCACCAATCAGGCTTAGCACTATGTTAGTTGTTTATATCTCCCAGTGTCAGTATAACACACCAAGAAAGCCATTGCTTAGACAATTACTCTCTTTTTAGGACTAGATTAGATTAGAAATGCTTGTACTCAAAGAAGCACTGAGGATGGAGCGTGAGTTTAGTCGGTTGCCCAGTTAAAGATGTTAGACATGTCTTGGTCTACACTTGTGGTATCCCTCTATCGACTATATTTGTAATACTTTCTTCTCAAAAATATGCAAAACAGATATCGCATACATTTAACTGCTTTACCAAAGAAAATGAGAATTTTATTTAACTGAGAAGAAAAAAGGAGAATTTAAATGATCCTTAAGAGGGAAAAGCATATTTTGTTTGTGGATTGGTGTGGGCTGCTAAATTAATTTTAAAATGATTATAATAATTTCTATTGTATATTGAGCATTTACCCTCTGCCAGGTATCATGCTTAAGACCTTTGTGTGCACACCATCTGAGGATCCTATGTGTTTCATGTCATTGAATTCTTATGATGATCATGAACTAAGTAGCATTATTATTTTCATTCTACATATGAGGAAACTGGGGTCTGAGAGAAGACTTGACCGAGTAAAGCCAGGACCCTTCACCTCCAGAGCCTGCCTGCTTACACCTTAGTTTGGCTGCTTTAGAAGAAAATTACTTAGAAGATACAAAGCAATATGTAAGGATAATTAAGTGTGTGTGCTCCTTGGTGAAAATGAGTTTAGAAACTTACTAGTGGGTAAAGTATCTTATTATTAAAGATATTGTCAGGGGCTTCCCTGGTGGCACAGTGGTTGAGAGTCCGCCTGCCGATGCAGGGGACACGGGTTCATGCCCCGGTCCGGGAGGATCCCACGTGCCGCAGAGCTTCTGGGCCCGTGAGCCATGGCGGCTGAGCCTGCGCGTCCGGAGCCTGTGCTCCGCAATGGGAGAGGCCACAGCAGTGAGAGGCCCACATACCAGAAAAAAAAAAAAAAGATATTGTCAGGCCATTTCTTTCCTGTGCAGCGAGGAAGGTGTTCAAGAAATAAATATTTCTTTTCATCCCATGCCTGGATTCTTTCCTCATCGTTCCAAGAAGTGTAATATCCTGTTTCTCTGAGCTGGAGAAAGGGAATTGTGGTTGGCAAGCTGACAGCCAGGTGACTAGTGGGATGTAGTGGCTGCTACGTTTCAGGTGACTCCTGCATCGCCATGATGGTAGCAAAGAATCCCCCAGTAAACTTCCCGCTCCACGTGATGTGAAGGTCCTAGCTCTGTCTCTTTGCTCACTGGGTCCTTTTGTTTGCCTGGGAGCATAGCTGGAACTCTCCCCAGAAAGTGCAGAATCACAGTGTCACTTTCTCTTTGATTCTAGTTTCCACAGGTGGGTCTTATTTTGTTTGAAATAGATGTATTCCTGAAAAGTTGAGGATAATCACGTTTGAGCTTATTGATTTGTAATTGAAATGTAATGTGGTGATGCCACTGTTTCCATTTGTCTTCTTAGCATTGTTAAATTATAAAATTGCAGGGAACTTAATAGCTACAGATATTAAGATATTTGAAGGAACCAAGGAACGCTATGGTCATTGCTTTTCTGTGAACTTCTTGAAAGGTGAATAACCTCTCTCTTTTTTTTTAAAGCTCTTCTTTCACTTAGTAAGATATCTCAAAACAGAATGTATCTCTGTATTAGGCTTCCAGACAATAGTAACTAGTACATTTTCACATACCAACTGTAAAGTTGGACATTTATTCATTTTCCCTAGTTCTCAGTTTCCTCATTGTAAGGGAGTAGGACATATTAGTCACAAGATTGTTGAGTGGATTTCTTGTACTGCAGTGTGCTCAGTACTGGCCCATGGTGGGGACCCAATAAGTGATAGTTGTTTTGTTTTTTTTTAACATCTTTATTGGAGTATAATTGCTTTACAATGGAGATGCAAGAGGGAGGAGATATGGGGATATATGTATATGTATAGCTGATTCACTTTGTTATAAGTGATAGTTTTTAATAGCAATCAGTTTGAAATCCAGAAAGTTCTGCCTGAGAGTAGAGCTCTTTGATTTTAGTCTCAGTTCCAGCACCTACTAACTATCTCTGTGACCACTGTTACTTCATTTCTAAAATGGGAGTGAGAGTTTACTTGTCCAAAATTTAAAGGACTGGACCAAAATATCTTTAGAGGTTTGTTCTAGGTCTAAAATTAGCATCTATAACCCCTAGAAAAGGCTTAATTCAATCAAACAGTTTAACTTGGGAACTAGTAATAACCAGTTGCTTGAGTAAACCTAGCACTTGTTTCTTCATTGTTTTATATCGTCTTGTAGTTACCACTGCCATTAAAGAGAAAGGGGATGGGCTGATTTCATGCGGGCTCATACACATGGATAATCCTTTTCTGTTTTATGTCAGTGGCATTTTTCCTAAGACCTTCATTCCTTTCAAATTCACCATACTTCTTCTTTTTCTTACCTTTTTGTTTTTGTTTTTTTTTCCCACCAAGAGGGCTGACTTAAAAAATGAGTTCAGCAGCTCAGCATATTTCAGAGTTGTGATTAATTCTGGGTGCTTGCTCATTTATTAAAAGCTCCAATTTCTCTCTCATCATCCTTTCCTCCTGATAGATTTGCCCTCCTAATACTCTTTAACCCTTTGGGTTTACCTTATCTCCCTTGGCACTTTTGCTTCTCTTATCTCTAACCTGTTAGACTTAACTGATGTAATTTGTTTTCCTTGGGTTTCCTCCTCCTCTGTAAAGACATGAATACTCACTCTAAATATTTCTCACCTCCTGCATTAGTCTTTGTCAGCTGAATCCTAATCTACCCCACTTTTCATGAAAGTTCATAGCCACGTCCAGACTCTTCTCTGTATTCTCACTCCTCTTCGCAGAGTGTCATATTATACTCAGCAAACCTAACTCCTGCAAATTTCTTTTAGATGCTGTTTCTCATTTTCTGATATGAAATTTGTCTTGGTAGCAGGTTTTCAGCAGAATAGTCCATTTCAGCTTTGAGCAAATATTCTCCCAAATGACTTGACCTGTACCTTGCTGAGCTGGCTAGACTTGGGATACGTTGTATGCGTAGTTTCTGGTCTCCCCCGTAGTCTGGTCTTGGGTAGGTCTCTATGTCTCTATGGTCTTCAGTATAATGCCAGATTGGATATATCATCATTTTCCAGACCTAAACGTCCTTGAAGACAACAGTCAGGTTCTAAGGGCATTTCTGAATTTTATTTCTAAGATTGCATAATCTCAAGTTTCCTTGCCTTGGGTTAGTAATTATTTCAAGTTATTGTGGGGTGAAGATCTTGGATCAGAAGCTCAGACTATATATGTATCCATATTTATATGGATCTTAGATGAAGAACATTGGCAGATATAGTTAATTATATTTAACATATTCAGTTCAATTGAACAATTTTTTCCAAAGCCATGGTCCACAGCTGAGATGTGGGAGAGGAGATAAAAGGAGTCTTGGCTGCAGGAGCACTTGGGAACTGCGGAACTGCAGGGCCCCAGAGATCTCTGCTGGTTCTTTGGTTGCAATGAGTACATGGCTCATTTGGGGTGGGAATCTATCTACCGAGGAAGCTCTCAGGTCTCAGGGTCTTGACTCTAGTTCAATGGTGGGATGGAAGCAGGAGATTTTGCTCTAAGAAAGGGTCAATGGTCATTTTCTGCTTTCACAGTGGGTTTGACTTCCCACAGGGCAGTGCATCCTTGAGAATTCATTTAATATATATGAAGCAAATGTTGCTTCAAGCACACTTTTACACTGTCCTTTATTTCAGTCTTCAAGCTACCAGAAAAGCAACCCAGGGAGAAAGTTTTCTCTCTGTAGGTTCTGTTGATTAGGGTGACAATAATTTGATAAGTTACAAGGTAACCGCAGAATCTGACATGAGTTACAGGCCTAGAATTCAGTGCCATTTGGTTTCTCAGGAAATCTCAAAATTATTGGGTAAGAACCTTTGACTCATCTGGAGAATGAGGTGTCATAGATCGTATAAAACAGCCTGTATAAACCTTCGTATCATGGAGTTAGAAAAGAAGGCAGAGCAAAAAAGATGATCACATTCCCCATTTTAAAGTTGTTAGGTAACTGGAATAAATGATCGGATAACAATCTAACTGGTGATGTATGTATAGCATATGTGCAACATAAAGCTAAAATTCTAAATGATAATTACGTGACATAGAAAGTCATTGCATTAACATGAGAATGATAGCTTGCTCTATGACATAATTTCCAAACATATCCATGAAAATTAAAGGAGATGTATGGCAATGTTACAGTGAATAGAAACACAATTTAAAGTTAAAAATAAGGTATTCATTTAAATACCTATTGCCATACACAGAGGTTGAGAGTAAGGCAGGCCCTGTAAAGAGAATGCCTGGGTACAGATCCTAGCTACATGACTTACGAGTCGATGACCTTGGATGGCTTAGCTATCATTCTGTGCCTCTGTTTTCTCATATGGTAAAATGTGGAATATATTGGCAGTAGTGCCCACTTCATAGATTTGTTAGATTAAATGATAAACACGTATAAAGCACTTAGAACAGTACCTGGCACAGAGTGCACATTCAATAAATATTGCTGTGCTAACTAAGGCTGTGTACGTCTTTGAACAATCAGAAGAACTACAGAAGATCCATGGATGAAATAAAAGTTCTTAGGAATAACTGAAGAAAGATGACCTGTTTCTGTGGACAAAACCAGTCTCCCCAGGCAATTATAATTGAAAATTATTTGAAAGTGTTAAACAACCAATATTTTGTTAGATTAACCAATACATTTGACTTAATATAGAGAGAGATTTTAATATTGAACCAACTTAGTTTGGAATCATTTAGCTCTTCCCCACAACAAGCAACATATGAAACACCACCATATGACAGACACACATGAAATACAATAGTCAAAATAAAACTAAGATCTGATGTTACTGAGCCAAAAATAAACAGGCTAAGAAAATATATAGACATCAAAGTTTTCATGTACAGACATGATTTCCCTACAGTGATTTTGTAGGCAGTGAATATGCCCTTTTTAATTAGGATATTGTATGTGATTATGATCATCTCACTAATTAGTCATGCAAATGGAGTGTTTTAACTTTTTATTTTTTTTTTGATGTATAGTTGATTAACAATGTGTTAGTTTCAGGTGTACAGCGAAGTGATTCAGTTATACATATACATATATCTATTCTTTTTCAAATTCTTTTCCCATTTAGGTTGTTACATAATATTGAGCCGAGTTTCCTGTCCTTGTTGGTTATCCATTTCAAATATAGCAGTGTGTACATGTCAGTCCCAAACTCCCTAGCCATCGTTGTTCATCACTATGGCTTAGTGTCTGGAATTATGATTTGTCCTGCATGTTTCTATTGCTGTCTTGGATCCCTAAAAACAGTACGCCTTGAATCATGGTGGTCTTCTTCATTTAAGGTTTATATCCGACAGATAGGTAATACTTATTCATTCATTCACTCAACATATGAACACCCACTATGTGCCAGGCAGATGGGAATATTGTAATGTGTTTGTGCATAAGACAGACATTCTCCATACTTATAGGTCTTACAATTAAAGAAGAAGACAGACATATCAAAATTTTATAAGCAACTGGATAATTGTAATGCAGATATGTGCTATGATGGAAAAGTCCAGGTGTCGTGAGGTTTATATTCATAGAGGTGGGAAAGGCTTCACTAAATAAGTGACATTAAACTGAGCCCTGAAAGAGAATGAGGAGTTAGTGAGGTGAAGGGTGCAGATCAGGGAGGGAGAGGAGGAGAGACAAGCATCTCAGGAAAGGGAATAGCATGTGTGAAGGAGCTGCAGTAAGAAGGAACCACAAAGCCATCATGGCTGACGTGAAGTGAGTCGTGGGGAAAGTGGCTCAAGGTGAGGCCTTGAGGGCCATGTTAAGAATTCTAAACTGTTCTAGAGGCAATGGCAGCTATGATGAGTTCTAAGTGGAGCTGGTCATTATCAGGCTATTGGTTTATAGGGGTCACCTGGCTGTCAAGACCGATGAGAGGGCATGGCAAGAGATGAACTAGGGAAAGAAGTGAAGAGGCTGTTTCTGAAGACCAAGACCAAGATTTTGGGGGTTGACTGGATGTAGAGGTAAAAAGAAAGGGAGGTATCAGGTTGACCAGCTTTCTTTATGAGTCTGAGGGGTGGTGTTGCCATTTACTGAGATGGGGAATGTTGGTGCAGATGGAGGTTTGGAGGGATAATCAAGGGTTCCATATAAATATGCTGGACATCTAGATCCCAAGTGGAGCTGTAGAGTGGACATCTAGATCTCCACAGAGGGTCTAGATCTCCATAGAGGTGGATGAATGCCCAGATAGGCTAAGGTCTGAAATGTCCACTGGAATTAGTTACTTTGAAATGCAAAAAAAACTGCAGTGAGGTATCACCTCACACTGGTCAGAATGACCATCATCACAAAATCTACAAACAATAAATGACAGAGAGGGTGTGGAGAAAAGGGAACCCTCCTGCACTGTTGGTGGGAATGTAAATTGGTACAACCATTGCAGAGAACAGTATGGAGGTTCCTTAAAAAACTAAACGTAGAGCTAACATAGGATCCTGCAATCCCACTCCTGGGCTTATACCTTGCAGCACTATTTACAATAGCCAGGACATGGAAGCAACCTAAATGTCCATCGACAGAGGAATGGATAAAGAAGATGTGGTACATATATACAATGGGATATTACTCAGCCATAAAAAAGAATAAAATAATGCCATTGGCAGCAACATGGATGGACCTAGAAACTGTCATACTGAGTGAAGTAAGGCAGACAGAGAAAGACAAATATCATATGATATCATTTATATGTAGAACCTAAAACAATGGTACAAGTGAACTTATTTACAAAACAGAAACAGTGCCACAGACATAGAAAACAAACCTATGGTTACCGGGGGGGAAAGGGGAGGAGAGATAAATTGGGAGACTGGGATTAGCATATACACACTACTATATATGAAATAGATAACTAATAAGGACTACTGTATAGCAGAGTGACCTCTACTCAATACTCTCTAATGGCCCACATGGGAAAAAAATCTTAAAAAGAGTGTATATATGTATATGTATAACTGATTCACTTTGCTGTACACCTGAAACCAACACAATACTGTAAATCAACTATACTCCACAAAAATTAAATAAATAAAGTACTAAAGGCTCTGACCAGAGAATTTTTTTTGGAAAAGGTGGTTTGACAAAATTGACAGGGTATGATAATTGAAGCTAATCATGACTTTATTATTTGTGAAAAGATTCACGATGAGATAATTTTTAAAGAGTGAGAAAGGAAAACTAAAGTCCCCTTTCTACAGTTGCCCTTTTGCAAGGTCTGGGGTGAATGCTCATATTTCTCTTCTCTTTTTGTAAAACATGTTTATTCCAAACAATTTATTTTGCAGGTAATTCTAAACTCTAAAGGTGCAGGCCTAGGATGACTTAAACCGCACTCTTTTATTCCCTGTTACATTGCCATTTAATTGCTGCCTTGCTGCTTCTTAAGTGAAAGTTATATCTTCCAGGTTTGAGGGTCGGGTTATTGGCTTCCATTTATTTACTGGGGTTTCAAAACAAAATACAGGGCATGTACCTAGATGGCTTAAGTAAGCTAATGTAGGGAACTGTGATGTTGGCCAATGCTCCCTCCCATGTCCCTCTAAGGGTCCATGGATTCTCAGCGTCAGGTGTTTCCTGACATCATGATGAAATGTGGGCCTCCCCCAGGTTGCTAGATCTCTCAGTTTAAAAAGAGGAGCCAGATATCTGCATTTTCATGTGAACTCTGATTTTCAACATATTTGCAACTAATTTTTTTTTTTCTCAAAACCCTTAAAGCCAAAAACAAAAACAAGTCTGGGAGCCATCTGGCGGATGGACGGCCCCGTTGCTCATCCTGTTTTAGTATTTCCATACAGCATCTCATTTATTGCTCTAAAGAGAGGTTACACATCAGTACAATCATCCCACGCTCTGCCAGTGGGTAACATTCAGCGCTCAGTCTCTTAAAATGTTGGAAGTTTTTGATAACTGTGTAAAACAAACCTCGTCACATTCCTCTGTAATCAGGAATTTTACTCTGCTGAAAACGCCTGGGTGATGATGAAGCCTCAATGCCCCTACAATCCATCTCTTCTGGGGCTGACTATCACAGCGCCTCTGCAGACGGCCACGGCTCCCCGGCGGCACTCGTCCGCATCTCCGCGGTGTCCCCGCCCGTCTGGAGTCCCGGGAGCAGGGATGCTCTCCTTTACCTGGGATGCAGCGTCGAGGCAGTTTCTTCCAAAAGCCTATAAAACAGATGGTGAGGTTTTTAAACAATATAGTGTTTTCAGACTAAAAGAGAAATTGCATAGCACAACTCTTGTTTGGGCCAATTTGGAAAAAGTGCTTTCACCTTTTCCTCTCCTGACCGTCTCTGCCTCACCATGAGCTCTGGTTGTGGTCCTCTTCACGTGTTAGGAAAGCGGTGATAAAACTGTATATCTTACAACCTACCAGCACTTGACTGGTACTCCAGGGGGTCACGGAATAAATAGGTGTTTGATTAAATGTGTGTCTGAAAACATTGGGAGCCTTTGAAAGATAGTGTCAGAGGGCCGGGCCCGTGCTTCTCGGGAAGCTGGTTGTAACAGGCCATGTACTTTCTCCTTTCATCAACTTTCTTTAACGGCTTGATAACATTTCTAGAAGTCCATCTAGGGGAACGGTGTGAGTGAGGATTTGCACAAAATCAAGGCTATTTCCCCTCCCTTTCTGAAGATGATGTCTCTCAATTAGAGAGCAAAGCAGGAAAGGATGCCTGAGTCATTGTCTCCAAAGCTAGTAAAACTAACCTCTGAAGAAAAAAAAAAAACACTTCGTTGGAAATGCTCACAACTTAGTCACTCTGTTAAAACATAATTGACAAAACCTCTTTTCCTTTCAGGTCTCGCCTGAAACAACAGTTAAATCCATGAATCAAGCTGAAGGCTTTCTCCCCAGTTTGTTGGACGTAATGGGGTCATTGCCCAGACTGTCATTAAACTGTTTCCATTCTGATGATTGATTCTAAAGGTCTTAAGGTGGATCCAGAACTCCTCTGGACAAGCCTTTGAATCATCTGTCCACCCAACGCACAATGTTGCCAACAACAGTGATTTATCTTTTAAAAGAGAAGCAATGATTTTCCTGTTAAACAAAAAGCTCAGCTTGGAATCAAAAGATCTGGGTTGGAAATCTGGCTCTACTCCTTATTCACTGTGTGTCCTTGGGCTCCTTATCTAACCTTTATGAGTCTGTTTTCTTACTCATATAATTGGGACAATAATTCCTAACAACAGGATTGTTGTCTGAATTAAATGAGGTAATACATTCATTGATTCATTCATTTATATGCCAAACAAACAATATTTCTCAGTGTAAGTTGGCACCATTTGATCTTAATGAGTAACATAAGTTACAAAAAGGAAAAAGATGATTATTTACTTCAGTTCCTTTCCATTTGAATAGATTCCATCAGTACTGTAAGGAATGTCCTTCCTTAAGAGTTATCCCCTCTTTCTTGAGGCTCCATGCTCCTGCCTTTCATTTGCTCTAAGTGCTTAATCTGTTTTTTAATCTTAAAACTACCAGTACGTATCAAATTAGTTTTTATATTCTCTGGAGATGTATTCCCTTTAAAGATATATTTTCCTTCATTTTCAGGGAAGTTGCGTCAGTACGTCCTTTGGAGGGTCTTCCCTCTCCTGTGCCCAAGCCTGTCTTAGGGATGAGTTGTGCCATCATTCATGGACCTGTGAGGGTGGACACAGGCTCACCTGTGTTTGGTTTGTTTATTTGTGTGTTTTTAATCCTCAAACTCTCCTCTTAATCAGCATCTTTTATTTTTGTTATTTAAAAAATCTGTGGAGCCATTCACCGATGGATCCCAAATCTATACAACCTTTTGGCTGTGGAGAAAGACCTGAAAAATGAATTCAAAACAGTGACTATGTTCAAAGTTAGGGATTGTTATCAAAAGTAGAGGAAAAGAAGAAATATCCTTTCTGCCTTTCTTTCACGGCACATTTCTCCCCAGGGATTCTCTGATGTGTGGTGACATGTTCAGGACACATCACAGATGCGTCCAAACACCATTCATGGCAAAAGAGGAGGAAGAACTGAACAGTATGTTTTCACCTCTGCTATCCCTCCCCTGAAAGAACCTATCTGTAATTTCTGCATTAGTCAGAGGAATTTTTTTCATGTTTACTTTCAGGACACGGCAGAAATAATACAGTGTGTTTTTTTTTAAACAAACAAACAAACCACTTTGCTGTCAATAACTGTCTAACCTTTTGGGAACCACAGAAGCACATGAACATTTATTGAGAACCAATTATGTACAAGGTATTGTACTATGGAAAATATAAAGATAATAGGTGCCTGTCTTCAAGCAACTTATGGTCTTCTTGGGCAGATATAAAACATACCATATATAAAACTGTCATCCAAGGTAGTGGGTAGCACATGACATCTGAATTCTATGAAGGTGCTATGGTAGGGGATATATTGCCTCTGGTAGAGAGGTTATTGTAAACATCTGGGAGGAAAGAGCCCTGAGGATTGGTAAGAGTTTGATGGTCAGAGATAAATAGCTATTCCAGGTAAAATAATAGAATTATATGGGTAGAGCTTAATGACTGAATGAATAACAAAATGAGTAAGTTTTTTTTTTTTTTTTTTTTTTTTTTTTTGCGGTACGCGGGCCTCTCACTGTTGTGGCTTCTCCCGATGCGGAGCACAGGCTCCGGACGCGCAGGCTCAGCGGCCATGGCTCACAGGCCCAGTCGCTCCGCGGCATGTGGGATCCTCCCGGACCGGGGCACGAACCTGTGTCCCCTGCATCGGCAGGCGGACTCTCAACCACTGCGCCACCAGGGAAGCCCATTGAATAAGTTTTGAATAGCTAAAAAATTGAATTTAATATAAATGCTAGGAGACAATTTAGTGTGGCTGCTATAATTTAAATTTTTAAATTTCAGGGGAATTCCTACCCAACCATGATGATGTAAAGAGCGCATACTACAAAATGCACAAATACAAACAAATGTTAGATGATGCAATCCAGATGGTCAACCCTGGCCTCAACTGCTTGTGGTCCTTGGATAAGAAGAAGTCAAAAATCAATGCCCAGAACTCTGAAATTTAGCCAAATTCCCTCTAAAATGTTTGCTATCTCAGGGTTGCTCTGGGGTCAAAGGAATTTTTGATTCTGGACATTTCATCACAAAATAATTTAGCTCATATCCACAGTCCATGCTGGGTTTAAGTTTCACAAACCCTGAGGGAGATATATCCGGTGGGAGAAGATCTGTGTCATCCCTGGCAATTTTCTTTTGGATGGAGAATACTCCTCTAACAAGGTTGTCAGGCACCAACCCCATGGAGCAGTGCCTTGTGCAGGAGGATTAATTGGCAAAGCAAGGATTCACAGCTATCAGAATCACTGCCATTTATTGTAGGCTGCCCAAGTGCCGGGCACTGTGCATCCACTCTGCATACACTGTCGTGTTTGCTCCTTGTGGCAGTTCTGGGGGAGCTACTGCCACACACAGTGTGTTTTTTACGTATTAAAACACAAAGGATGAGAAAGATCAGAAAGCCTGTCTAGGGTCTTAACAGATTCAAACCCACAAAGCCTGTGTTCTATCCATTTGGGATTGTGACAATTCTAAATAGTACATTATTTGAGAGTTAGTCACACTTGCTAAAGGAAAGCCTTACTGTTAAGCAAACGAGCAAATCAACCAATCAATAAATTGACCCTATTAACAAAAGCATGCTTGGGAAATACTTTCAAGACCTGAAACAATGAATTAAGGGAGAAGTTACTTTTCCTTCTCTGCTGGTGTTTGCAGTGACACAGGAGAAAACTACACACCTACCCCAGAGCTTTGCCAAATTCCTCAGGCAGGTTGGCAGATAGGCTAGGTTTTATTTGTAAATATTGTAATTTGAGGAGATTTATTTTCTAAATGCTTTCTATTAAAGGTCCCAAATTCTAAAGTGAAGGTGAAGAAAGAGGAAGAGGAGAAGGAAGAGAACAAAATCATATTGGTTAGTTACCTGATAGCTTTTGAAATTCCCTAGTTTTACCAATAAATATTTTCCTAGTCATTTGTTTTCCTCTTCTAATGTCCCAATTGTTAAGAAAGAAATTTGAAATAAAATGTTAATTTTCCCCTGAAATTTCTCAACTCAATACTTATTTCCAAAGGAGTGAAGCACTGAATCATCATCAATTATCATCATCAATTATCTCACATACTGTTTATTAAATGATCTCGGGTGGCTTATTAAAGTCAAGCATCAGATGTAAGTGTAATTCATCAGACTGATGAATCCTAGTTTTCAGCTCAACACACTGAGCTGAGTATATAGTATTCAATAGACAATAACATATATACAGTAAATAATGACAATACTGAATTCCAAGGCTTTTTACTTGGTCTTGAGCCTTAAGGCTATTCTCCAATTATACAATTTTTCTCTTCTCTTCAGAGTATGCTTGATCAGCTATAGATGCTGACGTTTCCTTCCATTTTAAATATTGAGTCATCTTTATGTATTGATATATGCACATACCATTTCTAAAGTGTTGGCTGCAGTTGCAATGCATTTGGTGGGGAAAAGTAAACTCTGCGTGTATCATTCTCCATTTCTCAAGAAGACAGCATAATGTTTCGAATAGGAACTGATGCCCAGCAAATGTCCTGTATTCATTTTTGTGCTTGACCTTGTCATTATAGAAGTCACCTCGCCACATGAAGACATTGCTAGCACAGAGCTCGAATAATTCCCACTTTAACCAAATATTCAAATAAAACATATCTGCATTCAGAATTCTATGAATTAATGACAATACTCATTTAAAAAAAAAACTCAAAAGGGTAATAAATAATTAAATCTAATAGAAAACTACCCAACTTTTCTTAGGGAAAAAGATCAATGCCCAGAACTCAATGCCCACCTCTTCTAAGCCCTATAGATATAGCACTTGAACATCCAAAGGCAGAATTGAGGTATTACATGCTAAATATTTTTTTTCTAAAAAAACAATTCGGGAACAACAAGATATATTTTTATGTCAATAATAATTTTTTTCATGCTTACATGTGTATTTAACAGGTATCTGAGCTCTTTGGCCAAGACCAGGGAACTATGGGTCATAAGCAAAGTATGTGTTGGATGAGCAAACTCAAACTGCCAAAAGGTATTTCCATGGACTTGAAAAACATTTTTGAGGGGAACATTCAGAAATTTAGCTCATTTGGACCAGATCTTTTTGATTTTCAGTTTCCTTTTTTTCCAAGTCATGGAATAAATTCTTTGATGGAACATACCAGGTTTGCACAGGCTAATGAAAAAGCCACATATACTTTTTTTTTTTTTTTTTGAGGCAAAACTCCTGGTAATGTTGTTCAAAGAAGACAAGAGCCTTGCAATTAGGTTCATTAATGTAGCTTAGGGTCTGGTTTCCTTTACTCCATGGCTTCCAAAGGAAGATCGATCTCTATCCTTGTCTAGTAAAAGTATCAGTTTATAATGAAAGCATAACTCTTTGATGTATTTCTTTGTAGAATTTGCTCTCAGAAACTTTTGATGCTTTGCTCTATCTCCTCCTATTAGGGCTTTTAGCTAACCCCCAAAAGTCACCCACTAAAGCAGACACTCTGAAGTCCCACTGGGCTCCCATCAGTCCAGTAGAGAGGGCTGACATGACATATTAGTCTTAAATCTAAAACATATGTTTGGAAAATGCCTAGTTTCCTGGCAATAATTAAGAATGCGACTGGCAGATTGGCAGCCACATAAAACAATCGTTAGTAAACCCTATATTTATTATGTTCCCATTTTATGGAAATGAAACCCACATTACAAATATGTATAGGAAACTGGACCCAAAATGGTGCACAGGTAGAATTAATTATGATGAAGATGAAAAGAACATCGGTAGTTTTTACTAATTCGCTTTCTTTATCCCAGAAAAGGTCTCCCCCAAAAGGAGCCACATCAAAACATTTTAAAATTTCTTTCTATTAACTTATACAATAAATAATGACATCTTGGATAAATTTCCTCATCAGCACTCATCTGTCAGTGTGTCTCACTAAAGAGTTCTGGTGTACAACTAATTAAGATAAGATCCTGGAGTCATAGGAGACTTTTGGTGTATAAATGTTGTAAAGAAAATTCCAGATACTTAAAAAGCCCCTTCAACCGTTCTGTGAATACATGCATTATAACCTACATAATATATATATATATATGTATACATTTATATAATAAATAGACACACATATTTAGGAATGATATGCACTAAGAATACACAAGTATAGCTACATTTCTTGTTAAAATATTGAAATAATTCTGACCCAGTTCAAAAATATCTGCTGCCTCCCATGTGTAACTTTGTCTTTTCCCTTTGGACCCATTGGATCTCCCCATAATCTAGCAAATAGTTAATGGCTCCGGCCTCCGCTCCATTGTCCTTTCTGTTCAGTGGGTGCCTGTGTTGTACTGGTTGTTATATACCTTGAAAATTACTTCTGCACACAAGTATTGCCTCATGTGCATGACCTGTCCACACACGAAGTGAGGAAACTCTCTACTCTGAACGGCAACAGTGTTAGTAGAAGCCACATGGTCAAGAAGGCTATGGAACCAGCCAACCAACAGCAAGTGGGTAAACACACACCCACATTATTTTAGTTATTCATGAATGTACAGCAAATTGTCTCGATATTTTTCTCCTGAAGAAGTAAATAAGTTGCTGTAGACTATACCAAAGAGAGGCAAGTAGGTCCAGTTCAGGAAATGTTGGAAAAGTGGCCATGGCCATGAAGTGTGTATAGGACAAAAAATATAGCTGGCCAACTTTCCCATGGTGCATCTTCCATCTATAAAAGTGAAGAAACAGAAGTTTTCATTCTCCATTTGCCTGGTTCTGTGTGAAATAAACCAGGTCATCTAAGCAATAACTCTTATTTTGTTTTCGAAATTGCTGACTCTGAAAAAAAATTCTCTTTGTTACAAAGTTCAAATTCCAAATAAAACAGTGGGATGGGGAATTCAAAAGAGTGTCTGGAGAAAATGTTTTAAAATTAGAATCATCTTAAAATATGTTAGAGACTATGACACTAATTGTTTTCCTTTTATCTTTAATTTTTTGCATTTTTATATTCTCATTTGCCAATATTTTCTATATAAATTTTAGAGCACTTTTGGCCATTTAGATAGTAGTTTGTACATTATTAAACAAGAATACTAGTTTCATTCTTTCATACAGTCTTTCACTTTACATGTATTTACTGATTCTGCTTGGGAGTTTTATTTGACTTGGTAGGATGTCCTACCAACTCTAGACACAAGTGCACTTAATAAGAAATCAATAATTAAATTTAACAACCATATATTGTATCCAGCATTTTGTCACAATTCAAGTATTCATTAATTCAATTGAATTAAAGTGGTTTGCCATTTATCCGTGGTTTTTAAGCAACTCTTTGTGAGTTCTAACCATCATTTTGAGGCGCTCCAGAATTATAATGATTATAGCAAATGATGATGGTGGTATAATCCTGTAGTTAAGCACAGAAGCTCTGAAGGTAGAAGACAAGCAAAGTAAACAACCAGTTAGGTTTACACCTGAAACTGCCAGTTACTAACCCTATGACCATGTGCAAATTATTTTAACCTCTCTCTATCTCAGTTTCCTTAGCTGTAAAATGAGGGTAAGGATTAAATAGAATAATGCGTGTGTCTGACATATAAATAAATAAAAGCCAGTAGCAGTAATAGTAGCATCAGTAGTAGTATTAGTAATTATCATAAACTATGAAGACTGATTCTCAGAAAGCTATGAAAGCAACACTGGAATGTTTTCATCAGCTCAGAAGAACTGTTAACTTTGACTCTGCTCTAATCACCTCCTCTTTATCCTGTTGGTGAGGGAGGGATTCCCGCCCTAGGGTTATAAGGTGGACCAACAATACCCAACACTGGACGGATGAGATCAACAGCAGTTTGTTAGTCACATATACTCACAACCCAGAGGGTGGGACACTGCATGCCATGGGGGGCCACATGAAGGTTGTGCTCAGGAACAGAGTGATAAACCAGGGGCTGTAGATGTATCAAGAAGATGAAGTGCCCTCTGGTTTCCACAGGAGGATATGATTGACTTGTTTGAGTAATTCCTTAGACCGGCAGGGAGTTAAAGCCCACTACCTAGGAATAAGCAGGCACTGTGCCTGGTCCCCTTGATAAGGAGGGCTGTTTGGCTAGGAGACCTCACCCGCAGAATAGAGTACGGAGGGGATTTTGCAGTTAGGCCAGAGGAGTCCCTCCTGATTGCACCAGATGTCACGGCAGCACATATATTGGGACTTAATATAGGCCTTACATCACATCTCTTCTCCATGATGTCGTTATTCTCAAAACAAAACAAAAAACCTGAATGATGCTCAATTAAGTTGACTGAGTACTGCCAGGTACAGGAATTTTAAGACCTGCTGAGATTATTCATCTGGGCATGGTTAAGTCTCACTTGTGGGAAGGAAGATACCACCCATGGTTACATCACCACTTTTCAGAGTGAAATGGACACATGGCCACCCGGTACATGGTAAGGGAACTGCATCAGAGAATCCAGGTCTACAGACATGCAAATGCTCTACTCGTGCTCTGATTAATTCAGATCACCCATCTACTGGGTCATTATATAATTATGTGACCAATATTGACATCACTTTTTGGTTTAGAGACCAGGCTGCCAAATAACATTGCTCTCCTATTAGTCCTCTTCTTTATGTACCCAAGAGTCTACTTCATGTGGCTGCCCAGCTAGCTATTTCCAGATGGCAGGAGAACAAAGAGCTAATTGCTTTCTCTGTTTTATCTCACTGCTCTAAAATGTGCTTTCGCATAGGGAATAGTCTCTGTTTCAGCAAGTCAAAGGTTAGGTGTCCTCTTTATACTATTATTTGGGGAGACATCCAAGAATAACCATACTTTTCCTTGTGATCAGCACATCATCAGAATTGCTTCTTTTATCAAATATTTCCATTTTGAAGAATGAAATGTTGTCAATGGCTTAGATATCATTGGATATTCATTTTTCTTGTGTCATTATTGTTTCTCTTGGGTCTAAGAATATAGAGACATTTTAATTTTTGTCCCAGAAAATTTAAAAAAACAGTATTTAAATTTTAAGTACAGAAATTAAATTCTCAAACTGTCAGCAACTGGCCTTGAAGCTTCTGTCAAGGGATGAACCCAGAGCAGCTTGGTGGGTCTGGGTAAGTGTTTACAGTCAGCACCTCATAATTCAAAAGCCTACAGTTTATTCCTTTCCTGCTGTTTTGCACTCCTCTGGAGATAGGGCTTTAGGATTTTACTTTGTTATTAGTATCTCCAGCACAGATTTTGTAGGGGGCATGAAAGAAGAAAGAATTTAAAACCATCAATTTCACTATCTTAGCAACTCTGGTAAAAAAAAAAAATTTAAAGAGGAAAATTAAAATTAAAAATGACACTGGATTATTGCGGAACTCAGTTATACATTCTCACCCTCTCTATATCATATACATCTGATAGAGCTTGACATGGTGTCATTTATAAAGTGACATACGGCATATACGAAGGGGTAAAAATGCACATAGCAATGTATTCAATTGGCTTATATCAACTAATTCCAAAACAGATCAACAATTAAGTTTTTGCATCTACTACGTATACAATGTTGCAACATTGGTGGTCAGCTCTGTAGTTAAATACGTGTCATTTTACTTAGCTTCAAAACTTTTAGAGTTATTTGACTAGCCATGCAACCTAATTACAGTTGACCTTTGAACAACATGGGTTTGAACTACAAGGGTCCATGTAATACAGGGACTTCTTTTAATAAATAACAGTAATACATTTTCGCAGTTGGTTGAATCTGCAGATGCGGCGGAACCGGGATACAGTGGGTTGTCTTTGAGACTTGAGCATCCATGGATTTTGGTATCCCCTGAGGGTCCTGGAGTCAATCCCCTGAGGACACCCAGGGCCAGCTGTATGTGGATTTTCAACTGCACAGAGATCAGTGCCCCTAACCGTGACCTTGTCCAAGGGTCAACTCTAATTTCTTTGAATCTCAATTATAATCCAAATGATGGTTGTAGAACTCTATGAATTAATGAATAAATAACCTCAAATAGCATATTTTAAGAGCTAAAGTATTACATGTTAAACTAAATATCATCTTACAGCCCATAAATGCAGTAGAATTTTAGATAAATATTCAGAAAGGCCTCAAAATTTTTAAATTCTAGAATTTGGACACTGTAACTTAATCCTTGTATCAATCACAGACTCACCAGGAAGACAAAGATTTTGGAATATTTACAACAGAGGGGGATTTAGTGTAGGGATTGATTACATAGATGATGCAGAGTCTGAGAATTTAAAGAGGGGATGCTGAGGTAATCAAAGTTTAGCAATAGCAGGAAGCCATTACCACTCATCAGCTGAAGACATAAAGGAAGGAAGGGGTGCTAGTGGTGCCCATGGCAGGAGTTGGGAGCTGGAGTTACAGCCACTGCAGAGTCATCACCAGAGGAGGGAAAGAAAATGAGAAATACCCTAAGTTCACTCTTCCTCTTGCCCTCCAGCCTCTAGCTGTGTTTCCCATTGGCCGAACCCCTTTGGAAGCCAGCTTATATGGAAGTTAAGAACATGACCTGCAAGGACCAGTATTCTACCTCTCTGCTCCATTTCCTATCACCTCCTGACCCTGAAACATGGAGCAGAGCAAGAGAAACACAACAAATAGAGGCAATGGCATACAGGCCTACAACTGGCACTGGCACAATTCCTACATGTTTCATTCTAAACAATCTAGAGCACTTTCATCAACACATAAAAGTACCTAATTATGAACTTCTTGTTGGAACAATTATATGGAGATACCTGTGTAAATCCTTTTCTAAATATGTGAGAAATAGTTTTCAAACTGCATTGTCTAGAAGAAAATATTGTGAAAGAGTTATGTTATATGCTGTATGCTTGATGCAGCTCTCTGTATTGTATACAAATGTTATGTCTTGCAAGTAGTTAAGAAAGGACTATAACGTACATATGTTGTAAATTCTTTTGTTTCTATAGAGCTCAAATATTTTAATAAAAATAATAAGTGCAGTGATTTTTCTTTATTCAATATGTATTCATGTTGACCATCACCCATTGCTTCTGAAATTCATTGTCCTTTTTCTGTAACACTTATCTCTGCACTTTACAAATTACCTCTCCATTTTTCTGTCTATCTATCCTCTTTCTACCTATTGAGAGGAGATTAGTTTATTAAGATCCTTAAAAATCCTTTTTCATTGGGCCTAAACTGCTGAAAGCATTTCTTTAGGTCACCATGCAGCATCCCCAATAAGTAATGTATAAAAATATCTTTTACAAACAGTAAAGAGCATTCTTTCTAGTCGACATAATTAGAACCAAGGATTGTTTGGCTAATTTAAAAAACTAGATAAAATCAGGAATCATAAATATCTCTATATTAAAAGCTTTATTTCACTTTACTATACACTGATTTGCCAGTATTTTCATGCCTTGTGGTTTTCCTTGGGGATGCTTTATCAATAATGCTTCATCTAGATGCCCAGTACCCATTTATTTAGAGCTGAGTGAAATATAAAAAAATAAATTAAAATATAAATAATATAAATATATAAAAAATATAAAATAAAATGACAAATATAAATTAATATATAAAAAATTATAAAGTATTTGAGGGCTGAAGCATCCTAGATTTTTATGTTGCCCACATTTTTGTTATTTGTACTTATCTAATTCAACAAGATTATTTTTGCAATTTGTTTTTATCAAATCTTTCACAGGTTTAAACTTAGTTTTCAGAGAATAAACAAGTTTCTTTTCACATCCCTGTTTCATTAATATGTGGATAATTAATTTACCTACATACATGGTAAAATCTTATAGGCATAATCAGTTTTAAGGATGAACACAATGGGCTCTCAGTAAGTGTACATCTCAACTAGTAGGAGGGAGGCATGCACAGGCAAACGAGAGGTTAGACAGCATTGGCCATAAATGTTCAGTGAGCTCCATGGCTTGAGTAAGTATGGTTTGAGGAAGAAGCAGAGAGAGGTAGTTAAGATATTGAGTCCTTTCCATACAGAGGATTAATGAAGGTTAAGAGGTAAATAAAGCTTTGGTATAGAGGTAAAAGAAGACATAGAAACACTAAGGCAAAAACTCACTGGAATTAGAGGCATTAGGAATTAGGGTATTAAAGGTATTAGAGATTAAGTACAACTATAGTTATAGAGAATTAGTGAATTGAAAAATATACAAGAGAAAATTACTCAGACTGTAGGCAGAGTAAAAAAGATAGAAAATATAAAAGAGAAGATAAAAAACTTGAGATAGAATAGTTAATACATCTATTAAGTTTTCTGAAAGAAGAAAATTATAAAAACAGGGCGAGACAATATTTGAAGTAAAAAAAAATGGACATTTGCAGAATTGAGGAAAGACATGTCTTCAACTTGATAGAATATACAGAGTCTTGACTAAGATAAATACAAATGAATTCAAGACTAAACTTATGGGAATGAATTTGAGAAATATCAAAGACAAAGAGAAAAATCTTGAAAGCTACCAGAGATAAAAATTAGTTACATACAAGGGAATACAACCAGACTGAAAACTGACTTCTCATGAGCAACAACAGATACTAGATCCCAGTGGAATACTATCTTAATAAGGTGGAGGAAAAATTAGAGAACCTAAAATTCCATACTCTTGTAAACCATCATTTATATGACAAAAATAGGTGTAGACAGATTAAAAAGACTATTTATAGATATTTGCTAAGATAATCAATAAAATATATTCTTCCTTAAGAAAATAATTTTAAGCCAAAAAATGTAGAAAGGGATAAGCAACAATGAGCAAAGAACCTAGAAAGTATATCGGTAAATATAAGTAAGAATTGATAATAATAATAATAAATTTTTACTGGGGATTCTGTGGGCAGAAAAATGCCACCCTCCTCTCCCTTCCTAAAAATGGATATGTTACCTTATCACAGGTTCCCATGACATATCCATGGCAAAAGGGACTTTGCAGATATGATTAAGGTTAAGGTCCTTGAGATGGAGAGATTATCCAGGATTATTCAGGATAATCCCTTCTTAGGTGCTATCTGATCTAATCATGTGAGTCATTAAAATCCAAGATCCTTTACTGGATGCCATGAAAAAGATGCAACAATGTCAGAGAGAGTGCAGTATGAGAAGGATGGGACCTGCCATGGCTAGCTTTGAAGATAAATGGAGACAAGCCAAGGAATAAGGGTTGCCTCTAGAAGCTGGAAAAGTTTAGAAAACAGGTTCTCTCCTAGAGCCTTCAAAAGAGAATATAACCCTGCTAACAACTTTATTTTTGCCTGTGTTGAGACCTGTGTTGAGTTTCTGATTTACAGTACTGCAAGATTATGCATTTTTATTGTTTGAAACTACAAAGTTTGTGGTAATTTGTTACAGCAGCAATAGAAAACATGGGGTAAATAGGCAGAACTAAAGGCAATAAGAAGAAAAAAATTAGGAAGGGGAATAGAAGAATTCTCTTAGAATGTTTGTGAATATGATCAAGGCATTGTGTAATGTTAGATTTTGTTGAGTGAAGTAAGCAAGTTAAAAATGTAAGTGTACACTTTTGTGTTTTGTACCGTACCTTATTAGACACTCAGATTGTCCCTCCCATTGGGAGAAAACCTAAAAATTCTATATTAAGTATTTAAATTTTGTTTTCTTAAAAACATCAAAAAAGATGAAAATACAATCAAGACTTATGGGCCTGGATCTGATGGAAGTGGGTAAGGAAAGTATTACCCTGTGTAACTGGTGTGACTAGGGAAGATATTACCCTGTGTGATGGGGAAGGGTAGGAAATGTAGGAAAAAAAAAAAGACTTGTAAGACCAAAATCTAGCCCCAGAGATATTGAAGCAGCTTTTGCTTTGAGGTTCTTTCTCAAACCTGAGTGACTTATATTTTTATTTTCATTAACTCTTGGGATGGAGTTCAGGAGACATAGCCCAGGCCTTCTCAAGGTTGGAGGCTAATAGGAGATCCTCTGCTTTTAAGTTTGGACTTTAAAAGTCTACCTTCAGGGTGAAATGATGAACAAGAAATAAATCTCTCCACCCTGCCACACTCAGGAAAAGTTGCCTTATTCCTGTACAAAGCAAGGTGTGGAAATAAGATTTATCAATGGGTTGTATTAATAATTTCTCCTCATATGCATGTGCAGCCCATATTCACATCACTTGGGTGACCCAAAAAACTTCAAGCTGTAAATTTAAAATGGTTCCATACTTTCAAGAAGTGGCGACTGGAGCCATGTGGAAGCAAAACTAAATCTTGCCTAGAAGACTGAACTTTAATCCTAGGTTTCAAAGATTGCCACAAAAAATTCTCCAAAGAAAATGAGTAGCTTATGGTCAAAAATACCTAAGCAATTATATGAGCATAATGGGCACAAACAGGCAAAAAGGACAGATAACAGAAACAGAGTAGCAAATATTTTCAATGTTGATATTTTCAGCCACAGATTACAACATAACAAACCTTGAAATGAAAGAATAGGAAAGAAAAATGACCCAGCAACTTTGTAGCACAGTGAGCGCCAAGGGCAACCAGAGTGCTTTCAATCAGGGGGCTCTGTAGAAAAGATATGGAGAGTAGTATACGTCCACTGGCTTGCCCCAGAGCTTCGTTAACTGCTATAAGTCACAGTATAACTCACAGGGACCTTGATCATCTTGACATCCCGTAGAATATCACACTGCTCACCAATATTGATGACATCATAGTTATTAAATATTCTAAGCAACAGAAACTGTAAAGTATCTCATAACGTATCTAACAAAGAATGTGCAAATTCTTTATTGAGAAAATAGTAAAACATTATTGTAAAACATAAAAGACTTAAGTAAATAGAACAGTATACCAGGAAGAATCTATATTACAAATACACCAACCTTTCTACATTTTATCTATAAATTAATATAATTCCTATCAAAATTCCAAAAGGGATTTTTGTGAAACTTGAAAAGCTTACTTTAAGATTTATGTGGAAGAATAAAGGGCACAGAATAACCAATAAAAATTGAGAAAAAAAGAAAAAGGAGTCAAGAATTACACAACAAGATAATAATTGAAACAGTGTGGTATTGGTGCACAGGAAGACAAGCCAATGGGACAGAGAGAGAACTAAGAAATGGACCCATGCATTTATGGAAATGCATTTTGTGACAGATCTGGCTTTATAAAGGAGTAGGGAAATGATGGACTCTTTAATAAGTTGTACTGGGACAACAAGCCATTGATATAGGAAAGTGTAAATTAGATCTTCAATCCACAGAATACACAAAATTAATATAGGTAGATAAAATACCTTAATTTGGAAAGAAAAACTTGAACATCTTTAGAGAAAAAAATAAGAACATCTTTATGACATTGAACAGGAGTAAATCACTTAAGGCACAGAAAGTAGAAGCAAGAAGAGATTGATTAAAATGACCACCTTAAGGGGAAGGAGATGGGGGAAGGACGGAGTGAGAGGTTGGGCTTAGTAGATGTAAGCTTTTATATACAGAATGGATAAACAACAAGGTCCTACTGTATAGCACAGTATTCAGTATCCTATGATAAACCGTAATGGAAAAGATAAACCGTGGAAAAGAATATGAAAAAGAATATATATACATGTATAACTGAGTCACTTTGCTGTACAGTAGTAATTAATACTACATTACAGTAGTAATTAATACAACATTGTAATTTACAACATTGTAAATCAACCAGACTTATCTATCTATCTATATGTATATATATATATATATACATAAAATAGAGATGTTTCTAAAAATAAAAAGACCACCTTAAGATAAAAAGACCACCTTAAGATAAAAATTGTATATCACAAAAAACACAATAAATGCCAAAATAAGCAATAGTTTGGGGAAATACATTTGCACAACGTAAAAGCAAAGCATTATTGTCAAGACTTTATAAGGATTTCTCCTAAAATCAATTTTTTAAAAGTAGCTGAACAACCAATGGAATTGGGCAAAAATATATTTAAGGACGATTCACTAAAGAAGAAATGCAAAAAGCCAATAATATAAGAATAGATGACCAACTTCAGAAGGAATTGGAAAAATGCAAAATAAAATAAGACACCACTTCATACTTATCAGATTCGTAAAATTTTTAAAGTCTGAGAACAAATGATGAAGAGATTAAAAAAACAGAACTTCTCTGGGTGATGTATACATCAGCACAATAACTATGGAGAATAATTTGTTGATGCCAATAATGATTATGATACGTACACCATACAACCCAGTCATTTTACTCCCAGGTATATACCCTAGACAACTAGCTACTTAGACAACTTCACAAAGAGACATGTTGCAGTCATTTAAATGGTGCATCTCCACTACTGTGGTTATTCTTATGGACTCGAGGAATATTACCATAGAAATCACCATCTTCATCATCATGATCACCATCCCAAATGTGGACTTTCTTTTCAGAAGTTCGCATAGCACTGAGTACAGTAAGTGAGACAAACACAGCCCTTATCTCGGAGGGCATGAAATTTGGTGCACACACACACAGACTATAAAATCATTTGACAAACTCATAAACTATTTATGTAGTGACCTCCTAATTATCAATGGTAATGGAATACAGATTGATAACATCCTGAAGAGGCTTATTATTATGAAGCCCAGACCTTATTTTAGCCAATAATTTTAACCTTCTTGCCTGTCAGCTTTTATGAACTTTCTCATTTATTGGAAACTCTGTTGAGGACATAACCCTAGCCTAACTGGTTAGGGTTATGTCTAACCAGTCTGAGGTGTAAGACTGGAAGAACCAACAAATAGCTGAAGAATTTAAGGTCATCAGTTTTCTTTGCCTAATTAGCCACTCTAGGGTGTTTTTCTCAATTCTCTCATCAAAATTCTCTGTTCTCAGTTCTGTAGTGTCTATCAGGTTTCTCTCCCCTGCGATCTTCTAAGTGAAGAGTTGAACTCTTTATTAGTAATACTACTAAATTGAGATGAAAGGTGGACATGCAGAAAGAAAAGTATGAGGTCATGTCAATTAGTTACTAACCTACAAAACAAACAGTCCTTTCCAGATGTTATGCAGATGGGTTTACAGTCTTGGTAATATTGGATCAGAAAAGTTTCCCCAAAGCTCCAAACCCAAACGTTGGACACATTTGTGTTGAAGTATCTGAATCTCTGAAGTATAGCTGTGTACTTGCAAACAGCCACCAGCAGCATTATGCAGAGTTTAAATCAATGGTTATCTTCAGCACGTAGTTTCGGGACTCCAGAGAATTTTCATTTAGCCCCAAATTCTCCTGCCACTGAACTTGCTGACTGCTGAGACTGTACTATCAATGATTCATTTCAATCACGTAAGAGTTCCTTCACTGCTGAAATGTAAAAATTCTCCAGGAAGTGAATGAATTAAGCATCATCAGTCATTTAAATCTTAATGGGAATGAGACTGCAGGACCAACCCTACATCTCCATTTACAAATGATGGATTTCAATGTGTTTGAAACTCAGGTATCATATGTACTCAATAATTTCATTATTTGAAAGAAATCTGGCTGAAAAATTCTTGTTAGGTTTTTATTTTGTGGATCTATCCAGATTTCAGGTAATATTTGTATGTTTGAATCTGGTTTCCATATTCCTTTAGATATTCTTTGGTGCGGCAAATACTGGAAATATTTTTTAAAAAATAAAAGTATATGTTGATGTGTTTATCCCAGATTTGCACACACATGCAACATGTGTTCATGTGTATACAGAAATTAAAATTCATAGCAATAATAGTTAGTAGAGAAATGTGGTTGGTTTTGCCTTTCAGTAAAACTTTGATTTTTTAGAGTGAGAGTTATTCTAGATAGTCTTATTTTCCCAAATAGCTCAAGGTTATTCCTTTAAATTCTGAAAATGTAACATTTTAAATATTAAAAATCATGGTAAAATATAATAAATAGTTACCTGAATTTATTTTAATATTAAATTTAGTTTTCATTAAAATTACAGTTTGACTTAAGCTTTATTCCCTGTCAAAATGGAAATATGGGAAATAGGATACTTTAAAACTATAATTAAGTATTGAAAATAGAAATTAATAAAGAAAAAATAATCCAGTCATGTGTAATATCCTCATTCAAAATAATCACAGTTAACATTTTGTAGTATTAGTTTATATTCTTCCAGTCTTTTCTCACGTGCATATGTATTTTTAAGATAGTTGTAATCAACATATAAGTAAAAGTTTTATACTGATATTCTCTAAACTTTGTAAGAACAGTTTTCCATATTTTAAATGGGCTTCGTATCTGTAATTTTACTTAACAACAATATATTACAATAAATTACTTAAGTCCCCTGTGGTTGACTGTATAGTATTTAAATACCAATTTTCAATTTATAAATCGTACAAGGGTTAATATCTTCATGAATGTAGCTTTTTTACAGATCTAAGATAAAGTCTAAGAAATAAAATTCCGAGTCAGAGAATGAGAGAAGTTTTTAAAAACTCTTTTTTTTTTTTTTTTTTTTTGCGGTACGGGGGCCTCTCACTGTTGTGGCCTCTCCCGTTGCGGAGCACAGGCTCCGAACACGCAGGCTCAGCGGCCATGACTCACGGGCCCAGCCACTCTGCGGCATGTGGGATCTTCCCGGGCCGGGGCACGAATCCGCGTCCCTTGCATCGGCAGGCGGATTCTCTACCACTGGGCCACCAGGGAAGCCCTAAAAACTCTTCTTACATGTTGTCAATTTACCTTATAGAAGTTTATTTTTACCAATTTATACAGGTGCAGTATGCATGGGAATTCCCGCTACCATAACAGAGTTCACTAAATATAGTTTAATATTTTCTGATCACTATTATGATTATCAGGGATAGAATATCGGTGCAAAGAGTTAAAATGTCATGAACCTCTGAAGAAACTGTGGAACTTGATAAAGGACTTGATGTTGGACAGTGCTTTATCTTCTCCCTCCCTCCTTCCTTCCTTCCTTCTTTCCTTTCTTCCTTCCTTTCTTATTTTTAATTATCATGAGGAGGAGTGGTGGTACATTATCTTTTTTCTTATTAAGGTTGAATGAAGTCAGGTAGATGCATGACCTCTAGTCAAAGTATTAAATGTTTTGTTATAAAATTAGCGAGTGAAAGGTGAAGCAACCTCCTTTTAGATTTTACCCTCTAGAAAATCAATTTTTTCCTCTATTGCTTTGAGTTGAAGCACATTAAAAATAGAATCTCTGGACGTATAGGTTGCTTCCATGTCTTAGCTATTGTGAACAGTGCTACAATGGAATCTACTGTGCAGCACAGGGAACTCTGCTCAATATATAAATGGGAAAAGAATTTGAAAAAGAATAGATACATGTATATGTATAACTGAATCACTTTGCTGTACACCTGAAACTAACACATTGTTATCAACTATACTCCAATATAAAATAAAATGTTTAAAGTATATATATACATATATATGTGTATACACACACACACACACACACACACATGTATATATATATATATAAATCTCAGTGTACTTGTGGACTATTGGACTGCACACAGCTCCCTGAGAGTCTGCACCCAGCGTTCTATCCATTGGCCTTGGTTTGCCAACAGAGCCAGATTCTAACTGCATTTCTCAGTGTGAAGTTTTCATTGCATCATAACAGAACTACTGCTATGTGGTTCTTCTCTTTAGCAGGGCTAATACATGCCCTTAGGGGCTTCTCATCACTACTTGGGACTTTTCCTCCTAATCTTGGTTCTTTGGTCCTTTGGGACACTGGATTTCTTTATCTCTACTTTCTTCCCTTTCCTGAAGAAATGCTTCTTGTTCCTTTTATTTTCTAATCAGCAGGCTGCTGACCTCTGCATCCCCTCCCTTGTCTTCAAATCCCAGTTGCATCACTTACTAATGGCATAACCTAATGGAAGTTACTTAACTTCTCACTTATGTTTCCCAATCTTTAAAATAGAAATATATTACTTATCATGTGGTTGTTGTGAGTGCAGCAGGTGTGAGTCTCATTCTCTAGACTCACGTATGCAAGAAATCTAACTTCATTTGCCATAATGTACATTTATTTCTGACTCTAAGCCTCCTTGCCTGGCCTGTAGTACATTTCAAAGCATTTGTCCCTGGAACCACTCACATCACAACTGGGAAGACTTGCATGTTGCCTGGAGAACGGGGAAGGCAGTTTGGACCACTGGTCTGCAGAGTTTCACGAGCATCACTGATGTCCTGTATGTCCAAGCCAGCAGTAGCACCTGGAGCACATTAGCATCCACTTTTCTTAGGATTTGGTCATCTTTGACAAGGCCAGGGACGCAGTTCCCGTGATCATCCCAGATGCACCCTAGAGCTATTTGTCCTCCCAGTGGGCTCTTGCCCAGGAGAAGAGCCCTTGGTGCCCCTTCCTTGGAACAACAACCCCCGCCCCCACCTCCTGCCCGGACTGGAGCACATATATGTGTGTGTAGTGTTCAATTGGTGTTTGTCTGGGGGAAGATTTTCACTCTTGAATCTTTTGGAAACCACTGCTGAAAGAATATTAAGAGAAATGGAATTAGCTTTTTAAAAACAAATCTAGACAATCTCGCTCTTCCTGCTCTTCCCTGTAGAGAGGACACACAGAGCTCGCTAACATCATGAATGAGTGAAAGGAGACAGGGACAAATACAAGGAGAAAGAATCCAGTTATTAATAATCTCAAAATTTCATCTCGCCTCGTGGGGATTTAACAAGATGCCTCCTTCTCTTCTTTCTTCTCTCTGTATTTTCTATATCTCACTTCTTCTGCTTCCTACTTGTTACTAGCAAAAAGCTGGTGCTGGGAGGTGCAGAATGATCTTTTATAACCTTCACAAGCCAATCATAATGCTCCTTTCCTTAAGAGTAATCAATGGGCCAATCACAGTGTGTCTGGAGCTTGGTTCCTCTCTGCTGTCACTTATTGGTTACCGGAAATTCAGGACTGTGCTGCAAGAGTTATTTGTTCATTCTTCTGGTTATTTCTGGGCCTAGAATTGTTCTGGAGACCTGAAGGTCTTGGGAACTTAGACACTAGGGAGCTGGGGTTTTCTGTGTTAAACCTCTACATGTTTTCTCAGGATGTATTGACCAAAATGTCCAATGTAGTATACCACTTTTACTTTATGGGCACTTAGCAAATCCTTGTTGACTAATTGGCAACAATTCCTGGTCTACTTGTGGGAAAATGGGGAGGGAAAATAAATTAACCAGGCCACCATGTTTCCTCAGTCACCCGAGGGAAGAGTTATTAGTGGCTACACACAGTAACTGAAAATAGACATCTGGTCAGAAAAACCTAAAGAATGAAAGACTACTGGGGCTGCTTTCAGTAAACACTTACACAAGATATTTCAGTAAAATGTGAAGGAGTGTTTGAGGTAAGCTTTTGTGGGAAATCGTCAGAAAAAGCCCTTATTACCAACAGAGAGGTCATTGAAACATGAATTACTAGTTTAAAATATGATGTCAGAGAACTTTCTCTTTTCCAACTCAGAACTCTCTGCTCTAACAAATGGGAGACTGCTTCATGAAGTAGCCAATCTTGTTTTAAGGAATTCTAAGCAATATTCAAGGAAAAATAGTCAATACTTATTTGGTTGTTTGACAACATTAATGAAGTTATACTCTAGTGAAAATTAAAATATAGCTAGATATAAACTTACTTTGAATTTCTTTTAGAATCTAGGCTTTCCATTATTTTGGAAGAATAGGTGAACATATGTTCCTCCATATACACTTATTTATGGTCTCAGGATAGAAAGCCTTTTTTCCTAAGATGAGGATCTTCCCTTGATGCCTTTAGCCAACATTTGGAGTTCTAGCCAAAAATCTCAGGAAAGTTGACAGCCTGGTTTATCCCTGTAGGATATTAGTCACCCTATAAAACTTTAGAAGTATTTATATCGGCTATACAAAAACACCTCTTCTATCTGAGAGGGAAAGGCAACCCTTTTCACTTAACTCAATAAACAGGGCTTCCCTGGTGGCGCAGGGGTTGAGAGTCCGCCTGCCGATGCATGGGACGTGGGTTCATGCCCCGGTCTGGGAAGATCCCACATGCTGCGGAGTGGCTGGGCCTGTGAGCCCTGGTCGCTGGGCCTGTGCGTCCAGAGCCTGTGCTCCGCAACTGGAGAGACCACAGCAGTGAGAGGCCCACGTACCGCAAAACACAAACAAACAAAAAAACAAATCAAAAGTCAAACTGGGACGATGTAAATCTCACATATGAAAGATTACCTTTAAAATGATCTGTAAATGCTGGGTCTTCTGAGTTCCACACGCATGTGTAGCTCATGAATCATACTCTTTATTTCAGTTCATTTTAGCTTTTACAACAACCAGAAGAGCTGTTCTGGGGTCACCAACTGCCTTCTGCTAACTACAGCTGATCAATATTACTAAACAAATGAGGAGGGACAGGAAGAGTGGAGGGGATGCCACTTGGAGGAGGGGAGAGCAGAGCGAGCAACATCTCCACATTTCTACAGTTTGAGGAGATGTTTTATGCCAATGCATGTTTTATGTCAATCAAACACATCAAAGTTACCATGGCTGCATAGGCCATAAGGATGCACTTTTAAACTCTTAAAAATAAGGTACCATAATTACATCTCATAAAACTGTGTGTCCCATGATGCACATGCTGTTTTTAAGGTACCCATGGTGAATGAGGTAAAGGAAGGGAGAGGGAAAGTGGAGAGAAACCCTTTAAGTTCTGTGTGGAAAAATGCAAAAGTTGTCCAGATTTGCATGTAGGATCTCTCTCTTTCTCTCTGATTTATTAACTTTAATAACTGTGGGATCTCTCTCAACTTTGGGTTTGAGAACTGAAGTCATTACAGTTCAGGACTAATTTTTTTTCCCTGAAGTAATCTCTGGTGGTGTCCGTCATCTGGGAAAGCAAAACATCTTCGTTCCTTTTTCTCTTTCTTTTAACCCTTAAATAACATCTTAGACATTTCCGCTTTTGAAATTGAACTTTTGTGCGTTCATGACGACAATATCTGTTCAGCAGTAATAAACTTAGACATCACAAATGTTTGTAATTGGAGTCACTAGTTTTATTGGACAGCTCTGAGGGTCTCATTTCAGAGAAATAAGTTCACCAGCAGTAGAGATGTTGCAAAGGTGATAGGAGAGGGCTCCTCCTTCAGCCTCTGTGCTGGGAGCTGGCTGACCTGGCAGACGTGGCAGAGTGTCCTCTTTCAGAGGCAGAGAGATTATATACCTGCCTTTCTCTGTCCTGTGGTTCTTGATTCTCTGCACATCTTAAGTTTGTCCAGAGCTTTGCTGAGTAAGAACAATGACCCAGACTCAGGAGTTCATGGAGAAAGTGTTAGCCATGCCCTTAACTAGTGACGTATACAGAACATTTTTCTCTATTAATTTCATTTTTATTTTCTGTGACTAGATGATAACAAAGCAACTTTGAGCAAGTCTTTGGGTTCCACTTGAAGACTAGTGTGTGGGGAGGCCCCGTGATGTGGGTCTTAGGGACAGGTCTTTATCTGTTGGAGATGCAATGCTTCATATGATTCCAAGTGTATGAACCTCAGTGAGCCAGACTGCTCAGTCTGAGTATACAGTGAATAGGCTTAATCATATTTACTAATCCCATAAGAGGGCCTACCTATGGGGCAACACTGGTTTGATGTCACTGTCATAGAAAGGCCTTGGAAGTTGTGATTCATCTAAGCCTTGAGAGAATTCAATTGGACCTCGTTTGCATAGTCCTATAGACAGGAAGAAAATGAAACAATAAAAGCTTAAAAGTCCATTTCAATTTAAGAATCAAATAAACAGCCTTGTCTGAGTTCCCTAGGGATGAAGACTACAAAGGAGGCCACAAGAACAACTCAAGGAGTAAGTTATGAAGCAATCCCTGCAGTAAACCCATCAGTGTCACCATCAACAATCTAGTATATGTATACATATAACTGAAACACTTTGCTGTACACCTGAAACTAATACAACATTGTCAATCAACTATACTCTGTGATAAAGTAAAATTGTTTTGAAAGTGGCTCTACTATATATAAAATAGATAATCAACCAGGACCTACCGTATAGCACAGAGAACTCTACTCAATATTCTGTAATAACCTATAAGGGAAAAGAATCTGAAAAAGAATAGATATATGTATACATATAACTGAATCACTTTGCTGTATACCTGAAACTAACACAACATTGTAAATCAACTACAGTCCAATATAAAATACAAAAAAAAATTTAATGGAAAAAAAAAAGTATCTAGTAGCATTTCTGGTTCATACAACCCCAAGTGGATAAGAAGGAACTCCTCAAATTTTGCTTGGTGAGACATCATTGTTTTCTTAGTAGGCTGGAATCTTTTAAGTTCAGGATGGTTTGTAATTAAGTATAAAATGTTTAAAAGAATCAAATACACAGCATTAATATTTTTCTGCTTAAGAATATGTGCACTTTTAATAATTCATATCATTGCAATATGTAAGAGAATTTTACCTATTAAACGGGTCTGTTTTTAAAATTCTTAATTTAGAATGAATAATTGAGTAACTAACTGCTTTAAATTGTGCTTTTCAAGTTGAAATCTTACTATATATATATATATAGCCTTATAACATTTAAGGGAAGTTAATTCTCATCATATTTATAAGTTTAAATCATTAGATACATGAATTATGTCAAGAACCTGGGAAAGGTTTGTTAAGTCAGATATTTGAGCTACCCCCCCCAAAAGAAATCAAACATATTAAATGTACATATGCCATTTAATATATTTAATGGAATTTTATTAAAAGTTTGTAAATTATTCAAAGTCTCTTAAAAGTGACTGCTGTACTGGACTTTAAAATAATAAGATTGCAAGCTAGACTTGAAAGCTTAAGGAAAACTAGGCCTGGAACTTGTAACTTTAATAACTCAGATAATAATTTTAAAGCTAAAGAAAGCTTCACAAATTTTTTAAGGTGCACAAAACACATCATTAAGAAAACCTCATATTTGATAGTTAATACAGTTTAAACTGACGTAAAGTGTTGTGTTTAGACTTGCCTTAAAGAAAAATGCATTATTTTTAAATCCACTCCACACAAAGGACAACCTCCCTCTTCCTTCTCCAAAGGTAGAACAGGCTACATTGCTGTGATGCATAAAGTATAAACCAGATAGTCACTATTGAAAAATATTATCCCTTCAAATCTCTGTGGCTTAAACAAACAAACAAAAAAGTTCCTATCTCACTGATACCATAGTGAGTGATTCTCAGGGACTGGAAGGGTCGGGGTTGGAGAAAAGACCCTAGAGACTGTGTGAGAGGTACACACCACCTCCACTCCCTCTCCATTGGCTAAAGTCAGTCACGTGGTTGGGAAACCAGCCACCCTCTGTATCCAGAAGGAAAAAGAAATTGTCTGATGGACATGTAGCATTGTCTCTGCCATACTTCACAAGTTAATTTGCTCCTCTAAAACAAATCCATGATATAAATGTATCATTTTCATAGAAAATACTGATTGTGACTTGAGTGGAAGGAGATATTTCCACAATGTATGTAAATGAACAAAGTACTACGAGTGAATTTTACCCCCTTACCTTAAGAATGCTTAGCCTTTCTGTGTGTGGGTCCTATTAACACAGCCACAAGAGCAGGGGAGACTTGGCAGTTACTAGTTAACGCAGGTATCCTGCATTGAGTAATTTGCATTCTGGGTCCCCTGAAATGTCTTCATCAGTTGTCCGTATACCCTAAATTAAAGATATAATTGCTATATTATCTCTTAGCTTTGTGTCTAGTAAGTCCAGATTTCATCACAGACTAGAGAAAGTAAAAAAAATTTTCCCAAATGCCAGTATATGTTTTGGCACTATTTTTCTAATAAATCATTTAAGATTGATCTTACCATTTCAATCCAAAAAAACCTATTCCTTTGGAAAGAGAAACTTTAGAAAATGAGAAAAGGGAAACAATTTCATTACATGCCCAAAATTATTCATTATTATTTCTTTCAATAATAGTATCTATATTGTGAATGATGTACTCAGCGATTGGTTATTTTAAGCCCAAAAATATTTGCTTGACTATTTTTAATAATAAGCATGTATTAAACACTTACCGTGTGTCAGATTATTAAACATGTATTGTGGGTCATGCATTTTGATTATTTCTGAACCAAACTTATGAAATGGCCTGGATAAATCAAACCCAGTTCTACTTTTTTGTCTGACTTACATCCAAACACTTTTTATCTATGGTTATGTCTTGATTTATTCATTCACTGAATAAGCATTTTCTGTGTGATTACTGGGTATCAAATCCAACGAGAGACAAAGTGAGAAAGCAAGAAAAGTAGTCCCTATTCTTGAGAGGTTTCATTTCGGAAAACCTCAGACCTAAGTGCTCAGAACTAAAAAGCCCCAGTTGCCACTCCAAATTACCCGTTATTGTAGAATGTTGCCTGGTACCATAGAATAAAAATACTTGAGTTCTGATCCAAATTTGGAATAATTTGGGTGCATTAAGTTTGGGAATTCAGCCTTAAACAATTGAAGTCACCAAATTATGTCTAGGGACATTCAAAATAAGCTATAGAACAAAACTTAAAAATCCCCAACAGGAAAAATTCTTTCTACTTTGGTCATAAGAATTCCCACATTGCCAGAATCCATTTGCAATAAAAAGCTCCTGCAATTATTAAGAATCCATTCACTTGGGCTATTTTACTCATGTAAAAGCTATTTATGGTTTAGCCTCAAAATGTATCCCTCTCGGTATCATTTAAAAAATGAAAATCATGCTGCATTTACAGTTATATCCTGGTAAGCACAAAAGTGCTGTAGAATAAGATATCAGTGCCCTTTGAAAGATCTATTACAAAAATTATGCACTGGTTATTATTCACTACAATCTACAAGTTAGCGGATTTTTGCCCAGGTTAGTGATTTTGTTACAAACCTCATGATTGGTGATGTCAGGTTAAGAAGTACAGTAAATTCAAGCATCAATATACCTCCTTGTGCTCCAAACATATAACAATGATGGATGAGCTCTGAAAAAGAAAATTAAAATTACATCGGTAAGCTCAAAAATAAGACCAGCATCACTGTGGACCAGAAATGGAACAATGCCCAAGTATGGAGCAGATATGCCATACATCTGCTGGGTTCCAAGGCTGGTAACAGGAAATAATGACCAGGAGTTCAGCTTGTGTTGACTAAAAGGTACTAGAATCACTCCAAGTAAGGGAAGGACAGAGCCAGATCTACTCTGAACTTCTGTGAACTGTGTATCTTTGAATCTTTGCTGATGCGCTAATTTCTCAAATTTCTCTAGAAAGGTGGTATTGATTTGATTCATTACTTTTTATTATTTTGATAAGGAGAAGCAGTTTTAGGGTTTCTACTTGGCCCTTCCTCCCAGAATAACTATATCTCTGCAGGTTGAGGAATGAATATGGGCATTCTGCTGGCAGCCGGTTACGTCTACTCCAGTTATGCGTTTAGGCACTAAGGAAATAACCTTGGGGTGGGTTCAGGACCCTCTGGCAAGACCCAGATCAAAAATCCATTTGTTACTTCACATTTATGAATACTGGATCACCGTGTGATTTGGGACCCGTAAGAATTAGCAGCAGTTCAAAGCTATTATCCAGTATTTACTGATAGTCTGAAAATGTCCATTATTCCAATAACAAGTCACCCTGGTAAATAGGTCCATCTCACTTTGGGAAAGAGGAGGAGAACGATTCACATCAACTTCTGGGAATGTAGCTGGGTCCATCTTCAAGCAGACTCTCTCTCCTTCTATCAAGAGGTTCTAAGTCTGTGAACTTGCTCAGGTATGAGAGTTGAATTAGATCATGGTTTTCTAATATAGTGACACAGAATAGGTTTCTGTTCATCAGACTTAAGAGTCTTTACCATGTATTAATATTAAGTAAGACTTGCATAAACTGTCAACCTATCTCAATCATAGAGACAACATGACCAATTAACCACCACCAAAGCTCTCTGCAAATCAAACGATTCTGATTACCATTCCAGCCCTACCATGCATTAGAGTAACCATGCATACCTTATTTCTGGTGGTTAATTGCTGCTGACATCGTTGAAGAAAGGATCCAACTGTCCCCAGAGAATCCAGGGGGAATTTTTCAATGTTAGCATCTGCCACTGTCATCTATGGCCTGAAGAGAAGGGTCACTACAGAGAATATCAATGATGCCAGTTGGCCCTTCAATAGTATATTTTTCAAAGTCTTGGTGAAAGGAATGTCTGCTGGACCCATTAGAGAACAGAGTTAAGGGGTGGGTGACCAGGTTGCACTTAGTAAATATCCAGTGTTCTTGCCTCCATATGCCTACAAGTTTCTTCCTCTATAGTTTGTCAAGGCAGTTGTAGCATCTCACTCTTTATTTATTTAACATAGGCCACCATTGATTCTAGGTTTTAATCAATCAACCAAGCAATCCATTAGAGACCAGGTCTGAAAGCAGTGATAGGTGTTATGAGGTCTTGAGGATGACCAGTTTTTCCCTGCAAGAAAATTACTCCAGTTGGTGTCACTGATATTCTTTAGACAAGAGAAAGCTAATGACCTCAGACAGGAGAGGAAAGGCTCTCGTAGTGAAAAGGAATGTTGCAGAATTTGGTGATCCAGTTTATACAGCTTCACCAATATCTACCCAGATGTCCCCGGACCAGTCCTCAGAGTTCCACTATAGCCGAATCAATGCCCCAACTTTAACATAAGAGTCATAGCAAGGTTGTAAATTCATCAGTGTTGTTTTCATCATCTAAGTGTATAACGCATTAGTCATTAGAAATCTCAGCCATGCAGCTGTAAGAAATAAGGATTCTTTCACAGCAATCACAGATACTATCTAGTTTTCCTGTCTATGCAGCCAGTTCACGCCACAGTTCTACATTTTATGTCACCCACAATATTCTATTAAAATCATACATGGTTTCTCAAATTCTTAGCTTTAATAACTCGACTCTGACAACTACTGATAAAAGGTTTTTAACGTAAAAGTTTTATAACATAGACACAAAAAGTACACAAATCGTAAAGGACCATCTTGATAAGTTTTTACAAAATGAACACACCCTTGTTATCAACACCCGGGTCAAAAAACAGGACATTATCAAACTACCAGAAATCACTGGTTAGTCACATATCACTGTTAGTCAATCCAAACATGAAAACTATCCTGATTTTCAAATTTATGGATTAGTTTTCCCTAGTTTTAAACTCTCTGTATAAATTAAGTACATAAATTTTAAAATCACCTTATATCCCTAGAACAAACCCTAGGTTGGTTTGCTAATTTTCATTTATGATTTTTGTATCTATGTTCATGAGAGAGACTGGTCTCTACTTTTCCTATAATTTATTGGCCTTCTGAAGTTTGGGTACCAAGGTTTTGCTGGACTTATAAAATGAGTTGGAAATATTCACCTTCTCTTTCTAGTATCTGCAAGAATTTGGATAAGACTAGTGTTATTTCTTCCTGAAATAATGAGAAGAATTCATTAGCAAACAATTTGATCTTGGAGTTTTCTTTGTGGGATTTTTGTTAACAGATTCAATAATTAAAAAGTTATAGAGTGTATTCGTTCCCTGTGGCTGCATAATAAATTACCACAAATTTGATGGCTTAAAAAATATAGAAACTTGGGCTTCCCTGGTGGCACAGTGGTTGAGAGTCCGCCTGCCGATGCAGGGGACACGGGTTCGTGCCCCGGTCCGGGAAGATCCCACATGCTGTGGAGCGGCTGGGCCCGTGAGCCATGGCCACTGAGCCTGCGTGTCTGGAGCCTGTGCTCCGCAACGTGAGAGGCCACAACAGTGAGAGGCTCACGTACTGCAAAAAAAACAAAAAAACAGAAATTATTCTCTCACAGTTTTGGAGACCAGGAAGTCCAAAATCAGTGTGTCATCATGGCCACAGTTCCTCCAAAAACTCCTAGTGGCCAATCCTTCCTTGCCTTTGTCATTGGATTTCGAGCTCTCAGATAATCCAGGATGACCTCATCTCAAGATCCTAAACTTAATTACATCTATAAAGATCTTTTTTCCATAAAGTTGTATTCACAGAATCCTGGTGGACATATCTTCGGGGGAGGGGGGGCACCATTTAGCCCACTACTTAGAGCTATTCGGGTTTCCTATTCCCTTCCTATAATTTTGCAGATTTGTCTTTTTATCCTTACAGTTTTTAATAAAGTATGTTTTTCAAGAAAAATTCCATTTTTTCAAGAGTTCAAAATATATTGGTATAAAGACATTCACTGTTATCTTTTTAATGTTTGCAAATTCTGTATTGATGTTACCTTATTTATTCCTGTTGTTGGCATTTTATGATTTCTCTCTTTTTTTTCTTCATCAGTCTTGCCAAGGATTTATAAATTTTATTAATCTCTTCAAAGAACCACCTGCTGTCTTCATTGATTCCCTCTTCTGAACTTTGTTTTGTAATTCATTGATTTCTATTCTTATCTATTATTTCCTTCCCTTGATATTTCATTTTTCTTTTTCTAATTTCATGAGACAAAGCATAAATCATTGATTTCAGTCATTTTAACTTTCCTAATATATGCACTTAAGGTTATGTATTTTCCTTAAAGTACTCATTTGACACCCCTTCCCCAATTTTGAAATGGCATATATTAATCATATTTGATTTAAACCATTTAACATTTGCAATGTAATTTCTTCTTGGATTGTGTGTTATTTAGATATACATTATTTAATATTCAAGAGGTTGGAGATTTCCTAGTTATCTCTTTGTTATTTATTTATAGCCCGATTCCATTATATTCAGAGAACACTCAATGATTTCTCTCAAATAATTTTTCTTCTGTCTAAGAATCTCTCTTTCTGGGGCTCCCCTGGTGGCGCAGTGGTTGAGAGTCCGCCTGCTGATGCAGGGGACACGGCTTCGTGCCCCGTTCCGGGAAGATCCCACATGCTGTGGAGCGGCTGGGCCCGTGAGCCATGGCCGCTGAGCCTGCACGTCCGGAGCCTGTGCTCTGCAACGGGAGAGGACACAACAGGGAGAGGCCCGCATACCGCAAAAAAAAAAAAAAAAAAAAAATCTTTCTTATTTCTTTTAGTGCATGTTTTCTAGTGACACATTCTGTTTTTGTCTGAAAATATTTTAATTTTATTTTCATTATTGAAGGCTATTTGTTATGAATATAGAATTCTCAATTGGAGGGTTACTTTCTTTCAGTATTTTAAGGGTGTCATTTCACAGCCTTTTATCTTCCCAGGTTTTTAAAAAGTCAGTTCTCAGTTTACTGTTGCTTATTTGAAGGTAATGTGGATTTTTTTTTTTTTCTGGCTGCTTTTAAGAATCTTCCCTTTATCTTTAGTTTTCAACAGTCTTATTATGATGTATATAATATTATTTTATTTATATTTACACTCCTTGATTTATCCTGTTTGGGGTTCACTGAGTTTCTTTTTTCTTTATTTATTTTCTTTATTTATTTTTTTGGCTGTGTTGGGTCTTCGTTGCTCCACGCGGGCTTTCTCTAGTTGGCAGTGAGTGAGGGCTGCTCTTCATTGCAGTGCACAGGCTTCTCATTGAGGTGGCTTCTCTTGTTGTGGAGCACGGGCTCTAGGTGTGCGAGCTTCATTAGTTGTGGTGCATGGGCTCAGTAGTTGTGGCTCATGGGCTCTAGAGCGCAGGCTAAGTAGTTGTGGTGCACGGGCTTAGTTGCTCCGCGGCATGTGGGATCTTCCCGGACCAGGGCTCGAACCCGTGTCCCCTGCATTGGCAGGAGGATTCTTAACCACTGTGCCACCAGGGAAGCCCATCACTGAGTTTCTTGAATCTGTGAGTTGAGGTATTACATAATTTTTTAAAATGTATTGTCTATTATCTATTCTAATAGTGCTTCTCCACTGGCCTCTCTAGCTTTCATTTTTGAACTCCAGTTATATATATGTTGGCCCTTTTCATCTATCCCACACATCTCTACTCTCCTTTTCTATGTTTTTAATTATGTTTTTCTCTGAGTACTTCAATTTGGATATTTTTTTATTAAGTTTTCTTCCATTTCACTAATCCTTTCCTCTGCTGTGTCTAGTCTGATGCTAAACTCATCTAATGATTTCTTAATTTAGACATTGTATTTTTCAGTTCTAGAATGTCCATTTGATTATTTTGAATACCATATTTCCATTTCTTGGTTACTTTTATCTTTCCATCCATTTTATCCATGTTTTCTTGAACATATTAATCATAGTTATTTGAAGTCCTTGTTATATAACTCCAGTATGTGGGTCATCTTTGGTTTGGTTTGGTTATTGTTGTTTGTTTCTCTTGTTTTCTGGTTATGAGGTCTTGTTTCTTTGGCAAGTCCCTTAATTTTATTTGAATGCCAGCAATATATATGCAAAGTTGTAGATATTTCAGATAATAGAGTCACCCATCCATCTGGCTAGTCTGTCTACTGGTGGCTGATCCCCATGATAAATTAGGGATTGTATAAATCAAGGCTGGTTTGCCAGATATGGTACTAGTCCATCTACATGTATTTTGCTTCTGGCCATTCCAAATTATCAACTCAAAGCCTGAGGCACTAAACTCTAATCATTAGCTTATAAGACTGTTGAAAGCTCTGCTCTTCTTTAGAGATGGTTTCCAATTTGACAAATGTTCATAGGGAAGCAATTGCTATTGAGTTTGAGGTCTCCCGATTTTCTTCTGGTTTCCCTGTCCATGTGCCATATATTAAAGTAATATTGCTCAACTTTAAACCCCTTCTTCAATATTCAGCTTGTAACATGAAGGACTCTCCACATTTCTCTTTTGCCAACTGACAACCTGCTAAATGCTTCTAATAGAGTCAATAGAGGGTGCTATGAATCTAGGGATAAATCTAGAGATATAAATCTAGAGGAGCATACTGGAGGAGAAGACATTTGTTTATTCCTGTTTGCTTTATGTGAGCTTCCTGTTTGCTTCTCATTCCTGTCAATGGCTCCCCAGGCTCACTTCTTGATAACAACTGTGGTAGTTCATTCCAGTCATGGTAGTTAAGCCCAGTTTGCAGTTTTCCCAATTCTTGAGAGAACTAGCCTCACTGTGCCACCTCAGAGACACCAGAAGCAGCCAGCTCAGAACCCCTCCTCAGAGGCTGGGGTTAAAGCTCATGAGAACCCTCCTTTGAACTCAGAGAGACTAGCACCAACTGACCAGCACTCCTTTCTCAGAGGGGTGAATTTCAGTGTCCTGGCTCCTTCCTCTAAATTTTTATGTTTTACTAATTCTAACCTCTTCTGTTCATTCCCCCAAGCCTTGAGTGTGGTAGCTGTTTCCTGCTATTGTTATCTCTGTGTTCCCTTTTTTGCTTTTTGAGGTCTTCAATATGTATTATAAATATATATACTCTCTGTTAAAATAATTGGTATGGTTTCTGTTTCCTGGCTCTACTATAAATGATATGGAACATTTATTTGCAGACAACATGATTGTGTACTTAGAGAATCCTAAGGAATCTACAGAGAAGCTACTACAATCATTAAATGAATTTAACAAGGTCACAGATATCAGCTCAACTTACAAAAATCATTTCATTTTTATAACAAACAATGAAAAATAGGGGGTGGGATAAAACAAAAAGCATTTACAGCAGCCTCAAAAAAACCTGAAATACTGAGGCATAAATTTAACAAACTATGTGAAAGTCTATACATTGAAAGCTAAAGAATATTGCTGAGAGAAATTACAGACCTAAATAAATGGAGACATACACCTTGGTGGTTTTAAAATATGTCTACAAAATTTTTATACTCCTCTTTTCAAGCAGTGGGTTCTAATTCCTTTCCCTTTTGAGTGCGGGCTGATTTGTAAGAATAAGGACATAAGGGTACTTGAACCTTGTCAAAGAGCGTGAAGGGGGCTTAAGAGCATTGGTAATGTTGTTTTTTAATATGGATAGTGGGTATGGATTGTCTCATTTTTGAAAAATCATTACACTGTACACTTATAATGTGCACTTTTGTGTATGTACATTATACTTTCATAACAAGTAAAAAATAAATATATAAATAAAAACCTACGGCAGGTAAACTTATAGGTGAAAATGGTTATCTTGAAACAAGGATGCTCACTATCACTGCTTCTTTTCAACATTGTACTAGAAGTCCTAGACAACACAGTTAGGCAAAGAAATAAATCATAGTTATTAGTATTAGAAAGGAAGAATTAAAGCTATCATTATTTGCAGACAACATGATTTCTTATGCAGAAAAGGCAAAATAATCCCAGATAATCCACTAACATTAATTAATGAATTTAGAATTTCTATATATCAATAACATTACATAATAAACAGGTTAAAGAATACTTTATAATGATATCAAAACAGCAAATTCATAGAAATAAATCTAATAAAAAATGTGTAAGACCACTAAACTGTAAATATTGTTAAGAGAAATGTTTTTAAAGACCTTGATATATGGAGAAATACACCATGTTTATGGATTAGAATACTCAGTATTGTAAAGATATTAATTTTCCTAAAGTTGATGTTTAGATTCAAAGCAGTCCTAATCAAAATCTCAATAGTGATCACTAGGTCAGTGATGACTTAAATTTCTTGCTTTGAAATTTAGCTATATGATTATGGTATCCACTGGTGTTAGAAAAGGTGGTCTGTACAGATTTTGAGTGGTTATTGAGGAAGTGGGCTTTCCTACTGCACAAGAGATCATGACTTCTGAATTTAGGTCTACATAATGCCACTCAGGTGAATGACTGGTCAGCTATTGACAAATTATCATCATTATGATCAATTGCTAATAACTGCAAACAATTATGCAAGAAGCCATGCTAATTACTGAGCTGGGAAAATTAAATTCTAGCATGGCTGGAATTAATTAATTTCAAAAAGTCTGAAATATAGGAAGGCCCACTAGTTTGGCTTTTATTTACCAGTGAATTATTTTTAGAATATACAAGATAATAATCATATTGTGAGTTTATGACAAAGAAAAGAGGATGAAAACCTTTGGTTTTTCACCGCGTCGTATTCAAGCAGACTTTGAAAAAGACATCCTTGATGAAAATGAAAATGGTTCTGGGTCACTTTGATCATCATGATAATTATTCAAACACTAGTATGGTTTTTTTTTTTTTTGATTTAACTTTAATTTCTAGTAACTGTGATGTCATCAAACAGAAATGCACTCAAATGCTGTCCACTTTCACCCTCATCACTCTGAGGTTCAGAAAAAGAAACAACCTTCCCTTTCAAAGCAATTCAAAAGCAATGATCCCCTCTTTCTCCTTCATCTCTGTAATATCGCTTTATTTTCCCCTCTCTTCTGTTCCACCCTACAGCCTTGGTTTCTCACTCCAAACAGGTTCACTTCTCTTCCACCCAAAAACAAACAAAAGGTTTTCTATGAAGCTTTATCTTTCTCTTGCTACAGCCTTATTTCTGTTTTCTTCTTCAGTCAAACTCTTCAAAGAATAATGTACCATGCAGGTTAAAGTATCCTTATTTTCTAAATGGTCTTTGACTGGCATTTCTCTTCTAACCCGACCATTCCATTAATATCTTTCTAATCATTTTATATGATGTACCATGTTCAGTTCTTATTTGATTTCCCTACCTTCCTCAATATCTATTTCACCACAACTTCCTCTTGAAATTCTTTCTTCCTGGGCATCTACTCCTCCACACTGCCTTTCTCCCCACCTCTTTATTTCGTCTTAGTCTTCTTCACTAACTCTTCTTTCTTCACTCATCACTTAAATATAAGTATTCACCAAGATGTATCTTTAATACTTTTCTTTTCTCAATCTACATCTCTTCCTAGGCCATTTCATTCATGCTCTTGCCTTTAACTATAGCATGATAAGTTCCCCAATTGTGTTTCTAACATAGAGCTTACCTGAAAAATCTGATTGCCTACTAAAAATTCCTATCAAAATGTCCCATGAGCAGTCAAATTCAACATGACCTAAACCACTCCTTATCTTTCCACCCACTCCCAACTACTTCATCCAATTTTCTTTAACCCCTTTAGTAATTCAACGTCTATCCAGTCTCAAAAATATTTACAACTCAACGATATTTTAAATATTTATATTCTCCTTCCTTGGCCATATCCAATTAAACATCAACTCTTACGTATCCCATCTCTCAGATATCTCTTGAATGTAGACCTTCCCAGTGACTGTCTTAGTTCTGTGTTTTCCCATCTCTTACATGGACTTTTGGGTTAATTTCCTGACCTTCCTGTCTCCAATCTTCTCCCTCACCCTCATTCTTTTCTTTTCTGTTAGGTGAATTGTCCTATTAAAATGCAAATCTCTGTTTTCAGCCCTGCTTGGGGTCTCCACTACCCTTGCCCAAACTCAAGGACCTTACATTGGCCTTACAGTGTCCTCATAGCTCTCTAGTTTTCTCCAGCATTAATGAACTAACTACATCTTCCCTGAGTTTGCTATGTTGCTCAGTCCTCTCTGCCTTTGTACATGCTGTTTCTTTTTCCTACTGTGCTTTCTGCAATTTGTTCATCTGACATATTCCTATCTATACTTTAAAACTGTTCTGGGAAGCCCTTCCCTGACAGAGTCAATCAGTAATTCCTTTGTTCTACCTGTTTACCATCTCCGTACTTCTATTATTACAGTTCCCAGAGTGGCTAGTGATTGCCTATTTACAATTCTGCCTCAGACACTACTCTAAATTTCTTGAGAACAGGAGCCACGGTTTATATATTTTCTAGTGTCTATCACTGTGTCTGGCACATAGTAGGTGCTCTAAAGCACCTAAGACCGAGTTGAATGAATTCTTTGTAGATGTCTAGCAAGAGCATGACATTTCACGAATGAATAACAGAACAAATTCAAATGGTTTGAGGATTTTTAATTCAAAAAACCTCATTGTCATGTGATGTGTGCCAACCATGCCGGCTCTGAGGATACACAGCAAATGAACAATCATTATCTTCGCCTGCACAGAGCATAGAGTCCGGGAATTATCAGGGTCTTCCTCTCCACCCTGCTGAGACCATGGCTTCCTGCTCTCCAGGTTGTCCTGCTTTCTCTCTTCCCTGTTTCTTGTGGTTTGTTTGAATTTTGTGCTAATCTGAATTCCTCACGAACACCTTCCATCACCTGCTCACTGATCCATGACCTGTTCGTTTGACTGAATTGCATTTTAAAGGTCCCTGGCTTGACTTCACTGGTCCCAATGCTGACTGCTGTGAAATGACCTCCATCCCAAGTGACTATCATTCATGTTTTCTCCCAAAAATACAATGTACCTACAGTGTTAATGCAAATAAGCCCCATGTCATATTAGCAAATATGGTAAATTCAAGACCAGTAGACCAGAAATAACCTGCCTCTTGTTATCTTATGCGGTCATGTGCACCAAACTGGAATATTTCTTTCCTCAAAGGTGGGAAGTGAGTCAGAGGCCATCTGTGTGGCCCTTGCTCACCAGTCCTGAGTGACCAATAATTAATTTAGGTCGAATGTGATTAGTCCCTTGTTAACAGCAGTTTTTCTGCACTTTCCTCAGTTGGCTCTGGAGATACACCGTCGAGTGTGATGTATGACTCCTGGCACAGAATGAAACCTGAGCCTGTGAAAGGACGGGGAAGCTGCTCTGTGCCTTGCTAATGAATTTAGGGGCTCAACACTCTTATCTAAAGTGCAGCAAAGAGGGGTCCTCAAAGAGCAGGAGTCCAGGCTACACAGAAGAAACAACAGGAGAAGCTTCACTTTCTTTGACTTTTCGAGTCCTATCACCTCGGTTTGCGCTTCAAAACCACTTACGCTGCTCTAAGGGAAAGGGCAAAGTGTGTGTGTATTAAAGAGAGGGAGGGACCTGAGAGAGGGAGGCTATTTGTAGTGAACTGAAAAAATTGTTTTTTATCAGAAGTTATAAAATCAGGCTAACTGAAAATATTTCAATACATAAAATTTTCTTTTAAATGGTAAAAGATCATTCAGCTACTCTCTTACCAATTCACCATATTTGTATATTGCTATCATCCTTCTGTATCTACTTTGTATATGAATTTTATGAAAATTTTATTTTCCAGGAAATAAAAATTGAGAGTGTTTGATTAATATTCATTCCCTGCACTGTAAGGACATATAAAGGAAAGGAAAAGAGAAGAAGGTGGGGAAAAGGAGAGAGGGAAGGAGGAAAAGAAGCAAATAGAGAAAGGAAAGAAAGGAAGGAAGGGAGGGAGGGAGGGAAGAAGGGAAGAAGGGAGGAGGGGAGGAAGGAAGTAATTTTTCCTTCGTACCAAAGTAAGGCAAAATGGTATCCCCCTACCCTCAACTCCCAGCACGAACTTCTACATTAGGACCATGGACAGCCAAGTCAGTTCTTTCTCTCCTAGAGAATATTGGAGGCAGGCTCTCAGACTTCCATATAATCCACGTGGGCTCACCCTCACCCTCATCTCTGCCCGCAGATCTGTCAGGCACATCCCACAAAGATCTCAACAAAGGTGAAAAAGACTGACTAGTACAAGGACTTGGTTCTCTGTTTTATAAGAAGTACAAATTTACATTAAACTACCATAAATTGATTAGAAGAATTCTAACATGAGATTTAGAATTTCTCCACACCATATAACTGCTTAAAATTATGTCCTACCTAAAGTGAAACTGTTTTAAAATATGTTTTGGAACTAAGGTCTTGCTTCGTGTTACTGCCTCCAGTCCAAGACCACCAGAAATACACCAGGAGTTGAACTGGTTGCCTTGTTGCAATGAGGGAGAACGCACACCAGAGAGATGGTGGGCATCTCAGTAAGTGGGTGTTAGAAATTATTACAGGTCTTGGGCTTGTGGTAGGTGATTTGGGGCACAGTTCATGGGGGCTTTTCTCTGGTTGGGTCACTTCAGGAAGTGGGGGTAATTCTGTAATTTAATATCAATAAATTTTATCTAAAAGGAGGGAAGACTAGAGAGGGCAAGGCTGTAATTGGTGAAGAAGCAGCAGTCACTCATGTAGCCCCGACGGGGCAACTTTTGGTCATCTTTGTGGGTTGGAAATATTCCTGTTTTTGTCTGTGTTCAGGAAAGATCAAGGAGTGCTCTCATTTTTTGTCTTGATCCACATGGACACAGGATGCCTTGGCTGACGTTGGTGTTTTTTTGAAATGGCTTATGTTCAACAGAAAGCCAAGGCCTAGCTGGTGGTGCCAGCCCAACTCCTGGATGTCAGGGACCACTTTCCTCTCGTGGAAGCTAGAATTCACTAAAACAAAGGAAAAATGATAGAATTTTCGTTTGTAATTCAGAAGTCAAAATAAAGAGGTACATTTCTTTCAATTTTCCAAAGGCATGTAAAGGGAACCTAGATTTTAAAGTCAAATGGACGTGGAAGAAACTGAAGAATCTAGTTATCTTGAGATATATCTACTAAAAAAGGCAAAACAAGGTAATCATTATTTAGTTGTTTAGGACATGCTGAGATTGAATCTGTGTACTCACTTTTTTTTTATATTATTATTACATTTTTAACCTGAGATGATACACAGATAAGTTGGCGTGTTTTTTTACTTTTTAAAATAGTTATTGAAAAAAGGAGTAGTTCTATGTAAATACTTTTGTGTAAGTCATGCATTTAGAATAAGACACAAAATATATACATCTGCTGAAAATACAAGAAAATCTTATTTAGTATAGGAATTTTAAATGGAATAGAGTTTGTTGTAGTATTCCAGGATTTAGGACAAGTCTACCTAGTGAAGTCTGGGTCAAAGCATGAACAAAACGTTGAGAACTTAGACAATCAGAGAATATTTGTCAGTGATTCAAAAAAGCTAGTAACTAGAAAGATAGTTTTCCACTGAACTTAACCTCAAAAGTGCCTTACTTTTCAACTTCAATTTGCTAGTATAGACTTGGCTTTAGTTTTGTAAATAAAAAAAAATGTTTGAAAGGTAGTTAGAAACTACAACAAAATTAAGACCAAAACCATGAAAGTAAAGCAAACTGAAAAGCCCAAGTGAATACTGTGAACGCTCCTAGACTAAACTGATCAAGGGAGTGAGTTTGGATCATATTTGATATTACATTTAAAATTGACATGTTAATTCTTAATGTTTAAATCTGGGTTTGAAAGAGTTTCTCAAAGATTCCTAAAATCACTTAAGGCTTCCAGAATAGTACAAATTGTTATTCTTGAGAATTTTGCTGAAGGGCTTGACAATGGACTGTTAGAAAATATTTACAGACACTTTCTAAATAATTCAAGTTTTGAACTTTGCAGAACATGTCTTCATTGTGTAGCAAGAAATTATTATTTTGTATATATTGAAATCTCCCTTCAGATGACAATCATACAGTTCCTCTGCAGTAAATATATTTGCCTTTGAGGCCATTCTACTTCAAAAATGAACTCAGACATGAATAGTTTACCATATACTATTTCCACTGGAAGACCACGGTTATGCAAGAAAGGGCATTTTGCCTGAGTAGGTTTAGGAGAAACACTGACATTTAGTCTTTGAGAAGACTATGAAGGGGAGATTGACTCAAGTCAAGTTAAGGTACTTGTGACACAAATCCCTAGCAGGTTTCTATCCCAGGCCTGAGTTGAAAATAAATGGGATATGGGGGTAACCCTGGTAAAAGAGCTGTTTTCAAAATCTCTGCACAATGTACAGAGACTGCTGGCAGAGCAAGTTGTGTGTGCATTTATACAATGGTGGCATCTGAAGAAAAAGAGTTACATGGATATGAAACTGTATATCATCAGAATGATTTGATTTTAATTTAAAGGAAACTCTAAAGTGACAGAGTGAACTGCTACAGATCCATGTGGGAACACAGACATCACTGTTATCCGATATTTGAGAATACAACCCAGACAGTGGATCCTAAAATTTCCTCTGGAAATTTTCTTGGAGTCTAGGGATGGTGCTTTCTAATCTTCCCATATCCTTTTCACCTACAGCTAATAACTCCTTGAGGGTGATGGGTAGGGAAGACCCTCAGGTGATGGAAAAGAAGTACTATTTCAAGAACCATGAATGATGCCTTTGGAAAATCTGGTCATTTGAAACAAATAAAAATTAAAGTTTCTCTTTAACAAACACTTACATTGTGCCAGTCACTCTTCTAAGCACTTTATGAATATTGAGTCATTTACTATTCATAGCAACTCTATATATTACCCAAGGGGAAACTGAGGCACCCAAAGTATTTTTTTTAATTTTATTTAATTATTTTTATACAGCAGGTTCTTATTAGTTATCCATTTTATACATATTAGTGTATATATTTCAATCCCAAAGTTATGCAGTTCGTAAATGTTGGTGTCAGAATGCAGACCCAGGCATCTTGCTCCAGAGTCTGTGCACGTTCTTATGCTCCACGTACAGGTTTTACCATTTGTACATCAGTTCTGCACCAGGTGGCCAGGCTGCTCTGCAGCTGCCGTGCACCAAGCAGAGCACATACTTCCCTACATTCTAGTTACTCTACATGAGTAACGAGTGACCTGTTGAGAACGAAAAGTTATAACTTGCTAGGGATTGCCCCCAATCCTAAGCAAGTATTTCCACAGATCTTGCTTTGCCCCTTTCTTGCAACGTATCTCTGTATTTCAGGTAAAATCAAGTACCACTTGGCATATGTGGGTCAGTCTTCCTGTAAAGATCTGTGCTCTGGATTCAAACAGCCAGATTTCATTTCCAGACGGGAAAAAACAGACATGATAGAATTGGGAAGCACAGACAGAAGTAGGCAATTTGGAATTTTAAACAATTTTGATGGCTGGGAAGAATGGAATGATGCTGATACACTGGAGACAAAACTTACAGACTGAGTTACAGTTGGTCTGTGTTCTGGGTCCATGCACCATAGATTAGTATACATGACGGACACTTGAATGAGAAGAGGTCCATTAACCTTGGAACAAAGTTTTTGTTCATCTCACAGAATTTCTGTGTGAATCTAAGGGCAAAGGTATTGCTGTTTTGTAATCTAAAAGTAGGGGGCAACATTAGTGAGAAAAACGTTCCCCTCTGCTTTCAGTGTGAGCAGTGGCAGTGGAATTGGGTAAGGGGAGAGGTCCTGGCTCAGAAGCCAAGAAAAGAAATTTCTAGAGCATCATGTGCCTGACCGTATAGATTCTTCCTCCAGAAGATGAGCAATGGTCCCTCTAGTCCTTTCTCTAGGGAACAAACAGCCTTGATAATCCTTTGAAAGTAAATCTGATCAGCTCTTCCCTCCATATCAGTGTTCTCATGACTGGCTAATCTCAGTAATCTCTGAGGAGACCTCTGGGCCTGGCATGATCTGGCCCCTGTCTACATTTCCGCCTCACCGCTCACCGAGTTCCCGCCCCCGCACTCTGCTCCCAGCCTGTGTAAAGATCTCTCAATTCTTTGAGTCAAGGACATGCTCTCTTGTCTCAGGGAACTTCTCACCCTTGCCTCTGACTTAAATACGCTTTTCCTACTTCTTTCGTGGCTGATGTTCACCTCTATGTATGACTCAAACGTAGAATTCTAGTCCATATTTTTCCTCAGAACTTAAGACCCATATATCCAACTGCAGCTTCAACTTCTGCACTTGAGTGCTTTAAAATTATTTCAAACTCAGCAAATCCGACACTCGACGCATGATCCTTCCTTCTAAACCTGGTCTTTTTCCAGTGCATAGATCTTAGAGAAAGTCCTCCTTTCCATCTAATTGTACAAGTCAGAAATTTAGGACTCATCTTGTCCTCACTGCTTCCCCACATCTGATCTGTCACCAATATGTATGCCTTTACCCTCTTAATATTTCTTGAGCGCATTCCCTTCTATCCATCTACCCACCTCCAGTGTAGTCTAAGCCCTGATTTTATTATGCGTAAAAGTGAACCACCTGGGGAGCTTGGTAAAATGCAGATTCTGATTCAGCAGGCCTGCATGTCTAACAGCCTCCTAGATGCCCATGTTTTTGGTCCACAGGCACCCTTTTTGAGTAAGAAGGCTGTAAGCCACGAGCAGTTCTTTCCTGGGTGATTGCAGTATCATCCTAACAGGTACAAATAGCCTCAGCTGTTCCATCATCCACATTAGAGCCAGGGTCGTCATCACCAAGTACGGGTCTTCAGAGACTTCCGCTGCTATTGGGACCAAATCCAAGAGTCTCAACACAGCCTATGAAGCATATTCATGAGCAACTCCTCCCTACCTCTACTACCTCCCTATGCCAAGCCTACTCTTACTTTCTGCCCTGTAGCCACGTTAGTATACATTTATTATGCTTAACTATATACATTTATTACGCTTATTAATAATAATTTTTATTATTAGTTATATTATGCTTAACTATATACATTTATTACACGTAACTATATGAAACGCTGCCTCTTTGGGTTAAAAACTTAAATTGAGTATCAGCAATTTTGTACTTTTCAACCTAACCGTTCTTGAATGAGCTGAGCTCCTTCCGTGCATAAAGCCTGTTTAAAAAGAACACACGCTCTGTTCTTCCTCTTCATTGTATCATGGCCCATGCATCCTTCAGATCCCAGCCTAATGGCCCCTTCCCTGGGGAAGCCTTCCAGACCTACCTGACCAGGACAACTCTCCAAGTGCTCTTAGACCATGTTCTTCTCCTTATTTGCACTAACCACAGTTGCAGTTTTGGATGATTGTTTGATTATTCTCTTTCCTCTACTTAAATGCAAGTTCCAAGGAGTCAAGGATCAGTTCTGTTTTGTTCATTGTCATATCCCCAGCCTCCGATTCTGTGTCATCACGTTTGCTTAGTTAATGACTTAACTAAGATGGAAGCAATGTAAGAATAGTCTATACAGTGTGGTATTGGCATAATAATAGACAACTTGATAACTGTAACAGAAAGTGACTCATATGTATACAGTCATTGATTTACAAAAAATGTACTAATATAATTTAGGTGGAAAAGAAAATACTGGATCAACCGACTATCTCATGTGGTGTGACCTATCCCACACCATACAGAAATTTGGTTTGAGATGTTTAATCCTACAGTATTTGTGATTAGTGAAACAATAAACTTTCTAGAAGGAAAAAACAAAGACTAGTGTATAGATCACCTCCCTTGAACTCCAGGGTGGGCTTGGGAAGGAGCTAATGCTCCAGGCGCTGTTGTCAGGGGATCCAAGAAGTTCGTTTCCTTCTGTAACTGTGATCCTTTCCTACAGGCTCCTCTTGTTCACACTGGTTTATACCTACAATAGTAAATTAATCCACACTAAATATAATGAACACCTGCAGAAAGCATGGCCATTTTTTTCATATTGCTTCATAATTGATGAAGCCCTTTCACACACATTATTTTATTTGCACATCCTAAGGATCCTGTTGCTATCAGTAAGGCAAGCATTATTATCAACTCTTTTGCAGACAAGCAAAAGTCAATGCCTAACTTCTAACTGAGTTGATAAACTTATACAACTGCAAAGCAAGTACTTTAACTCGGGCCTTCTACTGCCAAACCTAGGTCCTTTCCATGAGCAATGCCCCCGAAATCAGGTTAAATACACCTTCCTCCTGTGTCCTGCTTTCTAAGCTGGAGGTGGAGCAGTGTTACTCTGACACTGGCAGCGGGCTGGAATTAGGTCATAAGAATTAAAAATCTCTTTGGGATTCTGTGGTTGATGGCTCATATATCACATAGCCGTTTTATTTTTAGATCACCCTAGATTTTCCCACATTCCAAACCGTTAAGGACAGAGACTTCTCAAACGTGATAATGCCTGTACCAATTGACACATGTTTGGTACAGCTCATAGGATCCTTTTCCTTTCATCATAATATTTTGCATGATTCACATTGAAAATGACTGTTTCATAGGGAACTAATGACAGCCACTTTCCCAGACATTTTCCAAACGTTTTACAGTCACTGATGGGTGGACCTGCTAATTCTGTGAGTCAGCTCAGAGTCACTAATGATGGGCTAAGAGACCACAAAGAGCATCAGTGAGAGGATAATATTCACTACCCCATGTCAGAGCCGCAATAGACCTTCAGCATTTAGATAAAGCAAAAGCTTTTGAATTTCCCCTACTAGTGACACAAAGAGGCATTTGGATTTTCTGATCCCGTAACAATTTGAATAATATAATCATTAAAATCTTCACCGCAATCATACCTACTCAAGGTGCATTTCTTTTGAATGAGAACCTCTTTCTAACGTAGGAAAAACAACAAAAACAACAACAAAACTCCCCCCAGTTGGATCGCCCACTATAAGAGCCAATGTCTGGAAAGAGAGACACTCCCACATTGGAGAAATTCTAGAGCTTCAAGAAGCTGAATTAAGAAAGTAGATGTGTAGTCTCTGGACATGAAGATGATAAATTGATTCTTGGGGTAAAGTTTAAGAAGTGAGCGCCTAGAAGGATGAATTAGTCACTTCAGCAGAACACAGAAACACTGGAGCCAGGGGAATCTTCAGAGTCTACTTCACTATCATTACCTTTTTGCTCAAGGTTGTGGGATCCCATGAGCCATAGTCTCTTGACTGTCTTTTCAAGAGAGCCGACAGCCTGATGAAACCTTCCCCAGGCAAGTTCTCAGCACTGTTCATCCGTCCCATTCCTCTTCTCCTGAGGGTCACATCTTTTGTTCCAGAAACCTCTGGCTGCTCAGATGAGCACAGGTGAGGAATGCCATCCAACTGAAGGAATGTAGAAAAGAGACCCTCTTGTTTCTAGAAATGCAGCTGTTTGGGGCATTGAGGGGGCAGTCTCTCTGGATAGCTAAATGAGATTTTTGACATCTCACTGGATATCTGTGGCTAAGTGGATGCTACCCAAACCTCTACTGCACCTTAGCAGGATTTCAATGACGTAGACATTCTTATTCCCGCTTTAAGAAGTCTAGTTCTTTGAAATGATAAGTATATTTCAACTTATAATTAATTTCATCTAAAGGCTGCATTTATCCCCTTGGTCACAGGGTTTTCAAGCCTGGATTACTGAGAAAGTCTCCAATCAACTTTAAAATCCACCTTACAGTTTATGGTATCACCAGACTGGTAACCCACAAATTTTGTATTCATGATGTAGATCCCCACTTAAAAAGTTTGAATAGGTGCACTTAGAGAATAAAATCCATACTCTTCCCTCTAAGATTAAAGGTTTCCCACCATCTGAGTCCATGCTGACTTTCCAACATGATGACCCAGGACTTCCCAAGGACAATTCTTTGTCTAGCTAAAAATCCATCTATTCTCTGTCATCCTTCATGTGCTCATTTATTCAATAGATATTTATTAAGCACCTGTTATGGTCCAGACATTATTCCAGGCACTCAGGATTATATCTCTGAACCAGGTAGATGAAGTTCATGACCTGAAGGAGTTTATACTCTGGAGGGAAGAGACAGACAAACAAATAAATTTAATGGGACTGGTATTGATAAGGGCTATGAAGATAGATAAAGCACAGAGGGAGCTAGAAGCTCGGGAGGTATTTTATGGGAAGGGGAGGTCATGATAGTCACTAGTGAGGCACTGCTTGAGCAGAGATGAGTGGAGGGAAGCTACATCACAGGTCATGTGGATAGACAGTGGAAGAGGGAACAGCACGTGCCAAGGCCTGGCAGTGGGAATGTGCTTGGAGTTTTCAAGGAGAGCAAGGGGGCCCAGTGTGGCCGGGTGGAGTGAATGAGGAGGATAGGAGAGGAACAAACAAATAACGGGAGAGTGAACTCGGGTCGGACAGATTAAGCCATGGTAAGGACTTTGGCTTTTCCAATGAGACACATGGAAGACCATGAGAGGGTTTGAGCACAAAATAACAAGACCTGATGTTCTTTCTAAGAGGAACACTCTGGTTCGGTCTGAAAGTAGCCAGTTATTGCAATCATCCCAGTGAAAGGGAATGACAATTTGGCCCAGAATAGTGGCATGAGAGTAATGAGAAGTCATTAGAGTCTGGATATATTTTGAAAGAGGAGTGGGAAGAGTGGTTGATGGGATAGATTCAGAATGAGAGAAAAAGAGAAGTGAGACATGACTGTAAGATTTTTGGTAGGAGCAAGTGAGAGAATAGAATATTCATTAAATGATTTGGGGAGCAGATTTTAGAGGCAGGAGCTGGGAAATCAACATTTCAATTTGGGGCAAGTTTGTATAGCTTTGACATGCTATTTGACATACAAATAAAGATGTTGAATAAGCAGGATATCTAAGCCAGGAGAGATAAAAATTGGGAAATTATCACTATGCAAATGGCTTTTAAAGCAGTAGAACTGAACGGCATCCCTTAGGGTGCGAGGGTATGTAAAGTTGAGAAGAGGTCTGAAGATTGAGGCTTTGGAGGTCAGGAAGAGAAAGAGGAAGGAGATGGAGAAGGAGAGGCGTGAGGACATGAGGCGTGAGGACCCACCCATGAGGCGTGAGGACAGCCACCTTAATTGCTTCCTTGCCTTACTTAGCTCATGTCAAACTCTGTACCAGAAATGCCTAGAAATACCTTTTTAATCTCCTCCATTTATTCACACCCTACCCATCCATCAGAGTCAGGCACTTAATTCTATGCTGTGTGTGACTTGTCTTGTGTTTTATTTGACAACTTAACTCTTATTTATGTCTTAGTTCTTTCTAGATGAATTAGTTTTTCTTAATCCATCAATATACTTTTCCATCTCCAATGCTGTCCTCTGCTTCAATTTTGTTAGTTGGTTCCCCTCTGAGTGTATCTAGGAAATCTATCCTTCTATAATTTCCCAGCCATCCCAGACCCCAAGTGTAAAATACACATGAGAATCATTGGTAGCACCAGCCTAACAACAGAAGACAAAAGAAACTAGGGGTGTTTGGGGTCTGGGATCCAATTCTGAGGTGGTCCTAACATCTGGAGATGTGGAATTTGTGGCCATCATGCTATGGCACAAACTCAGTAGCACTTAGGATCATCAATCAAAACAAATCAATAGATAATATGTGTTCAGTAAATTACGGCACAAGGAAATAGACATGTATAACTGCAATGCCTGCCCTTATAGAATTCACTCTCCAAATAAGCCAGGAAATAGGCAACAATTTAAATAAAAAGTCAAGAGTTTAGGGGTTTCCTTGGTGGTGCAGTGGCTGAGAGTCCGCCTGCCGATGCGGGGTGCGCGGGTTCGTGCCCCGGTCCGGGAGGATCCCAAGTGCCGCGGAGCGGCTGGGCCCGTGAGCCATGGCCGCTGGGCCTGTGCGTCCGGAGCCTGTGCTCCGCAATGGGAGGGGCCCCAGTGGTGAGAGGCCCGCGTACCGCAAAAAAAAAAAAAAAGAGTTTAGGAGAGCAATTTTAAGTTTTAAAACTAGAAAAATTAGTTTCAAGATACTATTTATACATGGCAAAAATCTACGTATATAGTTAATTGATATCATTCACAATTGTGCTGTGAAAGGAGAACAAAACATGACATCTTGTCTATCAAAATAAAAGATAACCCCAGAGCCAGGCCTGGCCCAGCACAAGGCCAACTCAGAGTCGGCAAAAGGCAAACACATGTGGGATGCATTGAAAACTGACTCTGAACGCCACTCTGTGCAAATAAGGAGAGCACGGGTGCCCCTCAGCTGACCAAGCACAGCTCTCCAAAGGCAAGGGGCAGACCTGCTGCAGACCTGGAGTGGCAACATCTGCAGACCTGCTTCCCGTCTCTCCCCAGAGACCTGCCATTGTTACATGAAGTTTAATTTTTATTTGAACTAGAGAAAACTATTTTAGGCATTTGGTCGCTGGTACACGAAGTTAGTCCACAGCGTTCTGAAGATGCTTCTCCCCAAGACTGGTATTTTAGAGGGAAGAATGGTTTTGAATCTGTGCTGGTTATAACTGCAAATCAGTTGACATGTACTAATCATAGCATATATGCTCACAGAACATGGGGATGAGTGATGTCATTTTGTTAACTGATAACACAGGCATCGCCATCTAATGAGAAGCCAATAGGAAGCAAGGTGACATGGGCTAATTTTATTCAGGCTAGCCAGAGTGGACAGGTCCACAGTGATCTTGTTTAAATGCTACAAGAAGAGCATAAATTCAGCAATGATGGATGATCTGATCGAGACTCTAAGTAGCACAAGGTGGGGCTCGTTTGTCTTTACAGAAGCCATGACTTAAATGCTCTCTTTTATCAACGTTCAGCTTAAAGTTTGTTGTTCCTTTTAACAAAGAGTTTTTAAAAATCAAATAATGTTGCTCTGTGAGGTTAATGTTGTCTCATAGTTAATCCAACTTTATTAAGTCACAAACAAAGCAGGTAAAGATAAATTGAGGAACTAAAGCAGAGTTTCTATTCAACAATAGTTGTGGAGGTTACAATATTGGTAAATAATCCCATAAGTGGGAAAACGATAAATAGACAATAATTACCAACCAAGATTCCTGCAAAACCAGATTTTAGACAATCTTATTGAAATCTTAAGGTTTACAGATACCTTCTAGAATAAAAAACCAATTTATTTACATCTGTTGCTGTAACCTCCATTACATAGAATTTTAAACTGATTCTGAAAACCATACAGGTTATATTTTATTTTACTTAAATGTATTAAATTGTTTGCATCTTCCTTTTGTTCATTTGGTTTTATTATATTCTGGAAATATTTGTTGTTTATCTTCAGAGGAACGTAATCCCTTTGGTGAATGGGAATTTAAATGAGTCATCAAATTCAAGATGCTTTTTAGTTAACAAAAATTGCAAACCCAGACTACCTTTAAAAGTGTTATCATTCTGGTTTTTTAATCTTCCTTTCTCTCGTTCGTGAGCCCTAGACACCAGGTAAATCACCTTGCTTACTGGTAATGCCTCATTTGGGCTTCTTTTCTTGAAATTTTTTAAGTTAAATAAGTCTTTGTCTTAAAAGAGCGTGTCATCGGTCAAAATAATGCTATCACTTTTGAAACTATTTTCCTTTTCTGACATGCACCGGGGTGCCGTAAGGTAGTGTTGACAACTCCACCTTTAGCGTTCCACAAATCTTATGGAGATATATCATTGGAAAATGGTACAGTCTACATCCGGGCTTTGACAAAAACTGAAACATGGGCTGCCAGCCACAGATAAGGTTTTGAAATGTTAGTCACGGAAAAGGTGATAACAGAAACAAGGATCAAATGCATGTATCCCTTCACCTGCGGCAGCCTGCGGTTTCAAGCCATGCCACCTGTCTCCTGGCAAAGTCAGTGGATATGCCGAGTGTGCTACCACGTGAAAACGCACACTGGACATGGTGTTAGATGCACTGCTGGGAGAGGGCTGGCATTAAGAGACGCTAGGAAGCAATACCCCAGCATCTCTAGCGAATTAGCGAACGAGGGACTCCGGGCTGGCGCAGCACAGAGCTGCGAAGATCCAAGCGACACGCCATCACGAGGAGACAGTAGCGGCTCAGGCGGGGACTATGAAACATTCTGGACCAAGGGGCATCTTGCCTTCCTCTTCTCCCTGTCTTTCTCCTCGTCATCCTCTTCTTCCTCCTCCTCTCCTTCTTCTTCCTTTTTTTTTTTTTTTTAATGCTCAAGTGTTTTGAGATTTCAGGCTGTTCTCAACTTCCTATGGAAAATTTCAGTAGATATGAGGGGACAAAAACTCATGACGGTGGACCCAGACATGAAATATTAAACCAAAAGTTTTTTTTTTAAGACTCTGTATAAAAATATAACCAGAATGGCCACAAAGAATACCTTTAAGGCAGAATTTATAATCATTTACTTCTTAATGGTTCCTCCCCCATGCCATCCATTTTCAAACAAAGCTGAGTTTATGGCCATCATACGAGATTACATTCCCGTGCAGTTGCAGTATTTCTTCTCTAATGATTTATTTAAAAGGGCTTCACCATGATAGCTCTCCAACTTTGTTCCTTCCTGTATATCACTGTTCAGGGTCAAATGCTGGGAAAGGGCTGGTCCCTGAGGCCTAACATATTTCACCAGTGGAGACTCTGGCTTTTCACTTCTCTTTCCTCATCACTTTAGGCTTAAAGAAGAACAGATGTGGAAACGTTTAGAAAAAGACTAATTGAATTTCACGTAACACAATTTCGCATTGTTTGAGGAAGTACCTAAATCAACAGCACATTTTCCAAAGTCCCAGCCTCGCCTAATTAGAACACCAAACGTGTGACTAATTGGCCACACTTCCACCAAAGGCTCCGCGGCAGATGCGCTGCGGTCCGCTCGCCACCCGGCTCCAGCAGAGGCCGGCGGTTTGGCTGCGAGGGGAGGCGCTGGCTCTAAATGAGCTGAGCCTGAGCCGAGCCGGGCAGGATGGGGGAAACTCCGGGACGGGCTGGGAGCAAATCCGGGCGGAGCAGGAGAGAATTTGGAATGTTTCCTCGGCGGCAGCACCCCGAGAACTACCAGGAGATTATCAGTACATAAATTAAGAGATATCAGGACTCCGAAACTGGGACACTGAATAGCCTGCTCTTTATCACGTCGGCTTCGTGGTTTTAGAACTTGACGTCGAATTAAAATATAATCCGATATCGTTAGCGAAAGGCTCCATCTCACCCAACCCTTGACCACGGGCAGATCTGCTTTTTGCATGCAACAGGAGGTTTTTCTTTCTTCCTCATTGTACTTCCTAATGGTGTGCTGGGGAGTGCGTGGGAAAGAAAGGACATAATTAGAGCAAAAGGAGAGGAGGATTCCGGACTGGGTTTTATTATAAAACCCTGAGCACGTTGCTCGAGGGGATCTGTCGCCCTCACTTTCTCCTCCTGGGCATAAACCCCACAGAACTAGAAGTGATTTTAAAAGTCATTTAACGCAGCTTTCACATTTTATAGATGAGGATTCTGAGGCCAACAGAGGTGAAGTAATTTGCCTAGGGCCACACATCTCTTTGGTGGCCGATTTAGGGCTAGAAATCAAAACTGACATCCACCTCTGGTGCCATTTATACTTCCTCATTCATGCTCTAGCTGATGTTGAAAGAGTAACATTAGTGCCGGGGTTTCACAGTTACCTGATGTTTGGAGGGTTTGTCCAATCCCAATTACTTAAACAGCAAAATAATCTGTTTGGTTGTAAATTTGCTAGAGAAATTTACACAGTATTCTAATTTGCTAGTCTAGATCCTGGCTTCAGGGTAATTAGATATGTAAAAATCTGAGTATTTGCTTTAATTCAATCTTGTCACTTTCCGTATGATGAGAAATGAGAGTGAAATTATTCTTCTTTAACAGGAATGCTTTTCTGAAAGAACAGGCTGTTTCTCTAGACTCAAGCTAAATAGAAATGCTATTCATATTGATTTTGTGTCTGTCAAATCTGTATTTTACACTCATTAAAGACAGAAAACAATCTGGCTTTAAAGTGTAAAATATATTTACACTTTAATATGTGTAATGTGTTTTATGTTTGGGGAATGTTTGAGCTTTTCCTTTGCTACTCAGATTGTGATTTTTATACTTCTTTCTTCACAATTGTTTGCTAAAAGGTCAGAGGATAAAAATTAATGTAGCATCTTAACAAGAAAGTTATGATTATTCAAGAAGACATGAATATGTCTTTGATCATCTACTACTTAGAATAATCCTTGCTCCTGCGTTTCTCCATGAAAACAAACTAGAGTTGATTATACTCATTTAGAAGTGATCTCCAACTTCCACCTGTCAATGAAAACAAAGCCATAGAACTCTTCTTTCTTAAGTTTTAATCAAATATTTAGAAAAATGGAAATGAAGTTAATAGAAGAAATCAAGATCAGATGTTAGCAAGACACTTCATGCATTAGCAATCCTGAAAGTTCCTTATTGAGAAGTAGCTTAGTTCAGATAGAAAAATACTGTTCTGGATTTTTTTTTTTTCTTTATGAGAGGGTGTAAAGAAGAGTGATCGTGACACTGATGGGCCACAGAGGGACTGACCAGAAAATAAAATCAGATGAAGGTGTAATGACTTTCTAATAATAAAATGGGATTGTCTGTGGAATAGTTAAATCAACTGTGTGACGCGGCCAAATAGGTGAAGAAGTGAATCTATCATTTACGAGGAACTGGCCTTGGGAAAATTCCTTCAACTCCATTTGCTTCAGACTTTAAGCACAACTGAACAAATGGACTGTGGCATGATGGTGTGTCAGCGTGGTGGGTTTTGGCCATTTCTCTTCGTCCCCCTGTGTTCACCACAGCCAAATGGACTGTTGGGTGGTCAGGATTTGTCATGAAGATAGACGGCCACTGGGAAACAGTGCTGATGGGTCTTCTGGGCTGTGATCCAATGCTTTGCTTCGTGAAAAGGAGTACTCCATGTCACCATGTGTAACACAGTGGCTATAAATTTTCTTTCCTTCCTTCTTTCTTTATTAACTATCTCACTGAGATAAACTGAGAACACCTAAAAGTAAGGGAAGTATTTTGACCTCTTAAGAAGAAAGACCATTTAAATGCATGCATTTACTGATAGATTTCCCCGTCAAGCAGAAGTGATCACTGACTGACTATCTTTAGCACTGATGAAGTTGATTTTAATATCATTTGTAGGCAATAAAGAAGCTATCATTTACATTCAGCAAACAATCCAAAATTACATTCTAAAGAAATAAAGGAAGCCCTTCAAATTAATCACTGTGAAGTATATTCTTCAAATAGCATATAAACCTTTTACATTTTAAATGAATTATTTGGTTTGTATAATGAGTTGAAGTGGCACTAGTGGACCGAACACACAGATATAATGAAACACTTTTCTAGAGAGAATAGGCCCACAGAGCACCAAATGGTAAGATGAAAATGGAGGGAAAATCTAGATGTTCTGTCTGTAAGATGTAGATTGCCTAGACTTCTTTTTCTTCAAGTCTGTTTTCTCTCCCCACTTTCCCTACCCCTATCTGTTCAATTTTGTGTCTTTTCTTGTAATATCAAGGAATACACCTCTCTTCGCTTGGATAGTGAGAAAAGACATCTCCAAGATATGCATTATAGAAATACACATTTCTCCCTGTTTCCTTCTAATCAGGTACATTGAAAAAATATGTCTTCTGAAAGTTTTATATCAAAGCAAAGTATTTTTAATTAAAGCGTGGGTCTCCTCTGATCTAAGAGGACTAGACCAGACCAAGAGCTGCCACATCATTCTTCTGCTCATTATCACCTCGTTAAGACCCCAGAACATGCCTGAGAGGCAGGGGGTTGCTTAACAAGGTGATAACGAGGAGAAAATGTCTCCAGCCTATTTGGGGCACAGCCCATGCCAGGTCTGATGATGGCAGACCCGGTTGGACTGGAACAGAACACACTTTAGGTACTCAAATGTTGTTCTCTGAATGGGTTGAGCTCTTTTAAGGTGTATTGTGTTTTCTTCCTATTACCATTGGTAAGTCAATGGAAAAATAATGGGGTAGAAAACTTTGGGGTAGAGACTGTAAGCTTCTTCCTAATATTCATTCATCTGTTTATTTATTTTTATTTTTTTTGGCAGTACGCGGGCCTCTCATTGTTGTGGCCTCTCCCGTTGCGGAGTACAGGCTCCGGACGCGCAGGCTCAGCGGCCATGGCTCACGGGCCCAGCCGCTCCGCGGCATGTGGGATCTTCCCGGACTGGGGCACGAACCTGCATCCCCTGCACCGGCAGACGGACTCTCAACCACTGTGCCACCAGGGAAGCCCCTATTTTTAATAATGTGAACTCTGATTCATAGCCAGGCATTGCCATCCAGCTGAAAGACTATATTCCTTAGTCTTCTATGAATCTAGAAGCGCCATGTAACTATGTTTCGGCCGATGATATTTCAATGGAAACATGGCACTAGGGCAGCCTAGGCAAAGTCTCCCTTTGGATTTACCTAAGAGAGAAACAAACTTCTTTTTTTTGGGGGGGGGGGGGCGTTTATTCATTCAATATGTGCCAAACTAGCACTTTCTGTCATTGTTGTTTTTATTTTTTTATAAAGCAGGTTTCTTATTAGTTATCTGTTTTATATAAATTAGTGTATATATGTCAATCCCAATCTCCCGATTCATCCCACCACCACCCCCTGCTCCCGCCTTCCCCCCTTGGTGTCCATACCTTTGGAGAAACCAACTTCTATCTTGTTTAAGCCAGAAGTTTTTGTTGGTGGTGGTCTTGATGTATGAACTGAGTCCACTATTGCTACACATATGAAAAAAGATTAACTTTGTGTTCTTGTGGTGCTGTATTTACCTGATCCAAAGTGTATGTCCTTTCATCCTCAGTTCCAAGTTGTCACCCAAGCCAGACCATCTGCTGGTAGCGGGGCATGGAGCCAGTTCATACCAGCCCACACAAGCCAATTTTTACAAACTCAGAACTTTGCAAACCAGTTGTTAAAACAGCCATCATTAAAATTTAAACTATATAAAATTATAGTTTAATAAATTATGCTAAAACCAAAGGTCAGAAATATTTGAAAAATCACCATTTCCCAATAGTTTTACTGTTTCCTAGGCTCTCGAGTTTATACTGTACCTGTATATTGGAAATACTATATCACGGGTGTTCTATGCATTGCTTCCTAACTCCCTGGTTCGTGACATGACATAGGTAGCTTGAAATCAGTTGCAGTGGGAACATTTTCACCATGGAAACTGGCAAATGCCGCACATCAGGGCTTGATGGGGTTTTTTTTGGCTGTCTAATCTTAAGAAAGTGATGGAGAAAAGTGTTAATAATGCAAGTTAAAAGCATCAACTTTTCATGTCTAGTGCTGAAGCTGGAAGAAGTTTCAGTTTACTGAATATTGCTTGTAGGAGGGTGGGAAATAGTTTAATAGCAGGCCACCTGTCAGACTTAATGGAAATAATTCTATTGGGTAAAGTGTTAGCAGGTTGGCATGCAACTTCATTTGTCAAACTATGGGTGGATTGCAACTATAGATGAGCCACAGATATGAGTTCAGCAAAAATTAATGAAATGAAAGCATTCTGTGAGAATCAATTGGCCTAATGAAATTTACAGGGAAGAATACTGCATACGTTTATTATTTTTTTAAAATTATGTACTATACATACTTTATATCAGTAAAATTTATAATAAACTTATGTATTTTTATATATGCACACTTTTTTTCTTCAGGGAGGCAGTTGCTAAACATTTACCGGCATACCACTATCTGAGAACTATTTACTATTTCTCCACTTCCCTCACCCCACATTCAAGTGATTACTAAATCCCCCTAGAGTTTACTTCAGCGACGTCACTTGAATCTACATATTTCTGTCCATCCCATGGATAATGCCACAGGTTAGGTCTTCATTGTCTTTCTCCAGTTCGTACTCCAGGCTGTCACCATAAGGGTTCTCTGACAGGGCAGATGTGCTACTGCTTAAGTCACTTCAGTGGCTCTCAGTGGCCTAGAGGATTACACCTTATCTGCTCTGCATGGTTCAAACTCCTGACCCACCCCTTCAGTCATTCTGAGCTCCTTGCTATTCTCTTCTTTTATTCCAACATCAAGCCTAGTACGTAGGACGTGGCACTCTGTATTGCGATCTTTTGTTTACAGATCTCTCTTCATGTAATAATAAGGATGACAGTTTAGCTATCTTGTATCCCGAGCCCTTAGTACAAATGACTGGCATGTGTTAGGGATCTGAGAAAGATTTGTTAATTAAGTGAAACAAAAATCCACTCTAACCGCCAAGCCGTTCTCCAAAAGCACCTTAACCATCTTACATTCTCTCCACCAGTGTATGAGGGATCTCATTTTCCCACATGCTTGTCATCACTTGTCATTGCTTACCCTTTTTATTATGGCCTCCTTAGTGGTATCAAGTGATATCTTACTGTGGTTTGTATTGCATATCCCTAATGGCTAATGATGCTGAGCATCTCTTCAAGAGCTTATTAGCCATTTGTATGTCTTCTTTGAAGAAAAGGAAGGAGACCAACATCATACTTTGCCTGTGGATATCTAATGGATATTTGTTGAGGATAATATTCCCCATTGAATTTCTCTGACACTTTTTGTTTTAGAAAATCAATTGACCATAAATGTGAGAGTGGTTTTTGGACTGTCAAATCTCTTCCATTGATCTATATGGCTATTCCTATGGCAGTACCATGCTGTCTTGATTATTGTGGCTTTTGAAACTGGAAAGTAAGTCCTCCAATTTGGTCTTCTTTTTCAATATTTTTTGACTGTTCTTGGTTTCTTGCATTTCCATATGAATTTTAGAATCAGCTTGTCAACTCATGGAAACAAACTAGCTGGGATTTTTATAGGAGTTGCGTGAAACTGTAGATCAATTTGGATATTACTGTCGTTTAACAATATTAAATATTCTGATCCATGAACATGCAATGTATTTCCATTTATTTAAGTCTTGTTTAATTTCTTTCAACAATGTTTTATAGTTTTCAGTGTAAAAATCTTGCACTTATTGTATTACATTTATTCCTAAGTATTTTATTTTTTGACACTATTGTAAATGGAATTATCTTTTTAATTTCATTTTAGTATTGTTCATTGATAGTGTATAGAAGTAAAATTGATTTTTCTATATTGATTTTGCATCCTGCAACCGTGCTAGACTTGTTTATTAAGGATTATTTTTTCCAGCAGATTTCTTAGGATTTTCTTTATACAAGGCCATATCACCTGAAAACAGAAATAGTTTTATATCTTCCTTTCCAATCTAGATGCCTTTTATTCATTTCTTTTTCTTGCCTAATTTCCCTTGCTAGAACCTCCAGTACAAAGCTGAATTGAAATGGTGAAAGCAGGCATCCTTGTCTTGTTCCTCATCTAAGGGGAAAGCATTCAGTCTTCCACCATTAAGGATGATGTAAATGTAGGCATCTCTTGGATGTCCTTTATCAGTTTGAGGACACTTCTTTTCATGCCTTGTTTGTTGAGTGTTTTTTGTTTGTTTGTTTTTTAATCCTGAAAGGGTGTTCGAATTGTCAAACACTTTTTCTGTATCTGTTGAGACATTTTATGGGTTTGTTCTATTGTTATGTCTTACCTTAATTGATTTTAATATGTTAAGCCAATCTTGCTCTCATGGGACATGTTGCTGGAATCAGTTTGTTAGCGTTTTGTTGAAGATTTTTAGCTGTATATTCATAAGGGATATTGATCTGTTGCGTTCTTTTCCTGTGATATCTTTGTCTGTTTTGGGGATTAGGGTAATACTAGCCTCTCAGAATATATGGGGAAGTGTTTCCTCCTCTTCTATTTTCTGGAAGAATTTGTGAAGAATTGTATTAGTTCTTCCTTGAATGTTTTTTAGAATTCACCACTGAAGCCATCTGCACCTGGACTTTTTTTTCTTGAGAAGTTTCTTATTCAATCTCTTCACTTGTTATAGGTCTATTCAGATTTCTATTTCTTCTTCGATTTCAGTAATTTGTATTTTTCTAAGAAGTTGTCAGTTTCACCTAGACTATCTAATTTGTTGGCACATACTTATTCATAGTATTCCCATAGTCATCCCCTTTATTTCTGTAAGTTTGGTAGTGATAGCCTCTCTTTCATTTCTGATTTTAGTAATTGAGTCTTCTTTCTGTTTCTTTTGGTCAGCCTAGCTAAAATATGTCAATTTCATTTATCCTTTGAAGAACTAACTTTGATATACTTGATTTACTCTATAGCTTTTCTATTCTGTGTTCATTTATTTATGGTATGAACTTTATTATATCCCTTTTTATGCTTGATTTGAGGTTATTTTGCTCTTCTTTTCTGGTTTTATAAGGTGGAAAATTAAGCTACTCATTTGAGAACTTCTTTTTTAATATAGGCATTTACCTATAATTTTTCCTCTGAACAGTGCCTTAGCTGCGTCCCATAAGTTTTGGTATATTGTATCAAGTCACCTCAAAGTATTTTCTAAATTACCTTGTGATTTCTTCTTTGACCCATGGTATTAGTGAGTGTGTTGTTTAATTTATACATTTGTGAATTTCTTTCTGTTATTGATTTCTGATTTCATTTCATTGTAGGTACAGAACATACATTGTATAACTTCAATACTCTTAAGTTTACCGAGGTTATTTTACAGTGTAACCTATGGGCTATCCTGAAGAGTGACTTGCACATATTTGAGAAACATGTATTCTGCTACTACTGGATGGAGTGTTCTATAAATGTCTATTGGGTCGCATTGGCTTACAGTGTTCAAGTCCTCTATTTACTTGTTGATATTCTGCCTAATTGGTTTATCAGTTATTGAAAGTGGGTTATTGAAGTTTCCAGCTATTATTCAGAAAGTGTCCATATCTCCCTTACATTCTGTCAATTTTAGTCTCATGTATTTTGGAGGTTTTTCGTAAGTGCATACAGTTTATCATTTTTATACCTTCCTAATAGATTGACCCTTTTGGTGTATGACATGTCATTCTATATGTCTAGTAACTTTTTTTTAAAGACTGTGTTTTTAGGGTATCAACATAGCCACTCCAGCTCTTTCATCATTGCTGTGTGTATATTATATCCTTTTTGCATTTTCTAACTTTCAACTTATTTTTGTCTTTGAATCTAAAGTGTAGATAGCATATAATTGTATCTTTTTCTTTTCAGCTTTATTGATGTATAATTGACAAATAAATTGTAAGATATTTAAAGTATACAGCATGATGATTTGATATGTGTATACATTGTGAAAAGATTCTCCCCATTGAGTTAATTAACACATCATCATCTAACATATTTAGTTTTTAAAATTTTTTTAACAATTAATTTATTTTTATTATTTTTGTCTGTGTTGGGTCTTTGTTGCTGTGTGTGGGCTTTCTCTAGTTGCGGTGAGCGGGGGCTACTCTTCGTTGCAGTGCAAGGGCTTCCCACTGCGGTGGCTTCTCTTGTTGCGGAGCACAGACTCTAGGTGCAGGGGCTTCAGTAGTTGTGGCACTCGAGCTCAGTAGCTGTGGCTTGCGGGCTCTAGGGCGCAGGCTGAGTAGTTGTGGCACACGGGCTTAGTTGCTCTGCGGCATGTGGGATCTTCCCAGACCAGGGCTCGAACCCATGTCCCCTGCATTGGCAGGGGGAGTCTTTTTTTTTTTCTAACATCTTTATTGGAGTATAATTGCTTTACATTGTTGTGTTACTTTCTGCTATATAACAAAATGAATCAGGTATACATATACATATATCCCCATATCTCCTCCCTCTTGCGTCTCCCTCCCACCCTCCCTATCCCACCCCTCTAGGTGGTCACAAAGCACTGAGCTGATCTCCCTGTGCTATGCAGCTGCTCCCCACTAGCTATCTATTGTTCATCTGGTAGTGTATATATGTCAATGCCACTCTCTCACTTCGTCCCAGCTTACCCTTCTCCCTCCCTGTGTCCTCAAGTCCATTCTCTACATCTGTGTCTTTATTCCTATCCTGCCCCTAGGTTTTTCAGAACCATTTTTTTTTATTCCATATATATGTGTGAGCATACGGTATTTGTTTTTCTCTTTCTGACTTACTTTGTATGACAAACTCTAGGTCCATCCACCTCACTACAAATAACTCAATTTCGTTTCTTTTTATGGCTGAGTAATATTTTTGACAATTTTTACAATACTTATTAAATCTACTTAACTACCTCGAAAAGTAATTATAGTGAGAGAAAATTCTGTGGATTAAGATCTTGACCCAAGTACCACCATTTGTATTACCTGAAGGAATTAAGAATATTCATTTGACCAAATTCATAGAAACAGGGAGCACATAGGTGGCTGCCAGGAGACAGGGGTATGTGGTGGGTAAAATGGGTGAAGATGGTCAAAAGGCACAAACTTCCAGTTATAGAATTGATAAGTCCTAGGGATGTAATGTACGGCAGAGTGACTATGGTTAATAACACTGTATGGCATATTTGAAAGTTGCTATGGGTATAGATCTTAAAAATTCTCATCACAAGAAATAAATTTGTGTGTTGATGGATGTTAACTAGACTTATTGTGATGATGATTTCACAACACATACAAACATAAAATTATTATATTGTACACCTGAGACTAATATAATGTTATATGTCAATTGTAGCTCAATTTTTTTAAAAAAAGAATGTTCATTTGGACAAAAGGATAAATAACAAACAAACAAATATTTGTGTCAGGAAAAATCAGACAGGAGAGTTTAATTACTATTATAGTACCAGCCTGGCCATCAGTGGAGACTGGAGAAGAAGAAATATAAATCAGAAACCAACTTCCTTGGGGACTAGATATTTCTAGTGAACAAACTCAAATTCTTGCTTAATAAAAAAGAGATACTTCTGCTCCAAAATGATCTGATCTTGACTCAGGTTTATTCATGAAATCATTCATTTACTCAACAAATATTTGTTGGTTACTTTCTGTGAGCCAGCCCTGACTTGGATGCCCAGATACAGGGGTCAACAAAACAGACAGGGTCCCTGCTCTCTTGCCACTGTGGATCTAGAGGAGCGTGTTAAACAGGGAACATGAAGTTCATTCTCCCTTCCTGGTGCTGACTGTTCTCTGAAATGCTATCTCAGGGCTGGTCATTAGACAGCTTTCCTCTGTAAAAAAAAAAAAAAAACAGCATGTGGTTTGCCCAGCCAACACATAATTGTCAAACTGCATCTTAGGATAAGTCTAATTCAGCTGATGATGTGAGTGATTAAAAGGTGATTAAGAGGACAGCAAGTCCCATCTCTCTGACTGAAAAGTCATTGACGACACACTTCTGTCCAAAGGAATCAGTCCCAATTCCCCTGTATGGCTTCCAGGATTCTTCATGGTTCTGCCCCCTGCCTACCTCACTAACCTTACTTCCCACCACTGATTACTTTCTGCCTGTGCCCCATGGCTAAACACACAATGCTACTGCCACACAGCCGGCCCTCCGTATCTGTGAGTTCCGCATCTGCAGAAGGGGTGTATATGCCCATGTAGGGGTGTGTAACCCTGACTTGTAAGGAACTTGAGCATCCATGGATTTTGGTACCTGCAGAATCTTGGAACCAATCCCACATGGATACTGAGAGATGGCTGTATTCTTCTCTCAACCTGGAATACAACCCCACTGATATTGTTTGTATGAAAAATTCATATGCGTAAATGAGGATGCTTCCCCATTGCCACCTTCCCTAGGACACTTTCTGTGGCCTTTTTTTACTCAGTTAGTGATTGGCCCCTTTATATCACAGTGGTCATAGTCATTGATTACCAACCATTTACATCACAATCATTCATCTTTCTCAGCAAGATTGGGAGCTCTTGAGAGAAGAGGATATAGTATTCACCTGTGCTTCCCAAAGGCTTAGACCAATGCTTAGAGCTTAACTGGAATCTAGTTAATTATTTATTGAATGAAAAAATGAATGAACGAAGGAAGGAAGAAATGAAATAATGAAAAAATGAAGAAGACCTAGGCAAGGGATTATTTTATATGGAGACAAGATACTGGCAAATAATTCTGTGAGGATCAGTTAGTGAATTAATCTTATTGTAAATATTGTGTTGAACATCAAGGAAACTTACAAAGTCAACAAAGAAGTGACCCCTGACCTCATGAAATATCCAATCTACAATATTTAAGGAGACAAGACTAATAATGGAATTGACATATATATACTAATACGTATAAAATAGATAACTAATAAGAACCTGCTGTATTAAAAAATTAAATTAAATTAAATATAAAAAAAGACTAATAAAAACAGTAAGTGACACAAATACATGGAACATAAACTCCCAGACGTAACCCAATCCCTGCAGAAAGACCTGCAGGCTGGAAGAGTGATTTTAAAGATGGTCAGCTCTTTTCATGAAGTAAATGAATATTATGCAGAATTTTGAAAAGTTGAGTCATGAAGGGAGAGTATTTTGGAGGTAAAATAAATAGCATAAATAAAGATGGGGGAGAAAGGAATAATTCTGCACCGGAGCTGGCCTGGTATTCTGTAATCCCACTTTGGAATATTGACCTCTTGGTAAAGGATGATTCCAGGGGCTGCTGCAGTGACTACAGTGGCTTTCAGGGTCACTTGGTTTAGCCATGGTATGAATCCAGCTGGCTGCAGAGTGTCTCCAGGGTGATGCTGGAATGAATCACATTTGTTTCTAGCAGTCAATCAGATTCCCAAGTCCAAGTTAAGTCATATTTCTGAGTCAAGGCAGAGTGGTGTGGTGGCAAAGTGTATGGTGGAGGCACAGCCCCATTCATACTTGTTAATAACACAGGTGCTTCACCACCCCAATTTGGGACAGGCTTTGATGGAAAGCCCTTTCCCGATCTGCAAAAGTCTGGCAAAGTACGGATTTACTCTTCTTGTTGTAGCTTAATAGATTGGTCAATGAAGACCTATTCTTTTAAAGGAAATAAGTGATTTTTAATGGGAAGTTTCTCCACAAAAATTCTTCTTGGGTAGGAAAAGGAAATAAATATTGACTGAGTGCCCTCTATTTGCCAGGAATATATGAACTCCAAAAGCATCCTGGAATGTGGTATCATTATACTGACGTTACAGGTGAGGAGACAGACTCAGAGAAGTGACTTTCTCAAAGGCACATGTGTTAGGATTCGAATCTTGGACAGCCTGACTCCAAAACCCAGCCTCTTTCTAGTGAATCTCCATTACACCTGCTGTTTATAGGAAACCCACACAGAGTTATAAGATGTAGCAATTGTGTACTTCTCAACACTAAGAAAATTATTTTCTTTTTTATGGCATTGATATTTAATAGGGAGAAAGAACTTTAAAAAATCTCTATCTAGATACTTGAATATGTTCAAAAATAAGTGCCTGAGAATTGCAACTAAGCAAGGGAGCAAAATGTTCTAGTCTTCCATCTAGTGGAAGGTCAGGACAAAATAAGGTGAAGAGCCAACTCACAAAGCTGCCCACAGAGTGAGATCTGAGGGGTAAAGAGGGTTCCATCTGCGCTCAAAGTTTTTCACTCTTATATGTTAAGGTTTACAGGTTCCTATCAGTAAAGAACACCTCAGGGTAAGACATTCTTCCCAGGAAGTCTATTTTAAAGTGTACAGATTGTTTATTAGATTTATTTCAAATAGGATGCCAGACCTGTGTATTTGATTAGAGGTTGGAGAAGGTGAGAGACGGGAGTTCTAAAGGGGAGCCACAGTGCTGGAAGGGGCTTGTCATGCCACACTATGGGGCCCTGGGCCCCTAGAGATTGGAAGCTGGTGACAAGCTTGAAGATAAAACTCAACACAAAAGTGTTATTTCATTCTACCCATGGCTTTCATTTTGGTGGAGACAAAGATTTGGGGAGTGACAGGAAGCAGATGTGTGTAAGAGTCAGAGCTCACCATAAGAAGAGAAGGCCATCCTGTGATGTGGAGAGGTCCCTGAGATGTTCAGGGAGGGTGGCTAAACTAGACAGTCTACAAAGTTCCTCCAATTATAGAATTCTCTGAGGATCCTACGAATAATTTTTCTCAGTTCTCAGAGATCCTTTGGCACCATTTTAGTGCCATTTAAATTTATTGATACAGTCCACAAACATTCATTTACTCATTAACTACTGTCCATGTGCTGGGCCTGTTAAAGAAGCTAAGTACATAACCCCAAGGTTCTTAGTGACCCAGGTAAGAGGATAAGTCCAACAAGATGTAGGATCTGCAAGAAAAATCATGATCTAAGAGTGTAAAATCATCGGTGCCACTGATATTTCTCTGCACTTCATATCCTGGTGTCAGACCACAGGGTTTCACATTCTGAGATATTTTGCTCTCACTCTGGTAGACTGGCATAGTAGAGATTTATATCACACTTCCTTTTTCAAAAACTATAAAACACTATATTTTAAAAACTAGTCCAAATGTCATGGGGGGAAATGTGTTTACCTGTGACTGATTGTGGCCAAATGCAGGAGTAACTTTCCATCCTTTTGGAAGGGGCCACTGCAAATCTGCTGGCACCCCAACCCTAAACAAGTAGGACTCCCTGGCCTTAGTCATCCCTTTCTTTTTGTCTGTTTCTTCAAGCCTAACATTTGCCCAATTGAACTTTGTACTTGTTCCTCAATAGATGCAGAAAAAGCTTTTGACAAACTTCAACATCCATTTATGATAAAAACTCTCCAAAAAGTGGGCATAGAGGGAAACTACCTTGACATAATAAAAGCCATTTATGACAAACCCACAGCTAATATCATACTCAATGGTGAAAAGCTGAAAGCATTTCCTTTAAGATCAGGAACAAGGCAAGGATGGCCACTCTCACCACTTTTATTCAACATAATATCAGAAATACTAGCCACAGCAATCAGAGAAGAAAAAGAAATAAAAGGAATCCAAATTGGAAAGGAAGAAGTAGAACTGTCACTGTTCACAAATGACATGATAATATACATAGAAAATCCTAAAGATGCCACCAGAAAACTACTAGAGCTCATCAATGAATGTAGCAAAGTTGCAGCATAAAAAGTTACTCTACAGAAATCTGTTGCATTTCTATACACTAACAATGAACTAACAGAAAGAGAAATTAAGGAAACAACCCCATTTACCATCAAAGAGAATAAAATATCTAGGAATAAACCTGCCTATGGAGGTAAAAGACCTGTACTCAGAAAACTATAAGACTTTAATGAAAAATTGAAGACAACACAAACAGATAGAAAGATATACCATGTTCTTGGATTGGAAAAAAATTCATATTGTTAAAATGACCATACTACCCAAGGCAATCTACAGATTGAATGCAATCCCTATCAAAATACCAATGGCATTTTTCACAGAACTAGAACAAATAATTTTAAAATTTGTATGGAAACACTAAAGACCCCAAATAGCCAGAAGACCCTGAATAGCCAAAATCTTGAAAAAGAAGAACAGAGCTGAAGAAATCACACTCCCTGACTTCAGACTATACTTACAAAGCTACAGTAATCAAAACAGTATGGTACTGGCACAAAACCAGACACATAGCTCCATGGAACAGAACAGAGAATCCAGAAATAAATCCACACACTTATGGTCAATTAATCTATGACAAAAGAAGCAAGAATATACAATGGAGAAAAGACTGTCTCTTCAATAAGTGGTGCGGGAAAAACTAAACAGCTACATGTAAAAGAATTAAATTAGAACATTCTCTAACACCATATAGAAAAATAAACTCAAAATGGATTAAAGACCTAGATATAAAACTGGTTACTATAAAATTCCTAGAGGAAAACATAAGCAGAACACTCTGACATAAATTGCAGCAATATCTTTTAAAATCCGTCTCCTAGAGTAATAGAAATAAAAACAAAAATAAATAAATGCCACCAAATTAAACTTGAAAACTTTTGCACATCAAAGAAAACCATCAACAAAACAAAAATATAACCTACAGAATGGGGAAGATATTTGCAAATGATTTGACTAACAACAGCTTAATTTCCAAAATATACAAACAGCTTATACAACTCAACATCAAACAAACAAACAAACAACCCAATTAAAAAATGGGCAGAAGACCTGAATAGACATTTTTCCAAAGAGGAAGTACAGATGGCTAATAGGCACATGAAAAGATGTTCAACATCGCTAATCATCAGGGAATAGCAAATCAAAACCACAGTGAGATATCACTTCACACATGTCAGACTGACTATCATCAAAAAGAACACAAATAACAAATGTTGGCAAGGACGTGGAGAAAAGGTAAACCTCATATACTGTTGGTGGGAGTGTAAATTGGTGCAGCCAATGTGCAAAACAGTATGGAGTTTTCTCAAAAAACTAAAAATAGAACTACCATATGACTCAGCAATACCACTTCTGGGTATATATACAGAAAAAACAAAAACACTAATTTGAAAAGACACATGCAACCCAATATTCATAGCAGCATTATTTACAATAGCCACAATATGGAAGTAACCTAAGTGTCATCGACAGATGAATAAATAAAGAAGATGTGGTATATATGTATATATATATATATATATATATATATATATATATATATATATATATATATATACACACAATTAAATTGTACTCAACCACAAAAAAGAATGAAATTTTGCCATTTGCAACAACGTGGATGGTCTTGGAGGGTATTATGTAAAGTGAAATAAGTCTGACAGAGAAAGACAAATACTGTATGATATCGCTTATATGTGTAATCTAAAAAATGCAACAAACTAGTAAGTAAGCAAAAAAGCAGACTCATGGATATAGAGAACAAACTAGGGGTTTCCAGTGGGGAGAGGGAAGAGGGAGGGGCAATATAGGAGTAGAGGTACAAACTATTATGCATAAAATAAGCTGCAGGGATCTATTGTACAACACAGGGAGTATAGCCAATATTTTATAATAACTATAAATGGAGTATAACCTTTAAAAATTGTGAATTCACAATTATGGTACACCTATAACTTGTAGAATATTGTACATCAACCATACTTTAATTAAAAAAATAAATTAAAAAGAAGTTTTAGTTCAAACGGGTTCAGAATACAGACAGTTCTGGACTTAGGATGGTTCGACTTATGATTTTTGAAGTTTCCAATGGTGCAAAAGAGATATTCACTCAGTAGCCACCGTACTTTGAATTTTGATCTTTTCCTAGGCTAGCCTGGTGTGGTACAATCCTCTCTTGTGACACTGGGCAGCAGCAGGGAATTGTAGCTTCCAGTCAGCCCTGCCATCAGGAGGGTAAACAACGGATGCACTTAAAACCATCTGTACCCATACAACCGTTGTTTTTTTATTTTTTTTTCTCACTTTCAGTACAGTATTCAATAAATTACATGAGATATTCAACACGTTATTATAAAATAGGCTTTCTGTTAGATGATTTTGTCCAACTGTAGGTTCGTGTAAGTGTTCTGAGCATGTTTAGGGTAGGCTAGGCTAAGCTCTAGGTTAGGTGTATTAAATGCATTTCGACAAGATATTTTCAACTCACGCTGGGTTTATCAGGAGGTAACCCCATTGTAAGTCAAGGAAGATCTGTATTATCAAAGAATAATTGAAGGTAGGGTTGATAGTCAAACCTTGTAGCAACGGGTATTCTATAAACACTGCCCAATGAAGTATGTTACATGTACTGTAACACCTGGTCAGGCCCTGCCCATGGGTACCTGCTGGATCTCAGCCCTTCCTAAAGGGAGAAAGAGCCTGCAAATGGAGACGATCCCAGACAGGTAGAGACCAGTGCTTGAGTCAACATTCCCTTGGATTAAAACACTGGAACTGGAACGTTAGTTTGGATTCACTGCAATTCAGTGAGAGTGAATTAATCTACCATCTTACAGCGCTGCTCTTCCATCATTAGATTTCTTCTTTTCACACCGTCCACAGCCTCGTTCCTTTCCCTCTTCCTGTCCCGATGATTTGTTCTCTCTAATTGTGCATCCTCCTCTCCTTTGTCAAGTGCTTTGATAAATATGGACACTGCTTTATTTTCCTCACATTCTCTGCCTCTCCCGAGTAATTGGTGAGGGCACTGAATCATTTTCATCACCGCTCAGCCTCCTCCTGTTTGAAGTCCTTGTCTGGATATAGGCTTATTCATCACCACTCTCTCGGCAGCCCACATGTGTCCGGCACACTGTTTACACTGGGCTTTAAGCTGGTGTTAGTGGCTGACTCCAGCGTTCCCCTTCTTCCTCAAGGGGGCCATCCCTGTTCCTCCTGCCTCTACAGCTCCAGTGGGAAGGCATAAAGAGCAGGAGTTCTGGCCCTTAACCTTGGCGTATAGACTGTGGCCCAAGTCTTCATTCCAGACCTTCCCCTTTTGCTTGTCCTTTATAGCAGCTTCTTCCTTGGTATTGTCCACACTGCCAAAGAGGCAGAAAAGGGGGTTCCTTTCAAGGTCAGCTCAGAGACCACCCTGGGATAACGCACAGTGATGGGAGCCCACGTGTTCCTGCCCTCTCACATGCATTTCCCTCCTCTTACAAATGCCAGTGTTTTCTGTTTGGTTTTATTTTGTTCTGTTTAAACACACTTCAAAGTGCAAATTCTCTAGTTCCCCTTGGTCGATGGCGTGCACCGTTTTATGACCCCAAACACTGAGATTTTGCACGAATGCATTGATATTTAGTAATTGGTAATAGATCTTGACATTTCAACAGGCTACAGTGGGTTATCCTCCATTCTCCTTTTTCCATCCCCCAGCCAAGTTGCTCTGGAATTGATTTATGAAACTAGCTTTGCTTTTTACTGATTTTATTCCTCATTATTCATATTTAATGTTACCCACACTTGACCTTGTGACTCTAATTCCTTAAACTGAATAATGTACACACATTGACTTTGTTCTTCCTGACAGGTCTTATCATTTTTTATCTTTGCCATCCCTCTTTCAGCCTTTTAAAGGTCTAGGGCTCTCTGAATCGCTTATCTGTTTACATTCTTCTTCATTATTTAGCATTAATGTTCTTCTTTCAGCCATTATTCTCGGGGTTGTTATTTTCCCTCATTTCCTGATTTGGGTTGTCCTGTCACTGAGCCAGATCTCTCACTACCACGTTTTAGAAGTTGACTATAGCTTCACCCGTGAAACTAATTCAGATATTATAAAGAGAAACCATGGAACCAGGAATTCAGCAGCAGCTCAACGGATTCTTGCATGAAATGTTTACTGTCTTTTAGAAATTGTTTCTAAAATTATATGTTTAATCAGACCAGGAAGATCACTTGGTAGTTAAAACACGGGACGTAACTTTTGCCCCTGACTAATTCTTAGGCCACAGATACACCACAGAATACATAAATGCCCATTATTTGCTCAGCAGTGTTCCATAGGAAGAGTATGCAATACTTTGGGAATATTTTTCACAAAGATTTGAACTGGTTAACCACTAATGCCTTCTCTATGTTAAAAGTATATATGATATTCCTTTTCTTAACTTCTTATGAGGTGTTGTAATGATGGTAGCAGGAAATCAAGTATATAACATTGGGGGTTCTGCATATGTACTTTTAACATAACTGGTTTGATTAGCTCAGTTATTTAGACTTTTTTTTCTGCTAAAGCCAAGTGTGGGCCAGTTAGTTTCACATGATCCCCCTGGCTGGGAGAGGAGTTACACATGCACGTTATAAAGGGAGTTAGGATGAACCACTACATTTGTCCTAAATTAATCCATTATCTGACTAGAAAAATGATGTTAAACTTTTGAGATATAGGCCGTGAATTAAGCCCATGCTTTTGAGGTGAAAGGATCCCTTTATCATCCCCATAATATCAATTTTTATCATTATTATTTTTATCATGACATGTTACATATTAAGTTTAGTGCAGACAGCTCAAAGGCATTTCGTTCTTATTATAGATTAAAGTTGTGCTAACTCTGGTGTATGCACCCATATTACTGTGTTTCTATTGGCTGGTAACACAGCACTGTGATACAAAATAATAATTACCATGTCCTATGGGAAGTAGTAATACATGCAGAGAAGGGAGTTAGGGATTGGTACAAAGAGACTTCACTCTTTTTGGTATCAACAGCTGTCATGTATGTCAGATTTGACAGTATTGCTTTCTGTCCCAGATTCTCTAAAAGGCATTCTTACCACAAAAGCCAGGACACCATCAGCAAGCAATTTCTATTTGTACGACCCTCAGTCTTCCTTCCTTCCTTCATCTATCTGTCCCCCAAAAATAAAAGATAAAGAATAAATAAATGCCACAACTTTTTCAGTAGGTATCAAAAATTATCTTTTATTTTTGAACTAGTAACTACATTCTGCTGCAAGTCACAATGATTGACAGATCCATTTGCATCACAAAGGAGGTTTACTCTTTTAAGTTACAAACATCCGTTAGTTAGTCATCCACGGCAAGAGCCCTAACACCTAGGAAGGATGTGGCCAACTTGTTTCAATAGGGTTAAGGTAAGTTGCTGCAAAAAAAATAAACTCCAAATGGAATGGATCAAACACTATAGAAGTTCATTTCTTTTCTGCATTACAGTCCATGGAATAGAATGCGTAGGTGCCTCTTCTCTTCAAGGTCATCCAGTAACTCAGGTCCCTTCCATGTTGTAACTTTGCACATTGCTAGGATTTTACCCTGTCCACATGGTTGATGTAAGGTCACTGCCCCAAACCCAGCCTGTGAGAAGGGGGAAAGAGAGATATGGAGGGCAAGCAAATTTCTTTCTAAGGACGTGACTCAGAACTTACATACACCACTATGCTCCCATTTAAATGGCAAGAACTTAGTCACCTGGTCACACCTGGCCATAAGGGGGACCTGGAAGGGAGTTTCTGGCTGGGTGGCTACAAGCCCTGACAGAACTGGAGGATGGGTGTTCTCTATCTAAAAGGATGAAGAGGAAAATGGATCCTGGGGGACAATCTGTGGTCTCTGCTACTTGTTGGGAGAATGCTGTTGTGGTATATGTAAACTTTCAGAGAAATGCAAGTGTGTGTGCTATGTGTGTGTTCTCATGGGCGCTGAGATTTTCCACACATTCACTGATAGCAAGTATTTCCTCCATACATTTAATAAAGGAGAAATTGAAAATGGGCGGGAACATAAGTGATCTGTTTAAGGTCATCAAGTAATTATAGAAAAGTGTCTCAATAGCCCAAATCCTATTCTACTTAGTAAATCAGATCTCCTACTTTTCTATTATTCATCAGAATAGGTGACTATCCTAGTCCAGGAATTTTACTTCCGTCCTTTCCACCTCACTCCCTCTCAGCCCACAGCTTCAATTAAGTTTAAGTGGTTGCTACCAAAAGTAAGGTAGATAGCTAGTGGGAAGCAACTGCATAGCATAGGGAGATCAGCTAGGTGGTTTGTGACCACCTAGAGGGGTGGGATAGGGAGGGTGGGAGGGAGACGCAAGAGGGAGGAGATATGGGAACATATGTATATGAATAACTGATTCACTTTGTTATAAAGCAGAAACTAACACACCATTGTAAAGCAATTACACTCCAATAAAGATGTAAAAAAAAAAAAGTTTAAGTGGTTGAAGTACTCCTTGAATCCACTTTTTCAGTTTCTTGTTTTATTTCCTGTTGCAAATTACAGTTGTACATTTCACTGACTTTAGTAAACAAAAGAGACAATAGCAATGAAGTTTCAGGGTTTACTACCATTGCTTGAAACCTGCTATGCATTTAAATGCTGTTTTATTTAAATCCTTTTCACCACCCCGTGAAAAAGGTATCCTCATACAGATGAGGGAGCTGAAACTGAACACTCTAAGTCACTTGCCCAAAGTGGCCTGGCTAATGTCCTTGCATTGCAGCCTGGGCTCAAATCACAACACTACCTCTATAGGACCATCAAGTCCTTAAAGCTAAATTGTACTCACATGGACGTATCGATGTAACCTGGGCAACGCATAATCTCCAATTCTCCCAGTGGCCTGGATGCAATACCTTGGAAATCACGGTATTTTGGAAAAAGTTGTCAAAATAGACATATGCTCTTCTCGGCTTTCGTTTACTCGTCAAAAATCATAACACCTTTCAGGATAATAGTCAAATGAGTGATTTAGAACATTCCTTTTTCAAGGATTCATAAAAATGCAAGTACTTTTGATCCTTTCTCTATTGCCAAGTGCAGAGGCACCATCCCGCCTGTTTTCTTACTGGAAAATGACTATAAAAATACAGCCCTCCATCTCTCAGCAGTGATAGATAAGAAGTACTGAAACAGCATTAATAATTAATGGGCAGACAAGATGAAACTCCAGTTGCTCAGACTGCTGTCTCCACATAATCTGTATTTTATACAAAAGGAGAAAGAACTCAATGGAATTTCAGCTGTGACCGGATAGAAACTGCCAGCACAATGTGATAAGGAAAGTCTAATGTGTATATTAATCATGTTTATAGCTCCTCATTTGTTGATATATTAGCCTAAACTCCCTTTAAAAATACATTTTTGATCACCAGTAGATTCATTTAATGCAACCAAACCTCAAATAGGGTCCAATTAAAGTTTCCAATTTTTATTAATCAAAAATAATTAATCTATCCCATAAATCATGGAACAAATGGGTTAAGAATTTTAGTGCAAGATGAGAAGCATTAAGAAAAGAAATCTAGAAAAGTTTGATGCATGATGTAAATATGCCATTGTACGTTTATAGCTTGAGTTAACATTTGGCACTTTTATTATCCAAATTGTTTTTGTAGATATAATGAACATATAATATGACTCAAAGCAAGACACGGTTTACCCTCGAATGGCATAGACTTCAAACATGATGCATTTTTATTTTCTCTGGATCAGTCATAACAAAAGAGACTACAGGGTTGGGGTGGAGAATGGACTGTTTCTAGAAATATCTATATTTTGTAGCTAAAAAGCCTAAGAAAATAGAGCCCAGTTTAATCCAGAAGAAAAGAAGTTGCTACAACTTGGTAAATTTTTTGATGTTGAAAAAGATATATAGAAACTAAAACCTAGGGGAAATTTGTTCAGTTATCTATGTTCAATAATCCTTGAAATTTACACCAAGCTATAGTCATATCCCAAATTTGTCACAAACCTTAAGACTGAATTGCAGATGATGGATGAGAGAGAGTAGGAGAAGATATATTAAATCTAGGAATGTGTCATTTATCCACATTATCGAGGCTGTTGGACAGGCAGAAAACTTTCCCAGGTACATGCAGATCTACGCTCGCTGTTTGGAATCGTTCATTACAGATGTGTTTAAACATCTTATAATTTAGCTATTAGTCTAAATATTTCTGTGGCAGTCATGTTTGAATAAAAGCCCTTAAGTCTTGGGACTAAAAGAAATTAGAATAAGCCCTAGAGAAGTCAAGCTGTAGAAAATGTTAAAAAAAAAAAAGCCATAAAAATAAAAGACAAAATGTACTAGGATAATAACCCTTAAAAGCCTTAGGTTTTATGTGCTAAAAGAAGTACAAATTATATCAGTGGAATATGTTAACTCATGCAATCAGGGCATAGTGTAGGAGCAATCTAATTCATGTCTTATAAAGACCAAATAAAGTTACATAGATGAAAATAACTTCCCAGTTACAAATCCCCCCTCCCACAGCCATGGCTGTACATAATAGCCTGGACCACTGGACTCCACTGAGTACAGAAAGGATGAAGAAGGGGACCTGAGTTCAAGGCAATTCGTCACCACTATTGGAAAAATAATTCATAGGTCTTTCTACCAATTGCCAATCGGTATCATCACCAGTTCCATTAAAGAGATAATACATTATTACTGAATGTAGCAAAATTTTAGAGGCTGATATGTTTTGGGAACCTTAGCTGCCAGGTCATCTAAAGCTTGGATGCTATGAAGAAAGCACAAGAGTCAGAGATGCATGACCTGGGGAGGCAAAATCTTTACCCTCCATAAATGTATTTATTCACTTGTAATATGGGGATAATAATACCCGATCTGCTTGGCTCACAGGAATCAAGTGAGGATTTTTCTTTAACGAGAAAAGGTGTGAAAAGGGGCCTGTGGAACCATAAAAACCACACAGATGTGAAGTGTAATTAATAAGCTATGGGGTTTCTCACCTTTCCATAAGGATTCCTAAGAATCAAGAATTAAAGCTGGGGCCCTGCTTCTCCAAAGCTAGCTCATCTCCTCTGGAAATTCTACCATTAGCCTGCAACTGGCATTTCCCCAAAGTAAGCCTGAAGAATACTAGTTCCACGGAAAATCAGCAAGTGTTATTCCAAAAAGAAAAGTTCTGTGGTGCAACCTGCCTGGGAAACACTTGTGTTTAGTTAAACAGGTTTCTTTCCTGCAGTACTTCTCAGAACCTTTAATATGTAGGACAGGAACCTCTAAGAGGAGGGATCTTGGAAGGAATTTTCCCAAACTTATTTGACCGTGGAAATTGTCTATTACAAATCATCTCTTGGGATTGTTATTTCGCAGAAATTGCTTTAGAAAACCCTGATGAAACCTTTTGTAATTTCTCAAAATGTATGCACTGAAGATACACTGGCTTCCAATTCTCTTAAGGCTCACAGAGCTACTATTGAGACCAGCATTCCTCAAAATGTAATTACTTGGGAAGACTGTTTAAAATGAAGATCCCAGAGCCTCACCTAGGACTTCAGGTAGAGTCACGTGGAATCTGCATTTTTTTTTAACCAGCTCCTTAGATGAATCTGAACCAAGCAATCCCAGACACAGTCGGAGAAATGCTGCTGCTCTAAGATTGGCAATGGTGGTCCTGTGGTTTTAACGGCTCAGAGCATGAAGTGTGTCTTATCTATGACGGACCTGTGCTTTGTGAGCCCTGAAGAGGCAAGTTCATCCTTGAAAATCTCTAGGTAGATCAATTCCTTTAGTACCCACCAGTGACCTCCTGTCCTGATTGACCAGAAGCTGTAAGGACCATTATATTATGTACATAAATCTCTCTTGATATAATATTTTGCCTTTAAAAATGGCATACTTCAAAGAGTAAGAGCACAAGTCTTTCCCTACATGAATTCTTTGGAAATCCAAATGCATATATCCAGGCAAGTAGAAATGTAACATCCCCTTTGCTAGCAGAGCTATTATAAATAGAGATGGAGAGAGAAACTGGACACCTTTCTTGGACCTTGAACATAATAGAGTGAATTAATACTGTCTAAAAATGGCCAGGCTGCCTACATGACATTATAAATATAGTCAGCCTTGGATAAAGACACAGTTTGAAATTCATCTAGAAAGTGAGACATAGGCTGTTTTCTCTGTAAAATCTACTGATCCTGTGGCCCATATAAAGAGTAGAAATGCTACATTTAGTATGAATGCAAAGAGAGGACACATTTAACAGTCTCTGTAGCACTCAGAAAACTTTTGTGCAGGACCCTTTTTATGAATTTCCCAAAATACTATGAGACTATTATGTATATTCTCACTTGTGAATACCCAAGTGAGAAAAAAAAAATGTCTGTACTCAACTGGCTTTGGGCAGTGTTTGTCACTAGTTCTTTGGTTCATCAGATTGCAACCTTTTAGACCAGTTTCCAATCCCATTGATACATCATGGAAGAAATGAGTTCTGGAGTCAGCTGTCTTGAATTTGAATTCTAGCTCTTCCACTTACTGAGGTTTGTTTTTTGTTTTGTTTTGCGGTACGCGGGCCTCTCACTGTTGTGGCCTCTCCCGTTGCGGAGCACAGGCTCCGGACGTACAGGCTCAGCGGCCATGGCTCACGGACCCAGCCGCTCCGCAGCATGTGGGATCTTCCCGGACAGGGACACGAACCCGTGTCCCCTGCATTGGCAGGCGGACGCTCAACCACTGCGCCACCAGGGAAGCCCCACCGAGAAGCCCCACCTACTGACGTTTTAAACTCTCTAAGCTTCGGGGTTTTCATCTATAATGTGGGATAGCGATAGTACCTACACCTCAGAATTGTTACGTGAATCAAATGAGAAAATGCACAGTGCTCCGCACGAGCTAAGAGCTCAGGAATGCTACTTCTTATTATCCCACTCATCTCAGGGAGGGTCATGTTTTATGGCTCTTCTCTATCCTTCACTGAGCCTAGAAAAAGGCTTTGCATGTAGGAGGGAACCATTCGATGACTTCTGGAAGAGGAAAGAAGGAACGTGTTGAACTGAGGATGTTTTAAAAACCTCTGGCTTTTTTCTTTGGACTTTAAGAATATTGTGAGACAATTTGGATACGAGTAAGATTCGTGATGCTATGGTTTTGCCTAGACCTTGCTTCTCTATCCGGGTCCCAGGAATCACAGGTGGGCTTCCCGGGCCTGTGTGTTCTACCCTTCCCTTGGCCTTGAATGTACACTACTTAGAAGATGTCTTTCAGAATGATCCTCTGAATAAGGATGTAGCTAACCTTCATAGAAAACTTAAAGGTGAAACACATTATCAAGTAATAATGATTTATTTGTGGAATTACCACACTGTTACGTGCACTTTGGTATATAAGAAAGTATCTTTTGGTGCAATGCGAATAAAAAATGGTGACGTATTGATGCTTCATAAGCTGAAAGCAAAATTGCTACTGTGAAAGATGTGGTGTGTACTGATGAATATCACTTACATGCTGGTGTGTAGGGAAGATGTTGCTAGACAGCCTGCCAGGAAAAGCTACACTTGCTAATTGCACTTTTAACCCAATGATAAGCGCAACGCTGAAAACCCGGTAGAATAAGAACTACAAATATCTAAACTATCATTTCACTACTGCATTTGATGATGTAAACTTTTATCTTAGAGTCTCTGGATAAAAGTGAAATGAGTTGCTTGTATCTACACGTTAAGATTTGGCTGAAACGTACCTGGTATATATCCTTGTGGCCGGTATGGCAGGAATATGGGTGCGGTGGTGGTAGACTGACTCTCATAGCTGGTAGAAAGTGCAGCAGTGGCCTTCCCTCTCTCCCTGACACTGCCATGTGAGCCCATTCTCAGTCCTGTTGGACCAGAATACACATTCTTTTACTCAAAGCTAAATATGACCCAGTCTGGTACTTTCCTAAATGTGACCTATTGGGTGGAGACCCATTACTAGGTTATAAAATCAATTTAGTGGTTAGGAATCAGTGTCTAAAAATAAGATAGAGGGCTTCCCTGGTGGCGCAGTGGTTGAGAGTCCGCCTGCCGATGCAGGGGACACGGGTTCGTGCCCCGGTCCAGGAAGATCCCACATGCCGCGGAGCGGCTGGGCCCGTGGGCCATGGCCGCTGAGCCTGTGCGTCCGGAGCCTGTGCTCCGCAACGGGAGAGGCCACAGCAGTGAGAGGCCCGCGTACGGCAAAAAAAAAAAAAAAAAGATAGAATTAGAATAGGATGGAATAGAATAGAATAGAAGAATAGAATAGATCAAAATGCAAAACACACAGTAAGAGTTAGTTTTTTGGTAAAATTTTGCTTTAGTATGTTTGTGTGCATGTGTGTATAGCAGGTTAGGATGTAAATTGCATTTCTGACTGAGTCTCAGTTTAGAAAATTCCGAGAGTCACTGGCCAGGAAGCCAGGTTCCCGTGTCCCTTATATTATAGGTTACCAAGTAGCAAGAGAGATGGTTCCACTGTATCTCTCAGGTTGCCAGTCATTGACTACACATTTTCTGTGCACTTTCTTGAGTTGCCCACCCAGAGTCAACGCAGCTAACAGCTAACAGTTACTTAATCAGTTGTCAAGCAGTGTGCTAAGCTTTCTGTCTATTTAAATCCTTAAAACAGCCCTACCAATTGGATATTCCAGTTGTGTAGGTGAGGAAACTGAGACCCAAAGAGATTAAATCATTTGCTCAAATTTATACAGCTGGAAACGTTGGAGAGCTAGGACTTGAACCCAGGTGGCTTGGCTTTAGGGAGTCCACACTTGACAACTATTAAAGTCTAAAGCCCAAGGACCCAGTCCCTCCTTTCATTTTATTGCCAACACTATTCCTTCCTTGCCTTGATTCAAGGACATTAAAGCCAACACCTCCTGCTGAAGTATCCCTGATTATCTCAATTTAACACAACATTTACTGGGTTGAACTGTAGGAAACTATATGAACAATATGAAACTATATGAAACACTATTTGAGGTTGAACTACATGAAATATTTGCCTACATTTGAACTACTAAATCAGCAGTTTCATATGGTTCAATCTAACAGCCCTATTAATGTATTGTCCCCTACCTTAATACATTTATCATCAGGGATTGAAGAAGATAGACACTTAGAAGTTTTTCTATTGCACTTTCCATTCCTTTCTAGTTGGGTTTTCACAGGGACATGTTTGCTAGAAAACTTTATATACTAGGATGGTAGAATGTTCAAGCTGGGAAGGGCTTTATTGACTGTTCAAACTAAGACCTCATGAGATTAAAGTGATTAGTGTCCACAGCCATTACTGGCAGAGCTAAGACTAGAATTTAGGCTCGTATGCTTTTTATTTCCAGTCTTGAAGACTTTCGGTTACACCAGAATAATCACCTATGGAGTAAAGAGTCCTAAGGTGTGTAAATCCTGTAAATACTGTTTGGTGCCCCTGCCCCCTGCACTTTGCTTGCTAACATGCTCAGAGCCAAATTTAAAATCCATCATTAGTAGTTACAGTTAAAATTTTATTTTGCCTTTGCCTTTATTTATGTATTTAATATATTTTTTGGTGCTAATGTCTTTATCTTCTAAAATCTTGCTGTGTCGTGTGATTTGGGGAGCTACTTCATTTGTTTTTTCTTCTCCAAATGAGGGAAGGTTAAATTTTAAAAGAGCTCCAGTAATACAAAAGGATTCAATCATATGCACTTGAAAGATTGAATGGGCTGTGAGAGCTGAGGAATGAGGCCAGCAAGGAGAAGCAGTGGGGGGAAGAAGGAGCAGGGAGATAGAGGACAAGTTAAGAAGCCATGGAAGTTCTGCCATGAAGCAGCATGCCGGACAAGGACAAGCAACAGAGATGCTGCTGCCCACATCTCCTGACATAGGAAGTAGAACGGTCTGATAGGTAACTACAACATGGCTTCAGAGGATGCTTCGTCCCACTACTCCCTACCTGAGCCCCTTATTACAGTAAGGCTGGGCTCCTATACAGGTCCTACTTAATGTGGATCTCAACCTCCAGCTTTGGTTTATGCTACTGCCATCTGCTCACCTCTAAATATGTTAATCTTTCAAGGAGTACATCCTTCATCATGAACTCTTCCTGACCACTGAATCCCCAAATGATCTCTTCTTTATCTTAATTTCTCTGCTACATTTAGTTATTGAAATGCTCATATTTTACGACCGTATTTCAGATTGTGAGCATCATAAAAAATGTGTTCTACGTGTATATGTGTGTGACCCTGAAGACATGCATCAATATTTTATACATTAGAGATGACTATAATGTAGCTTAAATTAAAAGAGACAATGGAATTTTATGGCTCCTTTATGCCTACATATCATATTCAGAAATTTAAAAACAGATGAAAAGCTTATTCCACCCTTTATGGCTCTAACTTCTGATTTCCTATGATCATTAGGAAAGTCCTTATCCTGACAGAGACAAACAGACGTCAAAACACTTTTGAATATTTTTTGGAGTTTTAATGAGCAACAGGCACTGTTTGCTTTTATCATTTGCAAGAAGTTTAATTTTATGCAATTTGAGCTGAGTCTAGTTAATTCTAATAAAATCAATTGAAAAGTCACAGCATTTCAAACTATTGGAATGTTTTTGTCTGTTTCTTCATGATCCTTGTATTCTGTCACTGACATGGAAAGGGCAGGGATATTTCAAGGAACATGCTACCATATCATAATGCTTATTCTGTCATCAGAAGATTGTGAAATGAAAGCAAGATGGCTCCCAGAAGTTTCCTTTGATAGCTGTTACTTCAGTGACCCAGAGCTATGTAACTTTTCAAGTGATAACTCCCTAATTAGTTGGAGCTTTAGTATCCTCTGCCTACATCTTGTCCTCAGCCCAAATGTTCACTTATCTAAACCAAAGTGCTACATGACATTTTTGTTGTTTTAAGAATGCACAGTTACCATTCCCAGGCTGCTCCCACATTATCTCAGATATGTGTTATATGACACATCTTCAAATTCAGAGAAGGGTGTAGGAAAAAAAAAAAAAAAGACCTTAATAGTTTGAATTTTTTTGCTAGCAATTTAAAATAACCAGTTTTTGAAATGTATTTTTACTCTATGTGCTGCTGGGTTTCAGCTTGTGTGTATAGACCTAAAGCATGGAGTGTTTATGCGCGTTCAAGGCAGTGAGAAGTCTAAAAGTTTAAAAGAAGGTCTTTCAGCAGCAACAATATGAATATGAGTAGTAGTTCCCACATGGAAAATACAAGCATTTTGTCTCTTATCTTACAATTGTGAAAGAACAAAAATGTTGGAAAGGGAAATAAGTAAAAAGCATACAGAAAGGGGCCTGTACTTGAGAAAGTATTAAACTGTCCTTTCTGAGAAAAATTATCGAGGGATATTAACAGCTTCTTCCAGTAAATTAGAAGGAGCTAAAGGCATCTGAAAGTCAGAAATAAATAAATAAATGGAGTGTGGGGGCTGTATAAAACATAAGCCAGGATGGTCAGCATGGTTATAGTTCAAGATAGTCAAAGGGGTCAGCAAGATCAGAAAGAAGAAGTGACCACTAACGTCATTAATCTGATGATCTCCAACTAGGTGGAGGCATTGAGAAGGCCAAGAGATTTGGGTCTTACCCTTAAAAACAGAGACCAAAGTGAGAAACAAGTGGAAAAAGTGGAAGCAGAGGGGAACATAGCCTAGCACATGCAGTAACATGGGGAAAACGAATGTGGGGTAAATTAAAGAAGGTAGCAATTGTGTATATAGGAGATATATCTAGATACATAGTTAGATAGATAGATAGATCCCCTATTGGTTTTGTTTCCCTGGAGAACCCTGACTAATACGGGCTCAGACTCAGGAAAAAATGAAGTTGATAAAACTGTTCCTGAGGAATCCCAGATGTTGGATTTACTAGACAAAGACTTTAAATCTGCTATTTGTAATATGTTCAGAGAATCAAAGAAAACCATGTACAAATAATAAAATGAAAAACTCAAAACAATATCGCACAAAATAGAAGACATCAATAAAGAAATAAAAATTATTTTAAAAACAGAAATTGTAGAGTTGAAAAGTACAAAAGCTCAAATGAAAATTTCAATATAGGAACTCAACAGCACATTTGAGTTGGCAGAAGAAGAAAAATCAGTTAATTTGAAGGTAGGCCAGTTGAGATCACATAGTCTTAGGAAGGAATAGAAAAAGGAATACAAAATAATAATAATCAGAGTCTCACAGACTTGTGGGATATCAAGTATACCTACACACAATGGGAGTTCCAGAAGAAATCAGAAAGGGGAAAAAAGAATAGTTCAAATAATGGTTAAAATGTATCCCAAATATGATGAAAACCATTAATCTACACATCCAACAAGCTCAGCAAGCTTCAGGTAGGATAATCACAAAGATATTCAAAGCTAAACATGCCGTAATCCATCTGTGGAAAGAAAGACAGAGAGAATCTTGAAAGTATGAAGAAAACAACAGCTCATCATGTACAAATGATCCTCAATAAGATTAATATCTGACTTTTCATCAGAAAATACAAAGATTAGAAAGCAGTGAGATAAAATGTTCAAAGTGTGGTCAGATAAGAATTCTGTATTTGGCAAAACTGTCCTTCAGAAATGGAAGAGAAACTAATGCACACCCAGGTAAACAGAAACTGAGAGCTTGTTGCTAGCAGGTCTCCCTACAAAAAATGCTCAAGAGAATCCTTCAGTTTGAAATGAAAGGACACTGGACAGTAACTTGAATCTATGTGAAGAAATAAGGAGACACAGGAACGATAACTACATAGATAAATATATAAGGCAGTATATTTTTGTTTTTAACTCTTTTTTTGTAATTCTATCTGATTTAAAAGACAACTTTAAAAAGCAATAATTATAAGACTGTGTTGATGAGTATGTGATGTATAAAGATGTAATTTGCACACAATAGTGCAATATGAGCAGGACAGGAATGAAGCCAGATAGAAGAGAAGCTTTTATTGAAATTAGGTTGATATTAATCTGAAATAAAGTGTTTAAATTTAGATATAAATTGTGATCCCCAGGGTAACCAGTAAGATAATAACTCAAAATATAGTAAAAGAAACAAGAAAATTAATGTGTGTATTAGAAAATATGTTTAACAAAAAAAGAAAGCAGTGATGGAAAAATAGAGGAAAAAAAAGATGTGGATAAAAGAAAGCAAACTTTAAAATGGTTGATGTAAATTCTACCTTTAAGTAATTACATTATATAAATGGATTAAACACTCCAATCAAAAGGCAGAGATTGGTGGAATAAAATTGTAAAATTTTATGATCCAACTATATGCTATAGAGAGGAGATACAGTTTCAAAGATGTAAATAGATAAGAAACCAAAAGATAGGAAAAATATACTGTGTAAACTGTAACAGAAAGAGACCTGTAATGGCTACTTTCATATCAGAAAAAAATGGACTTTAAAACAAATTATTAGAGACATTTTATATTTATCCAAATTGTTATAGGAGAGCATTTTACAACAATAAAAGGGTCAACTCATCATGAGACATAAAATTATAAACATACGTGCACCTAACAACAGAACCCTAAAATGTGACAGAATTGAAGAGAGAACCAGAACTTCATCAATAATAATGTAGACAGCAATACCTTAATTTTAATAATGGATGGAACAAATAGACAGAAGATGAAGAAGAATACACAATTTTCTCAAGTACACATGGAATATTTTCCAGGACAGACTATCCTATGTTAGGCTATAAAACAAGCCTCAATAAATGTACAGGATTGATATAATGCAAAGTATTTTCTACTACCACACGAAATGAAATTAGAAATTAACAACAAAATATTTGGAAAATTCATAAATACGAATTTCCTCACAAGCAAAAAGTAAGCAAAGATTTCTTAAGCAGGACACAAAAAACACCAATCTTTTTAAAAAAATGATAATATAAACTTTATCAAACTGTAAAATTTTGCTTATCAAAAGATACAATAACAAAAATGAATAAACAAACCACAGATTGGGAGAAAATACTTGCTAAAAATACATTTGACAAAGGCCTTGTATAGAGAATATACAAAAAATTTGCACAACCCAGTCACAGAGTTTCTCAACATTATTTTCATTACAGCTCTCCCTAGGAGACATTTTAGACATTTGTTTCCCTATTCCCCCCCAATTAAAATTTAATACGACAAATATACTGTATATATTTTTATGTACTGTGGCCCTTTGTATGGCTAGAAACCATTGTAATACTTGATATTTTCACCCCTCCTCTCAAGACACCATTTTCATCCACTTGGGAGTAATATTGCTGCCATTAAGAATTCATGCTTAGGGGCTTCCATGGTGGCACAGTGGTTAAGAATCTGCCTGTTAATGCAGGGGACACGGGTTTGAGCCCTGTTCTGGGAGGATCTCACATGCCGCGGAGCAACTAGGCCCGTGAGCCACAACTACTGAGCCTGCGCGTCTGGAGCCTGTGCTCCACAACAAGGGAGGCCACGATAGTGAGAGGCCTGTGCACCGCAATGAGGAGTGGCCCCCACTTGCCACAACTAGAGAAAGCCCTTGCGCAGAAACGAAGACCCAACACAGCCCAAAATAAATTAAAAAAAAAAAAAAGAAGAATTCATGCTCAATTTTTTAAAAAGTTTAAGACGAGCAAACAGTTTGAACAGTCATTTAGTAAAGAAAATATATGAATGGCCAATAAGCACATGGAAAAATGATCAAATCATTAATCATCAGGGAAATGCAAATCAAAACCACAATGAGAGACTGACACACAGCAACCAGAATGACTAAGAAGACTGACATCAAAAGTTGTGAGGACATAGAACAACCAGGACTCTCATACGTTGCTGGTAGAACACAATCTCTTTGGCAAAATGTCTGCCAACTTCTTATAAAATTAAAGATGTAACTACCTATGGGTGAACAGTTCCAATTCTAGGCTTTTACAAAAAAGAAATGAAATCATATGTCTTCACAAAGACTTATAAAAGAATGTTCACTGCAGGTTTTATTCACAATAGTAAAAAGTTGGAAACAACCCATCAATAACTCATTCCGCTGTCCATCAGCAGGAAAATGGATAAAGTAACTGTGCCATATTCGTTCAATGGGATAATATAAATATGAAAACAATGAAAGTAATAAACTATTGACTCATGCAGAAACATGGATGAACTCTCCAAAATAATTATGCTAGTTGAAAGAAGTCTTACACAAAGTAGCTCTTATGGTATGATTGGATTTATATGGCGTACTAGAATAGACAAAAGTAATCTATGGCGAAAAGAATCAGAACATTAGTTGCCTCTGAAGGTAGAAGTGGGGGTCAAGATTAACTAGAGAGGTGCTTGAAGCAATCTTCTGCGTGATAAAAATATTCCACAGCTTTATAAGGGTATGGGCATATGTAGGCATATGCATCTGTCAGAAGTCATCAAATGGTATATTTAATATTTAGGTGAATTTTACCTTTAAAAAAAGCCCGAATACATCTAAAACTAATACAATGTTATGTGGTCAGTTATGTCTCAATTTTTTAAAAAAGAAGCCTATAAATCAATATTGAACTCATTAATAATATACATGCTGAAATGTTTAGGGGTAAAACGTAGTGATGTCTATAACTCACTTTGAAATGCATCAAGAAGTAAGATGATTTGATGATTAGACAGATGCTCAGGTCGGTAGATATACAATAAAGCAAATATGGAAAAATGTTAACAATTATAGAATCTACGTCATAGAAATAAGCACGTTCACTATAAAATTCTTACAAATTTTCTATACGTTTGTAATTTTTCACAACACAACGTTGAAAAACAACTGTATTTAATTAAATCCATGGAGATCAAGGTCATGCCTGAAGCCAGCATACTCTTAGAAGAAAAGTGGCCTGGTGAAGGGAAGCATGAAACAAGCAATGCTGTCCAAAGAAAGTTGAGCACCTTGTGTAAACTCTCTTTATCCCATTTCACTAATCTATAAAATAAGTACAGTAAAGCCCCACCTTACAAGTTACTGATAAGGATTGAAGATACTTGGTCTTCAGTGGGTAATGAAAACTTAGCAACTAATTTGTTGTTTCTTGTTATATATTTTGCTTAACTTCTTAGCTTCTTTGTTGTTACCAGATGTTGTAACCACAGTTAATCTGCAAAGGTTGTTAGGATAATTAAGTATATTAATACATGAAAGGTGCTCAACACATAGCCTAGGAAAATAGATGTAAATAAAGATAGGTTGAATATGAAAAGGCTGGGTTTGGTGGGGGGTTTTGTCAAACATAGTTGAATATTGTCAATTTCACATGATTCAATCTAATAGCCATATATAGATATAAAATATATGAAGATGAGACATAGACCCATAAATATGCCTAAGAAAATCTATATGGAGTTGATACAGTGTTTAAACAAGCATTTTGGCACAATTTTGGTGCCTGAGAAAGAGCTTCTCTTCTGTAACTTTGTCAAGCCACCAGCTGTTAGGGTGACCAAGTTGTCCTGGTCTTCCTGGGGTTTTCCTCATTCTGGAATTGAATATCCCACATCCTGGGAAACATTTCTGTCCCAGGAAAACCTGGATGACTAGTTACCTTAGGTCTCACAAAAGTTATTTCCGGAACTAGCACTCAATTGGGTACTTCGTCTGCATTGGGTGCTGCCTCTTAACTCAGTCTTACAAATACATCATAGAAAATTACAGTGAAATCCACTCTCCAGCTGAACAGCTTTTTCATACCTGACATATCTTATTTCCCAGAGAGCAAAAAGAAGACCTGCTGAAGTCTGGACTTGATCAAATGTTGCTACTCTTTAACGATGGTGTTATATGCTGTGAGTCACAGAATCCACTCTGCTCAGTTCAGCTAAGAGTATGTAACATGGAAGTACGGGGGCAGTATCACCCGGTGCTCGGGCCGGGGTGTCACCACTTATCCAGGACTAAGGAAGGGTGAGAAATCTGCAGACAACTTAGGTAGTTATATTCAGAATTACGTACAGTAACTCAGCTGGAGGCAAGAAACGGGATGGGGGCATAGAAGGATGCTTGTAGTTACAGCTTTTCCAGGCAAACCCTCTTCTAGAAGCATGTGGAGCCTCCACAGTGTAACCCAATCTAGAGGTGTGTTAAGCATTAACACAGCAAGGCTTCATCTGCAGGGGGGACTCCCTGACACTGAAGGCTGAACCCTGGGGAAATTGCTTATGAGCTCCAGCTGGAAAACACATATGGGTTTATCTTTGCAAACTCTGTTTACAAACAAGGTGCATTTGTTCTCCACACAGTTTGTCTTTGCCACTGGCACTTGAGGAATCCAGTTTCAACTTTAGAACTACACATTTGGATCACACCCCCAAATCATGTATTGTTTCTTGTCGGGATTTTTAGGTAATTCCCTTGCCCCAGGGTAGGGGAATTAGGGTGCATTCATTCACTCAGAAGTGTATTCCAAGGTTTATTGGACAAGCCCTATGGCCCAGGAGAACGTACCAAGGACAAACAAAATTCAATTAGACTTCCCTACCCTCAAAAGTCATCTGATAATACACAAAACCCAGTAATGTTGACACAACACATGTAATGCCATGAAAGGAGGGTGTTTGCCGTGACGTCAGAAGAACGTGTATGGGAGAATTAGAATGGTCTCAGTGGACACAGTAGCTTGTGAGTCGGGCTTGAAAAGATGAACACAGTTTCAACTGGGAGGAATCAGAGACCGGTGAAGGCTGGTAGAACTAACAGAAAAGTCGATGAAGTGTGAGGGAAGAATAAGTCATTTAATTTGACTAAAACACAGGGTCCAAATAGAGTGTGAAGGAGATACAGCAAGAAAAGTAGGTTGGAGTCAAATCAGACAGGTCCCCAAATCTCATGCTATAGAGGTTAAAACACTAACAGCTGGGTATAAAGAGTGAGGAAAACAGACACAGTCTCCTGCCTCACGGTGCTTACCTTCTAGTGAGGGGGAGGGTATCTTCGGGAAGCCAACTGGGATGAAGGCCATAGATAACAACAGCGGTTTTTGCCTACCGTGTGGCAGGCACAGTGTTAGGTGTTTTCTGTACAATATGCCAAATCCCCCAAGAATGTTTTGACTGTAGGATTTGAGGAAGGAAATAGAGGCTCGGGGAGGCTGGCGACTTAACCAAGTGGCCTGCTGTCTGGACCAGAATCCCAACCCATGGTTCTCTGGCACCAAAGCCCATGTCATTCTGCTCCAGGATAAATGAGAAAGCAAGAAGAGGAGGGGGTGGGGGAGGGAGATCGAGAGGCTGAGAGAGCAGTCAGATTTCCGCAAAAATCAGGAGAAAATTAGTAAAACCCTGAACTAAGGTGAACTCAAGTGAGATGGGAAAGGAAGGGTGACTGAGGCTACTGTGGGGCAGCTAAATCGATAAGATTTAGTGACTAATTGAATCTGTTGGAAATGAAGACTGAAGAAATGGACCAGTGGGAGGGATTCTGGGAAAATGGGAGGAGTGCATGACTGGAATCATGGAACAAATGGAAACCTTTTAAAGATTGGGGGATCAGGGCTTACCTGGTGGCGCAGTGGTTGGGAGTCCGCCTGCCGATGCGGGGGACGTGGGTTCACGCCCCGGTCCGGGAAGATCCCACATGCCGCGGAGCGGCTGGGCCCGAGCCATGGCCGCTGAGCCTGCGCGTCCGGAGCCTGCGCTCTGCAACGGGAGAGGCCACAACAGTGAGAGGCCCGCGTACCGCAAAAAACAAAACAAAAAAAAAACAACAACAAAAATTGGGGGATCAAGGGAACTCTAACAGGTTTATTCAGCCAATTTTTATTACTAATTTTCTTATGTAGCAAATAGGGAGCAGGCCATGCGGCAGGCACTGGTCGGGCACGACGGGTCTAGTGCGGAGTAGAAGCTGCTCTCCTGAGCTTCCAGTCTAGGGTGGGAGAGGAGCACAAGCCGACATCCCACAAGAGTGTGTGATGACACCCAAGACGAGGCAGGACAGCAGTGGTGGCCAACCCTTCTTGCACATTAGATTCACCTGATACCTACTCTCACCTTCCCAGAGTTTGTGAGTTAAAGGATCTGGGATGTGGCCAGAGCCTCAGCCATTCAGAAGCTCCCCAGGTGATTCTACTGTGCAGATAAATTTGGGAAATACTGCGCTAGAGCAGAGGTGGTCAAACTACGGTCCTCAGGCCAAATCCGGCCCATCGCCTGCTTTTGTAAATAAATTTTTATTGGGACACATGACACACACTCATTTATGTGCTGTCACTCACACTCACACACAACTGAGTAGTCACCGACTGAGACCACGTGGCCGGCAAAGCTATAAAGATCTACTATCCAGCGCTTTACAGAGAAAGTTTGCTGACTCCTGCTCTAAAAGAAAGGAATGAGGTTTCAGACAGCATATAACAGAGCAACATGACCTAGCATCATGGAGGGGACTTGGGGATGCAGTTAGAGAAGCATAGGAAAAGAGGAAGATGAGAGCAACGCGGACAGAAAGAACAGCAGGAGAAGCCCTGTCCCAATACCTGCTGCTGTGTAATGATCGCCCCCCAAATGGAGTGGCAGGAAACAACAATCGTTATGTGATTTCCTTTCACAGTTGCAGGGGCTGACCGGGCTCAACAAGGCCTCAGGGTCTCTCATGTAGTGGAAGTCAGGCAGTGGCTGGAGCTGGAAACATCCTGAAGGCTTCTTCACTCCTCTTCTGGATGGTGATGCTAGCAGCAGGGTCCCCAGCTTGGCTGTAGACTGATACACCTGCCTACAAAAGGCTCTTCATGTGAGCTCTGTGTTTTGTCACCACACAAGGACTGGCTTTTCACAGCCCGGGAGAGCCAGGTGGAAGCTGCATTGCTCTCTGTGGCCTTCCTTTGTACTTCACAGGGCATCACTTCTGCTATAACCAGACGCCCACTGACACTCCAAGGTGCGGGGTACACGGATCTCATGTCTTCATAGGAGAATCTTCATTGCTACCTTCTAAGAAGTACATGCAGGCTGGGATATATTTTGGAAAATACAGTCTGCTGCAAGCAGGAGGGAGTGTGGGCCCTTCAGCATCTCAGAGAAAGAGCAAGTGGGAGAGAGGAAGCCAGAGAGGTCCTGAGTCCAGACCAGGACTTTTAATCCATGATCAGAATTTTTATCTTTATCGCAAGCCATGGAAACTTAATGGAGAGTTCAGCCTTCAGTGTCAGGGAGTCCCCCCTGCAGATGAAGCCTTGCTGTGTTAATGCTTAACACACCTCTAGATTGGGTTACACTGTGGAGGCTCCACATGCTTCTAGAAGAGGGTTTGCCTGGAAAAGCTGTAACTACAAGCATCCTTCTATGCCCCCATCCCGTTTCTTGCCTCCAGCTGAGAGTTACTGTACATAATTCTGAATATAACTACCTAAGTTGTCTGCAGATTTCTCACCCTTCCTTAGTCCTGGATAAGTGGTGACACCCCGGCCCGAGCACCGGGTGATACTGCCCCCGTACTTCCATGTTACATACTCTTAGCTGAACTGAGCAGAGTGGATTCTGTGACTCACAGCATATAACACCATCGTTAAGGAGTAGCAACATTTGATCAAGTCCAGACTTCAGCAGGTCTTCTTTTTGCTCTCTGGGAAATAAGATATGTCAGGTATGAAAAAGCTGTTCAGCTGGAGAGTGGATTTCACTGTAATTTTCTATGATGTATTTGTAAGACTGAGTTAAGAGGCAGCACCCAATGCAGACGAAGTACCCAATTGAGTGCTAGTTCCGGAAATAACTTTTGTGAGACCTAAGGTAACTAGTCATCCAGGTTTTCCTGGGACAGAAATGTTTCCCAGGATGTGGGATATTCAATTCCAGAATGAGGAAAACCCCAGGAAGACCAGGACAACTTGGTCACCCTAACAGCTGGTGGCTTGACAAAGTTACAGAAGAGAAGCTCTTTCTCAGGCACCAAAATTGTGCCAAAATGCTTGTTTAAACACTGTATCAACTCCATATAGATTTTCTTAGGCATATTTATGGGTCTATGTCTCATCTTCATATATTTTATATCTATATATGGCTATTAGATTGAATCATGTGAAACTGACAATATTCAACTATGTTTGACAAAACCCACCCGTTTCATATTCAACCTATCTTTATTTACATCTATTTTCCTAGGCTATGTGTTGAACACCTTTCACGTATTAATATAGAAAAAATAATGCTAGCATTCAATAGACTGGAGTGTCTAGAAGCACAAACTCTGGAGACAGACTCTTTGGATTCAAATCCCCACTCCATCATTTGCTTGCCGTGTAATGTTGGGAAAGTTATTTCACTTCTCTGTACCTTGATTTCCTCATCTTTAAAACAAGGAAGATTGTTATTTTCTGCAATACTTACCTCATAGCGGGGCTTGGGAAGGTTAAATGAGTTAGCACAAGTAAGCACTTAGAACAGTGCCTGGCCCTTAGTAAACACTATACAATTGTTAACCAGTGTTATTACTCAGTACCAGTACCTGCTAAATAGTTGGTGTTCCGTCTCTCTGTGTTAAAGTGGATTCCTAGCTTTCAGGGTAAACTCGGTGTTTTTCCTGCACACTCTGCTCAGGGGTTGCACACAACTGGACCCTTTGTTTTCTCCATCCTTGTTTTTTTAATACTGATGCCCAAGGACCTGACTGGCAGCCCCATGTTGCCATCACAGCTTCTGCTGAGCCCTGCTGGCCCACACTGACATTAAGCATTACCCAGTGGGCTGTAGGAACGAGGTTCCATATCTTCCCCAGCCCCCCAACACATTCCCCAGATGGTTCTTCCACCAAGTAAAGCCCTTTCTCTAACCAGGTTCTTCAGTTGGGAAGAGTTCTTCATCTTGGTGTGTACAGTGAAGTGGGACTCCATGCCCCAAATCACTTCTCTGCATGGCTAACTCCTTATATCTCAAGATTAAGCTCTGGCAGAATTTCTTCTAAGACCCCTTTTCTAACTGTCTCCCTGCCCTACCCCATAGTACACCACTTGCCTTTCTGTCAGAACTAGGTCCTGCTACAGAATGTGTGGGACCCAGAGAAAGGGGGAAAAAAAAGGATTGCCTTTCTCAAAAATTATCAAGAATTTCAGAAGAGCGATAGCAGAGCGTTAAACCAAGCTTGGGGCCCTTCTAAGTGCAGGGTTCTGCATGACAACACAGGCTGAAGGCCACAAAGCCAGCCCTGGTCAAAGCACTTATCAGGCTACACTTTAGTTGGCCGTACCCCCGACTGGTTGTGTGACTAAACTGTGGGCCACTTGAGGACTAGGACACTCTCTCTCTCACTGCTACAGATAGAGACCCTATCAATGGATAGATATCTGTATATATCTGCATATTGTGCTCATCTGTAGAATGGGCCAAACCACAGAGCTTGCCCCTTGGAGCTGCTGTGGGGATTAAATGAGCTAATATATGTTTGGGTGTGGTTTGCAAATTCAAATTAGCTCATTAATAATAATTATCATAAATGAACATATACATCTTCAAAAATGACTTTTACTGGGGTTTTTCGTAGTAGCTTTATTCATAATAGTCAAAAATTGAAAATAACCCAAAATGCCCATCCATCGGTGAATGGATAAGCATATCATGGGATATATATTTTGAAATTAAACTGTATGTGTATATATATATGTGTGTGTGTGTGTGTATATATATATATATATATATATATATATATATAAAACAACATATATGAAGGTCAGAAACACTGTATTGATTGAAAAAATACAGATACTAGGGCTTCCCTGGTGGCGCGGTGGTTGAGAGTCCGCCTGCCGATGCAGGGGACACAGGTTCGTGTCCCGGTCCGGGAGGATCCCGCATGCCGCGGAGCGGCTGGGCCCGTGAGCCATGGCCGCTGGTTCTGCGCGTCCGGGGCCTGTGCTCCGCGGCGGGAGGGGCCGCAACAGTGAGGGGCCCGCGTACGGCAAAAAAAAAAAAAAAAAAAAAAAAAATACAGATACTATAGTTTTATTATATGAATTCCAGAACAGGCAAAGTAAACTATGCTGATTGAAATCAGATCAGTAGTTTTTACGAAAAGGAGATGGGAAGACTGCAGAGAGGCATGAGGGAACTTTACTGAATGATGGAGATGTTCTATATCTTGACTGCGGTGGTAGTTACACAGGTGTACACACTGACCAGAAATTATTGAACAGTAAACATATATGCATCTTATTGCTTGTGTGGGAGCAGGGAGTATATGGAAAATCTCTGTACCTTCCTCTCAGTTTTGTTGTAAACCTAAAACTACTCTAAAATAATAAAGTCTTTTTAAAAATAAAAAAAAATTATCATCAATGGACAGGAGCAGTTAAATTTACACTGGTACTTTCTCCCTTTCAACATAGTTTCATGTTCACTCTCTCATTTGATTTAAATTCCACTAACATTATTTTAAAGATGGGGAAAGGAACATAGGCTTTTGATGATTTATCCAGAAGACAGGGGTAGAATAAGTCAGGCTTATCTCTTTACCCTAATCCAAATTCTTTCAGTTGCACCAAGGGTGTTACTGCTTGCAATGAAATGAATCTGTAAGAAGTTTCCTGCACTGAGCATCCCTTTAATTACATAACTAAAATTTTGTTCTTCTCCTGGCTACAGTGCATCATACATAGCTTTCATATGATTTAATACACTTGGAATTAAGGAACTAGTGAGGTGATTTTAATCTTACAAATGGCTACTTGTTCTTTAACTGCAGCAGAGCAATCACTGAGAGATTCTTTAATTTGGTGCCACTTAACAGTTCACTCCTTTTGCTGATGATGGGTACGAAGTACAGGTCCACAATTAGTTGTCATAGAGAGGGAGTAGCTTCAAGCTAAAGATAAAAGCTTCACTGGATCTGCCTCCCTAGACCAGTGGGATGTTCCCCAAATCTTACCATCCTGACTTCTTGCTGACTGATAAGGAGCTCATAGTTTTCTAGGAAAGTTGAACTATTTAAAAAGAATATCGAAGCTCTCATGGTTGAGTGACAGTGAATGGACTGGAAGAAAGAGAACCTTTTAGAGATCATGTTAGGTAGAAATTAAAATTTTTTTCCTTGAAAGGGTAAAAGTCCTGAAAAAAGAGATGAAGAAAATAATCTCAAACAGGTTTGTTTGTTTTTTTAATCTCAGACTCAAAATACTGTCTTATAGCGCAGCCTAAGACTATTTTCAATCATTCATTGAACCAAACTCAAAGAGCACATATCTTAGAAGAGCATGACTCAATGGAAACTGTGTATATAGATTATTTGTGGAAGGGTAAAATAAAAGGCATTTTTGTGTTGAAAGGAGTGTTGGGTTAGGCACTTTACAAACATCCAGCATTTTGCCCCAGCTCTCCCTCCCCCTTGCCCTTTATCTCCAAAAGTGGAGAATCAATAGGACATTGTTCTCAGGGATTTGGGGAAGGATCCAAAGAGTTAACATTTGTGAACACAAATGTTACCATAGAAGGAATTTTATTCGAATGCAAATACTTCTACAAGTACTTCACTTTTATTCATGTACTTGTCCAAAAACACAAGGAAAAAAATATTTTAAAACACTCATTTACTGCAGTATTAATATTATCATTTCATTATATGTTTTTCAAATGATTTATTTTTTAAAATAGAAAAAAAATTATAAGTTTGGTTTAAATCCTATTTGTGCCCTTCTCTGGCATCACCACCAGTCCTCTCCAGAAGCCACCAGCACCATGAATTTGGTGATATTTGTCCAGTCCTCGACTTGTGCTACTACCACATGTGTGTTTCTTAAAATGTATACATATGGTGTCATACTCCAGAGGTCCCCAACCTTTTTGGCACCAGGGGCCAGTTTCATGGAAGACGATTTTTCCATGGATGGGGTGGTGGGGGGGTGGTTTTGGGATGATTCAAGTGCATTACATTTATTGTGCACTTTATTTCTATTATTATTACACTGTTATATATAATGAAATAATTATACAACTCACCATAATGCTGGCAAGAGGCAGAGCTCAGGTGGTAATGCAGTGATGGGGAGCGGTTGTAAATACAGATGAAGCTTCGCTCGCTCCCCCGCCGTTCACCTCCTGCTGTGCAGCCCGGTTCCTACCAGGCCATGGACCAGTACCGGTCGGTGGCCTGGGGGCTGGGGACCCTGTCATGCTCTATATATTATTCTACAGCTTTCCTCTCCTTCTCCTACCTCTTCCTCCCCCCCATCCCCTTCCTCCTCCTCCTTCTTCTCAAAACATTATTATTGTGGGAACTAGCTCATGCTTAAATGATTATACCCACTGTGTGTAATATTTATCCTATTCATTCTATCTACATTTATTTTATCCATTCCACTATTCATTTTTTTTTAACAATGAACATCATGTACAAGCTCCAGAGTCTAAGACATATTCCTAAATGTCTTCATTTGCATAACATATTCCTTAATTATATTTACATTACAGATCTGGGATTCAAGTGTGATGGTATATTTTTATGTGGCTTCTATATTATATTTTCCCCAAAATTTCTAAAGATGACTTATACTGATTAAGGGAATTTCTCAGTGGCTTGTAATCCTGAAGGAGACATGTGTTCTCTGGTCCCTCACGCATCTGCATAGCATCCTTTTCCCATTCCTGTCGGCATCTCCTGCAGGTGTCCTGGTTCATGTCCAGCTCCTCTCTCCACTCTGTACCTTTGTATCCTTCTTTCTGGCTCTAACATCTTTCTGAAGATTCTCATAACTCCTTTATCTCCTTGAATTCTACAGCCTTTATTTTCATTCTATTTCAGCCACTCAACATTATAGCTATGCCTGAGATGTGGAGTTGACCTATCTTGCTAACATCTCAAACTCTGAATGACACCTCTCCAACCAAAATCTATTGTCCTCTAAGATATTTCTTTACTTTGGGCTCACCGATTGTACTAGTCACATGACTTCTAGTCCCTTTATCCTGACTTTTTCATCCCCTACCATCTCAGACCTCACTGTTAATCTTTCTACAATTCACTAGCAAGCCCCTAGATATATACATCCCCTCGACATTCATAATATCCTGTTTGCCAGCCTGATTAAAGCCAACTTCTCTTCTACTTAACCTTTTGCTGGTAGGGGAAAAAATTCACATTTCCTAATATTGAGTTCATTCCAAAACCAAGAAACCTCCTTTGAGAGGGTGCAGTAGGAAAATGTGGGTGCAGTGCAATAAGGGGGTCCTCACTGCTACTGACCAAGCCTTTTATTCTTCTCTGCTAAGATTTATTTGGGTTTCCTGCTGTAAATGTTTTCCTTCTTTTCCAATTTGACTCTTCCCGGGTGGCCTCACCTCCTACAAGCTCAAGCTAGATCACCTAATCCAGTAGTTCTAAACCTTGGCTGTTCTTGTGGTCACTTTGGAAGCTTTAAAAATGCTGATGCCTGGGTTCCACTTTTGGAGATCCTGGGCTTAATTGGCCTAGGGTGTGGCCTGGCATTTGGGAATTTTTAAATCTCTCCAGGTGATTCTAACTGCAGCCACAGTTGAGAACCATTGATCTGAGCTGAACAATCTTCATCTCCTCTAAATTTATTGTAGTCTTAATGAATTATGAATCTTCTATTTTTCTTCCTTGAGCCTATCCCTTCCCTTCATGAGAGAGATTAACCACATCCTTGGTTAATCAATTATTCTCTCTCTCCCACTCTCACTCTCCATCTCTCTGACTCTCTCTCTCTCTCTCTCTCTCTCTCACACACACACACACACACACACACACACAATTTCTGTGATTCTCTCTCCTTCATCTACATGTTCAGTAATAAGTGGTTCCTGTTTTCAAGGAATTTGACCAAAACTGAATGGTACCATCAGTCTCCTTCATCCAGAGACAAAACTTTGGAGCCATATTTCATTCTAATCCAGCTTTCGCACCCCTTACATCTATTCATGTAGCTATTAAATCCTATTACTTGTATGCTCAAAATGGATCTTGCATGTTCTCTATCTTTTAAATGCTATTTTCAGCATCTAATTATGTATCACCCATGGAATCTCTAGGTATCTTATTTGAATGAAGAAGGCATTAATACCTCTACACTTGCCTCTGGGTCTTCAGCCTTCCTATCTCAACTTCTTCTCAACTCCCAGCATACATATTTTTACTGTTGCATTCTCAAGGTAAATAACCTTTCTACTGAGCTCTATACTCATAGTTAAATCCTCTATATTTGCATATAAGTTGATTCTAAAAGTAAAAAATAAATTAATGGCATGATAGTTTTATGATTATGCAGATCACTAATTGCTGTATCAAGTAACCTGTTATGAGTATTTTCTTTCTAATAACTTATTGTTGTTTTCCCTAGAGTTTCTAGTGTCCTCTTCTCCCCATCCCTTGCATTTTATACCATTATGATATCCTTACATTTTTCTATGTCTCAAGCATGTCGTCTAAGTTTGGACATTACCTTATTTTTCCTCCAGAGGTGCTATTGTCCTGTCCTCTTGCTAACTAACTGTGTCCTATTTCTTGCTAATACTAATCCTCACTGAGGACTAACTACCTACTAGTTCTTCTGTGCAATGGTCAGTCATCCTTAAACTCCCTTCATTGCCTTCTCGGTAGAAGCTGCTGTTTACTGGAACTCATGCCTTCCTCTCTCCTGTTTACTAACAGACTCAATAAACTGGGGAGGTAAATTTTCTGAGTTCTGCAAGTCTTTATTCTGGCTTCACAACTGATAGTTCGGCTGGGCTGATATTTTCCAGATTGAAAATAGGTTTTCCTCAAAACTTTAAAACCATTGCTTCTACCATTCATTGCTGGTTTTGAAGAATCTGATACCAACTGGATTCTCATCCTATGTAAGGTAGACACACTGGTTAAGTCTCTCGCTTAAGCTATGGGAAGTTTCTTTTATTATTTCTCCATTCTGTCAATTCTCTGCTGAAATTGCTATTCTTCAGATGCCGGATCTCGTGAATTATTCTTCTATATCAGTATTTTCTCTCATGTTTTCCACCTGATTCCAGTAAAGTCTTCTCTAGTCATCCCAAAATTCCATCTCCCATATAAATATTCTCCCTGTCCTGGTTTATTTTTCTCCTAATCACTCATCTCTTTCTAATTTACTATATCAGCAAAGTTAAAATATATATATATATACATCCTTCTTAAAGAAGATGTGGTACAGGGACTGCCCTGGTGATCCAGTGGTAAAGAATCTGCCTTCCAATGCAGGGGACGTGGGTTCGATCCCTGGTCAGGGAACTAAGATCCGACATGCCGTGGGGCAACAAAGCCTGAGCACCACAACTACTGAGCTCACATGCCTCAACTAGAGAGCCTGCATGCCACAAACTACGGAGCCCATGGACTCTGGAACCCACGTGCCACAACTAGAGAGAGAAAATCCGCATGCCACAACTGGAGAGAAGCCTGTGCGCCACAGTGAAAGATCCTGTGTGCCGCAACTAACACCTGACGCAGCCAAAAATATAAACAAATAAATTTTTAAAAAGATATTGTACATATATACAATGGAATATTACTCAGCCATACTAAGGAACGAAATTGTGCCATTTGCAGAGCCGTGGATGGACCTAGAACCTGTCATACAGAGTGAAGTAAGTCAGAAAGAGAAAAATATTGTATATTAACGCATATATATGGAATCTAGAAAAATGGTACAGACGAACCTATTTGCAAAGCAGAAATAGAGACACAGACATAGAGAGCAAACGTATGGACCCAAGGAGGGGGAAAGGGGGGTGGGATGAACTGGGAGATTGGGATTGGCACATATACACTACTATGTATAAAATAGATAACTAATGAGAACCTACTGTATAACACAGGGAACTCTACTCAGTGCTCTGTGGTGACCTACATGCGAAGGAAATCCAAAAAGGAAGGAGATATATGTATATGTGTAACTGATCCACTTTGCTGTACACACATCCATTCTAGTTTTTTCTCCCCCTCCTGGAGCACACTGTGCAGTCCTCTTTAGTAGATCTGGTGTGGTTCCTTGTAGACCATCAACCTTTGAACAAAAAGACATGCTATCTGCCATCCCCACCCAGACATAAACACACCTCCAATGCACAATGGTGAGATAAAGACAGTTAACCTCAAATAAAGGTCTCATTTGGAAAAGAGAAGAAAAACCTGAAATATAAACAGCAGTCACTGGTCCCTAGCAATGATAAATCCTGCTGTGGAGAAATTATAAAGGGGTTGCAGTTTTTGATAATGATAATGTTGGTAATGACCCCGAGAGTAAGGTAGAGGAGAAGAAAGATCACTAGAAGAGCGGCATTCAGGGAACTGAGAGACCCCAGTAATGCAAGGATCATCTACCTGGATAATGCTGTGAAAATCACCAGTCAGAAAATATTTCAAAAGAAGCTGCTTTCATTGTCCAAGTTAACCAATAACCCAAGTATAGTGGTGAGGGACAACATTCAGAGTGCATGTGAGCATGTGTTCCCCAACTGTTGTAAAAAAGGAGATTTCTCAAGGGTAAAGGGCTCACAGATGCATTTTCTAACTTCTACAAGAGTTTCTGCTGCATTACAAAATTATCTGGCATTTCCCATCTTTAGAGTTTAAGCTCTTTGAGACAGAGACATATTCTTTGTGTGTCATCTTCAGTTTGGAATTCCCAGGCCTAGTACAGCAGCAAGTGTCTAATAAACACCTACTGGGAACTAATGTAAACATCCATGAGAAAGAGGTGTCTCTGGAAACCCTCACGTCATCATTTTAAGAAACTTCCACCAAAATAATGTATCATGAGACCATGAGGATTTGGGGAAGACAAAGCCAGAGGGGAATATTCCTGTAGGAATGGATATGTGAAATGGGGAGAGCTCCACATTGACATTAATTTGTTTTAGCATATTTTCTCTGTATTTAGAACAGTTCTGAATCTTTCAAGCATGTGAATCCTTTTGTCACAGTAACCAGTGATGTTTTGAAATATCATGTGATTCCAACACATCTTACTCTCGCTTCAAAATGAGAAGTGTTTGAAACTGCTTTAATGCCAGATAGACCCAGTTTGGTATCCTTATTTGCTGTTTCTATGAGAGTCATGTTCTTGGTGTAAGAACGTTGCTGATATGAATGCCACTAATTTCAGCAGCACCCCGCTCAGCCTGTGTGAATGATGTGGAAGTTAGGGCACTGCTCTGTTGTGAGCATCTGGAACCCTGGCCGCCACACACAGGGCTCCTCTTCTTCCAGAATGTTCTTGCTCTGCCCACCCAGACGCTCCCGGTCTTTCCTGACTCTGCCCCTTTCATTTCATGATGGATTCCTGGCTTCTCCATGGCTTTACAATGGTCTCTACAAAGTAGAAAGGAAGAGTTGGCAATACCCAGTTAAAAAAAAAAAATCACTCTAGATAAGCTAGATCTTACATGCATTTTCATGGCTTACTTTATATAATTGGACTGTCAATTATCCTCATCACACTCTAAATTATTACTGTAGCCCAAAAGCCAAACGTTCTTCTCATAGTATTCTGCAAGACTTCTGCAGGAGGAAATTGTTATCTTTCTTAATCTAGAGCCAAATATGAGTTTGGTGGTCATCCAGTTCACTCCCTTCATTTAGCAGATGAGGGAACCAAGGCCCAGGAAAGATCATGGACTTGTCCTCCGTTCTACAACCGATGAGTATTGGAGTTGGGACCTTGTTGTGCTACTTCTTCAAATGGACTCAAATATCAATGTCTGGTTCTCTAATCGAGCCCCCTTGAAACATGATGGCGGTTCCTAATTGAATTATTTCAATGGCTAGTACCCTGTTTCATTACTAAAAACTACAGCCCAAGTCTTACAACTCATCTGCAGCTATCTAACCTGCACCATGCTTTCCAGGCCCGTCTCTGAGGAGGGAAGCTGGGGGAGAGCACTGCACAAATAAACAGAACAACACTGGCAGCCTTTGGAGCTTTGCCTCAAGCTAAGCACTGCCAGGAGTGAAAGTCATTAAAGGCCCTTTGCAAAAGTTGTTAAGAAATGTGTAAACAGCCGTGTAAACAACACCAGGTCAGGTCAAGGAAGGAGACTGGCAACTGGGGAGGCCGGGAGGAGAGCCTGCCAAAGTGTGAAATTCCCAGCAGGGAGAAGACATTTGGAAAAACAACTCCATCAAGTTTTATCAACACAAATCATTTCCTAAGTGGTATATTTTATTTAGAGTATGTGTGGCCTACATTTAACAAGGCAAGCTTTTATCAATCGTAGTTTTTATCACTTCCAGATATCTCGGTTTCTGAATGACTAGCAACGTTTACGGTGTGCTCATTTTTCTGGGCTCTGCTGTCTAAACACACCACGGGTGATGCTCTCGGTGTGGAGAGCGGCAGTGCCCCGCACACACGCTTCCTGGTGGCCAGGCCGTGTGGTTCAGGCCTTGCACATGCTGAACTGTAAACAAGCGTGGGCCTGGGGTTCTAATTTTAAGCCTTAGAGAAAACAGACATACTAATAATCATAGCGGTAGAGAAACACCCACAAGTAGGCCGCGTTATGAAATCCCAGTTTCTCTGGCACTGGAAAGGCTTTGGCATTTTCTCTTTTGAAGAGGTTGATGCTACAGGAAAGTGATTTCATGCATAACTTCCTTGACGTCCTCGGGACTAGTGTCAATGGGCACAGACCTTCAAGGGAGTGGTGTCGAATGTGGAAAAGTGTTTTCTCCCTGCGTGTGACTTTCTCCTCACGTGGAGAGTGATTACATGAAGATGACAGGGCAAGTCTTATGCAGATAACTGCCAGGAACCCAAATTCTTCTGTTTTCTCATCCAGATTCTTTCCTCCCTGGCCGTTAAAGAAACTCTGTTTGGCCTCGTTTTTACTCTTCTTCTGCCAGTGTTTTCTTCCTCTGCCTCTTTTTTTTTTTCTTTTTTAAATGAATTTATTTATTTATTTTTGGCTGCGTTGGGTCCTTGTTGCTGCCCGGGCTTTTCTCTAGTTGCGGCGAGCGGGGGCTACTCTTCGCTGCGGTGAGGGCTTCTCACTGCGGTGGCTTCTCTTGTTGCGGAGCATGGGCTCTAGGCACGCAGGCTTCAGTAGTTGTGGCACGCGGGCTCAGTAGTTGTGGCTCGAGGGCTCTAGAGCGCAGGCTCAGTAGTAGTGGAGCACGGGCTTAGATGCTTCATGGCATGTGAGATCTTCCCGGACCAGGGCTCGAACCTGTGTCCCCTACATTGGCAGGCAGGTTCTTAACCACTGCACCACCAGGGAAGTCCCTTCCTCTGTCTCTTTTGTCCACCAATAAAGCCCATCTCCTCAGCCTGGTTGTTCAGTTCTGCCCTGATTTAGGAGGGCTAGCCCTCTGAGTACACTCCTGTGTACTCTCTGAGCCACAGACGTACATGGAAATTTCTTCCACAGCGGTTTCCCCATTGTCTATCATACTGAATATAAAGTGAAGCCTTTTTAAATACAAATAAATCATGGTAAATTTCTGTATCTCTTAAAAATAGTGGGAGAAGTTTGCACCAAATTCAGAGGGTATTTTTGAGCTTCTCTGATTTAAAATATAGACTCTCTACCCTATGAAGATTCCACCTTGTGGATACAACTCAAAGAGACATGCCTACCCCCGCCCAGGACAGCTGAGAACAGAGTTCATTGTGGGGCCAGGCTATTATGGATGCCCTTGAGAGAGAAATAAATCATGGTCAGATCTTCACCATGAACCCCTGACTGAAAGTCACCATGGTGGATTTTCAGAAAAGAAGACATTATTTTGTAACCAGGCTGTTTCTCACAAGTGCAGCTCTGCACGGCCGTCACCAGGGGGCTAGAATTAGAGATTTCTTTCTTTAGTGATGACTTTTGATTCACCTGAGTAATGCAAGGAGGGACCAGTATTTTACAATTATACCCCACATGGCACGTCATGTTTTCTTCTTCTTCCCACATGGCACAGGGACTGTTCACTCTTCCAGAAACCCATATTAAGTGTTAGTAAAATACTCTATAAATTATTTCCTCCGCAGAAAGTTTAGTTATTTCTTTCTTTGCATTTCTATTCTCAATGATATAATGATAGAATAGTCTATTCCAATTAATGATCACAACTAACATTTGCTCAGCACTTAGTATTTGTCAGGCAGTGTCAAGTACTTACCTATATTTTACTATTTTTAAAATATCTCATTTAACCTGTTTAAGGTATATGATTTTTAGCATAGTGTTTTTTAGCACGTTCACAGAGTTGTACAATTACCATTCCTATCTAATTTTAAAATATTTTCACCACCCCAAAAAGAAACCCAGAACCTGTTAACAGTTAGCTTGCCCGCACTCACATCTCCAGAGCCAGGCAACTACCAATTATCTTTGTCTCTGAGGACTTTTTGGACCTGTCATACAAATGGAATCATACGATGTGTAGCCTTTTGTGTCTGGCTTATTTCACTTTTTATAATGCTTCTAAGGTTCATCCATGTTGTAGCATCTATTAGTTCTCTCTTATGGCTTAGTAATATTCTATTGTATGGACACACCACACCCATTAATCAATTGAGTGACACTTCGTTTGTTTCCACATCTTGGCTATTTGGGAGAATGCTGCTATGAAATTCGTGTACACGTTTTTGTGAAGATGTGTGTTTTCTTTTGTCTTGGGTATATATCTATCTAGGAATGGGACTGTTGAGTCCTATAAAACTTTTTAACATTTTGAGAAACACAATCTTCTTTCCAAAGATGCTGCACCGTTTTACAATCTACCAGCAATATATGAGGGTTTATTTATTCTGCCAATTTCTGCCTTTTGATTGAAATGTGAATTTATACTTAATGTAATTAATGATAAAGTAGGGTTTACATTTGCCATTTGCAATTTGTTTTCCGTATAGATCTTATGTATTTTTTGTTCTCTATGTCTCTATTACTGCCTTCCTTGCCTTAAATAGATATTTTATAGTTTGTCTTCTTTATTCTCTTGTCATTATTTTATTATATTTTTATTTATTTTCTTAGTAGCTTCCCTAGTGGTTAACATCTTATCTTATAACAGTCTAGTTCAGATTAATAACAACTTAGTTTAAGTAACATTAAAAAACTTTGTTTCTCAGTAACTCCATTGCCTTCCCCCTCCCTGGTGCTATTATGTTTATGTAAATTACATTTTCATACAATACATGCCCATCAAAACAAATTTATAATCATTGCTTTTTGCAGTTGTTTTTTAAATCAGGTAGGAGAAAAATAAGAGTGACGAACAAAAATATACATTTATGTTGTAATTGTCTTTGTGTTTTGACAATTTGATTATGATGTGTCTAGGAGTGGACCTCTGAGTTTATTATACTTAGAATTTCCTGAGCTTCTTGGATGTGTAGATTAATAGTTATCATCAAATTTGGAGTATTTTCACCCATTATATCTTTAAATAGTCTTTCTGCCCCTTTATTTCTCTCTTTCTTTTCTGGTCTCTCCTTCCTTGCTGGAACTCTGGTTTTGTGTTTGGTATGCTTGTCTGTGTCTCATAGGATGGTGTCCTAGGGCTCACCATAGGCTCCATTCAATTTTTTTCATTCTTTCTTCTTTTCATTCTTTGAACTTGATAATCTCAATTGACCTGGTTTTAATTTACTGATCTTTCTTCTTCCACTTCAAATTTGCTTTTGAGCCCCTCATTTGAATTTTCATTTGACTTATTCTTCTTTTAAACTCCAAACTTCTATCAGATTTCTTTTTATTTCTTTCTGTTTATTGGTATTCTCTATTTGGTGACCTACTGCTCTCTACTTTCCTTTTACCCTTTGGACATGATTTACTTCAGTTCTTGAACATATTTAAGATATTTTATTTAAAATCTTTGTCTGCCAGGTCCAACTTCTGGGCTTTCTCAGGAACAGCGTCTGCTGACCGTTTCTTTTCATTATTTGCTACTCTTTCTTGTTTTCTTGCATTTGTTTTGGGTTTTTTGGGGGTGAAAACTGGACTTTTTAAACACTATAACATGGCGACTCTGGAAATCAGATCCCCCCTACCCCAGGGTTTGTTGTTGCTGCTGTAGGTTGTTGTGGCTGCTGGCTGCTTAGCTAGTGAGTTTCCTGAGCAAATTGTGTAAGTGTGCATTCTCTTTCATGTGTGGCCACTGAAGTCTCTGCTCAGTTAGTTCAGTGGTCAGCTAATGATCGAATAGAGATTTCCTTAAATACCTGGAATCAGTAAGTCTTCTAGCCTTTGCCAAGGGGCTCTGTGTGTATCTGGGGGCAGGCACACATTCAACACTCGGGAAGGCAATTTACAATTCTGACCTGACTTTGCATCCCTGTTTCTGTGGCATCTCAAGTCATCCAGAAGTGAGAGCTTAGGACTTTCTCAGGCATTTCCGTGGGCATTTCCATAGCCTTACACATGTACATGACCTTTAAGATTCCCAGGAATAGTCAGACCTGCTTAAAGCTCCCTGTGAACATCTCATTTTCCAAATTTTCTTATAAGTGTTTTGGTCAGATTCTTTTTTGCCCCAACTATTATCGCTGCCTCAGGTAATGGCAATGTTAACAATTGTTGCTGATTATTTTTGACAAACGCTCCCAGGAAAAATGCTGTTCGTACTGAGTGAGGGCAAGCACTTTGAGTGGGAGTTTTCAAGAACTATCAGACAGCTCAGATAAAGACAGTTCTTTGAGACTGATGCTTCTGAGGAGATCCAAACCTGTTCTGACCCCTCTAGTGCCTGCTAGGCTACTATTTTTCACAGCGATCATGGTTGAGACTGCTGGTTTTCAAGGCTATTCCAGAGGTGAGAAGAGGGTGATGGGAGTAGGGCAAGTTCAAACATCACAATATCTGCTGTTTTTAACCCAAATTCAGATTTTCAAAAATTTTCCATAGATTATTGAAAATCTTTGGTTAATTTCCAGAGTTCTGAAAAATTTGTTTTTGATGATTTTTCGCAAGGTATGCCTTGCTTTTATGATAGAGCAGCCCTTTGGAGGTCCTTACTCCACCATTCCCACTAATGTTCACTCTCCTCTCGTCTTATAATAGAATATTCTTGACCTAAAAATATTGTTTAGAAAATTCCTGACCATAAAGATTTAAAATTATTTGCAAACAATTAAATGATTTGTATAACCAATGTAATTGCATTATTCTCCTTTTCTGCCAGCTTGTTCTTTGATATTTTTTACCCTACGGAACATAGGTTTTCTTTATCTCTCCAGCTTTCCACATTTATCTAAGGATGATAAGAAACAACAAGAACTTACAACATTTGCTTTGTGCCAAGCACTGTCCAAGACACTTCACAAATAATAACTCATAAGATCCTATGATATAGGTGTCATTATGACTCCTGTTGTAGTCATGAAAAGGCCTAGGCACAGGAAAGTTAAATAATTCATTCAAGGTCATGCAACTAGTAATAGACAGAGCTGGGTTTTGAAATGAAGCAGCCTTAGCTCTTAGCTCTTAACTAGGACACTACACTGAAGACAAATTAACCAGTCTAAAGCTTGACATATAGATTTTTAAAAAATACAACACTATTTACTTTTGTTATTTTTAGGGCTACAACGACCTTGACTGAACAAAAGGTAACATCTACTTATTTGCTGTCCTCCACATGACAGGTCTATAAAAATGTCCACTGTGGAAAATGTAATGAAGGACGAACATCAACCTACTGATGTTATCTAAGATGTGATTGTGTTATGTGATACAGTGTAAGCATATGCTATATACCTTTAAAAAAAAAAGTCAAAGGTACAGATACAAATTTTGGCATTTGAATCTTGAATCTATTCCAAGTCTTCTGAAGCTGTGTGTAAAATTCTACATGCTGCCATGAGATTCATATTTTTTAAGAGTGATTTTATAGAAAGTTGGCACCAGAAAATAAGGTTCTGTTTCGTTATTTTGACATATAAAAGTTTACTGAGGTCACAGCATATTCTCTTCTGGAAAAAAAAAAAATCATTAGCACACGGTGAAATACACAATTTATTGGTAAAGTCACAGTAGCACTTTTTCTGTGTAAATTTCTCACAGCCCATCCAAAATATATTTGAGACGACTTCTAAATACGGCTGACTGATGAATAGATTAACATGAATAAAGTTCTGCGTGCCAGTCTTTACGTTTCTAGCTCTCAAATAGCACTGCTGATCATTTAGCCACATAGGGCCTGCTTTATTTTTAAAATGCCTCTATACATGCTTTGCAATCAACACTTCCCTTTCAAAGGCCTTGTTTTACTCTTTTTATTACAACACCCTCTGTGTGATGGCTCGCTGAGAGTTTCCTTACCTCCCAAGCCTCTTCTCTTTAGAAGAGGGTGCATGTACTTTTTTCCATCAAAACCAGCAACATAATAGAGGTGTTGATGTTTTTCAAACACTAACATTGAGCAAGTCTTGAAATAACTGACCTACAGTTGATTTTGGCCAATTAAACAATTTACAACTTACCTCTCTGATTTGGTGTTAACTCACTGTAAACCTCGAGGATCTTTTGAGTGGAGAAGCAAACCTGGAAAAATATTTGCACTTATAGGTTAAGTCAAAATCTGTACTCTCAGACCCCCCTCCCTTTGAGGAAACCCAGAAATTTCACTAATATAAACTTCGTTTATATGTAAGAATTATGGTAAATTATACCTGAAAAGGATTTTATCAGCTGACTCAAGCTTTATTGACGAATGAGGAAACTGAGGCCCAAGTAGATGATGAACTTGCCCAAGTTTACACAACTCAGTCACACGTGAAATATGGCTACTCCAGGCTGGCTTCCTAGGACACCATTAGGAGCCTTGGAGGCAATATTCCTCTGCCTTAATCATCCCAGGGCCGGGTACCAGGCAACCAGAGACCACCCCTAAAGCCCAGAGCCCGCTGAAATTCTTCAAACTAACCAATCCTGAACTGTTCACCCAGCCCTGCCTTGCCTTTCTTGAGGAAATCTCAATAAAGGTCACAGCCTAAGCTCTCTCCGAAGGCCCGTCTTCTGCCTCCTGACCACACTGGGGTTTATCTGCATGGCTCTGTGTGCTTCCTGTCTCTAGGACCTGTGAATAAAATAAACTTTATTTTCTCCTGAGCCTCTCTTCTGTCTCCTCTCATGACCGGATCTGAATGACCACCTCCTAAAAGGGTATAAAACACTCCCTGTTTCTTAGAGATGGAAGCTGCTGGAATCCGTGGTTACAACTTCTTTTCACCACTCCTACTTTCCCCAAGAGCCCAAAAGACAACATCCCATTCATGCCTCCTGGCTCAGGGACTCGAGTCTCAGTTGGCACGACAGACTAGAAGTACGATAGGAGTTTGACTATGGGTAGAAGATGCTGGTCTCAGGATAAACAGAGCGAACAAGGGAAGAACCCCTGGCTGTAGTCAGAAGTGGTGAAGTCCATGCGGGGTAACTACACAGCTGTCATTCTCTGCAGTAAATGCTCTCATCCCCCCGAACTCCCTCCCACACTGCGGATTTGTCACTTGATGCCACTTGAAGAGAAGACAGCGCATTACTCTTGCGTGTGCCAACAGCAAGACCGTGAACACTACCACCGAGACACAGCTCTCCATCAATTTCCATTTTCCCCGGGGCTGCTGGTGGGTTTCCTTCAACAGAAAATTGTTACTATATGTAGCCCTTACCAGGTCAGCACTATTGTTCTGGAGGCGGGTGGATATCTTTTTGGTCTCTAATGGGAAAGAGCTTCTTGCCTGCAGCATGATGTGTATGTAGGAGAGTATGGACCTTGCAGACAGACAGACTTGTTCACATCCAGCTGTGTGATCTCCAACCAGTCTTTAGCCTTTCTGCGCCTCAATTCCCTCATCTGCAAAATAGAGAAAATCATACCCTATTGTGAAGAATCCGCCTGCCAACGCAGGGGACATGGGTTCGAGCCCTGGTCCGGGAAGATCCCACATGCCATGGAGCAACTAAGCCCATGCACCACAACTACTGAGACTGCACTCTAGAGCCCATGTGCCACAACTACTGAGCCCACATGCTACAACTACTGAAGCCTGCACGCTGTGCTCCGCAACAAGAGAAGCTACTGCAACGAGAAGGCTGCTGCGTACCACAACAGAGTATCTGCCACTCTCCGCAACTAGAGAAAAGTCCGCACACAGCAATGAAGACCCAACACAGCCAAATAAATAAATACACACATAATTTTTTTAAAAAACCACATGTTGTAAACCGATGTGCTCTCACGGCTTTCTTTTTCCATTTATAGAGCACAGGCAGGGTAGATTTAGCATAATTCTAAGGACCCTAGCATTTTTGGAATGGTAAGTGAGCATTGGCTTCAACTTAAAGTCACCAGCTGCATTAGCCCTTAACAAGAGTCAGCCTGTCCTTTGCAGCTTTGAAGCTAGGCATTGACTTCTGCTCTCTAGCTATGAAGGTCCTAGATGGCATCTTCTTCCAGTATAAGGTTACTTTGCCTGCATTGAAAATTCTGTTGCTTAGTGTCATCACACTAAGCATTAATTATCTTACCTAGAGCTTCTGGATAACTTGTTGCAGCTTCTACATCAGCACTTGCTGCTTCATCTTGCACTTTTATGTTATGGAGATGGCTTCTTTCCTTAAACCTCCTGAACCGACCTCTGCTAGATTCAAACTTTTCTTCTTCAGCTTCCTCACCACTCTCAGCCTTCGTAGAATTGAGGAGCTTTAGGGCTTGGCTCTGGATTAGGCTTTGACTTAAAGGAATGTTAAGACTGGTTTGATCTTCTATCCAAACCATTAAACTTTCTCCATATCAGCAATAAGGCTGTTTTGCTTTCTTATCATTCATGTATTCACTGGAGCAGCTTTTTAAAGCTTCAAGAACTTTTGCATTGCATTCTTGGCTAACTGTTTGGTGCAAGCAGCCTAGCTTTCAGCCTATTATGTCTTTTGACATGCCTTCCTCACTAAGCTTAATCATTTCAATCTTTTGATTTAAAGTGAGAGACTTATGACTCTTCCTTTCACTTGAACATTTGGAGGCCATTGTAGGGTTATATTAATTGGCCTAATTTCAAATTTTTATGTCTCAGGGAACAGGGACGCCTGAGGAGAGGGAGAGAAATGGGGGAGAGGGCCAGTCAGTGGAGCAGTCAGAACGCACACAACATTTATCAATTAAGTTCATTGTCATATGGCCACTGTTTGTGGTGCCCCAAAACAATTACAATAGTAACATTAAAGATCATGGATCACCATAACAAATATAATAGTAATGAAAAAGTTTGAAATATTGTGAGAATTACCAAAATGTAAGAGACATGAAGTAAGCAAATACTATTGCAGAAATGGCATCGATAAACATGCTCGATGCAGGGTTGCCACAAACCTTCAACAAACATGTAAAAAGCACAGTATCGATATCTGTGAAGCAGGATGAAGTGAAGCACAATAAAACAAGATGTGCCTGTATAAGGATGTGGAGAAGTTTGACTGTGAGAAAAGAGAGACAGACAGACAGCTGGAGTGGTTATGGAGACCATGGAAGATTGGGGTTTCAGTTGTTTTTTACATGGCATAGAATGTTTGAATACTCCAGCAGTGAGAAGAAAATGGAAAATATGAGATTCACCCAGGAAATATGCCTAAAAACCAATGAGTATGAACATTTCCCCTGACTGAGCTAAGCAGAGTATCTAGACAAATCCAAGAGTGGAAAATAAAGAAATTCTTTAAGCACCCTGATAGGGACTGGAAGCCCTGGAAAACTGCTAGAGAACATACTGCTTTTCAAACAAAACATTTTATTCATACCAGAACTTTTCAAGAAAAGATGTTGCTGGAAATAATAAGACACTGGGCAGTGGTCAGCTTTGCTGGGCTCTTTGAGTCCCTGAGTAATTTGCAGTACAAGCCACCATCCTGATGGGCCTTCATTAACACCCTGTTGGATTTTTTGGTTGGTTTGTTTTGGTTTTGGTTTCATTCAGTCAACCTAAATTCCAAATCTATATCTCTTCTTATCTGGATTTCTATTTATGACCAGTAGTCCAATGAAAACACTTAAAGAGTATCTTTACTTTTAAGCATTTATGAGAGTGTCTGTGCTTGTAGACCATGGGAGTTTAGTGTGGGATCAACTCAAAGCAGTTTTTATGCCAGTAAAAGATAGTTTGCTGAAGGCCTGCTTGCCTCCCCTCAAAAAAGAAGGCAATGTGTTTTAGCCCATTCATTTTATATCTAGATGTTAGATTCCCTTCTCGCTCGTCTCTTTAAATCTGTCACCTCCCATGTATTCACAGTTGTTAAACCCTGGGTCATTATCCTTCCTTTTTGTCCCGAATATCATGAGCCCTGTTCAGACTCCCACTACCTCTCACCTGATTAGAGACCACTTCCTACATTTTTTTCTAAGGTATAAAACATTCTGTGCATGCCAGAGTGTGTAGTATGGTTCACTGTGAGAAACTACTTTGCAGAGTGACTCAAAATCTTTGCCACACTCTTCCAACACATGTGCCAGAGGGCATCGTCTCTTCAGCCTAATTATTTGCATACTAGTGTTGGGATGTACAGTAGTGGTATATGTTTGCTGTCTCTTCGTTTTTGAAACTTTACTGAGGAAACCCAAACCTGCTGTTGGAGGAGCCCCAGGCTGGAGATGGCAGAGTCAGGAGGAATTGCTGCCGCAAAAGTTGGGGATGCAAATAAGACCGCAAGTCATGTTGAGAAGGAGACCAACGTAACTCAATCAAATGATTCTTCCTCTGGAAAATGAGCCTGCATTATTGATGCCTGATATTGCTAGAATTACCACAATACAGGCTTCAATGTACCAAGTTCCAATTTCAAGAACTGCTACCTTCCATTCTCTGATTTTGATAGTGAGTTATATCCTCTGTTCTTCTTCTGTAAAACAAATCACACTAAAACTTAGTGGCTAAAAAAAAGAAATATATATATATATATATATATATATATATATATATATATATATATCCCTCTCTGTAGGCTGGCTAGGCTCAGCTGGTGGTTCTTCTGCTCCATGCTGCTGCTGCAGGTACTTGGGACTTTATTTAGGCTGGAACAGACAGTATGCCTACTAACATGTCTGGGACTTTGGTGCTGGTTATCAATTGGGGTGCTTCATCTCTCCTCTACATGGACTCTCTCCCTCTCCACATGGTTTCTCATTATTCACTAAGAAACCAAAACTTCTTACAAGTTGGTAGGCTTCCAAGCAATAAAAAGTAAAAGTCACCAGGCCTCCTAAGATCTAAACACAGAAGTAGCACAAAGTCACATTTGCTGCATTCTTTTGATCAAGACCAGCCCAGAAGAAAGGAGGCATGGCCTGCCTGGACATGGATAGGAGGAGATTGGAGGCCATCTTTGTAGATAGTCTATCATGTTACTATTAGTCCTTAAGCATATAGAACCTCAGTTAATTTCTCTTCCACTAAGCAAGAATATTTCAAAACTTGAATAAAAAAGACTATGAGACCAAGTTCTACCTAAAAATAGATTGTCCATTATGACTCAATGACTTAACAAGAGATGCTCAGCAATCATGAGATCGTCACTGAAGTTGTCTCAGTGCTCATCCATTTATTAAAGGCATGAAACCTTGCTATGGTGGACCACTGTATTTTATAAGCATTTTGAATCAAATAGAAATTTGCTAAGAGTAATTCATAGCACCAACAAACATAAACACATGTTCTGTTATCTTTGAGGGACAGTCAACTGGAAAATTTTGTGTTATTCTAAATCATTGTATAAACATGTATTTCAAGATTGCTTTTCAAACTCAAGCTCAGATATTTCAGATAATGTCATTTTTTCTGCCTACTTTCAGTTTGACTTCAAACAATTGGAAAACTTTTAAAGACAGAGAGTTATCTCATGTAAGGAAGAATGGACATTGTGTCAATATTTCCTGTAGGGAAGAAAAACAGATTAGATTAGTTATCTATGTCATTTTTCCATGATTAGGTTTTAGCAATTTTTTCTTTTTTTTCCCCCAGAATATCATAAGACTTAGCCGAATCTCTAATAACTGAAGAAAAATGTTTGGGTGTGAGAGACTCTATCAGCGCTTGGAATTTCAAAGCCATCTGAGAATTCTTAGAATGGGTTTTGAAAGATCTAGGTAGTAACTACTTAAAGGTATTTGGTGACTAGAAAAATTAACTTGTGTGGGGAGGAAGCTAGGGTGATTGGTAGGGCAAGACTCTTCCCTGAACCATACAAGAAACATGTAACATTTCAGCTCCTATAGATAACAGTGGTTAGTTGAAAAATCTACTCTGAACCAACTGCTCTACTGGCTGGCTTATGTACATCATCCCATAGTAATTAATGGGCTGTTCCTCTGTTGTCATGTGTACCACCTAGCAAGAGTCAAAGCTCAGATTTGACCCACATGTCCCTGATTCTAAATTCAGAGCAGTTTACATTGTGGTATACTACCCTCCAAACCATAAATGAATGAAATTCATGATAATGTTTCCCCTGAATATTTCTATTTCTATTCCCACTCCTCACTTGCGAAGTAGGTACGCAAAGAGACTCTCAAACACAGCCAGACAGAGAAAGATCTGGATGGTGCACAGGGAAGAACCTACTTCTGTCAAGTTTCTGATTTCTGGAATGAATTTTGTGATTCTTCCTCAAACTTTTTGTCTTTAGCATTCTGACACTTGGAACTGGAGGATGCCCAGGATATCAGTATTTGATGCGCTGTTTAAGATCTTAACACATCTTTACACAAGAACCTCAGAATCACTGAAGGAACAACATGGGGCTAGGAATTACTGATAAGGATTTCAGACAGTTTTCACATCAAAACACTAAGTCTTCAGAGTCTCCTAGCCTATGAGGAAGTTGCAATAGGTACCAAGATCTAATTAAAAGCAGTAAGAGGTTATTTCACTGGTCACTACACAAACAGGGTTGTTTCCTTCCTGTTGAGTTCTTGCAATGCAAAGCAAACTCCTAAGGACCCTGTCTGGGCCACAGATTTGGCTTTACCACAATCCTGCCTCTTCAATATGCACAATAACTTCGCCCACTTAGCCCTCATCATACACACCTAATAACTTCTCCTCTCTGAGTGTTGAGTATGCTTCAATTTTTCAGAAAGTTACATAATAATACAGCAGAGGACCTTTAATAATGTTACTGAGCTTGGGCCTTGACAGAGGTCCTTCTGCCTCCAAGTGTAAACTTTGAAGGCCATTCTGAGGATGTTGCCTGGCAACACAGTGTGGGGGTGGTAATGGTGGATTACACATCCTGAAGCTGTGAGGAGCAAGACTCGAGGTAGAGTGACATCGATTGGGGTTCAAACCCAGATTTCCTTCTCTCTAGTGTCTATAACCCTTGGAGTGAGGGAGAGGGAGCATGAAAATGAACCATAAAACATGGATAACCATGATGACTTCAAGTATGGAGATTATTTTACAAAGAAAGAAGAAAGCCATATCCGAAATGATGCAAAATTATTTCTGAAGGATAAAGTGAAACTTCCATTTCAGTCAAGGATTTGCAAGAACAAATGGTTTGTATTTAACACGCATCATATATTTGACATAACTATTGGTCCTCGCTTCATCTAATAACTCAAGGTGTATTTTCCCATGAAAATTGACTAGGTTTCTCTCTGTATTCCCCACCAGGAAATTAGCTGACTACTATAAACCAAGAAGGTATTCCCAAACAAAAATTTACATGAACTTGGGGAGAGTGTGTTCCACCCCTTCAAGTTCAAGACCAGTGCTGCTGTGAAATCAGGACTGTGTCTTAAATCCAGACTCAGGGGCATATGACTGGGAGTGGAAGAGATGACTGTATTTAGCATAATTGGACCAATGGAAACATTGGTTCTTGCCCTAAGTCTAGCTGGTCGTGATGTGCAACTCACAGCCTTGATCCTTCCCTGAAACCAGTGTTCCTTTGTTGCTGTCCTTCTTCCAAAAGCCAACTCTTCTGCCCTATTGGTTCCAAATTCTGGCAATTTCTTGCTGATTTTCCCTAGTCACCTTTGCTCCTGGGCCCCAGCTATGTGAGGGTGAGCCCTTCCTGGATGTTAGCATTGATATATTCAATAAGCAAGAGTATATGACTTGAGAAGACAGTGTCTTAACTGAATCCTGAAGAAAACAGGAGCAAACCACATCCACTGCTTAGTATGTCATGTGCACTTCCCTCCAACAATAATGAACACGATGATTTTGAGAATGTATTATTCTTGTGATATACATTCTAGTGTTCATTTAATATACATCTTGTTTTGATTCTAATCTTACAGAAGGCTGCAATTAGTTCCATTTCACAGATAGGGAAGCTCAAAGAGCTTAAGTGGCATATCAAAGGTCACACAGCTAGTAAATACAATAACTGAACTAAACTCAGCCCTGACTGCAACCCTTGTGTTTTTTTCTCTGACAAAAGCAATACAAATTCTGTATCGTTTGGTGGTTGTTGTTTTTAGCAGACTGAGACAAACATTTCTAAGGAATATCTCCATATTCATCGAGTATCGACTTCACTGAAATCTCTAGCATGGTTGAACAGTGAACAGGAACCTCTTAGAGAGGTCTTCTAGAATAATTCTCTCACCTCAAAATAGAAATATATCTATGAAAGACTTCAGATGGATGGAGCAAGCTGTGTGAATACCAGTTTTAACGTTGGCTCAAAAGCTAAAATGTGTCTCATGCTTTTGTTCAATTGGTGTTTAAGCAAATTGTGTTGAATATCCATGTTTAAGTCAATAGTGATTTTTGAAACATTTTGGTATTCTTATATAAAGTCTTAACTCCATATTATTATAATATATCAGGGTTGGTCACCAAATGCATAAATACTGAGTGCAGCTGTAGAATTTAATAAAACCCAAAGTTTGAGCTAGCAAATGAAAAATTATATATTATGGAAACTTGTGCTCAAAGTTGAAACCTGAAGGAAATATTTTAGCACTATCACAATATTACATTGCAATCATTATTTAATTTATCTCCTCTGAAATGACTTAGGGGAAGTACTCGCAAAGCCCTATTTACCTCAGCCAGGAAGTAAGGCAATGGTCAGTGAGTGAATGAAGTCATGGAAAGCTGACAATGCCACCATTGTAAGAGCACCTCAGGGTATTGTTTGACGTTGACCAAGTGAGGAATAAGTGTTGGGAAGTTTTTGTTTCATCTTAACAAAAGTTTAGGGCCCGAGCAATAATATAAAACTAGCTTTTTCTTAAATTCTGTTTTTTTCCTTTTAACTGAAAAGTATCAACTTAAGTGCACCTGGAAGAAAGGAATGTCTTAGTAAATTATGAAGACTTTGGAAAAGAGGTTTACATTTTTAAAACATACCTTAAATAAATAGCATTTAAGACTTATCTGTAAGTATATTCTACAAAAATATTCATAAATGCTATGTATCATTCATATATATTTAGATACACATATATATAATTTATATATTCACCAATTTTTCCAGGAGAAACCTCAAGAACTCCTAAGCAACCTGTGCATTTCAATTGTCACTTTGAACTTTGGAACAAAGGAGAGATTGTAAAACCAGTTTATAAAAAGTATTATGAGATACCACAACTAGCATTTTTACCACCTTATTAAACTACATTCAAGTGGCATAAATTATACGTAATGAAAGTGAAAAGGATCTCTGACCCGATTTTAATATTGGATGCATGCTTATTAGTTTGAGTTTTTTTCTGAATAGAAACCTTTTTTCAAACTTTAGCGGTTGATATTATGTGGAAGTCATAAATGTCAGATTACATTACACTATTTTGTTCATAGAACAATACAGCCATTAAGTTACTAGAGAGTAATGAACAGGTCTTCTCACAAAGTAAAGCCAAAGGTGTTAATTTAGATTTGAAACATTCCACCTCATTATAAAAGCCAAATTAATCTGCCATGTGTAGAAGCAGGAAAAGCCAATATTTGAAATGTGAAAGACCTCCTTTTTGCAGGAGAATGATAGAAAGGAGCATTACAGAGTTTCTATTTTTGAAGAGTAGGCATACTGGTCCCTCAGAGGTTAATTATTAGGTGTTATAGAGTCTCTCGTTAAGAATTTCTATTCGAAAAGTTGAATTGATAGAATTAGTTAAATGTTAATGATGAAAGGAAGTCTGGGCACTTCCTAGTTTGAAACTGTGTAGACAATCATAAATGCAAAGTGAACCTATTTTATCTCCTCCAATTCTCATAATGTATTATGAAGAATGTATTTTCATCTGGTTGTAGAAATTTTGTTTAGGCATTAGTCACAAGATCTGAAAAAGATAAAAGGAAAAGCCCCACTAATTTGGAGGACTATAGAAACAAATCATAGAGGATCTTCAAGTGTGCATTTATTAAGGCCAGGCCAGATGAATAATACCTAAAACATAAAGAAATGAGGACGCTTCACAGAAAGTGTCAAGACAACAGCCTTTACAAACCTAGACGACATATTGAACAATGGTAAAGTGATAAGAAGAATAATGTTGAATTAGCTTATCATTTTTAAAATGTGAGGAAAACCAAAATACAAAAGTCAATTATGAAAAAAAAAAAAAAGGCTAGTTCATAGTAGCCAAGCCCAGAGACGGACAAAAACACCAATCATGGTGTCTCCAGGATCAGGCATACAGAATGCCTGAACCTAAATGAAGTTGTTCTGGTCAGGATAGCAGCCATTACTGAGGCATCAGTAAAGACCCCACAGGGATTCCTAGAATCTCCACTCTGTTCTTAGCAGTAAAGGTATCAGGCAGTGGTATTAGATCCTGAGAAACTGGGAAAGGGAGGTCATGCAGAATCATTTAAATTTAGAGTAAAAAGTAACTGTAATACCTTTTGTTTGTATTTTGCTTTCTAGCTCAGAAAGTGCTTTATATCATCAACTGCAACCATGCCAAATGACCAATATTTATATTTTATTTTCCATACGAGGACACAGATTCAGAGAATGTAGATCACCTACCCAAGATTACTCAGCTCGTTAATATCTGAGACATTTATAGATTATCTGGCCAATGGCCATATCATATTGATTTAAGTGTCTCCAGCAAGAATATTTCATGATTTCCTGGGAAAACTCACTTCACTGATAAAAAATCTTGTACAACAAACTTCTTATAATATTTTTTTAATATCTAGCCTTTTCCATCTCTAACACAACATTCTGGATCAATAATAATGTACTAACATTTACGTGTCATTTTACAGTTTGCAAATTGTTTTAATACCTGTTACCTAAGTTAAAACATGTAAGAATGCAGCTTCTGCTTTCACGCTGCAAACGTTTTTCAAAAACATACAGGCATCTTGTATTTCTCCCTTAACTTTCTCACATATTCAGACTCTTCACTCTTCTCTAGGTGGGCTCCAGTTTGCCCATCCCTTAAAATGTTGTTTCAGCTATAGGGATAATATTCCAGAAGCACTCTGAGCAGAATGGAAATGAAAGAAGAAGAGGGACAGAGTTGGTTGATCCGATACCAACCATCAGGGAGGGAGGAAAGGATGTAGAGGATTAACGGATCATCTGTGTTTGCCTTAACAGATTACTGCCAACTGGTGTCTTATGACAACAAAATTTATTTTTAAATGAAATAAAGAATTCTTTTTAATAAAATAAAGGAACTGGTTTATTTCTGAAGAAAAGGATAATCATCTTAAAATCGTACCTCAAAGGCGTGTCAATCAATTTATTCAAATAGCTTCTAAAGGTAGGCTGGTATAATCGGGATTATAATAATGATTAATGACATTAAAAGAGGGCTTAGTAATTTACAAAATAATATGATGTTGTAAGCCAGCAGTTTGCAGTTCTGGAGTCCAGAAGGCTGAAATCAAGGCATCATTTCTTTCTAGAATTTCGTTCCTTCTAGATGCCATGCCTCCCTCCTAGAGTCTGGTGGTTGCAGGCAATCCTTGGTGTCCCTCGGCTTATAGACACATCACTCCAATCTCTGCCCCACCTTTACATCACCTTTTTCTCTGTGTCTCTGTGGGTCCTTTTTTGTCTCTTAGAAGGATACTCATTGGACTTGAGGGCCACCCTAATTCAGTACGATATCATCTTGATTCTTAACTAATTACATCTGTAATAACCCTATTTCCAAATAAGGTCATATTCTGAAGTTCCAGGTAGACATGAATTTGGAGGGGACACTGTGGAACCTACTACAAGGAGGAAAAGGTTTTGAGAGCTTCATGCCTGCCCTCATTCTCAGACACTAGGTGATTTTAAAAACTACTGATTGAGGGGGATTCCCAGGGGCTTCCCTTCCCTGGTGGCGCAGTGGTTGAGAGTCCGCCTGCCGATGCGGGGGACACGGGTTCGTGCCCCGGTCCGGGAGGATCCCACGTGCCGCGGAGCGGCTGGGCCCGTGAGCCGTGGCTGCTGGGCCTGTGCTTCCGGAGCCTGTGCTCCACAACGGGAGAGGACGCAATGGTGGGAAGCCCGCGTACCGCAAAATAAAAACAAAAAACAAAAAAAAAACAAACTACTGATTGAAATGAGCAAATTGACTACATTGATTTTTCGGTGTCTTGAAGACAAGAGAGAGAGAGAGAGATTAGAGATATCATGTTTCTATCCAGTAAAGTGATTTTTATTAGTAGAGGTGGTACAGTCTCAACGGTAAGGGACCTGGTGTACAATGTGGCAATTTTCAGTGAGGTGCCCATCATTCCATTGGACAGTCACTAGATACTCAGTCACAGCACATGGAGAAGGGCCAAAATGAAATGCAGGAAGGGCAACAACCGAACATATGGAAGCAATGCAGTGATTATATTAAGAAGTGACAGATAAAGGCCATGGGGATTGCAAATCCATCACCCAGTTTTCAATAATATATAAAGAACAGAGACCCTAAAACACCACTCATTTATAAATGATGTTTTTCCCCCTTGTCTAGATTCCCTGAGGACCTTGGCTAACAGTACAGAATGTCAATGGAGATTGAACGTGGGATCTCAGAAAATTCAACAAAGTTAGAAAATAGAGAAAGGGAAAATTGGTGCTCAGGACACTGATTGAGAAAAGTGTGGGTGTCAAACAGCTGAACATTTTCTGGACAGATCTTACCAGGGAGATTGGTTATAAGTTTGGAATCTAGACAATACATGAAGGTGAATATGGTTGGGATTACTTGTCAATGGAAGAAGAAATGAACTCAGTGGATGTCTGTCTTTCATAAGACGTAAGTGGTGGAGTGAGAGAAGTGCTAGTAGTTATAACAGAAGTGCTAAAAGTCAGAGTCTAGTGGAGGAATGGCATTTATTGGCCTCTGTACTTCCTCATTGTGGAGCTGGCTAACCTCAAGTTTGGCCTGAACTTCTCTAGAGAGGTAGCATTGCTATAAAATGAAAATCATTTAAGCCTGGGATGATGGTGGAACACAGGCATTGAAACCACCAATTTTCTCTTTCATTTTACTTCAAATCATTGTTGTTGTACAACTAGAGTTCAGTGAAAACAACATGACAAATTAGAGAACTTACAAGAAACCACATGTTCTTTATTTTATTTAAAAATGTGACCTGTAGCATGTTTGTGTTCTATACACCTAGAAAAACTATATATCATAAGAGCTCCTTCTTTGTCCTCAAATGGAAAGTCACCAGAGTCCGTCCATCCCTTAATAACTGGTTTTTCAATGACCATTGCTCAAGCCCAAGTGGTCACATGTTCATGAACAGCCCAAGTATCATGGAACTCTAATGGATGCTTCAGAATCACTCAAGGCAAAAGCTTTTTTTTTTTCTTTCAAGAAAGGAAGACAGGTTTGCAACCTCACTATTTTCAGAAATGTCTTCATTCTGTTCTTGTGTGCACTAAACACAACCAAGGTTTTATGATGCCTTTCTTAAAAGTATGGAAGTATGTTATGTATTTTAATAATATATGTTAAATCACCCCCCCAAGTCTTACCTAGAAGCAAAATAAACAGTCTTCTGATCTATAGTATCTGCCATAGCATAAAAATGTATTAAAGATACAGCTGACCCTTCTGAATACTTGCAAGAATAAGAGGTGCAACGCTGTGAACGCAAAGCAGATTGAGTGAGTGACTGGCTCAAGATAGAGAATAAGTCAAGAGCAGAACAGGCCTGTATGTTCTATTACCCCAGAGATTTAGTTACCTGCAGATTGAAACTTTGTTTCCTACTACCTGCTATGCTTTTGATGTTATCACCCACTGGTCTTAGCGTGGTGAGCCTTCCCAGAATGCTCTGCATCTCTAGCATATAAAAGCAAAATGACTACACCTGGTTTTTCATCCATTTATTCCATAATAAAGGGTAAGCTTCTCATATCTCTTAAGGACAATGTTAGTTTCTGGGATTGCAGCAAGGAGTAAAAGGGAAATAGCACCTGACCTCACAGAGCTTATTCATTTGTCCAGCTATCCAACACATACCCACTGAGTACCCACCAAGCACCATTCTAGGTGCTTGGGATATGGCAATGAACAAAACTAAGATCCCTGCCAACCTAGAGCTTACATTCCATTAGAAGACAATAAACAATAGATGTGTAATAAATATGTGAATTATACAGTATGTTCGAATGTGATGCTGTATGAGAAAAGTAGACCAGGACAAAGGGAGATCTGGAAGAGTTAGGACCAAGAGAGGGGGTAGGACCATGTGAGTTGCAATTTCAAGATAGGATGGTCAGGGTAGACTTCACTGAAAAGGTAGATTTGGGTAAATACTTGGAAGAAGAGAGTTCTTGTAGCTATCTGGAGTATGAGGATTCCAAGCAGACAAAATAGCTGGTACAAAGACTCTAAGGCAGAAGCATGCCTGGAGTGCTGGAGAAAGAGCAGAGTCTAGCTTACCTTACTACCTTGGAAATGAGAGAGAAAATGTACTCTACCTGGATGCATTTTTGCAAACTGTCCCAATAAGTACCAGATCATTTCTCCTCAATTGTTTGAGATGTATGTAAGATTCACTTATTTTAGAAGGTGAAATGATTTCTTTGGGAAATCTGGAATTAATATGCTACTATAATCGGAAAACTCTTTTTCTTGAGTTTTATCATATGAGTCTTCCAATGCAGTTAGAAGAAGCATCCTTGGCTATTAATAGTAATGTCCCATACTTTCTATAGTTCCTTTTAGTAGTTTTCTTTATCATCAATATAAATAAACATCTCAGCCTATTCCTTCCCATGGCAAGGTTCAGGCATTTGGATTCAGCTATAAAAGCAATTCTCTACCCCCGATGTTAATCTAGACAGGAATTGACATCAAAACAGGGAACTCACAGAGGTTATATTAATGAACAGATATAGCTCTGGTCAGGACTCTTATCACCACCATACAATGACCATTTTACATGCATAATGATTTAACATAAAGCTGACTTGTGTTAGAACCCAGTTCTTCTTTCAACCACATGTAGACTTTTAGCAATGTGTCTGATTCTTCAATGAAAAGCATATTTTGAAGAAAGAAAGTGGATTAGTCAAGATACCCATCACACCCTTGTTGGGCATCTTTCACTGCTGCTTATAAAATACCCACCTAGTGTTAAGATGAGACTCTTAAACCTGGAAACTATAGCAAAACACGCAATCTGTCAAGGAAAGATTAAGATTTATACTTCCTTTCGAAGTAAAATTTCTTCACTTTTACCACCAGGAAAATCTAGATCCTGGGCCACTTTTGCTCTGTGAGAAATTTTCACAAGGGTATGATTTCAAGTTCCTCTAAATTCAAGGACAATTTAGTCATTGAGATTCTACTGTTTTTCTGTAGAATGCAAGGCAGTGGGGACCGAGATCTTTGCTTTACTGTCACAGCTCAGCAGTTGTGTAAATCTTGAGGGGAAAATGAATTCCAAGTGCCTGTCAGCCACTTTTTCAGTCCAGAATGGAAGGTAGAAGAGACACGTCTCTAAAGCGAAGAGCTGATGGCTTCCCTCACGCACCTGTGTGGAAGGAGGCTCTTGCATGGCGGTGGTTCACTCTCAACATCTGCTCCTTTCATTGAACAGAGCTGTAAATTGAAATTCCATTGCAATGTTTTTAGAGCGAGTTGAAGTAAGGAGACTGTCAGAAATCCTCTTTAAACTCACCCTTATCCAAACAGGAAACTGACCCTTGGCCCCTGGACGTAACAGTACACCAGTGGAAATTTCATTATCCTGTTTCAGATGAACTAAGTGAAAATTAATTGTGTAATTATCTGGATGAGCGCATGTGTAAAATTTTACAATGTGCCAGTTAGATTAAGTAACGTGTTAGTGGCATGGTTTAGTGCAGAGTCAAAGCTGTCCTATAAAAATGGAATAAAAAAATCCAACAAGGTTGAAGGAAGAAAAAAAAAAACCATATGTCAGAACAAATGCTTCACATGAGAAAGTCAGGTTAGGCTTAATTCCATAACCTGATGAAAATCTTACTCTCCCGACCCTAGGTAAATCTGGCAGGGTTGGACAGGGTGTGTGTGTGTGTGTGTGTGCGTGTGTGTGTGTGTGTGTGTGTGTGTACACATGCACATGCCCACACATGGGACATTTTGTAAATGACTTCTCCATTTATTGTCATTTTTAAGTGAAGTTAGTACTAAAATACTTAACCTGCCGACTATTGTATTTTTCATATTTAGTTTCCTTTACCAACCACATAAGAAAATGCAAGCTATATTCAGTAGATGGGATCATTTGTTTCAGATATACTTCATTCCCCTGTTCAATGAGCCTCTCTGACTTTCCTTCTGGAATTAATTCTTCAAATGACGAGATAAACGCTGCATCCTGATTTAAGATCATTTCATTAAAATATACAGGCAAAGCATGAACCGGCTTTAACATCAAATGCATGGGGAATTTGGATTTGAAGTTTTATTCGCTTTGATAAAGATTTTAAGGAACATTTTTCCATGAGAGTTTGGCCTCCCCCCTAAAAAAATATTGCTTTATGGAGACAATTTCCATTTCAAAGTCTCCGAAATGTTTAGATAGTAGAATTTCTGGATGAAAGATACAACTTGGGTAGACACTCTTTGAAAGTGAGGACCATCTTTAAACAACATTTGAGTAGTGCCTTGAAATCCTAGCAATTCTGATTGTCAGATTTCACGATGTCTGTGTTGTCTTGGCAAATCCAGATACTCAGTTATGTATCTTGCCAATGAAACGGTTCTCCTGTTTTTCTCATTCCTTGTACCACACATTGTCTCCATAAAGCTATGTTTATGGTAAAATTCTACTGAGATTTTTTTTCCACTACTCCCCTCAAAAATGAAAGTTCCACTAGACAAAAATAGTAACATTCTCAAAGAAAATACACTCAAAATGTGTTTCAACATTTTTTAACCTTGGTTTAATATAATGCCATTAGATATTTGTACTTTGGCTTGCCAGCGCTTTAAGAGAGTGTTAGTACTTTAAGAAAGCTGTAACAAATATGTCTACATTTAGTGGAAAACATTCTAATGTATATAAACATGATTAAAAGAAAGCACCGGTGTGATTTATAGAACAGGACAAAGGGCATTTCAAAATAATCAAGACTATTCAAAGGGAAAAGGAGAACCTCAGATCAGGGAACATTAGCCTCAAAATGAAAATGAGACTCTGGTATGAAACCTGCATTTTACCATAAATTAATGATCAGGAAGGCTTTGGGACTGGCCGTTTTACTCTGGAACAGTGCCCTTCTCACCAGTTTTAACATGTCAGGAGTTGGTGGGGAGGGGCGGTTGTTGGTCAAACCTTGGAGAACAAAATGGCAACCAGGAGGTGGCCTTGGGGACCGCCCCAGAGCCCAGGGTGGAGCTGGTGTCTGGGGATGCCCTGTTCACATACTCTATCAGGAACCACGGGCCCCTTCACTGAAGCCACAGTGTTTGCTGCCTTTTCTAAAGCCTGGCCTGGGAATTACTTTGTGCCTTTCAAGTAACAGTTTTAAAAGATATATATATATATATATATATATATATATATATATATGTAAAATATTAACTAATAAATATGAAGCTTTTTCAGTCATAACTGTCCTGACTTGAGAAGAATTAAATTTTTAAATATATTTCAATCCATATTTAACTTTACAGCTATACTTGATATGAACACATTTTAAAATGTAATGTTTTTGTATATTCCTTCTTTTTGAATAATGGAAAAGCTTGGAATATAGCTTCCAGCACTGAACCACTTATATTTTTAAATTATATTTTATTCTTATTGGTTCCAATTAAGATCATTTATTACCATAGAATTTCAGAACTGAAAGAAGTCTTAAAACTCCCTTTGTCCATTCTTCAGGTAAGAAAACCAGGCCCTAAGGAATACCTTCTCTCTTAGAACAGTGCTGTTTTAACTAATCGACATTTTCTGGTTGTGTGAGTGTTCCCCCACCCCCAAAAGGACAAGAAATAAATATGTGACTATGTAGACAGTCAGATGATAGGTTTAATAGACAAGAGGAGGAGCATGGAATTTAAAGCCAAGAAGACCTAGGTTCGAATCCTTGTTCCCTGTCTTGCCTTCTGTGTGACTTTGAGTGTGTAACTTAACCTCTCTGAACTTTACAATCTCTCGTTTGGTAAGTGGCATCTACTTCACGAGTTAGTTGTGAGCATAAAATTAAACAGTGTATTATGGTTTTCTCGGGGTATATGGAGCTGCCCAGCACTTGATGGAGAACCAATAAAATTCAAATATTTTAGAAGAAGTTTTCAAAGTGACAATCTATTAAATTTACGGTCAAAAGCATATGAAAAAGTCTTTGAGAGCAATCGGGGAGGAAATCAGTTTAGCAGAAATTTCCTTTCTAATAACATTTACTATACATATCCCCTATAGAACATGTTTATTCAGTGCGCAAGTAAATTTTTCATTTGGGTATATGGAGAACAGAGTTGGAGAGGAGAGAGAATACCTGATAACTCAGGAGAAAAATGTGTGTGAAAAATATGTATATGTTACTTTTATTATGACTCATTATTTGTACCCACATTTGCTTCCCCAATGAATTCAACGTGGCAATGTCATTGTGTTTTTATTTCTCATTTTGCAAATGTTCATAAAATTTTTAATTTCACAAGTGGTAGACAGCTTTGGATTCTCTTTTTGTCAAATGCTGATATACTTTGCAAGACCAGATACTTCTGCAGAATTTCAGGAAAACCCAGGGAAACAAGACTAGGATATACAAAGTCCAGAGAACCAAGTCCTTTGAGTGAGGAACAAACACTAGAGCTCCCTACTCAGGAGACAGAAGGGGAGAGGGAGGGAAGGAGGAAGAGAGGGAGGGAGAGAGAGGGAGAGGGAGGATACTTTCACTTCAGTCATAAAAGTGAGTATACAGATTTGCTCTCATTGCTTGTGGAATTTGTGGAAGATTTTAATGCAAAGCAGAGCCAGAATTATTTAAGGTGAGAACTTAAGAAATTGAATAATAGCTTTGAAGCTGATTTCAAGTCAGCATTCAGTTTTCTTTAAATATACAAATGGGCTACTCCTCCCTACTGTGGGGTCATTCATTCATTCATCAATTTTTATGCACCAGAAGTGCAGCAGAGGTAAAATCCTTTCATTTATGGAGATTTCATTCTAGTGGACAGAGACAGACAATAAATAAACAAATACGATGCTAGGTGTTGAGTGCTATGAAGAAAACTTAAGCCGACCAAAGGTGACAGAGGCAGGGGGCGTACCATGTTATAAAGTCAGGGAAGCACTTTCTCATAAACTCTCAAGCAGATAGTCTCAAACTTATTCTGACAGTCCACACCTCAAAAACTTCTACTATGAACTATTTTAGGGTATACTAGAAAGGTTAATTACTTCATTAGTTTTTAACTGATTATAATTTCTACTTACGATGGACCTGTGTCCTTCATTTCTACATCAGTCAATAAGCCTATGATGTGTGAAAGGCACTATACCTGTATTTTAGCCAGAAGTGGAATCCCATGAAAAGATCCAAAACAGGAAGAAGCAGAGGGGGAGATATTCCTTTGAAAAAAAATGGGGACTGGGGGATGTAAAATAATACAGTTACCAATGCTAAAAATAAACGACAGAGTATCTGATCTTAGAAAACATAACATATTTTCCTGGAGAACAGAAATCTAAGACAGCAAAGGGAATTCTTTTCCTTACTGTCCCACTTTTATCCCAAAGATCTGAGGGAGCCAAATGAAAATTTCCTGGCATCCTGGGGCAATAAAATAATCTTGGTCTTCTTGTGAAACCACATTAGTATGGAGAGGGAACAGAGGCTCTTTGAGCGCTCCTAAGTGCTGTGTAAGCTGCATTTTTCTCCAGGAACTCAAAGCTTTGTTTATTTGCAGAGTTGTGCTACGAATACATGGAGGCCTGAATGGCCCAGGTGACAGGCTCGCATCTGAACACTTATCAAAAAGAAGCTCTCAATTAAATGCTTGTTCAAGAGCTGGGAGAGATGCATCAGTTATTATTGGTTTTTTCAGAGATGTTGATGAGAAGGAAAATGGCATTTCTTTGCGGAAGGTCGACTCAAGATAAAATGTCTTTGGAAAGATACAGCTTATGGGAGCCCTGGGTGATCTGAACCAAGGTTTTCTTCACCTTTACCAGCTTCAAGCACTTAGATCCATTGACTTTCCCATTAAAAAGGACGTTAAGTTTAACTTTTAAGTGACTGAGCTTGTGAGTGCGTGCATGAGCATGTAACTGAGAGAGAGAGAGAGAGAGAGAGAGAGAGAGAGAGAGAGAGATGGGGTTCTTTGGCCAATAATAGAACTTTGTGAGAGGGAGAAAAGTTCCTTTTACTTTAAAGCTGCCCTATAGAGCAACACTACTTATATACCAAATGTTGTAAGATCAAGTGCTCAGCTGCAGGAAGTATGTGGATTACTTACCTCCTCAGAAACATAGATATAAATACACACAGAGTCACTGGTATTACTTAAAATCTGGTCTCTATTATTTAGGGCCTGGGTTACCTCCCATCATTCGTTTCTAGCTATAACGTTTGAGTTGAAGGTCTAACTAACATTTTGCTGATGAATTTAGTGCCTGTAACAAAGCTAAATTGATAGCCCACAGAGCAGGTCCCTGTTTATAGAAGTTGGTGTTCTCTCCTCCGGTCCTGTTGCTCAAATTCATCCGTGAAGATACAAGGATCCCACATCGTCCGCTGGGCCACTGGAGGTACGGGTTGTGGGAAAAAGGGGTGGATACAGTCCCAAGTCAACTCATGATGGCTTTTCCTTTGTTCAAGGCACTGCATCTTCCAAGAGGGCCAGGGGAATGCCTGCCAAATGTCCTAGATTTTCTAGCACAGTTGTGGCTTTGAACATTTTGCCCTGACTCAGACCTGTGTCCCGACCTTGGTTTAGAAAACCTAGTCACCACGGTATTACGTTGCTAACCTTAGTTTCCCCACTGATTTCAGATGCACTTCAGACTCTCCTAACTTTGTGAAGTAACTCCATTCCCAGCATTTGATCCTTCCTGAGTTCTTGCATCTTCACTTTCCAGACCTGGCTTTCTCATTTCTTGGCTGGGCTGTCAGTCTTGCTTCCTGAGCTCTACCTACACCACTTATTACATAATATTGCATTTCCTTTATCTACTAATTTCTCTTACTGAAATCATTATGGGAATAAAATTCAGATTTGGAAATAACCTCCCGTTGAGACCCCCAAATCTTCTAGAAAGAAAAGAACATGTATAGCCAGGGATAAGAAGCAGTCTTTCTTAATGATTGTGTATGGTGTCCACCCATTCCCAATGTATTCCCAAAGGATACTAAGGAATCTTGGAGGAATCTCTGAACCATCCTTGGTCTACTCTCACTCTCCACATATTTCCTGAGGAATTCTATCCACACTCCTATCTGATTTTCTCTCTCTTTTAACTTTCTTATTGTGGTTAAAAAGAAAAAAAAACACTAATATTGAATTTACAATCGTAACCATTTGTAAGTGTACAGTTCAATAGTGTTAAGTATCTTTATATTGTTGTGCAACAGGTTTTTAGAACTTTTTCATCCTGTAACACTGCATCTCTAAACACACTACACACTAATTTCCCCTCCTCCCAGCCCTTGGTAACCACCTTTCTACTTTCTGTTTCTATGACTTTGATTTCGTTGGATGCTTCATGTGAGTGTAGAATCCTACAGTATTTGTCCTTTTGTGACTGGCTTATTTTGCTTAGCATAATGTCCTTGAGGGTCATCCATGGTGGAGGATGTGACAGGATTTCCTTCTCTTTTAAGGCTCACCATATTCTGTTGTCTGTATATACCACATTTTATGTATCCATTCATCTGCCAATGGGCATTTAGTTTGCTTCAACCTCTTGGTTATTGTGTAGCCAAGACATGGAAGCAACCTGAACGTCCATCAACAGATGAATGGATAAAGAATGCGTGGTACATATATACAATGGAATGTTACTCAGTCATAAAAGAGAATTAAAAAATGCCATTTTCAGCAACATGGATGGACCTAGAGATTCTCACACTGAGTGAAGTAAGCCAGATGGAGAAAGACAAATATCGTATGATATCACATACATGTGGAATCTAAGAAGTATGATACAAATGAACTCCTTATAGGTTATGTGATTTGCCAGTATTTTCTCCCATTCCATAGGTTGCCTTTTCATTCTGTTGTTTCCTTTGACATGCAGAAGTTTTTGTTTGGGGTAGTCCCATTTGTCTCTGTTATTTTGCTGCCTCTGCTTTTGGTGTCATATGCAAGAAATCATTGCCAAATCCAACATCATGGAGCTTTTACCTGATGCTTTCTTCTAGGAGTTTAATAGTTTTAGGACTTATATTTTGGTCTTTAATCCATTTTGAGTTAAAGTTTGTAAACAGTGTAAAGCAAGGGTCCAACTTCATCCTTTTGCATGTGGATATCCAGTTTTCCCAGCACCATTTGTTGAAGAGATTGTGCCTTCCTTATTGCATAGTCTTACCATCCTTGTCCAAAACATTTGGCCACATATGCTAGCATTTATTTCTGAGCTCTCTATTCTCTTCCATTGGCCTATATATCTATCATTATGCCAATACTACACTCTCTTAATTACTGTTGCTTTGTAGTATGTTTTGAAATCAGAGAGTGTGAGGCCTCCAACTTCGTTCTTCTGTGTCAAGAGTGTTTTGGCTATTCAGGGCCCTTTAAGATTCCATGTGAATTTTAGGATGTTTGCTTCTTTCTTTTTTCTTTTTTAATTGAAGTATGGTTGATTTACATATTGTGTTTGTTTCAGGTGTACAGCATAGTGATTCAGTATTTTTGCAGATTATATTCCATTATCGGTTATTACAAGACAGGGGTAAAATTCCCTGTGCTATATAGTAAATCCTTTTTGCTTATTTATTTTGTGTATGGTAGTTTGTATCTATTAATCCCATACTCCTAATTTGTTCCTTCCCCCCACCTTCCCTCTCCCGTTTAGTAACCACAAGTTTGTTTTCTATGTCTGTGAGTCTGTTTCACTTTTTTTTTTTTTAACTTGGGAAATGATTTTTTTTATATATATAGAAGTATAGTTGATTTACAATATTGTGTTAGTTTCAGGTGTACGGCAAAGTGATTCAGTTATATACATATATATATATTTTTTCAGATTCTTTTCCCTTATAGATTATTACAAAATATTGTGTATATTTCCCTCTGCTATACAGTAAGTCCTTGTTGGTTGTCTATTTTATATATAGTACTGTGTATATGTTAATCCCATGTTTTGGTTTTGTGTATACATTCATTTGTATTATTTTTTAGATTCCACATATAAGTTATATCATATAGTATTTGTCTGAATTATTTTGGTAAGCATAATATTCTCTAGGTCCATCCACATTGCTGCAACTAATAGTATTTCATTCATTTTTACAGCTGTTTAATATTCCACTGTATATATGTACCACATCTTCTTCATCCATTCATCTGTTGATGGGTACTTGGGTTGCTTCCATGTCTTGACTATCAGAAATAGTGCTGCTTGGAACCTTAGGGTGCATGTTATCTTTTCAAATTCGTGTTTTTGTTTTTTCTGGTTATATAGCCAGGAGTAGAATTGCTGAATCATATGGTAGTTCTATTTTTACTTTTTAAAGGAAGCTCCATACTGTTTTCCATAGTGGTTGCACCCCAGGACATGGAAACAACCTAAATGTCCATCAACAGATGAATGGATAAAGAAGATGTGGCACATATATGCAATGGAATATTACTCAGCCATAAAAAGGAATGAAATTGAGTTATTTGTAGTGAGGTGGATGGACCTAGAGACTGTCATACAGAGTGAAGAAAGTCAGAAAGAGAAAAACAAATACTGTATGCTAACGCATATATATATGGAATCTAGAAAAATGGTACTGATGAACCTTGTGACAGGGCAGGAATAAAGACATAGATGTAGAGAATGGACTTGAGGACAAAGCGGGGGAAGGGGAGGCTGGGATGTAGTGAGAGAGTAGCATTGACATATATACACTACCAAATGTAAAAAAGATAGCTAGTGGGAAGCTGTTGCATAGCACAGGGAGATCAGCTCAGTGCTCTGGGACAACCTAGAGGGATGGAATAGGGAGGGTGGGAGGGAGGCTCAAGAGAGAGGAGATATGGGGATATATGTATACACATAGCTGATTCACTTTGTTGTACAGCAGAAGCTAACACACAATGTAAAGCAGTTATACTCTAATAAAGATGTATTAAAAAATTAATAAAAGCAAAAAAATAAAAGAACTTAGCTCTGACTTTGCTGAATGGCTGATTTAAAGTAAATTTAAAGTAGAAAAGAAAAACATAGTGGCTGCACCAATTTACACTCCCATCAACAGTGTATGAGGGTTTCTTCACATCCTCTCCAATATTTGCTATTTGTGGAATTTTTTTTTTATGATAGCCATTTTGACAGGTGCAGGGTTATGCCTCATTATGGTTTTGATTTGCATTTCTAGGACTTTTTTTCTATTTATGCAATATATGCCGTCACAATTTTGTTAGGGATTTCATTGAATCAGTAGATCATTTTGGGTAGTATGAAAGTTTCAACAGTATTAAGTCTTTCAATCCACAAACACAGGATGTCTTTCTATTTTTTTATATCTTCTTTTATTTCTTTTAGCTAGTAATATTTTATAATTTTCAGTGTATGAGTCTTTCATCTGATTGTTTAAGTTTATTCTTAAGTATTTTATCCTTTTTGGTGCTATAGTAAATTGGATTGTTTCCTTTTCAGATTGGCTATTTTTAGTGTATAGAAACACAATTTATTTTGAGTATTGTTTTTTATCCTGCAACTTTATTGAATTCATTTATTATTTTGTTGACTGTACTTTAGGTTTGCTTTTTTAACAGCTTTTTGGTGGACTCTTTAGGGTTTTCTACATATAAAATAATGTCATCCGTGAACAGAGGTAGTTTTACTTCTTCTTTTCCAATTTATATGCCTTGTATTTTTTTTTTTCCTGCCTAATTGCTCTGGCTAGAACTTTCAGTACTATGTTGAATAGTTGTGGTGCAAGTGGGCATCCTTGCCTTGTTCCTGACCTTAGAGGAAAAGCTTTCAATCTTTCTGCATTCAGTATGATGCTTGCTGTGGGGTTTTCATATATGGCTTTTATTATGTTGAGGTAGTTTCCTTCTATGCCTAATTTGTTGGCTATTTTTATCAAGAAAGTGTATTGAATTTTGTCAAATGCTTCTGCATTGATTGAGATGATCATATGGTTTTTGTCCTTCCTTTATTTTGTTAATGTACTGTATTACATTGACTGATTTTCATGTTGGATCATCCTTGCATCTCAGATATAAATTCCACTTGGTTATGATATATGACCCTTTTAATGTGCTGTTCAATTTGGTTTGCTAGAATTTCGTTTAAGATTTTTACATGAGTATTCATCAGGGATATTGGTTTGTAGTTTTCTTGTTTTGTCTTCATCTGGTTTTGTTATCAGGTTAACGCTGGCCGCATGGAATGAATTTGGGAGTGTTCCCTCTTCTTTGATACTTTGGAAGAGTTTGAGAAGGATTGGTGTTAATGCTTCTTTAAATATTTGGTAGAATTCCCCAGTGAAGCCATCTGGTCCTTGGCTTTTATTTGTTGGAAGATTTTTTTTTAATTGCTTCAATCTCCTCACTACTTACAGGTCTGTTCAGATTTTTTATTTTTTCGTGATTCAGCCTTGGTAAATTGCATGTTTCTACAAATTTATTCATTTATTCTGGATTATCCAATTTGTTGGCATATAATTGTTCTTAGTAGTCTCTTACAATCTTTTTTATTCTGTGACATCAGTTGTAATGTCTCCTCTTTCATTCTTAATTTTAGCTAGTTGAGCCTTCTCTCTTTTTTTCTCAGTCTAGCCAAGAGGTTCTCAGTTTTGTTGATCCTTCTGAGAAACTTTTCTTGGTTTTGTTCATTTTTTTCTATTATTTTCCTATTCTCTATTTCATTTATCTCTGCTCTAATCTTTATTATTTCCTTCCTTCTGCTGACTCGACCCTCATGTTTTTATTAAGACATTCATATGCTGAAATTTTAAAATATCTTTACCTCCAGCCAAGCCCTTTCTCTGGAACTTCAGATGAACATATCAAACTAAATACTGGATGTCTTCACATGGATTCTCAATACCAAAATGTCTGAGGCTGAACTCAGCCTCTTGCCCTTTAAAACTGTTCCTTTCCCATGATAAAAATGGTAATTACTTCTATAGTACTTGCTGTGTGCCACCATAATTTTAAGTCCATTACACCTATTTATTCATTTAATCCTTACAAGAATCTTAAGAAATAAATATTATTAATACCAACCCCACTTTACAGATGAAGAAACTGGGTCATAGAGAGATTAGGTCACCTCCTCAAGGCCACACAGTTAGCAGTGGCAAAGCTGAGATTTGAACTCAGGTCACGTGGCTCCAGAGACAATGTTTTGAACTACTGTGCTGTCTCATTCTTACACCAGTTACCCAATCACCAAGGTTGTATACAAAGGGACCAGCTTCATTATCTCTCCCCCTCACCTCTATATCTAAGCAATTTTGTCTTCCTCAAATCCATCCTCCTCCTCTCAGATACAGTATTCCATTTTTGCAAATCTACTCAAAATTCTTCAATAACTCCTCAACAAAGAGAGAACAAAGCATGATTTCTTTGTATGATCTGAGCCTGCCCTGCTCCTCCAGCTTCACCCTTTCCCATTCTCCACCTGAAACAAGATGCTCTAACAACACTCGGCTGCTTCTCTTTGCCCTTGAACACAAAATTTTTCTTGTCTTACAGATTTTCTCATGTTGTCCTTTTGCCTGAAATGCCCTTCCCATTTTCAACTACTCCGAATTCCTGTTCATTCTATAAGCTTTAGCTCAGAGTTCCTTTTCCAGCAAACCTTCCCTAACATCTCTACCACTGCTGTCTGCCCAAGTTGGTTGTTTAGCTCAATCTCCTTCATGCTTCCATAACAACTGATGCATGTTCCCCTCATTGACTTTTCTGATTTCACAATTCTTCTGTTCATTTCTCTGCCCTTCCCACCAGAAACATTTGCTCCTTGAGGGCTGCGACAGCACTTGATCAATCTGAGATCCAGTATGGTGACTGGAAAAATTATAAATTTAATGAATTTTTCATGTGTGAATAGACATGAAGAGAAGCTGAAAATTAAAAATAGATTAAATGTGCATATGTCTATAAGGAAAAGAATGGATAAAGCTTGCTGGATTATTTAACAAATATTTATTAAATACCTGCTTTGCAGCCAGCCCTGGTCACTTGCAGTGACTGACAACATGACAAACCATTGAAATATTTGAATTGAAAATAAGGTCATTCCAAATTAAAGTCAATACAGCAATTCATAAGAGGGTTTCCCAGAGCCTAAGTCACTCTCCAGATATCAACCGTCCTCTTGGGAAGTGTCAGGACGCCTCTTGAATTTCTAGAGCTGCAGGTAATACTAGAAAAGAAGAGCCATTGCATCCGTGTCTTCCTCCTCAAGGTGGATGAGAAGCCAGAAACCTGCCTGCCCTGGTGCTTTTCTTCTGGAGTCTTTCCTTGCTTGGCATGTGTGCTCTGGACTGGACTTCCTTGAAGCTGAAGCAGTGAAAGCTCAGATGCAAAAACAAAAGAGGCTAAAGCCAAATTAGATTTTTCACCATGCTAATGACATATCCTAGATGATGGGATAACCTTTTAGTTCACCAGAGTGCCACTTTGAGATATAACCAAGAGCATAGCTCTTAGTACTTAATACTTCATAGAGTTATTTGCATGTAAAAATTAAGTCATCCATCCCAGATGACAGAGTGAGTGAGGCTTCCTTTTCATTTTTCAAAGAACATATGTGCCCTACAAGGCAGCCATTACTGGATGCCCAACCAGAGAGACTAAGGGGGTGGAAAGGCTAATGTCTGAGACAGAGAATGTGGACAAGACCTCAAAGTTTAGATTGGAAGTGAAAATAGAAAGAGGCATGACCAGAACAGTTTCTTGGGTCAATAACCATAAAGATTACACATATTATGCATCTGCCATACGCCAGGAAATGATGGTGCAAAGAGGGTCTTTAGTCCACCCCACTTTCACCTCAATCATATGGTTTAGGTAAAAAGAGTGGGATTCATCTGCCAACACAACTTCAAGGCAAATCCTTTAGCTATCACCCTCCTTACAATGAGAAGGTGGCCCGAAGATCTCTCCTGTATGTAGGTAACAGTCTTGGTTTATACCTGTCTTCCAGGAAAATTATTAATAGCACCTTCTTTAATTCTCAAAAACAGTTCTAATTTGGACTATAAATTATCACCCATACAAAGATTCTGGAGCCCAACTGTGCCAGGAACTGGGCTCAACACATTGCTTCCACTATGTTATTAAATTTTCACTATTATCATCTCTATTTTTACAGATGAGGACTTGAGGTTTGGAAAGTTTAAGGAGTTTTCCCAAAATCCTGCATCATTAAATAGAAATAATAGGAATTAAACTCAAGCCTATCTGAAGCCAAAATGTGGGCTATAGTTTACTTATGTTTCTGCAGTGAAATATGTCTCCCTTGACAAGAGCATGAAAAGCTACATTCCAGATGAAACTAAATAAAGAAGTACCTAAGGATTTAGTCATTCAAAATCAGTGTATATTTGCCATGTTTCAAGCAACCATGTTCTAACTTACTTTAGTTGGGTCTCAGAGGATGACTAGTTTGCAGTAAAAGGAGGCTAGCATGGGGGATTGTATTTCAGGAAGAGGAAACAGAGATGAGGAAGAATGTGGCCTAACAAAGAAATTCTGCATGTTCAGTAAAATGAGAATAGAAGGTTTAGGTTTGCAGAATAAGCAGAAAACAATTATTAAACCAAACAATTCACAAGGGCCAGAACTAAAACTGTAACAGCGGTGAACGAGGGGAGAGTTATGGTGTAAGAGATACTTGGTAGATACAGTGGACAGATCCCAGTGACCAAATGGGTGGTGTAGGAGCGAAGCAGATGGAAAGGGCAAGAATGATGCCCCGTCCTATCTATGCTTTCCAAGCTACCCACCGCAGTCAACTGAATCAGAATTTCTAGGTGGGAGGCCTTGTAATCTGGTCAACAGGTGTTGCCAGTGATGCTTATCATCTGAGAAGTTGGGGAAACACTGGAGAGTGGATAGTGGTTCCATTAATAGAGTCAAGGATAGAAAGAAGAGCTTTCATAAAAAATATAATAAATTCATTTTGCAAATAATAAATTTGATCCAAGTGGAAATGTTTAACAGGTAACTGCATATCTGAAACTAAAGAGAGGATCATGCTGGAAATTTTCTTACTTTAATTTAGGAAATTACCCATGAGTGAGTGATAACGGTTAAAATCATCCCATGAGAACAGATATTGTGATAACAGTGAGGAACCAAGTACCAAACCTCAAATAATGGTAACATTTAAAGAGCAGAGGTAGAAAAAGGAACCAATTAGAGAGAATGAAAAGTTCTGGAGTTTCAGAAAAAAATCAAGAAGGGTTGATGGCAGAAGGCAAAGAAATATGTTTCTCAATGAAAAGGGAGTGGTCAGCAGTGTGAAATGCCACAAAGATAAGGAATTTGAATTTTCCCTTGAAATTGGCCTTAGGAAATCACTTGTAACCTTCCTAAGGCCATTAGATTACAGTGAAATAGAAAGTAAATGGGAATGAGGAAGTGCAGACAAGCAGCCTCAGCTACACTTTATAAAACCCTGGCGAAGAAGGAAAGGATAGGAGAGTGAGAAGATGATAACTACAGAGGGATTTGGGGTGGAAGGAGAGCTTTTCTTTTTCCAAGTCCCCATTAAGGCTGTCAGGACTTGTCAAGGAAGCAAGGGATAGAGACTCAGGCAGAAGAGAAAAAACCGGAGAAGACCATGGCTTGAAACCTTCCATGGCTTGAAGACCATGGCTTGAAATCATGTTTTTAGGCCAAGAGAAAGGAATCATGAGGAATGAGAAGATTAACATGTAAGAAGGAACAGATGACTAATGGGTGAATGGCTATGAGGAGGAAACAAGACTAAGTTATAGATAGTTTTAAGAGAAGAATGAATTGTTCTCTAAAAGAGGGGTAAAGAGAAAAGAATGGATGAAATCAAGGAGAACTTTTTGAAGGACAAAGAAGAATTCAAGGAATATACATGCCTGGTGGCCTGGTCCGAGGAAAGTAGGAAATCAGGTCATTCATTGAGAGGGGGAGAGGTAAGGATTGGATCGAGAGCCTAGGAGAGAAACATTTGGAAGACTATGGCAAATTGACACTTTGAACCCCTTGGCTCAAAACGCTTGCCTTGCTGCGTCCACCAAACCAATATTATGACCCTTACCCAACTGTATCCCAGCCCCACTTCACACACTAAACCAGATTTCAAAACGTCTGTAAAGATCCCAGCTTCATCCTCACTTCTCTGAGATGCTGGTGAGTGACCCTCTTGGGATATGCTATCCCAATATGGTATGCAATAAACTTAGCTTTTCCTTATCCACAGATTGTTCTGGCAACGTTTTAGGGAGCCAGCATTCAACAGTTGTTTATTTAAAAAAAAAGTAGAAGATAATTAGACCTTTTTTTATTGAGGTAACATTGGTTTACAACATTATGTATGGTCATGTGTACAACAGTATAATTTGACTTCTGTATGCCCTACAGCATGCAGCCACCAAAAGTAATTAGACCTTTTCTTGATGACTAAAATCCAACCATTCATGCGATAACACTAGGTTTCTAAAAATGGATTTTCAGAAACGTAAATGTTGAATAGTTTAGAAATTTCCTGATCAAATGTATCCATTTTACAGATGAAGTAATTGAGACTCAGGGAATGCAAATATGATACAAAGAGATGAATAAATAAAAACCTAAGAAGTGGCTTCGCAGGGCTTCTCTTAGTAAGGGATCTTTGTAATCAAGGAAGCTGTTTTCCCTCTTCTTCGTCCCTGGCTCTCTGCTACCCTACTCACTGTACAACGGTTCCCATTAACAAGTCCACCAGCTGCCCCTGCTTCTGCTCCCTCCCCTAAAAGGCAAGCACCTGGGAGATGGGGAGAGTCCTTTACTAGCAGGCACAGTGCTTAAGGCTGAGAACAAACTTTGAAATATGTCAGAGAGAATTCTAAACTCAAGCCAAAGAAGTATATCCAAACCAGACTCTCCATCTACAGGGCATTCCCTTCACCCCAAATTTCTTTGTTGTATGTTGTTCTTCTATCTCTCTGACTTTTTGCCTTTTTCAAAATAGCTCACCTTCCCTAGTACCAATCAGAGTACTGTTTTTGTTCATATCACTGAACTAACCAATGACAGCATTATGAACATAATCTTTATTTCATTTCTTTCACTCTTTAGGATAAATTAGTTGATTTTTTTTTTTTTTTTTTGCTCACAAAGGCACTTTTTTCCATTTGTTCTGTTTCTGTTTTCTTCTTTATTTGCTGTTCATTAAATCTATGCATGCCTAAAGTTTGGTTTAATTTCTAGGTAAATCAGTTATCCATCTCTCTGTCTTACAGCACTAAAATCATAGTTGGAGTTCAGCAAATGCTTTTTGGTTGAGAATAGAAATTTTTTTTAGCTGGACTGATATAGAAGTCCATTAATCCCTAACCTACATAACCCCTGCACCAGATTGATAAATGCTTTAACTATAACCACTAATGACAGCTTACAATGACAGAAAACTCCCTGTGCCAGACATTGTTCTAAGATGTTAACCTGTGTTAACAGATTTCATCCTTAAGCCAACCCTATAAGGTAAGTACTGTTATTATCAGCTGCATTTTCAGAAAAGGAAACTGAGGGCGAGAAAGGTTGAATAATTTGTCCAAAGTCAAGCATGTGAGAAGTGACTGAGCTAGGATTTGAACCTAGGTCATCTGGCTTCGGTCTCTTAACCACTGCACCATGCTAAAGACCAATATAATTTTTTTTGTGATTAGAAAATGTAAAAAAAAAAAAAATTACAGGATTAAATTTGGAATTAATAGTTAATTTTAATTTTTTCTTTTGGAATAGATTTGTCCACATGACTTTTTACAAATGAATGGCCATTTTCTGTTTAACAACTTTTAAAGAAATATTATTTGATTTTGAATAATAAGAAATTAATGACTTTTAAATTCTATGAAATATATTTATGCAACTCTATCTTGTTTGCACAAAAGAATCAAAGTTCTTTCCTTACTTATGATTAAACTTGACTTTTGGGGTAATATACAAGGAGAGAGAGAATTTTGATTTATTCTTTTAATTGCGAGAGCTGAAATAAAAATAAGATTGCAAACCTTACAACTAGTGGCAGAAACATTTGGAGATTAATATCTCTGCATTCTCAAAAAAATAAGTGCTAACCCAGGAAAGTTCCTGGGCTCTATTTCTCCTCAAATGTTGGGCTGTGTTTTCTCTACCCCCATTCTATTTCCACCTGGGGAAATAGGGAAACCTGGGTGAGTGGCTGTGAAATTCCACTTTATTTTTCTTGAAATAAAATGTGTCTTCTTTGTTCTTTAAGGCACTGCCTCTGTACTTGTAATTCTTAATAATCTTTCCTTTACAGAGACTCTAAGTGGCACAGAAAATGGTTGCCAAGAATTTAAAACCATCACAAGTCATAAGGGATTATGTTTGAGTGAGAAGCTGCTAAAATTGTTTCAAATCACCCAATTTCGCGTAGTTGAAATGTGAACAGGGGAACAGAGGTGAAATGTAAGCTTTTAAAGGAATGTTAACTGCTATCATCAGGGAAAGATATCAAAAAAAAAAAAAAAACCTACTGTCAGTAAAAATATGGATATATTCACTAGGATATGGGGGAAAAAAGCCAGATGGGGGAAATGATGGAACAGAAAACAAAAGGGCAGACAATGTGAAATCTGTTTAATAAACACAGCTGGGATGCAGCTGAAGCTGAGGAGACATGGAAGCTACCTTTTTACTCACAAAGAAAATCTGCTAATGGTGGAAGTGAAATTGAATATTTGGTGAATGAATGGACATTTTCATGCCAAGAAATAGGCATGATTATTTATTCCCAACAGCTTGTAGGACTTAACATTAAAGAGAAATTGCAAGAATTGATGACTGCCAGCAGAGGATGTCTGCTGGCTTGCATGGGAAGCACATTGACTGTAAAAAGAAGAAATGTGCAAATCTTTGCAGCCATAAATGTGCTCAGAAAGGCAGCTATTGAGAATATCCTGATGCCCTTGGACATTATAATGTATGCATGATATTTTAATTAAGGGAGAGAAGAATTTTTTATTCCATAAAGGATTTCTTTTATGACCAAATTATTTTATCTATGAGATAAATCAACCAAAAGTAGTGCTTTATTGAAATATAGCTGTTAAAATATAGCCTCCTAGACATGAAAGTTGTAACTTTAGTAGAGTTGCAGATCTTAATTTAGATTAATTTTAGTTATGAAAATGTCAACTGGAATGTGTGATATGAGAACTCCTTCTAACCCTAACTGTTATTCTGAGACATGAATTTGATTTTCACCTACCTGGATAATTTCATATGATAAGCTTTGTAGCAGCATGAATTCAAAGAGTCATCATCAACGATTATGAGATATTTTTATTCTTCAGCAAGAGTACACACCTCCTTCACCCAAATTACCTCCCTGCCTTGGACAATACTAAGGCTAAAGCAATGCAAATTTGCTCATCATGCAAGATGATAGTTGGATTTTGCATTAGCTCCAAACTGATTTAATCTTTTAGGAACCTCAACTAAAAATTTCTTTATTCAGTTAGTATAGGTCATGAACGATCTGAATAAAAATATTGCTATACTAGTCCTTTAAATACTACCTTATGATAAAAATGTCCACTCTATAGAGTCCTTACAAATTGAGAGCAGAAAATAATGAAATTATGAATTTTTCTTAGAGAGTAAGCTATGTATGTTAATAACAAATATCTGTTGGGTATCTACTATATATAAAACACTATTGTAAGCCCCTGGTGGATTCAAAGATGAATAAGGTGCAGTCCCTGCCCTCAAGGGACTTATAATTAGTAATGATACACAGACCAGACAAGGCATATGGAAGGGGATGAGGGTGGAGACCAGAGGCTTAAAGAGTTTGTTGTTGAATATCATAGTAACCAGCCTCAAAATCCTAAATTTTGCTGTTTTGCTGCGGCAGTATTGGTTTTGTTTTGCTATGAGTTGTTGTAAATTCCTGTTCCATGCTCAGTATTAAAAGCCATCTCCAGAAAAGCAAAAAACAAACAAACAAAAGGAACGAAATAAACCAGGCTACATATCCTTGCAAAGGGGTGCTCATAAGAGTACAGGTGGAAATAAATGCCACAGCCTGGGAGTCCGGAGATTAGGACATTAGTAGTCTGCTTCTGACTTCCTGTTTAACTTTGAACTAACCATTTAAACTCCTTGGACCACAATTTCTCCATCTTTGAGGTGGTGTTAATAACATCTACTAACAGAAGTTTGGGATGACAAAAATGATATTTGTTTATTTAATGAATTCTACTGGCTAGGTTTAAGTGATCTAAAAAAGCTCTCCAGGCATCATCTGAGGCTGTGTTCTATGTGAATGGCATCCCTGAAGTTGCATGTTTCAGCATCTTGCAGGAAATCCTTTCCCGAGGGAGTAAATGGGAATTCAAACCCACCAGCCTGGCTTGAGGATTTATGGTCTTTACCACTGAGCAACACTGCCTCTCTGAGGCTAAAGAGGAGATGATGCAAATAGGAATGTTGAAAGTGCTGAAAATACCGGAAGTGTTGAGATTAAAGCCCACTTACTTCCTAATTTTGCATGACAGAGAAAAGCCGTCCCATGTAAGGGCTTCTTTCAAGACTTCGAATATTTTTTTCAAGACTTAGTCCCCCAAATCCACAGTGCTTGGAGAAAAACCTCCTCACTAATAAAAGCATTGCCAAGTCACAGCTGAACGTAACTGTATAGAAGCGGGGATGCCGGGATATTGTATCTCAGGTAGGATGGATATGGTGGGTTTCCCTGTCCATAGGACCATGAGAGGATAAACTGCCTCTGACCGGGTCATTCAATGAACTGTAAGTGCACTAATATTTTAACACAGCCCTTTATTATTTATGTGATGAAATAAAAAACACATAAGAAGACACATAGCTGCTCCATTTTAATAATCTCTACATTGATGTCATGGGGTGGTTAGGGAAAATAATGGCTGTTCATCCCTTCATCCATCCACCATTTGCTCAAAAGGTCGTACTTACCACATGCCAAGCACATTCTAAGTTCCAGACTTCAAAGATGATTGAGAAATGTCTTTGCCCTCAGGGAGCTATAATCTGACGGGGGGGGGGGGGGGGGGGCGGGGGTGAGGGCAGGGTAGGGACAAATCAAAATGTAACTAAGATTTTGTGGCAAGGGCCAAAATAAAAGAAGGAATCATGTGCGATGAGAACACAGAGGACAAAACATATAAGCTGGTGGAGGCATAAAAGGCTTCATAGAAACAGGGACATCTGACCTGGGTCTTAAAGGATGTGTACAGCCTGTTTAGACAGGCCATTCTTGACAGGGGAAAAGCTCCCTCCACCTACACGTCCCACTCCCATCACCCCGCCAGATTAAGGAAAGCAAAATGGCTCTATCTGCAGCTGCTTTTAAAGAACAGGTGAATCCTTTTTTATATTCTACGGTGCTAAATGAACAGCTTAGATTAGTTATCATTAGTTAATAAGATTATTAGCCCAAGCCAGAATAAATATGACACTCTGAGATAGTGAAGACAGAGTGGACCCGGCACGGGAGACCCTTTTCGAATCCCAGTCTGTACCAGCTTTCAGTGCAATCCTGGGCAATACAACTGATAGAATGAGAATAAAATTTTTTTTTAGTTGCCGTTTGAGCTGGAGCCCTAGAATGTATTAAGAATGACTCTTTGGAAAGAAACGCTCCCTCATTTTAAAAGGAAAGAAGGGAGGAACGAAGGGTAGGAGGGAGGGAGGGAACCATATTTGTTGTTATGTTCTTATTTAAAGGAGGTCCCCTGGGTGGGTTCTGAAAGGAAAGCCATGAACAGAGAGAAAGGTAAATCGTCCTTCATTTGGAAAGTCAGTCGTTCCCTGGAGACTCATGAGGTGGGAGGTCCTGGAGATGCCGCGGAGGAGTCTTGGGAGAGGGAAGATTTTACAGGCAGCAGCATGGAAGGCCAGGGCAGGGTAAGAACTGAGATATCTTGCACTCAACGTTAGATTGTTTCCTGCAGTGTGCTCTCTGTTGTGTTATGTTGTGGTGCTTTTGGGAAATTGAGAAGGGGGCTGGGGGGGTGGCGGTGTCCACCCTGTGTGAGCCAAATGTGCCGCCACTTGAGAACAGGAACAGGGTCTGCTGTGTCCACCGTCGCATCCCGGAGCTGGGAACAGTGCTGGGCACACTGTGTGTCTTCACTGAGAAAGAAAGAGTGAAAGGAGGGTTTGTGAGAGAGCTTCATATGTGGGAGTATTATTTAGTATACACAATGCAGAAAATAATCTGGTAGTATCTATTAAAATAAAATCACTGCACCCTTAGACACAGCATTTACCACTTATGAGAAACTGTTTGCCAGAAATAAAATGACCGGCAGGAAAGAATTTGTGTACAGAAATGTTAATAGCAGCAATGCTGGGTAGAAAAGTCAGGAGATAAGAACAATCTGAATGCCTATCACAAGGAGAATGACTCATTAAATTATGTTTTACTATGCCGTCCAGTACTACACAGCTATCTGACATGCGGATGTATCTAAAAAGTGATGTATCCGTGTGTATTAAGATAGAAAGAAGAACATAAGTGAACGAAGGTAGGCTTTAAAGCAGTGTATATAGGATAAGCCAGAGGAGGAGGAAGAAGGGGAAAGGAAGAAGCCAAAGGATGAGGCAGAACTCAGACTCTAGATCCAGCCTGCCTGGCTTTGAAGCCAGTGCCACCACTTACTATGTGACTTGAGCAAATTATTTAGACATCTCCTGACTCAGCTTACTCATCCGTATATCGAGGGTGATAATTCTACCTCATACATTTGTTATAATAAACAAATGAAATAATTCAGGTAGAGTGCTTAAAACAACCCTTTGCACTTAATAGACATTTCATTATTATTATTTATGATTACTGTTTTGTCATAAGAACACAGACCGAAGTGCAAAACGTTATTCATCAAACTCTAAGCCTTGTTTTCTCAGGAGAGTAAGACTATAGATGGAGGAGGGGAAAGTCATTAGCTTAATCTTTACACCATGCTCTGTTGTTTAATTTGGTATAAGAGCATGTGTTCATGTAGTAATTTAAAAATCAAAACCAATGAAATATTTCAAAAGAGTGAAAACAAAAAGAGGTAAAATGTTGAGGTCCACCGGCATGACAATATATTGAGGAGTATTACTGAATCCAAGTGGCTCTAGTAATTAAACGTATTTTAATGGGATGTAATAGAAAGGTCTGAAACAGACCGAAGTAGATATCAGATTTCATTATAGGCTAAGGTTGGTATTTCTAATCATTACAGGAAAGTGGGATTACTTAAAAATGGTACAGAAAGAATTTGTTAGCTCTTTGGAAAAGATAATGTTAAATTTCTCCTGACCTCTTACATTGAAATAAATACCAGATGTATCAGAGAGTTAATATAAAGAAAAAAAGAAAAGAAAAAGTAGAGGAATATTTTTCTGATATTGAGGTGAAGAGGGCCTTTTAAAGCATAAACAAACTAATTATAAGAAATAAAATAGAAATGGCTATAGAAACATTTAAAACTTCTGTATCTCTCGCCTTTCCTTTATCCAATTAAAAAACTATACATTAGAAGGCAAATGAATACCTGGAATGATTTTTAAATAATATGAAAAGAGTGAACACCACAGTAGAAAAAGAATTAGCAAAAGAAGTGATGACAATTTACAGAAGAAATACAGGTGGACATACGAAAATCTGTTCAGTTTTCTTAGTACCCAAAGAAATCTAAACAACAGCATACCACTTCTGCTTATCAAATTGATAATGATTTTTATAGGTTAACTTCTAAAAGACTTCTTTAAATTAATCCATTCCTAAATGCCCATGACATCATCCAAGTGGCAGCCAACGCCATCTGTTGGTGGCAAGCAGAGGTGACCTGCCTTTGGTCTGAGGCATCCTCTTCATGAAAGCTTGTAAATCAAAAGCTTGGAAGTATAGCAATGTCTGTACCTGTGTGGTTTGGTGTGTGGGGAAATGGCTTTCTCATTCTTTGCTGCGAGGGGGATAAAATGGTACAATCTATGGAGGGCATTTAGCACTAGGTATAAAAATCATTTTTAAAAATGTATCTACAATTATATATTCATGTGTACACATACTGTTTTTTTAAAACAATTCGAAGGGACTATTTGGGTTAGTAGAAATCTTGTATAATCCATTTTATGTTCATATGAGTACAAAAGAGTTCATGCCATTCTTTAGGTAGAAGATAATAGAGCTAATATTGGTCACCGACGCTCTTCTAGAATTGGATCCAGTTTACACATTTCTATAACCAGAAAATTTCCCATTTATATATCACTATAACACAGCCAATTCTGTGAACATTCAAATCCATTAGAACTACCAGAATTTATACAAGCTCCATATGTAAAACTAAAATGTACGCATACTGTTTGAATGAGTCAGTTAATATGAAATTATAATAAAGAAATAATCTCAAATGGGGGAAATATTAATTGGAAAGTATTTCCATTGAAGCATTGTAAGGAAAAGCAAAAAAATGGGAAGAATCTACCTGTTATCCATAGCAGATCCGTTAAATAAATAAATTCAATTTGTTGCACTCCCTAAGATGGTGATGTACACACCTCTGGAAGGTGGAATTATAAATGTGTTTATTTTCTTATTTCTGTGTGTGTGTTTTATATGTTTCATATTTTCTACAATAAGTACATACTACTTTGTAACCAGAAAGGAAAATTCTTGAAAAATAGCTGGAGTGGCAGGCAGGGAAGAAAGAGTCTACTGATTGCCAAGTTCTTTTAATCAATGTAATAGGTGAAAGTGACGAAATCAAGTTGCTAAAAGCCAGAAGCTCCCCCATGGCTGCTCATGGCTGCCTTCAGCTGCCTTGGGGCACTCAGTCCCCAGCTGCCCTCCTGCTCTCTTTCCTCCCCTGCCCCAGGCTGGGTCTCTGCTTCCCTCCAATAGATTTTACAAAAGTCTCCAGCATCTATGCTCCTTGTGCGTCTGCCTCTGTGGAACTACAAACCCTCTCCTACCTGCCTTTCATTCCCATTTCAAAGGCTGTTTCCTCTAAAAAGTTTTCTGGAGTTCGCCTAACTATTCGCTAATACACTAGAACAATCTGTGATCTTGGGTGAATTAATTAACCTGTGAATCAGTTTTGCTACAAAAAGGGAATAATAAGAGTACCTATATCATAGGGTTGTTATGCTGTTTAAATGAGTTAATACATGTAAAATGTTTAAAATAATGCCTGGTAAATAAGTTAGCCACAAGAAGTGCTAGTTATTATTTAGCAATTGTTCTTATTTTACTATTTTTCCAGAGTCTATTCTATAGCATCCTTGTTCTATAAGATATTAATAGGTATAATATTGCAAAAGTAAATCCAAGTATATGAGGGTAACACTGGCTGAACAAAATTAATAAGGTTCTTTATTGCAAAATTAATAGAACGTGTGTTAAGTATGAATGAAAGAGTGTGTGGTGAGTTTTCCAAATTTTCATTTAAAAAAAGTCTCTGGACCCCTTTTCTTAAAGCATCTCAAGGAATGGTTCTTTTGGAAAGGCTAATTTGTTTGTTTATCCTTTATCATAGATTTGTCTTTCTCTCCCTATTCACTTCTGCTCAGTAAATTGAGGGCAAGGACCTGGTTGCTTTTATTTTTAAATTTTAAATTGATTCATTAGTTCTTTTGAAAGCACTTTGAAGTAAGAACCCCGTAAATGCAAGGTGATAGCTCCTTTCTAAAGGGTTTGCATTTCTGAGACATGAAAACTTTCTTTCCTGCCTCATGTGAGTTTGCAATAAATTTTTACTGAATGGAAGAATGAACAGATGAATACAAGAAAAACTATTCCACAGTCTTAAATAATGAATTAAACTAGTTTTGAAGAGCTGACTAATGTGGTGGTTCTGGGAAGGGAGGCTACATTCTAACATGAAATGTGTGTATTACACGTATAATTGACATTTACATCACACTACACGTTTTCGGAAACTTAACTTAAGAAAAGCTTGGAAATAACTTGGAAACACAGCAGCACAATTGTGTCATAAAGAGAATCCCCAAAACCCATACAAGTGCAGATACAAGAGCTGGTTTAGGCAGTGATCTTGGCCGTCTGCTCTGTTTGGGTTCTTGGCATATTGAGAGCAATGAAACAGAACCTTCTACTGATTCGAAGTTGTTCCAGTGGGACACGTGCAGCTGATCTGGGCTTGTAAGCTTGGAGGCTCACCCAGTCCTCAGTTTACAGTTCACACTCTTGTTTCACCCACAGGTAGGCTCTCTGGTCCTCTGACTCTTGGTCACCCAAAGAATTGTGTTTACACCCAGGATAGGAGTTTTATCTAAATTACAGGATGCTTGGGACTGCCTGCCCTTTGCAGATGATGGATGTAGATTAGCCGATCTAAACAATTAGTTAAGGAACAATCTGATCCCTGGTGACAATTAGGGTGTTTAAGGCATCTTGCTGACAGCTGTGGTGACAGCAGACGGACAATAAAACTCCCCGTCACTGAAATCAAGAAACTGGGTCTTTCTGATTTACAAGCAGTTTCTTTGTTTTTGGTTTGGGGGTTTTCCTTTGTATGGGCTCTTAAAGACTTAAAAATGACTGAAAAGATGGCTAAGTAGTGGAAATGTCTGCTACATAGTGGAAAATGTAGAAATGGTAACTTATAATTCTAGCTGAATCATTTCTCAGATCTGACTCTTCGAAGGATTAAGCTGATAAGAGAAAATGAAGAAAACTGACACCTTATACTTTCCCTGAAATGAGTCAAATTTAAAATTTAAGTCAAGATATTTTCAGAGACAGTACATGTGGGGATCCCCCCCGCCGTCTTTTAGCTTCCCTAAGTATGAAAGTGATCTGCAGCGTACAGAGCTATACACTTTTAACCTTCACTAAATAAGTTTTAGAAAAACAGTGTTTAGAGAAAATACTTTATTTCAGGAATCTAGAAATCCTAAGATGTCAACAGAGTACTACTTTTTTGCTACCACTCTCAAAAAGGAAACATTTTAATTATAAATGCTCTGAAGGATGAATTAATTTTTAAAATTTAAACATTTTGGTATGTTTACATAGGATCTTTTCCCAATTCCCCCATCAGTTGAATAAGCCTGTGGATGTTCTCCAAGCTGGCTCCTTCCCTACAGAAAAGAACACATTTCTCCAGAAAGAATTTTGAGGAATGTGTCCAAATCTTAAATCCCTTCTTCCCCATGAGAAAAAAATGGGGAGGGAATCAGGACATGGATTTCTATTTCAACTCTTCTTTCTTAGATCTTTGAATTACAGGATAATAAAAATAAACCTAGAAGACATTGCAGTGAATTTTTGGAGCAGCTGGAAAAGAAACCATAAAATGAGTGATTACAATCAGCAAAGTGTGATAACAGCTGAACGCATTAGACCCATCCTTAAAAAGCCAGACCCCACCCCCTTCCCCTCTTGGACCTTTTTGATAGAGAAGGGGGTGTCACAGTACAATCCAAACATGTTCTCTGTCCATATTGGGTTAAGAAAATATAGCGCTGGTCGTTGTCTCCAAATGACAGACATCCACAGATGGAGAGTGCAGGATTTTACTGTGCTGCTTATTCCACCAGGCAGATTCTGTTAGGAAAGCACCCACCTGCACCAGGGTCTGGCCTGGGTACTATAAAAAACAAATCCTTCACCGTGGTCACTGCTCTCTAGAAGCATAGGTAATTTCTCTTTGCCTGTCTTCCTTTGGCTATGATAGTAAAAGGAAAGTCCTAAAAGTATATAGCTTTTCTTGCCTTTTGGAGAGTTCTCAGTTAAAAGGGTCTTGTCCTCTTTACTATAGACCTTTTAAACATTGCCCCGTAGAAGAAATGCCTTTTTTTGATGTGTGAATATAAAAATCACAATTTCCCAAGTTGTTATCTGAATGCATGTAAAAGTTATTTAAATAATGGGAAAAAAGTTAAAGGTGAAATTTGGTCTGATGAAAATAGTTGTAAGATTTTGAAATATCTGCTCTAAACTGTATTTGGTAATTATAACAGCCTAAGTGAAAAAATTTCGTTTTATGTTAGGAAAAGTCTCTTTTATTTTCTCACTGGCAAATATTTTTAAAAGGAAAAGTTTTTCTTCAGTGGGAAATTATAACTACAATGGGTGTAAACAGAAAGTCAAAGAAAAGACTATGCTTGAATACCTCTGAAGAAATTCATGCCTAAATATAGAGAGAATTTCAAAGCAGATACCGTAGGCTTAACTCCATATTCAAACATAACCCTATATATCTTCAGTTTTTTTCCCATTATTTTAGATCATAGACAAATGTCTTCTGTATTTAGCAGCCTGCATGTGGGGAACTCATTTTCATGCACAAAATTAAACACGTGATCCTCTCAAAAAGAATGGCACTCTCCTAGAGTCGGGGCAAAAGTTTTTCCCAGCATAGCTCTTGGTTTCCCTTTCAAATCCAAAAACTTCTGTAAAAAGTAACATAAAACATCAATATTTAAATACTAAATTAGGTTTAATATTTCAGATCTGTTGAGTATGAAACCTGACATAAACTGAGATATTAACAGATAGTTCCAGAGGTAGCTTTTATATTTCTAGAAATGCAGCATATCAAAATTCATCCAGGTCGTTTGGGTACCAGTTTACTCTCTTTAGGGAATTTAACATCCAGACAAAAAGGAAAAAAGTGTCCATAGCCCATCAATTTTATTTTATTTATTTTTATTATTTTATTATTTTGGGGGTACACGGGCCTCTCACTGTTGTGGCCTCTCCCGTTGCAGAGCACAGGCTCCGGACACGCAGGCTTGGTGGCCATGGCTCACGGGCCCAGCCGCTCCACGGCATGTGGGATCTTCCCGGACCGGGGCACGAACCCGTGTCCCCTGCATCGGCAGGCGGACTCTCAACCACTGCGCCACCAGGGGAGCCCAGCCCATCAATTTTATATCATATAAGCTTATATGGATCTAATTCTGCATAAAGAATGGTTTCTTTAAAAAAAAAAAAAACTTTTTAAAAGATCAGATATGTTATTTTTCTACTCAAAGAAAACTTCCTTTGAAATTTAAAGACAGTTGCTTGACAAGAATTTATGTATCTATCTCCATGAAAATTTTATTTACAGTAGTTATTAAGCCATTATTTAGAAAAATAGAAGATAGCTGGCCAAATGATTAATAAGCAAATTGTTAAAACAATTATGATATGACCATCAACAATCAGATTTTTTAGAGCATTTAATAATTTGGGGAAGTGCCCATGATATGATATTAAGTAAAACAGGGACTTCCCAGGTGGTTCGGTGGTAAAGCATCCGCCTTACAATGCAGGGGACGCAGGTTTAATCCCTCGTCAGGGAACTAAGGTCCTACATGCTGCGGGGCAACTCTGCCCGTGTGCCACAGCTACTGAGCTCCTCAACTAGAGAGCCTGCGTGCTGCAAACGACAGAGCCCATGCGCCCTGGAGCCTGTGCACCACAATTAGAGAAGAGAAAACCCACACACCGCAACTAGAGAGAAGCCCACGCTGCAACGAAAGATCCTGCATGCCTCAATGAAGATCCTGCGTGCCGCAACGAAGACCTGTCGCAGCCAAAAATAAAAAAACAAACAAACAAAAATAAGACGAAAAATGGTAGAGCACAATACAAACTACGTATATGGGAGAAAATTTTCCTCTTGGTGATGGAAGTTGCTGGTGGCTGACCAGCGCACTGTCTTTAAGAAGGCTCCATTTTGAAATGAATCATATGTATTTTTGTAGCTGTGAACCTTATCCTCTATGCTTCTTTCCCTTTGAAAATGGAGCACTCTTTTTTCCCTCTGCATAGAGCAATATATCTGCCCTGTTAAACAATAAAAATGATTGAGATTATTAGGGGAACAGAGTTTAAGTTGTAGTTTATTCTAAGACTTTGCATGTTTCTTTAATACTTCTCATAGGGCGTAGTCCAAGGTGCTTAAAAAAAAAAAAAAAAGATGCTGCCCTGAAATCTTTATTTAAAATGTGGTCCCTTTTCTTGTTTTATCATGAAAAAAATACACACCATAACTCTGACTTCAATAACTTCGGGTCGCTTTGCGTCATTGGTTTTTAAAACTGTGTTGTATGGCATAATTTATTAAAAAGTTTAAAGTGGATCCGTGGGAATTTAGGTATGAAAGTTTTTTTTAATCTACTAAAATATTTTCAGGAAAAAAATTAATTCTAACTTTGAAATTATAGCTACTATTCATTTTATCCAAAACCTTCATTTCTATCACCTGTATAAACATAGTTGGGATAACTAAGTATACAGATGTCCAACCGATTTCTAATTACTTTGTTATTTTCATCAGTGCTGGACGGTCAGTGAGTTTTTCCTGTCAATATTTTACATGCACAGTGTGAAAGAGCTACGAGAGAGCTTAAGAAGTTTCGTTCTCTGCTGCCTACAATAGCTCAAAGGAGAGGGTGGGCAAATCTGTGCCTTAGAGCGCCACCCCATGGTAAACTGGGCGAAGGGCACCCCGGGGTGTGCTCTGCTCTTTCACTCATTCTCTCCTTAGTCACGGGAAACGGAAAAGGAGCGTCAGTTCACTGGATTTATTCAAAACGTCAGCAATTCTAAATAACTTGCTTTCTCTGCACTGGTGGCCGAGCAGTTGCTGAATTTAGGAAACTCTTTGAATACTCTGCAGTATAACTTAAAGGGCAGCCTTTCTTTTTTTCAGGTAGAATAGAAAATGTGTGAGGATCTGAGTAAATAAATATTGCTACAACAAAGAAAGCCTTGTGAGCCTGTGCCACCAGATTCACTCTCACAACAATTCTAGTTTAATTATCAACTTCGATACCTAAAATCAGTATTCATAATGCTTCTTACTGTGCAAAGGAATCATAAGCTTTGCTAAAATTGCCAAAACCAATAAACAAGAGTACATACAGGCAGTTGTACCTTTTGGGGTATTAAAATAGAATTTGAATGTGTAAGTCGCTAGATTTATGGATAAGAAACTTAGGAACACAAAGCAAGATATTGTGAAATGACAATTAAATTCTTGCATGGATTAAAAACATTTTTTTACAGCTACAGATCACCTTCATTTTCACCCCAGTGATCTCTTTTATATACAGTCAAGAGAACATTACCTTTCCTGTGTTCATTCCTAAATTACTTTTTTTAGAGTAAAAGGGAAGAATACAATTGAAATTCTACTTGCCACTTTTAAAATCCACATTAGCAGAATAAAAATGTGTTAATCACCCTGACTCAAAGGCTATTTGTGTGTTTTTACTATATTAAATGTTTTTCTGTTGTTACAGTTTGAGATTAATAAATCCTCAAGAATTCCTCACACACAATGGAAAGAATCCATTTGCAAATGTAACAAGTCCTGGCAGAGGCATTTCTTCAGGCAATTCCCAAGGAAGGGAATTTGGGACAAGGGGCCAGATTCAGGAGTCTAGTATGTCTTTTCTGGAGCCATGCTCCATACTTTTTTCCAAAGTATCTTCCAGTTGACTTCACAAATGGCTTTTGCAGGCATAATTGGGGTGAAAACCAGCAGCAGTTGGGAGAAAAGACATAAACTCTGTAAGAAAAGAAAAAGTTAAGTTTTGGGAAAATTGGACAGGAAGACTAGTTAAATGGCATTTTTCTGCCCATATGCCAAACCTCTCTTCTAATTGCCACTTTACTTATCTCTCAGGATTTCTTTTTCAGAAATGCTAATGATAATAAAGCATGTTTAATGAGCAGAGCTATTGTTTACCATGCTCTGTCCTCACCCCTGATGAGAACTTCCTTTGTGTTCTAAAGATGGGGGTATGACAATTTTCAACTTAAAGATAATACCTGTTAAGGGAAGTGTTGTTTACTGATTGACAAATAAATGTACAAATCAGGTGTACTGTGGAAATAAAAGATTATATTAAATAAATGGAAGAAAAAATAATATTTTTTATACTTCATAGTCCAAGTTAACCCAGTTATCTTTTCTTTAATTGTAGAGTATAGCTTACATAGAAAAGAATATTACTGTATGAAACATTTAAAGAATTAATTAATTATTAATTAATAATAAAACACACATGGAACTATCAATTGACTAAGAAATAGAACACTGCTCTGCTTTAGAAGGACTCTACAGCCACTTCTTCATTATATTAACTCCCTTTCCAAAGAAATAGCCTTTATCCTGACTTCTGTGATATTCATTCTCTTGGGTTTTTTAAAAAATATAATTTTACTATCTATGTAAGTATAAACTGAATGATTTTGCATGTTTTTATCCATCTCCTCCAGGATGGAAATTTTAGAGAGTTCATATACTTCTCACCTCTTTCGCCTGGCCAAAAGACTCAAGTTTCCCAGGATCCGCGGGCCCTTCCCAAGCAGGCATCAGTCTCCTTAATTCTAGTTTATTCTATGAGATGCTTAGGCTGTAGATGACAGAGTGCCTGTACATAGCTAATAACCAGTGCATTCTATGGATGCTCCAAAATTGCTAGTCCTGGGTGTAGGCTAATGTGTAGGAAGAGTGGGTGGATAGCTATGTGGTGTGATTTCAAGGCACCAAACCCCTTCATTCTGTTATTTCAACATATGTCTCAAAATCAGGTCAATGCCTTAATGCGACAATTTGGGGCTTTATTGCTTTGACATAAGGCTGTGTTTTGAAAGCAAATAACCCTGGGATGTGCACCCTAATCTGCTTTATCAGTTATGCATTCTTCATAGTAAAAGAAGGTCTTAGGCTGGTTTCTGGGATCATGTTTTCAGAGAGGACAAGGTGAGGTCATCAGGACCGATAGGATCATTGATGGGACCTCTTGAAGACTTGCATTTGATGACAATAGCCAAGCCAGGTAGAAAAGAGCAGTGCTCTTTTTTATGTGCATGTCAGCAGGAGCCCATTGTGTTTAAGCTTTGGACAGTGGTAGTAGGCATTTGACTGTGATATATGCTGGCTTCCTGAGGCAGGTGGCACTATACTAAGTTTCCTTCCCAAATTTCTTCTGGAGTTTTGCTGAGAAAGGAAATCTGTAACCCACGGAGAAGTTCAGTGTGTGAAACACCATTGAAAGAAAATAACTGAAAGAAGAGTTTGCTAACACTTTGGACAGCCCAACCCAGCAAACTTCACCTACACTAATTAACATCCCAAGAGCTCTTGCAAAAAACAGCGCGGGTTTTTTTATTAACATGATGTGCTTAGGAACTTTAGGAAGGGATTCTTCCAGCAATACTGTGCTCCCAACACTGCCTAAAGCCTTGGCTTAATTTAGATTTGGAGACAAAAGATTATGTCTAGATCCAGCCCCGTTGCAGAGTGCTCTTGTATCAACAAGGTCAGGAGGCTGGAGCTTGATTTATCTTGTAACTTTCCATCAAATACCACTTTAAAACCTTCTATTAAACTCTACTCCTGCAGATGAGAGCCGGCACAAAGCACAGGCAGAAATGGTGTGTAGGGTGAAGCACCTTGATTTGCATGGGTGAGCTGATGAAACAATAAATTCAATAAATTCAAACAATGTGTTCCTATTGGAGCCAAATCCAGCTTCTGTGCCTCAACACCAAATTAATTCTCAGAGACAGAGTTTTGGGTGAAGTAAAAAAGAATAGCTTTATTGCTTTGCCAGGCAAAGGGGACCACAGATGGCTAATGCCCTTAAAATTGTGTGTCCTGACATGGAGGGAGTAGTGAGAAGTTTTATAGTAATGGTTCAAAGAGGGCATGATCAGCTCATGGACATTCTTCTGATTGGTTGGTGGTCTGGTTCCAACCGGTCTGAGGTCTAGTGCTTGTGGGCAGCATACTGTTAATTTCTCCCACCTGGTAGGGGTTTCAGTATCTGCAAAACAGCTCAAAGATATTGTTATGTATATCCCTTGAGGGAGAACCAGACCCCTGCCCCAAGGCTGTACTATTGTTTCTTTTGACTATTCCTCCCGAGTAGCCTCATCCCCTCCCTTCCCTAATTAGCAACTGTTTCAATCTGCTCAGAACTCAGGGAAAGTCACAGAGGCTGAATGAAGCCTATTTCCTGTAATCCAGAAATGGGGGACACAGAAAGGCTTTTGGCCCCAGGAGTCCCATAGGGTCCTGCTCGGTATCACTATATCCCAGAGTACTAGAGTTGCTAATAGATAAAACCCAAAGTTTCTGGATTAATTCAGAAAACCCAGGGTCTCTATGAATAGTCTCCAATTGTGCCCTTATCCAGCAGTTCCTAACTTTGCACTTTGGAATCACCTGGAGGACTTTGAAAACTACAGATGCTTGTGTTCTAATCCCAGGGATTCTGACTTAATTGGTCTATATTGCAGTCCAGGTATTGGAATTTTAAAAGATGCCCCCTGGTGATTTTGATGTAAAGTCAAGACTAGGACCACTGGGCTAGTCAGTCTAGAATTGACCACATTTTATGGTCTGAATCAAGGAGAATAGAAGTGGTAGACACAAGGGTTTGTTCCCAGCACTGTGCATAATGGATTGAACGGTGACCACCCAAGAAGATATGTCCACCTCTTAATTCCCAGAACCTGTGGATGTGACCTTATTTGGAAAAGGGTCTTTGCAGATGTAATTAAGTTAAGGATCTCAAGATGAGATCATCTTGGATTATCTGTGTGGGCCCTACATTAGGACAAGTGTCCTTACAAGTGGAAGGCAGAGGGAGATTTGACATGGAGACAAGGGAAAGCCATCTGAAGAAAGAGGCAGAGATTGGAGTTATGTAGCCACAAGCCAAGGAACGCCTGGGACACCAGAAGAGTCTCTGAGGGAGTGTGACCCTACTTTCAGACTTCTGGTCTTCAGAACTGTGAGAGAACAATGCTTTATTTATTTATTTATTTATTGCCTCGCCACATGGCTTGTGGAATCTTAGTTCCCCAACCAGGGATTGAACCCGCGCCCTTGGCAGTGAAAGCTCGGAGTTCTAACCATTGGACCACCAGGGAATTACCAACAATGCTATTTTAATTCACCCAGTTGGGTGCCATAACATGTTATGGCAGCCCTGGAAAATTAATACACAATTCAATTGCTTTACTCACATTATCTCATTTCATTCTCACAAAAATCCCTACAAGTGAGGTATTATTGTCCCCATTTTAGAGATGAAGAAACTAAGACTGAGAAAGACTGAAGAGCCTGCCCCAGATGCAGAGCTACCAGTGGTGCAACAAGCATTTAAACTTGACCGGAGTCATGCTTGGTGGGCTAAAGCTCAGAACATGAGACTTCCAGAATGTTGTTGGCCACTGTGACTTGGACCCAGTGAGTCCAAACATACCCTGGTTCCAGCTCCATCTCTCACCCCCAAGGACAATATGCTTCATTTTTTAAAAATTTAGACACATTTTGTGTGAATGATTCTTCAATGTTCATACACATTAAAATACGCAGTTGGAATTAGATACCTGGGAGGAAGGATATTAAAATACATTTATATTATTGCTGCTATGAAGGTTTTCCAGGCCTTGGGAAGCTCACACAACTATGCATGTTTAATGGTCTTTAAAATCACTAAGTCTAGGCTAGGTGTCTTAAAACTTGAATTGTTTTTCCAATTCAGTTACTGAGATCTGGGACCTAGTGGAGATTACTCAACTCTTCTGTATCTCAGTGTTCTCATCTGTAAAACAGCATGGAAACTCTGCCAACCTCTCAAGGTTTTGTGTGTGAAAACGCTTTGAAAATGATAAAGCTCTCTACAAATTTATGTTGTGACTGTGTTTGCCATGATACTTCTGAAAGCCATACAGGCTCTGTGATTTAACTATGGAGAATGGAGAAATCAAATGTCTTTTTTTAATTAAGAACTGGGTGTTGAAATAGTAAAGAACACTTTGCAATCTGCAGAGTCATTAATTCTTTATAACCCTCAGATCTCTAGAGAGACTCATACAGTTGCCTTAATATGATTAACAATAAAAAGAAACTTGTTTGAGAAGAAATTGTCATGGTTCTGGTGGTTTGTGTAAGAAATTTATTTTTATTGTTTGTCTCTCTTCAATACCCCAAATCATTCTTCATTCTCATCTATTTTGAACTTAAAGCCAACAAATATGTTGAATTCTTAGATAAATTAAATGGAATGCTTTTTCCTCACATACAGAAGACAGAGAAATGGATCTTTTAAATAATCTTTAATAATTTTAATAGTACCCACTGTAATCATAAAGATCAATAGACAACACATAATTTTATAGAAAACTAATTACAATTTTGTCAAATTTTCACATAATTTAGTTAAGAAGAGGAGAGATGGTAGTACATAATTTTATTTATAAAGTTACTGTCTAAAATAGGATTGGCTTAATATGCCATTGCTTTAAGTGAAGCTCGTTTTAATTGGAGATAACATAACATCTATACTTCTATACAATGGAGATCCAACTTCCCATTAGAATTACCTAACATGCTATTTAACAGTGTGAGAAAGGAAGGGATGGAAGTAAGATCTATGAACATATGTAGCAGCTCACATTTCTTTATGACACCTTTGAAGCACCTGCATGGACTTAAAACTAGAAATAATCTCCCACATTTTGACCATTTAAAATTTTAAAAATAAGCATCATTGTAAAACAACTGTTTTTATTTGTTTCCAATGACATTTTCATTTGTGTGCAATTCATTTCTTTATCAGATGTAGCCCATATTATACAATTTGATGATATTTTGTCATAATAAGATTATAAGAAAAAATGATTTTTCTTGTCAAGTGAGAACGAATGCAATAACTTCTTAGGCTTAATTTGATGTAGCAAAATAGGAAACTCTATAGTCACTTTCTCAAGAAACATGGTATTTTTTTTCCCTTATGCAATCACTCTACTTGTGCAATATCAGACCTCAGTTCTCTATAGAGTAATCCTTCTTTGGGAAATATCCAAATATTTGGTAATCTGAAATCCCTGGAGTGCAGTATCTTCAACCTTCATTACATATAGGGACTTTTTTCAGAAAGTTATCACAACACAGTAGAAAATAAATAAAAAAGAATAAGTTCAGAAACAAACACCGATCACAGTATTACGAAATAAATACACTCTGATGTTTCTATTTAGTTTTAGCCAATAAAAACACGGGAGAACACAATGATGAGTATGGATCAGAACCTATTCTTTTCTTAGATAACGCTAGGATTGCTAAATAGAAATTCTCAGATCCCTGAAGCGATCTAGGTTTTATCACTCCCTGATTCCCATCCAGGAAGTTACAAAACTACTTCTCTCGTTGTTTTACGAAATACACTATTTAGAAGTCTGAAAGGTTCTGTTATTTAATAATCAATGTTTTAGTTAGCTGTGAAATTGCCTGCTTGCATTTTTGAGGTCTGGCTGGATGGTGGATGAAGCGTGAGCTGTGAACCACGGGGTGAAAAAATTTCATGGTCACGTTTCAGCCGCCTTCATGTGGCACAGGCATTAATTTATGAAACCATATTTTACTTAAAATCAGGAAAAAAATCCAAATTTTATGAGAGAATAAATTTGCCTTTGGATAATGCTCTCTTTCCTGTGATCTGCCTAGGATTTGCTCTCTGGCGTCTTCTCTTTTAGCCGGTTTAAAACTTCAAAGCCCCGCAGTCCTGCTGCAGAATCCCGCGGTCCTCTACGCGGGGCTACCGCACACCTCCACCACCTCCAGAGCTTTCTCTTCTGCGGATCGCTGGTCCACTTGCCCCCAGGCATCTTTCAACAGTAGTATCAGATTTGCTTGTAGTTCTGAGTTAAATGTTTTCATGGTCTGTCACCTTGATTTTATTAAAGGTGTTGGGACTAAAGCGTTAAGCAAGGGTAAAAATAACTCATATAAAGGTTCTGAAATGTTTGGAATTTATATAATCACCAATCTTTCTCAGCCTTGTATCAATCGTTTTCACGTGGGGCGTATCTATAATTAATCAGAAGTTAAATAAGACACCACAGATGTTTTCAAGTAGGTAGCATTTCATTTTTGTGCCTATAAGGCTTAGATCTTTAGGCAACTCAGCTAGATTTGGGATACTTTCAGTCATTTTAGGTGGAGCTTTGCCTCCCATGCTCTGGTTAGGATCAAGAGTTTTCAGGATATATAATCTGAGTATAGAAAGTCCTTCCAGTTGACTCCAGCCCTGGTTTCACAATCTCTTTAAAAGATTCTATTTCCAGAAAACAGCAGAATTAGAAACTGATTTTATTAAATTTGTATTGACTTTCCAGGCTTTTGCAATAGAGAGGTCTTGCTTTAGTCTTACTTTAGCGCTCTGTTCTTTTAAACAATGTGCACATATATTTCTTTTAAAAAAAGAGAAACTGCCCTGTACTTCAATTAAAAAGAAAATAACTGCTCTAGTACACATGACTATATATAAAATAAACAACAAGGACCTACTGTATGGCACAGGGAACTATATTAAATTTCCTGTAATAAACTGTAATGGAAAAGAATCTGAAAACATATATATATATATATATATATATAAAACCGTATCACTTTGCTGTACAGCAGAAACTAACACAACATTGTAAATCAACTATACTTCAATTAAAAAAATAATTTTAAAAAACTGGTCTAAAATAAATTTTAAGATGAAAATGCAAGTTTTGCACAGATATATACAACCCTGTGGAATTTCAAAGCATAAATGTACCTCTCTATTTGCACACTGCCCCTGCTTCCCGCCCCCCTTTATTTTTTCTTAAAGGAAACATCCCTTGAAAACTGACCTGCTTGGAAGAAATATAAACTTTTTAACAACACGGATTCTGAGTCTCTAAGTGCAAAATTTAATTAAGTGGCAGGAGCCATCCAGTCCCCACGTGAGGCGCTCCAGGCTGCTGATAGGTGGGCGAAACAAAACAAGTGTATGTTGCAGGACCCCTGTGCAATGCGGCTGAGTTGTGTGTGGTCCGGGTGGACATTTTTGTCATCCTGTTTGGGAACCAATTCAGGATCTGTTTCTGTTGGCACTTTCCTCCTGTTGTGAATGTATTAGTACATTTCTCAAAGTCTCTGCAGACCCAAAAAGCTGGTAATTTAAGCCCCGCAGCTATGACAGACAGTTCTTCTCCATCAGTTCATGCATGGGTGATAGGATTTCTCAGAAAAGAGGAGAGGATGGTTCGAAGCAGAAGGAAGTACTGGCCCAGTGCTATACAGTAGGACCTTGTTTATCCGTCCTATGTATAATAGTTTGTATCTGCTATTCCCAAACTCCTATTCCTTTAATCAGCTATACTTCAATTAAAAAAAGAAAAAAAAAGAGTACTGGCCCAGCTTTAGCCGAGGGTTCTTATCAGCCTTTTAGTTTTTACCATAAATGTTCAAGAATGCTTTATCTCTGGTCTGGAAAAGTTATGAGAAAACCATGCCTTGTGCTCGGGTCCATCAGCTGATTTCTGAGCCACAGCTTGAAAAATGAGTCGAGTTTTCCATAGGCCATAAAACTTCAGACCATTGTGAAAGTCGTATTTACGCCTACCCTGATGAACTGGTTTTTGCTCTCTTCATTCTGTGTTCTTTGCTAGAGCCATTTGAAGATTTCATCACCACCCTATCCTACGGAGTGCACTAATGTGCAGTTATGTGGAAAGATTCGCTTTCATTAAACTCACATGTGTGCATAACTGTTTTCCTCAGCAGTAAGAAGAAAAACTATGCAGCTATTCAGCTGTTTACAAACATGTCTAACGTATTTAATATAAAAATCAAAATTTATTTTAAATGCGCTAAAGTTTCCTTCTATATCCAACAGACCCCCAAAATCCTGAGATCAAGTGAATGCCAACTATTCCATCTTGCGATGTTTTTGTAGATTTTTGAATATGTGAATGTTGACTTATTTTGTGCACAATGATTTATACATGTAGAGGCATAATTCTTTGTGTTTCCAAGAGTGAACAGCAGCAGTGAAAAGATACCATGTGGGTATGTGGGGAGATTTTTTTTTATTTTTCCAAAATGCCTAAGTAAAGGCAGCATGGAACATTCATGTGTCAGTCCTGGGGGTTCTCTGTATGTTCATTTATGTGAAATTTCGCACTCATTGAAATTAACTATCCACCTGACACCATAAAACAGTACAACCACGACATAAGCCATTCACACCGGCCACATCTGCAAATATTTCTTTCCTCTGAATTTTAGTCCCGTTAATGAAGATGTGATTGCTTCTCCGTGACCTTTAGCACACTCCAAATCCTAGGAGACGAGCTGCTTCTCTTCCTGACCCGACTGAGCCACAGATGTTCCCGTTCACACTGAGTATCTCTTATCTCACCAGTTAAGGGAAAGTTGCCCCCTCCTCCAGATTCAGGATTGAAAATGAAGCGTAAATCTTACGGGCTAATAAGCACGGCAGTTACTTCAATAAAATGTTACTTAAAAGTCAATAGGCTGCACATGTTAAAGACATTAGAGCTGTTAACAGACCGTTGTAAAGTAAGCAGAATCTTTAATAACCTGCAGGCAACATTGAACCATTCCATTTTCATCTCAGGGCAGGCTTAGCTCTGGCACTGAGGTACCACATTTGTGGTATTGAAGCTCTCTTGCACTCTCAGAATTAACAATCCAATGAGGCTGGATCCAGGATGAAAATCCCAGGCCTCCAGGAAAGCTTAAAATCTGGAGAGTCTTGCCTTACCCCCATCGTGAGCAAGAAGACAGCCAAACAGCTCAATGCTCAGATCACAACCAGTGTCTCTAATGCCAAGAGGCAAGAGACGCAGATCTGAAGGAAGTGAGACCCCGTTAACTAGGGCCAGCTGTGGTCTTCACTGGACCAAACCCAAGGGACACCCTTGGAGGGCACTCCAGAAACCCAACTGCAGGGTCAGAGAAGGGTCGTATTGGGAAGCATATGACAAGAGCAAAAGAACAATTAGACAAAATTAGCTCTGAAGCATGTATGCCACTTTTCTCCCTAAGGAAAACAAGGTGCTTGTTCTTTTGCGTAAGGAACCTTCTTTCATGCTCTCTTAAACGGCAGCTACTTTGAAAGACACCTAATCCCACAGATAGAGAAGAAATAAAACGTAAGGGTTGAACATCTTTTTCCTTAGAGAGCATTCCTGACTGCCTTTCTGATGATTCTGGGCTCTCCTTCATTTACAGAGTATGTCATTTTCTAGATGGAGAAAAAGGCAATGAAGAGAAACAGATTTTCTTTATAGTTCAAGTAACTTTTCAAAGTGACAAACTAAAAAATTTAAAGTCAGTTATTAAAAGAATGAGAACCGATTAGAAATTCTATCCATAAATTTAACCTAAGTGATAACTTTTTCCTTATGGCAATTCATTTTGTTATCCCGATCATCATTTCCATTTGGAGATGGAATTTCTGGATCTTCCAAATTGTGAACTGAAAGCGAGTGATCTCAGTCTAATGTCGAAAAAGCCATGTTACTAAGGGTACTAATCACTTGGGTTGGGGAGAAAAGGGATAAATCAGAGACTGGGACAAAACTGAGGATTATTATCAAAAGAGCATGACAACTTTACAGAAATGTTTTACATTTGAAAGTTCTGGTAATCTCATCATCTATATCATCTATATTCTTGTTTTACGTATTCTATTTCAGGCTTCATCCATAGGCATACAGATTAATTGAATCATAATAAACCTAACATTTTGCATTGTATTTTTTTCACTTAACATTTTATCAAAACTATTTTTTTCATATTTCTCTATTACCTTTATCGTGATCACTTAAAATTGTCCACTGAATTGAAGTATCCTAAATTTAGCCAGTCTTTAATTGTGGCATTTAGGTTTCATGTCAATTTTTGTGATATTTGAAGTACTTATTCTGAGATCAGTTTTTCCGATGGTTAATGACAAAAGGTTGAGCTAAATGGATGCAAAAGAGTGTGTCTGAAATAGCCTCCGGATAGGTCCTCCAAAACCACTGATGAGTTCTGAGAAGAGAGGCAGGGGAGACAGATGGTTGGATATGATCATTAAGAAGAGATATAGCAAGTAATGATGAGGCAATATGGCAGAAAGGGAGCATAGAGGATAAAAGATGAGGATATTCCCATGGTTCCCCAAAGGTAGGATCGGGGGGAAGGAAGAGAAATCAGCAACAACAACAAAACAAGGATAAGCAAAGAATCTTGGCATCCACCCAGGGAACAGAGCCAGATACAGCAGTGAGAGATGAGGCGTTCCCTGGAAATTTCACAAGGACCAACTCCATGCAACGGCTGGGAGAGGCTCCAGCAAGCGTTTGGGGAGGGAGTTGGATGAGAGAAAGAAGTGAAGGCCAGCTCTCCCTGTGAGCATTTAAGTATTTATTTAGTTGTCTAAAGCCTTTGGTCTCAGTTCCTGAGTAAGTACAACTAGTTAGTTCCGCTTCTACCTTTGACAGAGAGGGTGGCCGCGAGTAACCTCTTTCCTATTTAGTTTCTCCTCAACTATCTCATGAGGGTAACAGCTCCCTTGGTCTACTGTGCGGGGGGGTTAACGAGTGGCTGTAAAGATGGTGTAAAAGATTTAACACCTCTCTTGAGAAAGAAAATCCTAATTGTCCACCTGAAACTGTCTCCTACTCCAATTAATTCCAGTTTAGGAGATTCACCCGGTGGGTTCCACCAAAGCAAGTGCATGCCAAGGATGGGCTTAGACAGGTGAGGGAGTGAAACTACCCCTCTCAACGAAGTTATAAGGCCCTTTGGAGGAATTACTGCCTGCAACAGACCAGCCAACCTGACCTTGTGCTTTGCAGGTACTATTTTCAGAAAAGAGGTTTATTTTTGCCCAGTTTGCCTGGTCAGAACATTTAGGGAATACTGAGTAGCTACTGAAGCTAACCAGGGACGTTTTTCCACCCAGGGAATTTTCCTTATGTTCAACATTTGAAATTTTTAGCTAAAGATAATTGCAGGTAAGTGTTCACCAACAGATGTATTCATTTTCCATTGTAGTTTCTTAAATGGGTACTTGTACACAAAAGACTTTCTTCCTGTATATTTTCAGTTCTCCAGGGTACAATTACATTAAATTATTCAGCAGCGGCGTTTGCTTTGTATCACTTAACTGGGTAAGGACACAGAGAAAGCTGCTCTCTATGGCATGGAAAGCTGCAAATCTTTTTTACCTAAATGTTTAACAGCCACATTCATCACAGTCTAATAACAAGGCCTCCCACAGACAATGTACTTCACTTGTTTTCACCCTCCTGTTAAAAGAGTTTACCAGAAAGACCAACACGGGTCTTGATGTTGATTTGATATTCCAAGTAACTGTGTATTGGCTAAAATGGACTGGTCTAACACAAATTGGTTTTTCTTACCATTTGCAATTTTCCAATACCAGCTACAATTTAAACGTTCTTGCATAATGTTTACATTTTTGAATAGCAACATCTTATATAAGCTACAATAAATTTAAAAACTGTAACACATCTTACACTTGAAAAGTGTTTTACTAGTTATAAAGCACACTGATGTGTTGTACATTATTTCACTGGTTCCTTAGAAGAACCCCGTAGATATTATTCTTAGTTTAATGATAAGACCAGAAAATGTCTTATTTGCAAAGTTAGGGAAAGAATTTATCCCTTTAACCTTCAAATCCCTGCTGGTGGTTCGTGTTTACTTATTTGTATTTTGTTTTTGTTTTCTTTTTCAGTTTGACATTGACTAAACACTATGTACCAGAAGCAAAGCCCTTTACATATATCATCACATTTAAGCATGAGACAAGTGAAGAATTTGATCGGAATTTATAGAAGTCCTTTAGTTATTTCCCTCCAGAAAATAGCAAATGTGATTTTCTATATGGATGACACGTGAAGGTAACAATAATACCCCCATCTCCACAAAGATCTTGGCTATGAAGGAGGGAGGTCTAGTTGCCTTCTGAGAGTTAAACAGTAAAACAAAAGAATAACAGAAGAACTTAGCAATATTAAAAAACAAAGCAAAACAGAAAAACGACTTTAAGGAGGACAGACTGCCTTCCAGACCAGAGCCAGAGCAGGACTGTTACCGAGTCCAAGCTTGTACTGCTTGTACTGCACAACAGGCCAACAGATCAAGAGACAAGGTGTTGGGGCCAGGAATAGCAACTTTATTCCGGAAGCCAGAAGACCAAGAAGATGGTGGACTAGTGTCCCAAAGAACCATCTTAGAATTCAGGTTTCTTTTATACTAAAAGGGGAGGGGGTGTGGCTGGTAGTTGAAAACTTTTTGGTGCTGGCCAGACCCCAGAGAGGATGTGATAATCTCGTTCTTGCAGCTGTCCGCATAGGTTTGGTCACCTGTTCCTATAAACCTCCAACAAGACAAATGTTATTCTCTGTTCTGCAACTTTTTACACCTATATGAACGAAAAGCGTTATACCTTTAAACATCAAGCCTGGGAGGCAGAGCCTTGAGAGTAGGCTATCCTGTGTATTTCAGGCTATAGGCAATGTGCTCTTACAAAAGGCGCAGAGCCAGTATGACAAAGCATAGGCAACAGAGCACAAAGGTTAGAGACAAAAGAATAGATCCAATATGGAATCAGATTTGTTTTTCTCTGTTACAAGACCTCATTGCAAAGACTTACGTGCATACATTTTAAAAAGGAGGGTCAACAAAGACATTGGTCAGCCATGGAAACTTAGTAGATGAGACTTACAGAGGCACATATTCAGGGGTGCTCCAGGATGTGACTTACTTAGTCTCAAGACTAAGTTACTCTTTGAGGCAATCATGGTTCCTTGCTACCAAACATTTGAATTACAAACAAACCCCATGCCTTCTGATTCCATGGATTCCAAGACCTATTCATGAAGACATGGCTTCCCTCCCAGATGCTGTCAGGAAAGAACTCACTAACAGAGCTGCTAGCGGTGCTTATAGATCTCGTAAAATAAAGTTAGTGCTGTACTTATACACCCACCCCTGTAGGGTCTGTGAATTTGAGCATGCTCCTGAAAGGAGACTCACTAGCAATTTTCTAGGGCTGCAAACTTGAGGATTACAATCTGGACTGTGATAAAGTCACTAAGGGAAATGTCAGCACTGTGCTTTCCCAAGGTGCCTTTTTGGTTTTTTGAAATTTCAACATGATAAAAATATTTTTTAATCCATGAGAGCCTTACCTACTTCCATATAAGACTAAAGGTCATACTAGGCCATTACAACAAATTTAAGATGCTTTCAACTATCTCAACTATCTTTTTGAAAAAACCTTCCAGAAATAAGAATAAAACCTTATTTTATTTAAAGATGAGGAAAGGGAATCCCAGAGAGATTAAATGATTTACTCAATGCCATTCAATTAATGTGTCAGAGTCAAAAGTAGACTTCATATCTCCTCCCTCTGCAAGACATTCATATTCTCCAAGGAAATACTAGTTGCTTTAAGTATTTTCTAACATGGATGTATTTCAGTTAAGTATCTGCATTTCCTTTGCATCTGCCTGTCATTTAAAGCATAATCAGCAGGACTTCCCTGGCAGTCCAGTGGTTAAGACCCTGAGCCCCCAATGCAGGGGGCATGGGTTTGATCCCTGGTCGAGGAACCTGCATGACGCATAGTGTGGCCAAAAAGAAAAAGAAAAAAATTAAAGAATAATCATCATCTACCCTACTATACTCTATTCCTTCCCACTTCTCCACTTTTCTTAAATCCCTTCATCCCTCTCCTGAAATCCCAACTTTAAGTGAAAAGAGACCCATGCTGTAGAAATACTCAGAGCCTTTATATTTTCACTAATAAAAAAGTTATTGAGATATTTCACATTACTTTGGTCATCCCAGGTCTTTGAAATCTGGTGCATGTTGCCCCCTGACAGCACATCTCCACTCGGGTGTCAAGTGTTGAGCAGCCACATGAGGCTGGCGGCCAAGTACTGGACAGTGCAGGTGTGGAAGCCTGGCTGTGGGTGCCGGAGTGGAGGCAGGAAGGCCAGTGGAGACTGCTGTCCAGGGCAGAGTTGTGGTGAGCTCTGGGCTCCCTCCTCAGATGTCAGTTCAGGTGGGACACACAGAAGGGACTCAGAATAACCGGTCCCAGCTTGCACAGAAGGCAGGACTGGGAGTGTCCAGTGAGCAAGTCGCAGAGCAGCAGAAATACCCAGAGCCTTTCATACGATCATGTTAGTTATAAATCCACAAGGAGGATATCGGATGCCTTATCCTCAAGCTCATCTGACAAATTTTTGCACAGAGCATCTCATTATACTGTGAACACATTTTTCAGAAATGCTGCATCCGAATGTCATGCTGCATGTGCTTTTTTCTTTTGACATTAGATACTCAGCCTCAGGAAGCACATGAGGTGGGAGCAATGGAGAGAGTTGAAAGATAACAAGAGTGGTGAGTGGAGAAAGTTAGCAGAGTCATTTAACACGCCTGCCTGTAAAACCAACCAACTCAAGTGCTATAGTATTTCTTCACACAGGTCCAGAGAGGATTCATTAATTAGTGTTTGAAAAACAGATCATTGGGGAAGGTACCATGTGAACGTGGTAATCATCAGCACCACTCACAATCACGTCAATAACATGTGGTGATGGCATGTTGACTCTGATTATGAACAGTTGTTGGTGTTGATAAAGCTGTGAACTTTGAATCATTAAATGTGCTTGCTTTGTGGTTTTGAAACCCCAAGGCAGATGTTATGTAGTAGAGTTAAGTTATATCTTGAATATGTGCCTGGAGTCCAAAGCTGAGAAAGAAAACCATCAAAGAGCCCAGAGCACATGACAAACAGGCTTTGACAAAGCATCTCCCAGGAGAGCCGCCACGGAGAAGTGATGTGATAGGTTAGTTCCATTGTCCTATTTCTCTTTCCTGTTAAAGAGTATTTTGCCAGCTCGGCTTGCTGTACATGGAAGTTCACAGTGCACTGTCAACCTTAATACATTTTCCATTAACTTTTATTCATTCTAAACACAAAGCACCAGGAAAAAAATCCTGATGATCAAATACATTCCCAAATGACTCTTCACTCCTTAAAATGGAGAGAGCAATTTGAGAATCATTTTTGAAAATGGATAATCTTCTGAAAAGTCCCTGTGAGATGTTGCCTGCCCACTCCCACTTGCCAACTATATCGTCCTACAGAAGACTTATTTTTCATGCCAGAAAAGGGGGAGCAAGTAGGGGAGAGAAGCAAAGCACAGAAATGTAACTATCAGCCATTGAAATGAGGTATTTGGCTGGTTGAAAGAGAAAGACCAGCTATATTGCTTTGACCTCTAACTTCTATTTGTCCTTCGGCTATTAACCTAATTTTGGTTCACTCCTTGGCTTTTCCAACTAGTAACTGAATTGCCCCCAAATTAGGTTTTCATTGGTTTCCACACCCTGAAAACCCGTGTGTTCAATTTCTGGACCATTCACCTAACCTTTGATACTGGATTTCATTGTAACACCCTCCTAACAGACACTTACATGGACAGGAATATTCTAGCAGGACGTGCCCCAATTTAGAGCACCCAGTTTTGCCTTGGCCTTCTTGGTTCTGCTGCCCACTGTGTTTTAGCAAACCACTGCTAACTGCACTCCAGACCTACTAAAAATGATTTCTGAGCGTTCCTCCATGCACTTGAAAAAACAGTGGCTAAACATGTGGCTGAGAATATAGGAGGTAGTATTCTTAATATATTTCTGGAGAAGAGAGACAGTTGTAATAACACACTGCAACATAAAAGTCCTTTATAACGAACATGTTGAAGGTTTCTGTGAATCCTCAATTTTTTTTTCGACTTTCACATGATCATAGAAGATGCATTCTCGTTTTAAGAGAGATGAGCACCCATGTCATCAGCAGTCTTTGAAAAATTGATCACTTCTGTGTCCCAGCAAGAAGGGCACTTTACAAATGGTGTTGCCTATAAACTGTGGGGAAAAACATTTAGGGAATAATAGTGGCAATCCCTGGGGACAAGACGGCTATCTCTGGTTGCTATGCTCCTTGCTCCTGCTTTAGCCCCACTCTCTTATCCCACCTTCTAAAAATGACTTAGTGGAAATGAGGGTGGGTGGGGTTAAGGTAGAATATGGGGTATGGAGTGGAAACTTGTTGATAACTGACTTCAGTAGTTTCCAAACCAAAAAGTCACCCTGAACGTCCCACAAAATGCAAAATGTCCTTCCATTAAAACAGTAAGCTTTATTGAGAGTGTTATAAGAGATCTCTCCACTCTTCCCCATGTTTTATTATTGGTAGGTATAGTTTGGTATATGCATAACAATGTCTGCAAAGATCCCAACCAAATTATGGAAGGTGTTTCTGAAGTCTCTAATAATGTCTACATGAAAGCCTCATATATTCATAACACATGTGGTATGATTTGCGTCTAGATGAAGGGTCTGTCCTCTTTGTGCTTAATGCATTCATTTGTCTGCCTATTTAAGCAAATAATTTTAACTACACTCAACTTTTTAAAAGAATTTAGACTTAGTTATTTGAATATCAGTTAATGTGCTTTAGAGTAAGACAGTAGTCCATTCAAGGGATGTGGAAGTGTTTGCACCAGCACAGTTGTGCTTTCAGAGTTTCACCTGTTTTTGCTTTTTGTTATTTTTCTTTGTCAACACTTGCTGTCAGTCTTTTTTTATGCTGTCAGTTTAGACTGTAACGGCCTCCTCCCCAACCCCATCCTTTATTGCCAGACCTAGTATGTTGTGGGTTGGGAAACCTCTCTGTTTTGTCAGAGTTATCTGGAAGATAAAATCCATGGATTCTCTTTAGGATAAGCATGACATATTCATGTTTATTTTATGGACTCTGGGGTTCCTATCACTGCTTTTCAACAACTTTCGGGAAGGGAGCTGAGTTCCTAGTTCTCAGCTGAGTTTTGGGTAGGTGATTTTATCATAAGATGAGTTCTGATTGGTAAAGGGTTCATCCAGTACAGTCCTAACATATTCTTTAAAACTTGTCATTTTACCATTTCTCTCTTCCATAGCCCTATGATATAAAATACTCAGTGAGGGAGAATTTAAAATTTTTATAGTTTAGTAATTTCCCTTTCACTCTTGTTGGTCTCAGTTTCCATTTTCTCTTCTTCTCTCCTTTCATGTTTTGCCCTGCCATTTCCCACTGTATTTCTCTCTCTCTCTCTCTCTCTGTGTGTGTGTGTGTGTGTGTGTGTGTGTATGTATGTGTGGGTATCAGGAGGCTTAATTAGGGGGATCTAAAAATATGGGGTTCAAAAGAAATTGGTATGTTTTAGGTAGTGAATCTGCTTCTACATTTTTTCCTGATCTCAATTTATACCTCCTCATCATGCTTTGTCCTCTAATCTGCTTGATTTTTCTTCCTGGCATTTACCACCTGATGTATTATGTATGTATTTGTTTTGTTTACCGCTATAGGCTCTATATCTAGCATCTAGCTTTCTTTTTTTTTTACAGTGAGGCCCTCAGATTCCTGAAGTCACTTTTAAGATGAGTTGTCATGCTCTGCTTTAGAGAAATTCAGAACATGCTTTTAATATCCATTCTTTCATTGGTGTTTGGGTTATTTGTAAGATTTCTATATAAATAAGATATAGTGCTTACCATGTATATAAGCTCTTTATAAGTATTTACCCATTTAAGCCTCACAACATCTCTCGAAGCAGGAGCTTTTATTATCCCGTTTATAGATGAAGAAAATGAAGCACAAAGATGTCAAGTATCTTGCCCAAGGTCACACTGCTCTTACATAGCAGAGGCGGGAATTGAACGGGCAATCTGTTTTCAGTGTCCTTGCACTTAATCACTAAGCAGCACAGCCTAAAACTTCATGCTGGACTGCATAATAATTTATTATATACATCTTCAATTGAGCCAGTTTATTATGTTTCTGATGATCTCTCTTATTTTGGTGGACCTATTAGAATTATCACCACTCAAGGTGAAGATTTGTAACAGGCAAAGCTTTGCCAATTAATCTCAACGTTCATAATTTATTGAACAAGGGAAGCAAATGATTTCCTATTTTAGTTTCCTGATCAAAGTACTGAAGCCAAAGGAGGAAAATCTGACTTTATAATCTTAAAAACATTTCCCAAAGAAATTAGTGTCATATCTTCTTTTGTATAGGGGTATATTCTACCAACATTTTCCCCAAAATCCGAGAACCAATACTGAACAAAATTCTACTACAATTCTCAGCAAATTCTAGGCAGGGCTCAGCAGCAAGTATATACATAACTACATACATATGTATGTAGAAATTTACAAGCTACAATATCCAGACATCATGAGGTGAGGCTCATAATTTTCTCAACCTTGCCAGACTGTAGCAACATTTATGATCTGGAGGAGATTTATTGATTTTAGTTTTTATCCTCTCATAATAGGAAACCACGCTTTAGACCATTGACCTCCTCTTGTTATAATGAGAGTAAAGAAATATATTTATAATACCATTCATGGAAACAGGCAAGCTTTTTAAGGCATTATGAAGAAGTGCTGGTACTATAATGGTGGTGCTTATAACAAAGATTATAAAATAGCCATTTAACACTTGAAAATAGGAGAGCTTATTATATTGATTGGCTTTTCCCTCGTCTTATTACTTGAGTAACTTCACCGTGTTTCATTTTGTGACTGGTTATTTAAATAACTGAGTGAGCACATTTCAGAACATTGTACTCTAGGAAGCAAATACTCTTCAGAGAAAATCAGATGTCAAAACAGGTCACTATCTAGTCTTGAGTATGGATTATTCTAGAAGGGATTTTATTAAAGAAATAGAGACAGACAAGGAGAAAGTATTCACCTCCAGATAATGAAGATATAGAAACAACAATCTTTTAAACTTTTGTAGTGACCTTGAGAAGTAGGCAAGGAAAACAAATACTACACAATGTTTGAATTCTCTTGAGTTAATGTTACAGTTTCTAGCTGAGGGATCTAGGCATATATAAATCAGTGAATCTGTCCATGGCTAAATTCTTCTATAAAAGTAGTCAAGGCTATCCCCTGTCTCACAGAAATATTTTGATTAAAAATAAATTCATGGGCTTCCCTGGTGGCGCAGTGGTTGAGAGTCTGCCTGCCGATGCCAGGGGACACGGGTTCGTGCCCCGGTGCGGGAAGATCCCACATGCCGCAGAGTGGCTGGGCCCGTGAGCCATGGCCGCTGAGCCTGCGCGTCCGGAGCCTATGCTCCGCAACGGGAGTAGGCCACAACAGTAAGAGGCCCGCGTACCACAAAAAAATAAATAAATAAATAAATAAATAAATTCATTATAAATATAAGCTGCTATCATTAAGAAAATTTTGAAGATATTAAATACCATCTGTTGCTATTAAATACCATCTGTTGCTAAATTAGTGGACTGATAATTTAAGATATGCGTGTCTACTTTCAGACCCCCAAACGAACGCAAGTACAACTTGCTTTTATCAAATTAGTGTGTGTAAAATAAGAGGAGAATCAAAGGAACTCTGAGATGGGTCTGATAGAAGAGGGAAATCTTATATCCACAGGAGGGTGAGGCTGCGAGATCTCTCAGCTCCCCTCAGCCATATCCTCCTAACTCATAAACCCATCTCAGCCCCAGATTTCGGGGGCCTCTCCTGACCCTGTACAGAGGGACCAGATCCAGACCTGCACAACCTCCATTTGAGCATACACCTGATGGAAGAGGTAAAAGCCAGGCAGGATATCTTACAAACATTCCACTAGCTGAGATTGCTGACCAGCATCCTCTCAGATCAGAGGGGGTCCTACACAGCATCGACTCGAATACATTCAGAACAGCTGGCATGGCATCAAAGCAGTCCAGATACCAGGAAAAATACTTGGAGATCTCTACCGGCTTTCTACTAACCTTATATAATAATTCAATAGAACTATATGACCTAGCTCTTTCGATTATTCATTTTGGCAAAGTCAAGTGGTTTGCTAGTATTACATCATGATCGCTCAGTTAGAAGTGCTAACATGCAAACATAGTGAAAGAGACCTCCTATTTTACCTCATTTGTAAATCAAATTACAAAGAAACATTTGAACATGTGATACCCTCTTAGAAGCTTAAAATTACAGCCTCTATCAAAGTTCTAAAATAATTCAGCGTTCACTGAGTAATTTTAATCGCTCTTGTCTATTGAGTTTACTTCATTCCAGGGACTGGGCTAAGTTTTTCCCATGTATCATCTTACTTAATCCCTACAACAACCTACTGCGATAGGGATCAATTTTATCTCCATTTATAAAATGGGAAATATGGCTCAGAGAAGTGGAGTAATTTACCCTTGATGCTAAGACAGTAAGTAGTGGAGCTGGAGTTCTAATTTGAGGTAACTGGGCTCCAGAGCCAGTGCAAAGAACAACTTCCCTCACCAACAGAAATACTCCTGGAAGGAATATATGCAGATTGTGTGTCATGCTGTAAGCTAATGATTGACATATTTAATGAGATTTGGATTTCTAATATTATTACTTACATCTGGAATGCCACATCTAGGATTTGCAAACTTAATCCTTGTGGAGACCCAGCATTTGAACTGGGGAGAAAGCAGCATTTTTTTTTTTTTCCAGTTTTGCTCCACCCTCAGGAGCTTTAGTTAAATCATTCTTTTGCCCAGGGCTTCAGAGAGAGGGTCTGTCTCTGTGCTTTTGTAACTCTTACCGTTTCTTCTGAGGAATGGAATATTGTCTGCCATATCAGTAAACAAAGGATGTTACAGTCATCAGCAATTGCAGCCACTGTCCACGGTGAGCGGGTGAGCCCTGAGGAAACTCAGTATGTGAAAGCACGGGGTACCAGGCCCAGATAGCTGAGGTGCATATCAAACGAATGATTTCAGTGAGCCCAGACTCTTGCATCTTCCCATACATAGAAAAGCGCTAAATTCCTTAACTTGAGATCTCTGGTTTTCCTTTATTAACAGTAATCTTCTGTTCCTACTGCCTGCCCTTTGTTGCAAAACTCCTGTGTATCCTGGCTCCCCCCTTACCTCCTGGGAATTCTCTCAGGGTTACTTGAGATACTGCCTCCAGTGCATGAAGTCCTAAAAATTTCCGCCGAATAAAACATAACTCTCAACTTGTAGGTTGTGCATTTACTTTCTTAGTCGACACTTCTTACTTGATATTTGTTAGTCTAGAGGTGGGGAGCTTGCTCTGATGACCTGATTTTTTGGGGTATTTTTTTGGCTGTGTTGGGTTTTCGTTGCTGAGCGTGGGCTTTTCTCTAGTGTGGCGAGCGGGGGCTACTCTTTGTTGTGGTGCGCAGGCTTCTCATTGTGGTGACTTCTGTTGCGGAGCACGGGCTCTAGGCACGCGGGCTTCAGTAGTTGTGGTACGCAGGCTCAGTAGTTGTGGTGCGCAGGCTCAGTAGTGGTGGCACATGGGCTTAGTTGCTCTGCGGCATGTGGGATCTTCCCAGATCAGGGATCCACCCATGTCCCCTGCATTGGCAGGCAGATTCTTAACCACTGTGCCACCAGGGACGTCCCTGTGCGGATTAATCCTCACCCTTATTTAGTGAGGCACCGTGTCCCTATTTCTTGGGGGTGTGGCCTTCTCAGAACTCCATCCCTCTCCCAGCTGTAGTTCTGGGTCCAGCACTTTATTCCTGCCCTTCGCTTAGGGCAAGAGGTTGTTGTTGTTGTTTATTTGTTCTCTGTTCACTTCTCTCTAACTGCAGTGGATTTTCAGCAGCATCCTAAAAGTGGCTGTGCTTCTGCACTATATACTTTTCCCCGCGTGCACACATAGTTTAAAGATTTTTTTCCCATAGGGAAGGATTTGGGTGAGGTTGTGTGCCTTTCCCACAGTGGCTGCTCTTCCCTGCCCCTGGCTTGGGCCATGAGGGACCCTTTCTCAGGCCCCTTGCCAACCTGCGAGCTGTGTGGTGAACAGGCTGCAAGTGGGTGAAAACTCCCTTTATAACAGCCTCCCCAGAGGTTTCTGTATTTATCCCTCATTTTGCCTTTACTGATTTAATAACTTTAGCTAATTTCTTCTTACGGTGTCTGTCCCAGATAAACAGTGTTTCCGTCTTATCTCTCCTTGAAGTCTCTGTGAACTCAGTTTTCTGATGGGTCAATAAAACTTGTAAATTTGCAGTTTGTCAGGCTTATTTATTTTTTTGTCATTGTATGTGTTGGACCTATGCTCTTTCTGGCTTTCTACATCCCAAGGAGAAATTTAAAAGCAATACAAGTTTATTGCAAAAACCTGGGAAAAGGCACAAGAATATTAAAGAGAAAATAAAAATCACCCATAGCCTCCCTATGTAGGGATGAATGTTTTGGCATGTTTCTCATACATAATATGTACCTTATAAAGAAAGTTTTGAACAGACCATGTATATTGCTTTGAAATCTACTTTTTTTCCTGCTTGAGTGTCCTTGACTCTGTGGACAACAGTTGATACGGGCTCAGGATAGATCCCTAGATCTACAGATGCTTTCTTAACTATTCACCTTAATACAACTATCAAAGCCAAAACTCTGGATTGCCAGAACTTGGCATAAACCCTTAGGACAACAGCCAGTGTTAAGGGTTTTGTTGTGGTTATTGTTGTTGTTTTCATTTCAGGGTTTCTACTTTCTCTTTATTTGGAGACTCTGCCCATTTCTTCCTTTTGTGCCAGCTTGTTGATATATTTTAAAAGATGATTTTTAATATTTTAGCCACAATTTTTTTGTTTCTTTGAGCAGGATCCTTTGGATGATCTCTTTGGGAATAGAAGTCAAAAGTCAATTTTAGTCTTCCTGTGTTCCTCTTCAATCCAGCTTATTTGGCCTTACTAAATAAAAACACCTGATTATATTGTTAGACTTTAGGTATGGACGGATTTTTTCCACAACTTGATTATAAATTGTTTGAAAGAAGGAATAGTTCATGTTTTTGGTTGTTTATAGTCTCTGAAGGCTTCAGCAGAAGATACTGAATGTAAATGTGGTTAATAAATAGTTTTTTAAAAATAATGCTTCATTGATGCAAGTACCATTTTTTTCTCTAGGTTGGAACGTGGACCATCAATATGAGCAATGTGGGGACTTCCCCGGTGGTCCAGTGGTAAAGAATCCCCCTTCCAATGCAGGGGACGCGGGTTCGATCCCTGGTTAGGGAAATAAGATCCCAAATGCCACGGGGCAACTAAGCCCGCGTGCCGCAGACTACAGAGCCCACGTGCCCTGGAGCCTGTGCGCCACAACTAGAGAGAAACTCGCGCACCACAACGAAGAGCCCGCGCGCTGCAGCGAAAGATCCCGCATGCCTCAGTGAAGATCCCGTGTGCTGCAACTAAGACCTGATGCAGCCAAAAATAAATTAAACAAATAAATAAATAATAAATAAACCTTTTTTAAGAATGTGAACAAACATGAGAAAACTCATGACAATGCATTTGCTATTTAGAGTAGAAAAGTCATGTTTCTTTCTTGTTGAATATGAAATTAATTTCTTACTTTGTAGCACAGCTCTTCAAAATTTATCTTAAGGCTAGATACAGCATTATTTAATGGAAATTCCACAATGCTGAAGTTTGACCAACTTGGGTTTTGAATTCCAGTACTACACTAACTAGTTAAATGACTTTAAGTGAATAGTTATTCATTATTCAATCACTCATTCAGCAATACATATTGAACATGTGTCATATGTCAGACATTAGTGCTAGGCATGTAGTTACCGGCGGCACAGACAAGACGCTCGTCCTCATGATGCCTACAAACTAGCAGGGACATGCACATTAACTAAGCGAACACATGAGCTAATGTTACATAAACATACAATTAGTTTTTGTTTTTATTTATTTCATTCTATTCTTTCTCGCTCTCTTAAAACAGATCTTTTCCATCAACATTTTAAAAAGTGTTGGGCTTCCCTGGAGGCGCAGTGGTTGAGAGTCCGCCTGCCGATGCAGGGGACATGGGTTCGTGCCCCGGTCCAGGAAGATCCAACATGCCGCGGAGCGGCTGGGCCCGTGAGCCATGGCCGCTGGACCTGCGCGGCTGGAGCCTGTGCTCTGCAACTGGAGAGGTCGCAGCAGTGGGAGGCCCGCGTACCACAAAAACAAAAAACAAACAAACAAAAAAAACCAAAACATTTTAAAAAGTGTAAATGACTACGTTCCAATATGTAGCCAATGCCTCTCACTGGTCACACACGGAAGACGTGGGAGCGTGGAAAAGGCAGCCTGTGAGGATCAGTTCTCCTGTAAAACACAAGGTCATCCGTCCCCGTTAAAGTGGAGGATGGGTGAGAACTGGATATGACAGTAAAAAGTCCAAAACTGGCACAAGGTCCACTACTATTATAGTCACAATGGACCATAAACTTTCACTGATTAATTATATCTAAAGTTACTTATCTGAAAATAAAAGCTTCCTAAACAAGAGTTTCAGAACAATAACATTCTAGACAATAAAAGGAAGCATGTTTCCACATATAATTTTTAGGTAGTGACCACTTCACAAAATTCCACTTTTAAAGTCTGGTAGTATTGTTTTGGGGATTTTTTGAAATGCTATTTTAAACCATTTATTAGACTGGAAAATATGACATTTGACAATAAGTTCATCCTTACTTGAGGTTTGTTTATATTGCTTTGGGGAAAATCGTTTGCTCAAGACATTTTCTATGACTTGAATATATCAATTTATGTGATTCAGTGACTCAAACTTTTCAAAATAGTGATAGATTTCCATTTAGCAAACACTCTGTGTATTAACAGCCATTGGTCTGTATGAAGAATTGGTTAAATTTCCCTTTTCTCCCAAGTTTTAAATAGAATTTTTCAATAGACTGATGACTTTTTTCCCAGTCAAACTGAAAATGGCGTTTTGGAATCCTTAAAACATAGACTGCTACATCCAGGTTGCTCAGTCACACAAACAGACAATCAAAATGGACTTATTATACAACTTTAAACTGTTCTTGTCTCATAAATGATGGAGAGAGAGATCAGCCATTACCATAGAGGGGCAGACTCAGGAAATCCACAAACTTCCAAGGTCAGACATACTCATCAGTAGCTGCCCAACCCCAGGTCAGCCTAAGGAGTAAATTGTTTTGACAGATCTAGAAAAACAAGGACACTTGCTCCTCTGTGAAGCCTGCAAAGCCACAGGGACTGATAGCGGTGAAGTTCTTAATATCCTGTTTCTCCCTTAATTCAGAACTCCCCACAAGGTGTGTAGATATATGCTAAACTCATGATGTAGAGACCATAGATACCAGCCTGAGAGAAGCATACAACCCTTAGAACCATAATAGTGACAGATAACATTTATGCTAAATGCTTACACGTGTGCATGATATCATTTAATTTTTACAACGATCCTCTAAAGTAAATGCTATAATTTTTTACAGTTATAAGGATATTGAGTCAAAAAAGAAGGTAGGTTACTTGCCCAAGGTCTCAGAACTAGTAAGATACAGAACCAGATTTTAATCCATTGTCTAAACTGAAGAGGATGAAGCTAAATGTAGTAGGTGTTAGTGCCTTTCCTATACTTCATCACTTCAAGTACGTAATACATATTTATTGTATTAGTCATTGTGTTACAGGCTGTGTCAGAGAGATACAGGTTATCTGTCACTAAATTCTAAACTTCAGTGCATAATGTATATCATTTAGAGCACTACTCTAATAATAGTGGGAGTAATTTTGATATTACTTGATATTATTTGGCCACAGGACACAGGAAATTCTGAACCTTTCCCAGAAAATCCCTTCCTTCCACAAGGTTCCCAAAGGAGTTATACACACAAGGAGAGAAGAATCAAAGTATCACTTTCTTGCGATACTCATGCCCCAAATCCTACAGTACTGAATTCTGGTAAAGTTGGGTCAGAACATGCAGCTTAAACTTTAATTCTAAACAAAGCTTCTGTCTCCTTTAAACCAGAACTTCAACCTTGGGTTCTCAGACCCTCTGGCCAGCCACATGGCACAAAATCCAAAGCAAGGATCTAGTGCGCATGAGAAGGGAGAAAGATGCATGGCCTGCCTCAAGCTAAAACACACCTAATGATCATTCATGAAGAGAAAAGGAATCAAAAGATATTGAGACACGGCAGCACATGACCACTTAGCACACTGTGACTCCCACCCATCAAAACAAGGTCGAAGAAGTTCTCTGTGATCTGAACAATTGGATGATAATCCCCTCTTCTTGGGTAGAAGAAAGAAAAAGGAAGAAGGAGCAGGGACATTCCCTTGTTAGAAGGAGAGTGTTGAACGTTCTTCTCTCCCTAAGAAGCCTGTGACTAATATAAAAAAAGTGATGCCCTCACAGTCATCACTGATAAGAAACAAATACTAGGGTAACAAAAACCCAGTGAGTAGCAGTGGGCAGATTAAAATCAATAGCGTAGAATCAAGTTTCCTGCCCAGTTTCCTATCCTTCTGGGACAAATCAGTTCTAGGTCTTGAGCAAGTTAAATAACTTTGGGGCTTAAGAATCTCATTTTTGAAACTAAAGAATTTTGTAAGCTAATAATGAAGCTCTAGAGAGAGTATGATTTCCCAACTATAAATAAGATAATACCTTGACAACCCATGAACTATAGAGACCCTGAAGTTACACAATAAGCAGGAACCTAGTGCCTCTTTATAGGAAGTTGTTATTGGATCCAAGTTAAGGAAAATGGAAACAGTCTTCCAAGATTTACAAACAGACAAAAGTAATGTAACTAAATGTACATAGACAAAGTCTCAGAGACATCACCATTCTTCGTGTTAAAACTAACTTGACAACTGGCAAAGCGTATTGTTATTCTGTATTGCCAGAGAGATCCTCTGCAGAAGCCTTTGGATCTAAATGCTGAACACATTCTCTAAGCCCAGGGGATAGTTCAAAATTCCCCTTCCCCCCAGCCCTACCCCCAAGAAGGAGAAACACTGAGACAGGTCAAGCATGTTCCATTGCAAAAGGCAGAGCTTCGGGTATTAGAGTAACTTTGCGATTTCTTGCTTCTCTCTCTCTTTCCCATCTATTGTGGGTGTTGTTCGTACCCTGCCAAGATTCCCTTGAGGTTGGTGTACCCATGCCCTAGCGGCTGTGAGTACTGACTGCAAAGGCTTCACAGCTGCCCTCTGCTCCAGAGAACTGCCCTTGGCCAAACAGAAGTGGGAGTTTCCCTACCCCTCTTTAGGGACAGCCAGGGGCCAATGACTGACCGACCTGGGGTGCAAAAGACCAGACCCACCCACTTGCCTCACATTGACAACAACTCTGCAGTGCACTTCTGTCTCAGGGCTTCCCCATGGAACGAGGTGGAAGCTAGTTTCCAGGCTAAACAACTTCCTTGCGTTGCTTTCTTTCTTAACCTACACTGCTTCCCTCACCCCTCTTCTTCTGAGGGGGTACCCCATCAATAAATCACTAAAAAGAATCCTCATCTCAGGCTCTGTGTGTAGGGAACCCAACCTAAGACACATCTATGAGGCTGGTGATATAAGACAGGCTTGGAACCATCTCTAAGATGGGAGTGGAGGCTTCCTTGCTTCTGAAATGTCACCGGACCAGGGTTGTCCAAGGATAGGATGCCTGAGGTTCTGCACCTCTGTGGGGAGGGGTTTGTTTCTGGTCAATTCTCAGGCTTCTTCTCATAATCAGAGTGAAAAGATCAAGAAGGCTGAGATCAGGATATGAACTAAAAGAAACAGAGTCAAAAGAGCCACTTGATCTTATGCAAAAAAAAAAAAAGGCTTTTATGTGGTCCACCTTAGTTCAACATAAGACACATAGAGATTTGTGGTTCAAATTCTGTCCAGTAGGAAGTAACGTGAATTTATCCACAGGATCTTTGAGTATTAACTCTCCTTGTAATTACTGAATGGAAGAAGTGGCCAAAGTTTGTTATTCAGAGATCAACTGAAGATCAACTAATACAAAATACTGCTCGACACCAGGCTGCATATGGTGTAACGTGACTTTACACACACGATGCTTGGACCAACTCAGAATGGTTTCTTCTGTTTCAAGCTTGTGATTGGTCTAGTGATATGAAATTAGGCGAGAAAAATCTCATGATTAGAATCCACAGAGAAGCTTAGACTAGGAACAGATAGAGTTAATCTGTGTCCATCTGTTTTTATTTTTCTCCAACCCATTCTGTCAGCCACTACAAAATATTCCCATGTGTTCCAGGGTACTGCTGAACAAGACATCTGGAAACAAGCATCCTTGTTTTTAAACCATGATAACAATAGAGGAATTAGAAAAATTAGGTTAAATGCTTCATTATTCTGTTGGGAAAAATCTCTAGCCAGGGAAACTATGTTAATGTCCAGATTGGAAAGTGTTGTTCAACTATGTGTCTTGTCCCAGTTCACAGGTCTGATGGGCAAACTTACAAAGGAGGTGGGACGGATGGTAAAAAAAGCAGGACCAGTCAGGTGGCTGTTAGAATCAAAATAGCCGAGCAATGTTCTGAGTTAGGAAAAAGAATCAAGTCAGTGGTTAAGGATCTCCAGGCTGTCGCCAATGAATAGCAAACACTAAAGGAATAAAAAATACCAAAGAGAGAACAATTAAACAAATAAAAACACTCTAATAGAGCACACTTGCATGTACTTAGTTATACATGCAAGATAATTATTCCCTAATCTCAGTTTAAACATAATCATGGAGTCATAGAATTTTAACCAGGGTAGGACTTTTGTGCTTACCGAGGATAACCCTCTCATTTTACATTGAGACCCAGAATGGTGAAGGAATAGCAGCTGATATGAGCACCCAGGGCTCCACCACCCAAGTCAGTACACTGTCCTGTGCTGCAGAATATGACAACTCCCAAAAGAATAGGACAAACCCCCAGAGTTAGCTGTGGTCACCAAAGCTGAATTTTAAAACTTTACAAGGGACTTCCCTGGTGGTCCAGTGGTTAAGACTCTGCGCCCTCAATGCAGGGGGCCCAGGTTCGATCCCTAGTCAGGGAACTAGATCCTGCATGCTGCAACTAAGACCTGGCACAGCCAAATAAATAAATATTTAAAAAAATAAAAACTTTATAAAACTGTGTTAACAATATCCTTTCTCAATAAAAATTAGTTCAGCACAGAGGGATTAGCTCTGTCTCTGTCATTTCTTCCTTGCAGATTGAGTGGTACTATCATTTTTCTCTGTTGTAACAAAAACTCATAACAAAAAATGCAATGATATTTAAGAAAAGTTTTTTATTGAATTAAAAGAAATATCACTGTATTGTGAATGCATTGGTATAAATTATCTCCAGATCAAAGCCAGGACACTATGAGACTGGCTACGGCCTGTGAGGACAGGGTACAATTAAAGAGAGCCGTAAAGCAAGTTACCAGCCTGATAATTCTGCTCTCCTTCAGGCCAAGACCAGAAGGGTAACCTAACACTGAACTCCTTAATCTTCACAAGCTTCCAACTGGGAAACAGAGCTCGGCTGGCCCACCTCACTAACATTCTGTGAGGATTCATGTGTTAGAATAATTGCTCCAAATAAAGGCCCACCGTGGAGTCGATGCAGTGCAATTTTGTGCTGGGGGGATGACTGCCAAATACAGAGATGAGGGTGAAATTAAAATTAAACAAAATCCCCCAACTCCGCTAGGGCAGCAGCAGCTTTAATTCCGTCCCAACCAAGTGGAAGGCTTGGGCCACCCTGCTGACATCGAATAAAGATGGATTAATTTGTACTTACCCAGGGTTGCCAGGTAACCACCCCTTTTCTCCCCACTCATTAAAAGCCCTCCAGATGTGTAAATTCCACCTTACAGCTATAGTCTTTCTGCGGCACATTAAGAGTCTCCTTTGTGGATTTTAATGGGGATGAAAGACAAGGCTGCACCTGGGCACCGCTAATGCTCAAAGTACGAGCTCTGGGATTTTCGAAATGGCCAGACACTCACAAGAAGAAAAAGGGCAGATTCCATCATCTTCTGCTTTGGAGACTTGTTCCTGACAACTCCCACTGAAAAGGGTGCATTCCCCTCAAGCTGAAGTCAGTCTGCCACCCTTTGTGAGCAGCATTCCTGAGGTCAAATAAAGGCCAGAAAGAGCCTTTGGGAAACCAACGGTGACATTCCCCCCAGCCCCGCACCTTGCCACCCCTTGCCAAGCCACCTCAAGAAGGTGTTAGATTTAAAGCCTAGCTTGGACTATTCTGTGGTCATACCAGGAAGGCAGTGTCTGCACAGTAAGGAACTCCTACCTGGCTGGCACTGGAACATGGCTTTCGTTCATTCCAGAGACATTTACAGTGTGCTTATGAGATGCCAGGCTGTGCTAGGTGCCAGGGATTTAGAGGAGAATCAGAAAGTCCATGCCCACCCAGAGCTCAGCCTGTGGCACTGTAACAGTGTTCACTGGCCATTCTGGGTTTCATTTGTTCATTTATTTCGGTTTGCAGCCTTGGAATAAGAACGTTTCCATCTTTTTGCCAGTGTAGGTCTACTTTTAGGACTCCTTGTCCCTTTTCTGAGGTTTTATTAGATCTGAATATCCCTATCTTTATGACTAAAAACCTTATTGAGGCTGAGAATCATGCAAGTTAGCAGACAAGGCAGGAGTTGGTGCCCTGAGAGGTGGTCAGGCTGGGGCATGTGGACAGTGGGGAGGAAGTAGGGCAGCCATATTTTCTGCAATGCCCCATGCGTAGGGCTTGATTTCAGAAATCTACCTGGACACTTGCTAGATTAGTCATCACGTTAATACATGGAAGATAGCAAAAAACAATGCAATCATAAAAGGCTACATTTAAAAGGGTCTTAGGTTTGATCTAGCGCACACCTCTTTTTATAGAGATGAAAAAACTGGATCATAGAGAAAGAGTTTTACAAGGTCACACTGACTGCAGTGAGACCCTGGGTTATTGGGTTGTTTGTGTTTTAATGGCATGCTCAGGCCTCTAGCCCAAAGGAGAGATGATGGGAGGATGCCAGAAGCCTGGCGGGCTGGAAGGGGAGGAGGGTGTCTGGATGCTTCTCGGATTGAACCAAATAGATGCTGCCCATTCCAAACACGCTGCCCTAGCAGCCGCCCTTGCGGGAACACCTTCTGTATCTGTATTATGGTTTTCCAGAGAAATAGAACCAATAAGATTGACTGACTGATTGATTGATTATTAGCTCATACAATTGTGGAGGCTAAGAAGTCCCACGATCTGCAAGCTGGAGACCCAGGGAAGCTGCTGATGTAATTTGAAGGCCTGACTGCTAGGGAGCTAATGGTGTAGACTCCAGTCTGGGCATGAAGGCCTGACAACCAGAAGCACCAGGACAGGAGAAGATCCATGTCCCAGCTCAAGAGTCAGTCTGAGAGCCAGCCATCCTCCCTTCCTTCACATTTTTGTTACATGCAGACCCTCAGTGGCTTGTGATACCAAGCAGGGCCCTGTGGCTCTCCTGTGCACGAAAGCCTTTCTGTATCCCGCATTTCTTTGATTACAGGAAATAGACTTCAATCAGCCTCCATGAACGTCCCTGAGTTCCAACGGGCAGATTCAAGTGGTCGTTAATTAGGGAAGGGAAGGGATGCGAGACCAGGGAGAAACAAACAGTCAAGAGAAACAGTAGTGCAGCCTTGGGGCTGGGTCCTGGTTCCCCCTCAAGGGATACACACAACAATATCTTTGAGCTGTTTTGCAGATACTGAAACCCCCTCCAGGTGGGAGAAGTTAAGTTATTGAGGACAGTACACTGCCCACAAGCACATAGACCCCAGGCCAGTTGGAACCAGAAGGTTGACGACGTTGACTCCCACTTACCTCACCACCAACCCATCAGAAGAATGTCCACGTGCTAATCACGCCCTCTCTGAACCAGTATTACGGAACTCCTCACTACCCACTCCAGGTTGGGACACACAGTTTTGAGGGCATTAGCCCGCTGTGCCCCCCTTCGCCTGGCAAAGTAATAAAGCTGTCCTTCTCTACTTCACAAAAAACTCTGTCTCCTAGATTCAGTTCGGCACAAGTGTACAGAGAAGCTGAGCTTTCTGCATCAGTTGTGTGATGCCCACGCACTCTGGGGCGGATAATCTGCTTTCTACCAATTCATATGCTAATCTCTTCCAGAAACACCCTCACAGACATACCCAGAAATGATGTTTAACTACTTATGTGGGCATCCTGTAATACAGTCAAGTTGACACATAAAATCGACTATCACAGTGGCATAACTCACATCCCCTCTTGCTACAGAAGAAGAAAATGGAACAGATGGTGATGGTCTGTGCTCTACTTTTTTTTTTTTTTGCGGTACACGGGCCTCTCACTGTTGTGGCCTCTCCCTTTGCGGAGCACAGGCTCCGGACATGCAGGGTCAGTGGCTATGGCTCACGGGCCCAGCCGCTCCGCGGCATGTGGGATCTTCCCGGACCGGGGCACGAACCCGCGTCCCCTGCATCAGCAGGCGGACTCTCAACCACTGCGCCACCAGGGAAGCCCAGCAAATCAAATTTTGAAAAGTCACTCCAATTGCTTTCCCAGTAGTAAAATCCCAATAGATTCCATGGCATTACTGTCATCCCTTTGAATGCCTAGGTTAACATTTAAATTGAAAATCAATATAGATTTAAAGTGGTTTCACCACAGACTCCTAAAAAGTTGATCTGTTGTTGAGATCACACTCACATTAGCTGTGGTAAGTGGGAGGGAGAAAACACCTAAAAGCGGGGGTGAAGAGGATATTGGTTTAAGTGGGCAGAGCCCATGCAGTTGATGAGGCCAAAGTTTGTGGAAAAAGTTAAACATAATTTGAACTTGTCTGCTAGACAGCTTTAAGACAACACGAACTTTTAAAATATTTAATTTAGGTGAGTTGTTTAAAGCTGCTACATATGAGGCTACATCATAAGTAGTTGAGAAAAAAAGTATACCTATGACAGAGGTATAAAAGCTAAGATGAGTCTTCTCAAAAGAGAATTGTAGTTTCGAGCCCTACAGATGGGGACAGAAGGAAAGGATCTGGGCACAAGGTAATTCTTAATTTATCCATCTTTTTATTTTACACAGTTGAGAAGGATCCCATTTGACATATGTTTTCCCTGGCTTGCCCATCTGGCTTTGCTTCATCCTCCTGCGCTTTTTCTTTGATTCCCTAGAATGTACCAAACCCCCAGTTGACTTTGGCCCACATACACACGTCTTCCTTTTTCCTGAAGACTCTTTTCTAGTATCTTCACTGGCTGACTGCTGTATATCCTTCAGGTCTGATCTTACACAAGTTTGCCAGAGTTCCCACCACTTCTTTTACATCCTCCACACCTTTACTCATCTATATCACCCACCAGGATCCTAAAGGCTTTTGAATGTGAAGCTGAAACTAACCTAGGGGCTAACTCAATGATGTCCAATTGTTCTTTCATTTGCAATTTAGGGAAGATTTGACAGAACCTTTGCTGTATGGTGCTCATCTGATGTGGCGTTTTGACTGAGGCAAAGAAATCCAGAAGCTAGTTGTTTGGCTCTATAGGGGTAGTGATCAGCTTCATTTAAACCCAGGAAAATGCTGGGCTCTTCTCTGTCCTTTGGGTTCTGAATAATACAGATATGTACTTAGCATTTTCTGCTTTCCCAGTTTCCTCTTAAAGGCTTTTATTAAGTCCTTGTTTGTAGATGACATAGTCCTGGGCACCACTCAAAGAGAATAGATTGGAAATGGCAAAAAAGTAAATAGTTCAGACAGGGAAACCTATCTATCTATCTATCTATCTATCTATCATCCATCTTTACTATACACACACACTTTAATTATATCTATATAAAATAAATGTCTACTTCAGCATAATTCCTGCCCCTAAGTGTAGCAGGTATAATTTTCAGGCCACAGACTCAGGCGCACACACAAAAATTTTTTTGTTTTCCCATAATTCAACTTCTATTCCCAACTCCATTCTCACAGACGGAAGAAACTCAAATTCTGGTGACTCCGTTTACTTCAGTTCCGAGTTTTTCAGTTGTCCTAGGTCTGCATCTAAGTTCTAGGTGTCTACAGAGAGCCAAGGTGCCAGGAGAGTGGTGAAGAGAACCTCAGGTCTGATTGTCACCCCTTCGAGTGGGCACCTGCGGAGTCATCTGTATGCTGATGAGTCTCCTCCATTGCCTTGCACGTCACTGTTGCCTTTTCCTCGTGCTGCCCTCGATGGGCCCATCAGCTTCCCCTGCCAAGTCTGGCCCCTCTCAGCCACTCTGCCCCACTTCCTCCTTCCCCACACAGAGTGTGAAGGAGCTCCCTCAGGCTGTCACAGGCTATTCTGCCTGCAGATGCCACCCACAGCCTTTTTTATCCATTTCCCATGACAGCTGGGCTAGAGGCAGGGTGAACTGCTACACTAACATCTGATAGCTGAAGAACAGTGGAAACGGCCATGAAGTGTCTGAATATATTCTTCAAGTACAGGAAAGATGGCATGTGACATGGACTGGGTGCAGGTTCTGAGGCTGACAGGAGATAAACCAATAGAAGTGTTGCTGAACGAGGAAAGGACTAAAGTGGGATGTTGAAGGAATGGAAGAGATGAGCTCTGCTGAAGAATTCTGACAGAGAGGCTAAAAATGCTGTCCAGTGTCCTACAGAGAGAGGAGGAAATATAGCACATGCTATTGTTTCTAGAAATGTTGAAACTTAAATGGACTTGAATATCGTCAAGTCATCTGCTGGTCTCAAACACAAGAAAGGGTCCCAGAACTCGGAACGTTTGACTCATTTGCTACCCGTAATATGGAATTCCCATCAGCTCCTTGGTTTAGAGGTTCTAAACCATCCTAGCTACCCAGTTTTTACGTTTGTATTTAGATAAATATTTTGGAATAAAAAAGATAAGCACCACTTCTTAAGTATTTTTGCTCATTTTCTAAAGTGGTATCTTTTCTGGCTACTAAAATAACTTCATTGTAGAATATTTGAAAAATACAGAAAAAGCTTAAAGAAGAAAATAAAACCATCTATAATTCCATCACTCAGAGATAACCACCATTAACATTTTGATGTATGTACTTAGTCTTTTTCTCTATATAAAGATGTGAATTTCTTATCACAAAAATGTAGTGGTACCTCACATAGTATCTTCTAACCCACTCTTCCCCTTTAATTTATTGTGACCATTTTCCAAATCACTATTATTCTAAAATAATTCTTAACGTTTGCTCCAGATTTAATTATGTACATACACCATAATCCATTAATCTAATTCCCTATGGTTAAACATTTAAGTTGTTTTCCATTTTTTGCTATTACCAAGAGTACAACTTTCTTTTAAAATAGTAAAGAAGAAATTGCTTTGCTATTACTACTACTTTTTTTCTTTTTTTTTTAGAACAGTACACAAATTGAAATCATGTTTACAGTTCAGGGAATGAAAGAACCAGAAAGAGAGGCTTACTTTGGTAAAAGTGATGAGAATTTTTAGAGTCTGTTTAACTTAGGATAAGAAGTTCTAATCATCAGTGGGGGAGATAACTAGCAGTTGGGCTACGGCTGTAAGAGGAGGGATTATCACAAACAGAAACATAAAGGCAAGTAAGAAGGACTGGAGAACAAGATCATGTAGAATCCAAAGCAGAGGTTTTTAAATGGTTTTTTAAGGAGCAAACTTTTGTTGACTTTAACGGCAAACAAATCAGGTGCTAAAGTCGATGAAAGGGCAGCAAGGCAATGCGATGCAGACAGCTTCCTGACAAGGACTGTGGCTTCCGTGCTCGCAGCTGTGCATTGGGTCTCAGCCTCAAGCCAGTCCAGTGAACACACTGACCTGTGGTATTTACAACATGAAACTGCAGCTAAGCTAAGTATGATAAAAAAAGAGTACAATTCTTCAAAATATCGTCTACATCCAAAGTATCTTTGGAAAGTCCAATCCTTTGTGACTCATTCGTCCTGCCCCACAAGGAACATTATTTTGAAATGATTTTTAGCACAAAGGATTTTCCCCAAGTTGAAATGGGAACATGAGAGAATGTAAAGTAAAAAAAAAAAAAAATGAGGCAGGAGGTGTTTACTCCATGTTCAGGACATACAGAATTGCTTAAAGAGACCACGGATACCTTCAAAGAAAAGGAACTGGATACGATTCCCCAAGACTCTTCCCTCCTTCTGAGTACAGCCCAAGCAACAGCCCACTATGGAGAGCTCTGACTCTGACTTTCAATTTGTGTCATGATGTTGGAAAAGGCAGTGCCAAGATTTTTTCACTCTTCAGATCTTTGCAGAGAGATGTTTGCAGTTGGGCGAATGAAAGTGTTTGTGACATTAAAAGGCAGTGGTGACCTGTCCTGGACTACAGTTTGTATGGCAAGTGACTGGTCTGAATTGGCTTCTACTCAGGCAAGCAAAAGAGAAAGTTGAAAAAGAAGTTCGAGGATTAAGTTTCCATGTGTGTCCCCATTCACAACAGATGGCCTCCACACGGACAAACTTTACGCATTTGGTGATCTCCAGATGGGCAAATAAAATGCCATTTTTGATCTTATTGTAAATTGGGGAGGGGGGTTTATTACATTCTCTCAATCAAACCGAAAAGGAAAATGAATTTTCTCCAGGCAGAGACTTTAAGCTAAAAGAATAAACATTAAGGCTATGAAGGGTCCTCCGTATCAATGTATTAGTTTTCACTGAAGCATAAGGTTTAATTCGCTGTAAGCCTTAAAGAAAAAAATATGAATAACTGTCAAACATTTTTGATAGGTCATACATACGGCATATTCAAGAAAAAAATTAGTATTCAACTTTTGGCAAATCCTATGAGACTCAACATGTATTGTGGAAATAAGCCCTTTTAATAGTTTCACTGAATATTTGATTTTGTAATTATCTTCACGATTATTTAAAACACACACTTTTAAGATTATCTTTTTCTTCTTCTCTCTCAAAGCAGTCAATTTTCCTCTTTATTCCTAAAATATTTCCTTTCCATACAACTAAACCACATTTTACAACTAAAACCACTGCCATATCATCTGGCGCCTCTCTGATTTACACAGTACAATAACAATGGACATCTTGTCTTTGATTTGGTGTTTCATTCTGCTTCCCCACCTGAGCCAGTCTCTCCAATATTCTTCTCAATTACGTGACACCCCCCATCACCCCCCACACACACACACACCCCTGAAAGCACCTGATTTTAGTAGCTACCCCATGACTGAAGTCCAGGATCTTGACGGCAGCAATGAAGCTTAAATCACAATTGAGTAAAATAATGTTCTGTACAAACTTCAATTCCAAAAACCAATTGCTCTGCTTTAAAAAATAGTACGATAATAACGCGCACATGTTTTGATTCTATAATTATGTTTAAATGTCATAGACTTTATATTTCACACTAGGACACCCAACAGCCAACACACTTATATGGAAACATTTGATGGATGCTTACATCTTTAATGAAACCAAAATACCTAGCCCCGTGTCAAGCTTAAGGTCAATTTTCAGTGAATAATGATTAAAAAATATTTTTACTGCCTATTAAAATCTTAATTTAAAAAAATGCAGTCACGTCTGACAGCTACAGTGCAGCGTGTAGAAGTGAGGCCCAGATACATTTACCCATGGACAGCCAAGTGAGAAGCAGCGCCACCTACTGGTAATGACTATAGTCTCTGGAATCCAATAGATGGGTTCCCATCCTGGCTCTTAAACATTAGCTTTTACCCTGGGAAGTTCCTAACTCTCCAAGTCTGAGTTTCTAAAGGGATCAAATAGAGAAAATAATAGAAATAATAAAAAATAAACATCATATTGTGTGAGGATTAAATAATATGGCACATGTAAAGCCCTTTGTGCATTTTAGCAATACCCCCTCGCACACACACAAAATTATGATTATGTTCAGGATCTATAAAATCCTAGAAGAGAGGGGCTCTGTTTCTGTCATGTTGGACAATGTTGAGCAAAACATCTCTTGGGTACTTTATTATGCCTTTGTTTTACCGTAATGATGAAAATTCTGTTGCCGTATTCCCTCATTAACCCTCTACTTCAACTTCATTAAAAGTATAATCTTTCCAATAAATTTCTTTTTTTTCCACACCTCCAAGATTTCACCCCATTCTCTCACCTACAACACCATTCTCTTTCCCAAAGGTTCTGGGAAGCAGCAAGTCACACAATGGTTTTCTAGTTAGCACCCATTGTGTTAACGGTCACCTGGCTTTAGCATCTGTTACCTTGTCCATCACCAGGACTGATGGGGCTGCTTTGGGTTATCTGTGCCTATATCTCCTTACTTTTTCACCTGGTGGTCTCCTTTCCAGAAGTCACAGCTTCAGCCAAAGAGACCAAGGGTTCCTGGGAGACAAGAAGCATCCTTGATTCTAGGGTGTGGGAAGGAGCATAACCATATATGGCCCTTGCCCATAAGTAGGGAAAGCACTGGAATTTCACCCAGCTGGGTGCCTACCATTACAGCCACGTCACAGGTCACATCCTTGGCACATGATTGGATCTGCAGGCCCTAAGAGACTCAGAATTTCTGCTCTAATTTACTGAGAAGCCACTCTTCTAACTGGTTGTGGGGTATATATCACTACCTGCCTTATCTCCCCCACAAGCTCTATGTTCATCTGAATCTTTTCATTGGCTCTTGCTCTACCATATGCTGGCCACTCTTTACTCCAGCAGAAGAGTTGTCCCCCCGATCATCTGCTAGAAAAAAAGGGCTTTAATTTTAACTTTTAAAACCTTCATTAGTTGAATGCAGAACATCTCAAAGAGTCTTGAGAATATTTTAGAAGAAAAATCCCATGGGCGCTCACGGCAGAATGCAGTAGTGGAAGAGGCACAAATTTGGAGTCTTATAAACTCTGTGAGATCTGCACCTATTCTGTCACCTGTGAAAGGAAGGTTAGCATACTTAGGGTGCAGGGAGTGAAACAATGCAAGTATGTAAAGTACACGGGTTCGTGCCCCGGTCCGGGAGGATCCCACATGCCGCGGAGCGGCTAGGCCTGTGAGCCACGGCCGCTGAGCCTGTGCGTCCAGAGCCTGTGCTCTGCAGTGGGAGAGGCCACAGCAGTCAGAGGCCCGTGTACCGCAAAAAACAAACAAACAAACAACAACAAAAAAAACTTGCAGTGTGTCTCTCTCTGTCACTGTCTCATTTCTCTCTAGTTATGGATGTTCATAGTGATTGACAGTTCTGCAAACTCTTGCTTTGTGCCAAACTTGCTCCTGATTCTCTAGAAGTCTCAGATGGAGAAACAATCAACTTCTCATAGGTGTATCTGAACACTTCACCCTGTGGCCTAGAATTTCTATATTTAAAAAGGAGCAAACTTTTTTTAAATGAAATTGGATTACAAACTCAAAATATTGTCCTCTAGTGGTAACCTCTACTATTCCCTGATACCCACAGGTAACACTCAAATGGGTTTCCCTGTAAGTTAAATATATTAGGTTTAATATACTTAAATATATAGTGCAGACCTTTAGGTTTTGGAAGGAAAAAACTTATGGTTCTTGGCAATTGTTCTTTTTCTTTCTCTGCAAAAATGACTGTGGAACCATCTTTGGATTCCTTAGTCTTAGAGACATACATATGCTAAGTTTATAATCTCATGATTTCTCCATATAACACGCGATTTGTTCTAGAACCTTAGCTCTGAATGCATGCTTCTGTGAATTAAAATGCCAAACTATTAATCAGCTTTTATGATTAAGAGAAAAACAAATAGATTATTATTATATTTTTAACAATATACTAAAAGTGAAAGATGATCTTGTAGACTCTGTGGTCTGGTCTCAGCCAATGCAATCATGCCAGGAGTTCCCTGTAAAAGTAATTAGGGAGGTTGAAAAAGTGAGCGCTTCCCAGATGTGATCTTACCAGTGGCCTTAATATATGACATCAATGAGTTAAATGAGGAAACTACCAGAGGCTGAACAGCTAGGTTTTAAGTTTCAGATGAAGTTTTTGCTTGTGCTCACCTCAGGAAATGAATATTGCATTCATAAATTGTCGTTCTTATCCAGGAGATGAACCATAGCGGTTTCATTTAGCCCTAGAGTATTAAATTTCTCTAACACTTTGCCACATTAGACTATGTTTTCCAACTGAATGTGATGATGCTGTACTGGAAGGAAAAAATCGTTAGCCAAGTGACATTCCATAAAAAGCCATAAAAGTTTATGATGCCCATAGTAGGATAATTGCCACGACAGGAATTGAATACTTCCTTATGGATAATATTTGATAAGAAATGGCATGTATAACAATCATAACATTTCAATCGATCAATGATGGCTACTTCAGAATGCATTTATTTCACTGTTTCCACGATGGACTTTACAGTGCCAGAATTGTTTCTACTCCACTAGATAGATGAGGAAAAGGACCATATTCCTTTTCTTCCTGCATTTATTTTCTATCGTAATCATTTGTCTGTGCATTCTTATCCTCCCCCCAGCGACTAGAATGTTTCAGCACAAGCTGTTGACAAATGATTTGTTGAAAGCCAAAGCTAGTAGACAGCAATGTTTTCTTTTTCTTCTTGAGTCGGCATTCTTCTGCCTCAAGTCCTTTTGCAATATTAATTAAATAATTCATAGACAGTGTCCTTTCTCCCAGTTTCCAGATACTCTAAACCTCACACCTGTTTTTCTTTGGGTTTGTGCTCTCTCAGCTTATAAATCTTCCCATATTTCCCAGTATAGTTTCTTATGAAATGACACTTTTCTCCCCACAGCACAAACTTTGACCCAACTGTTTTCAATAGTGGCAGTCAAGCCTGAAGCTGTCAGTCAAAGAACAGCTTATCAGTCTGAGCTTTTCCTTTTTAAGCTTTTACTCAGTGACTTTTGAGACCCGTCAACACCCAGTTGATTTTAGCCCTAACAATAAAGTCACACTCTGTCTCCCACATAGAAGCTTTAAGATTAAATTCTGATGTCATAGACGTCATATTTACATAGTTAAAACTCATAACGAGCAACCCACAGGCAATAGGATGTAATAACCGTGCAACAGAGCCATTTCCTGTCCCCCTTTTTTCTCTCACTCTATGTTTTGTGCAGTTTATTGGATGTGAATGTTATGAAAATGAAAATCGTCTGGGAGAAACCTGCCGGCCAGGTCTGAGGTTTAGAAGAATTCCACTGGACGAGTACATTGAGTTGTAAAGGCGTGGCCACCTCTTACATTATAAAACAGAAACCCTTTCAACATTCTTTCATTTCCAGGAAAAGGAGAGATGGGAGGCCACCGTTACAGGCTCAAACAGCAGACTTTTAACAGCTTTAATTCTTCTACTATTATAGGAAAACAACCAACTTAGAGTCAAAAACTGTGAAACACCAGGAGTTTTACAGTTTTCATTTTTAAACACAAAGCACCTCCTTCAAATGCCCTGCGAGGTGAACTTCCACCGTGGATGAGCTGTCACGGTGAAATCTGCCCTGGCACTTGAAATGGCTGATTTAGAGGAGTTAAGCATTCTCCTGGCAATCACTTTAGAGCGAGAAATGTGCGTATCATGTTAAAGCGGGAAAATGAAAGACACTGTCCCTGATTGAAGTCTCCATCCCATCAAAAGGTTAGGCTCCAAGTAGAAATACCGACAAGAAAATAAGGCTCTGATGGAAGCATATGATAAACCATGATGTGGACACTTTTTGTAGTTTCATTATTTAAAGAGAAGCAGAATGAAATCGTTCTCTTAATAGTGTTACTTTGGAAAATCTTCTGTCTAAATAAAGCCTAGGGACTTCCCTGGCAGGCCAGTGGTTAAGACTTTGCCTTCCAATGCACCCCCAATGCAGGGGGTGCAGGTTCAATCCCTGGTCAGGGAGCTAAGATCCCACATGCCTCGGAGCCAAAAAAACAAAACATAAAGCAGCAACAATGGTGTAACAGATTCAATAAAGACTTTAAAAATGGTCCACATCAAAAAAAAAAATAAACAAATAAAGCCTAAAATACCATTTTGAAATAAGGTCTTATTCTTTCTGGGGCTGATCTTTCTTACCAGTCATGTGAAAAGATGTACGCTGAAATTTAACAGTTAGATTTGACTAATATGTTAGAACACATCTGCCTTGGCTTTCTGTAATATATGAAAAGCACAGTCATATTCCCATATGAAATAATATTAAGAAAAATTCAATGGAATTAATATTCTCTCATGGCTATAATTCTATCTGAAAACAAATAGAGAAAAGGACTATAACAGCATTTTTCATAGAGTCCCAAATTCCATAGCCTCCATACAAAAACTAGGCTCTTTCAATAGTTTTTTCTTGCTCAAATTATGTAGGAAGATAATTTTTGGACTCACAGGTATTGTTTCAGCAAATAAAACAGAATTCCTAGAAGTACATAAGTCTTTTGTACGTTCCCAGAAATAGAATCGTTTTTTTGTCAGTAAAAGATGTATTTACACACTTCCCCATCCCCTCTGTCTCATGCACACACATGCACATGTCTACACCACATAGTCATGGAATGACTGAGAAAATTCAGGAGAGGACCCCCGCATCCGGACCTAAGTGCTTTCTCCTCCCTGGCCCACCCCTAGGCCCGAGGTTCTGCTAACAGAATCCATCTCTCCTTGTTAGGCATTTTGCCTTTAATAATTCTCAGTTCAAAAGAAAATACTCCTAAAGTAGGAGTTTGTGGAGCCCCTGAAGCGCCCCCCCCCCCACCCTAAAGACCTAACACACTGGGCTCATGTTGGTTGCTGGTGCCATTGAGAAAAAGTTTACATTTCATTGGAGAAATAGTCATCGCACACCCTTGAGTGTGCTGTTTGAGGCACTGTGGGGAACGCCGGGATGACTTTCTCTTACCTTCTGGGAAGCAAAACACAGGTAGATGCTGTCAAGGAGAAGGGGAGAGAGAGAAGGGAAGTTTACAGTACAAGGGGCAGAGGAGGAGAAGCCAAGAAGGGAATTAAAATGGGAAACCAGAAAATGCCGAAAGCATATTTCCTCTTTTACAGTTTTGTGTAGTGTAACCAAAGAGCTAAAACACTGCAATAATTTGTCACGTCTGTATTCTAGGTCCCCTTTTGCAGGGCAGAGAGACTTTCAGAATAAGAAAAAAATCAGTTGTGCCCATGAATTTTTTAATTGCAAAATATCTGACATTTTAACCCAACTATTTGTCTACATGAGTAAAAGAATACTATTAAGGATTCTATAGAATTGTAAACTTTTGCATAAGGTTTTATGAAACTTCAGTTATTAATAAAATTGCTATGGAAACATGAAACCAAGACATACCTCCGTATGAAAAAACATAACCCCTTTGTCTCTGCCTGATTCTTCCACTTGTGTGTGAAAGTAAACTACCGCTGGAAGAAGTGCAAAACAGCTTCTCAGAACTGTAAACCCTGTTGAGGGTAAGACACTTAGAAAAAGGATGACTTGTCAAAGATTACTGGTCTCTTTCAGCTGGTATCAAATGTAAGGGCTAGATTCAACTCCTGGAGTCTTCGATAGCAATTACAGATGGAATGACTTTCAAACAATTTGGAGTTTGTGTTTAATTCAGAACAGCACGTGACATCTTGGACAGATCCCAATATGCTCATGAAATTTCAAACGGAGTTGGAAATCTCATGAAATAAGTCAAAGATATCACCCTTTACGAGGTATGACTGACTATAAAGTAATAGAACTGCTTTTGAAACCAACATTGCAGAACCTACACGTGCACGTTGAGTGTTGCCCCTTTAAAAACAATCATGTGGGAGTCTCTGCATCCATTCAGTTGTTGATGTCAGAACCTGAGTCACCTTCCTTCCCATCTTCCCCCTGCCTCTTCTTTGGAGTGTAAATTTGAAATCTGAAAATGGATGAAGCTGTGCAGCCTCAGTTCTTGTGATTAGAGTGAGTAATTAAACTGAGGGCTAGAACTCAATGGGGCCGTAAATAAATGAAACTTGTTAGGAAACGTCGCATTGTAATGTGTAATACAAATAGCTAACACTTGCATTCTCACTATGTGCCAGACTCTGTTCTAAGCATGTGACACCCATGATTTGTTTTCATGTTTATTTTAAAAAAATTTTATTGATGACACCTATGATTTTATAGCATGCCCACACTAATCCCTTGATACAGGTCATACCATCACCATTTTAAAGTGATGGAAACTGAAGCACAGAGAGGGAAAAAAAAAAGCCCAAGCCCACACAGCTAGTTAGTGGCAGAGTCAAGGATTCCAGCCTAGGAGCTCAGTACCTCCAAAGCCCTTGCTTTTAACCACCATGCTCTGCAGCAGCGGTCCCCAACCTTTTTGGCACCAGGGACCGGTTTCGTGGAAGACAATTTTTCCACGGACGGGGGTAGGCGGGTGGTTCAGGCAGTAATGCCAGCGATGGGGGGCGGGGGAGTGGCAGATGAAGCTTCGCTTGCTTGCCCACCGCTCACCTCCTGCTGTGCAGCCTGGCTCTCAACAGGCCGGTACTGGTCCACAGCCCGGGGAACTGGGGACCCCTGCTCTACAGTCTTCCCTCAGTATCCGAGGGGGATTGGTCCCAGGGGTCCGCGCAGATACCAAAATTCACAGATGCTCAACTCCCTTATATAAAATGGCATAGGACAGTCTGCCCTTTCTATCTGTGGATGTGAACTGCACGGATAAGAAGGCAAATAGAGTGGTACTAAAGAGAAGCCCTGATTGAGTTCTGGTGCAGTGCCATGGGCTGTTGGACTTATTAAGAACATTTCCTCATTATCAACTCTAAACATTCATGATGTAATAATGTGCAGTTATTCCTCGGCTTGGGTCTGAATGCTTTTGGCCAGCTTGCAGGATCCTATCACACAACGAGTGACTGTGCCTCACTGACCTCCCGCAAGTCCATTTCAGTACAACTTTGCATCAGTTGTGGAGAAAAGTTTACACCACGATGCACTCTGAATTTGGGGATCTGAAAATTCTCAAGATATAGTGTTTGCAAATGGCAGACTCTCTTACAGGTATAAACTTCCGTAATGGCTACTTTCAAGGACGGCACTGACTCGGATGTCATAAATTCAGAAATATTCAAGAGAATGAGGGATCTTGGCACCACCAAGCACGTTTGTGAGGTGCCTCAGGTCTTAGGCCAGGCGAGCAGCGGAACAGTATGATATGCCAGTGGGACTGCAGACTTCGTAATCAACCAGACCTAGGCACAGATCTAGAATTTTCCACTTATCAGATATGTGACTTTGGGTAACTTGGTTAACTTCTCTGAGCCTCAGTTTCTGGGAGCATTGGGCGCCAATGCTCACAGGTGTGAGGATTAAATAAAATACAATCAGTCTAATTTTGCATGGCACAATCTGTAGCAATACACCTTCCACGAATAATGTTTTCTGCCTTTTTCAGGACTACACTTGGACTCTCCAATTGAAAACAAATTACTCTCCAAATCATTGACTCCGCTTTCTGAGTGTTTAGGACTGTCCTTGCCATACTGTAATTTAGCGGCATTGGGGAAGGTTATTTTTACGGGTCTTGTTCGATTCACCCCTGCTATTTTATTTGTCTTGAGTTTAGTGCCTGTTGCAGGCACCAACTGGGTTCCAACTGATAGAGACAGCACGTGGGGGGGAGGAGGGGCTGACAAAGGGCTTGCAGCTGTTGAGAGAGCAAATGGATTAGGCAGCCAAGTCCGCAAGCATCTGGTAAAACTGACACTTTTTTTTCACAATATTGACGTTTCTATCATAAATGATAATTCCCAGCTTTCTTTTAACTATATTTGGAAACAGTTTTGTTTTTCTTTGGTTTTGGGTTTTTTTTGTGTGTGTGTGGTGGGAGTGAGGGTGGTGCGAAGATAGGGGTAGTTCTCTGTCTGATTATCCCCTTCTTCAGAGGAAGAGCCTTTCTCTGGGCACAGTAGAGGTCACGGAAGTCATGTGTGTGTGTCTGTGTCTGTAGCACAGAGAGGGCATGAGGGAAGACAGGGGCCCAGGGAGACTGGGAAAGCTCACTAGGGTGAATCCTGGGGAGAACAACAGAAATTTTACTAGTGAGAGGTGTACATCATCAATCAGATATCATGGCTCATCAAACATCATCAACAGATGTCCTAGGATGTCCCTGAATTTGCACCGTCAAACGTTGCCTGGTTCTCCTTTCCTCATATACACCAAGTACCACCTTGGCCTTGAGGGGTGATTCCAGGTAGAGAGACATGGAAGGAAGTGGTCCCTCCAACAAGGATCATCCCACTTCTAAAGATCCCTTAGGAGGTGTTTGCAGGGACAACAGAGGGGTGATCTTGTCCACCCCAAAGATACCCAAAGGTTCAAAACCCAGGACCATCTGAAAGCAAAGCAAGACTTAGGCCTGGCCCAGGATTTATCTGGTCTAATGATGCTCCCCATTCCAGAAATAGCCCAGTGATGGCTTACTATTGCTCACAATAATTCATTCAGTAAACATTTACTAAACACCTGTGGTCTGCTATTAGTGTGGTTAGAAATTAGGAAATAATCACAAAACAAACAAATACCTCTGCCCTCCTGGAGGTGCTACCGGCTGTGCAGATATCATGCCTTTAGATGCTGCTTTGAAAATCTAAATTTAAAAGAGAGCAATAAAGGAAATGAGCCTCCTCTTTGATGGCATCCCAATTCGCAATGTCCTCTGGGCTGCTTTTGCCAATGAAAGTGCATAACAACTATCTTGGGTTTGTTTGGTGACTGTAATTTCATGTTTGTCACTTGTTTTATTGTGTACATTCAAAAGGAAGAGAGAAGATATACATGATAATCATTTCCATGTAACTGATTTTTACTTCCAGCTGGTAAATGCAGGGAGCAGTGCAGGGGTGATCTCTGCTTCCTGTATCTTGACATGCAAAAGGCTCCCCTGATACTCTACATTCAAACTGATGAGGAAAATGGAAATCTCTGATGAAGTTTAATTAATGAATAAAAACTGCTTGGATGGTTTACTTTAAAAAACAAACAAAAAACCCTTGTGGTAGAGAGAGAAATAATAAACAAGCTAAATAAATAAAATATATAGCATAATAGATGATAGTAAGTGCAAGAAAGGGGAATGAAAGTGAGAGTGAAAGAAGCAGTTTCAACAAAAAGTAGGGGAGGAAGCCGCAGGCAGCTGGGGGAAGAGGCTCGTCCAGGTGCAGGGCTGGGGCAGGACAGCAGAGAGAAGGGGACAGTGGTAAATGAGGTCGGGAGAATGGCGGCAGGGACACAAGCTAAGAAAGGCCCTCCGGACTTTTACTCTGTATGATGGAAACAGAGCACCTACGGCTATTCCAGGCACTGAACGGGCTCTTTTCTTACCGCTATTCTCTCTAGTGCTATTGAACAGACAGAATTCGCTCCTTACTCAGACAAGGCAAGAGGAGCGGACAACTAACAATTAGGCCAAGGTCAGACTGCTACAAAACGGGAGAGCCAAGGACACAAACCTGAGGCCACGCCGGCGGAGCTTGAAGCCACGCCTCCTGCACGTAAGAATTGGAAGGCCTTCCAATAGGGTGCCACCTGCCGTATTGCAGGGCGGCCGAAAAGCAGTCCTGTGTGGAAGAGTTGTCAGAAAGTGTTGTCGTAAAATATTTACATCCCTCTTAGACCCCAGTGCCAGCTGCTCTGAAGCTCCCTGAAGTATTCATGGTTTCTGAGTCGGTATGTGTGTGAAACGCTTGAAGCATTTTTAAAAATACTTGATTTCAGAGCCCCACCCCCAGTCAACTGAACTAGAAAATTACAGTTCCCAAATCTTCTGATGCTGAAACTGTTTTTTTCCTAGAACACCTCGTAGATATGTGAAGAGGAGGCATTCTGGAAATGAAACCACAACTACAAATCTTGGGATGTGCAGACTTAGATACCAACAAATTAAAGGACAAAAAAAAAGCCTGACTTGTGGCTTGGTTGGTTGCAAACATAATTGACTCACTTTTTATTTTTACATTTTGGGGTCATAGCTATTGAGTCCTCAGTAAATGTGCTTGGCCGACAGGTTTTGAAATAACCTTTTTTGTGCTCCACTTACTATTTTAATAAATACAACACTCTACCTGTTAGAAACAAAAATCTGACGCCAAAGAAAACAATTGATATAAACTGCTAGAAAGTTTTCAGTTTCTTCCGTGCCTGTAATCTCACCATATTTATAACAGAGAAGTAAATTCTGCTTTCTCAAGAACTAATAGAATAATCTCCAGCAATTGTTTTAAAAATCCAGACCAACAGACGTCTCTACGTTTCCTGACCAAAAATGTCTCATTTTTATAGTGACCGTGAGTTGGTTTTGCTTTCTGGATTACTGAAATGTTTGTTTGCTTCAAGTGGAATTATTTAAAAGATTATGCTACCACATGTAAGTAACTTGCTATTATTGTTCAGATGGGGGGAGGGGGTATGAGCAGAGCTTTGATCGTTGATGTTGTGGAAGATCCTGAGGATGTGTGTGCCCTGGAGCTGTCATAACTCTCAGGTCCCTCCTTCTACTTGTTCTGCTGCTCAGTGGCCCAAGGATAAATGAATAATCTCTAAAAATAGACCGAGTGGTACCAATCCACTATGGCAAAAGAGCAGTTCTTTTGTTTTTATTTTGTTTGTTTGCTTGTTGTACATGTTTGTTGCTGTCAGATCACACTGCAATGCTTGAAACAGAGCAAACATTACAAAAATCCCTGCTCATTAAAGATCAATGAATATTCACTTTTCAAAAATCACTTCCAGAGAACATCACCCACTTAAAATTGTTTTAAGTACTTTAATGCAGAAATGGTTGAAATTAAAGTGACACTTTTTTGCTAGCTGAAGGAGTGTTAGTTTATAGAAATTATTTTAGTAAAGTAGTCATAAAAGCCACGGTCTGAAACACCAACAGTCTTAAGTATGTGTTACAGATTAGTGACACTCACAATGCACAGCCCTTCTTCCCTTGCAGTGAGGCAGGGCATATGCCTGGTTCTGGTAGATGAATTGGGAGTGGAAGAGTTGAATTGTCCAGGAAAGTGCTCCAGCATTTTCTCTCGCTCTGCAGCAATCACAGAGCAGTTAGAGGTGATGAAGCCCTGAGACTGAGATAACTGGATCCCTGGGTGACCACATGGAGGACAATTGCCCTGACAAGGCAATCAGACTTGCAGTAGACTTTACACAAATGAAAAATAAAACTTGTGTTGTATTAAGCAAGTGAGATTTGGGTGCTATTTGTTATTGCACCATAACCTAACCCAGCCTGACTAATACAGTGTGGACTAGATAAATATGCTTAACAATGGTAGCATGCCAACATCACAATAACTTCATTAGAGAGAATTCACCAACAGCCATTCTGTGCATTTGGGCCCTACCCACTCCCCCTTTTTGGGGTAACTTTTGTTTGTATCCATGTATTATGGCCAAACATTTACAGTATTTTTTTTAATTGTCATCTCCAAACGGGGTTCAAGATACCTGTATTAGAGCTACAAAAATGTTAAATCCTTCCAGTCTCTTTCTCCTGATCCCCCACATCATTACTATTCTATTTCTTCTCCATGTTCATAGAGCAGTCTCATTCCACAGCATTTTCAGTGGTTAAGAGCACAGGCTTTAGAATCAAGTAGACCCGGGTTAAAGCCACTTACTAGCTATTTCAGTGCTTCCATTTCCTCAGTGCAGAACTATGATGATTGGAGAAACTTCCTCATGAGTTTTCAGTTTTGTTTTTGTTTTAAGATAAACAAGACAAATGCAAATAAAGCATTAGCACAGTGCCTGAATAAATGGTTCTTTGAGTTATTTAAAGAGGAAGAAAACTAATATTTGCTGGACACATTTTACTGTTTTTACATGAATTATCTCACCTAAAACTCACAACAGCCCTGCAAGGCTGGTATCATCCCCACTTTATAAATAAGGCAATGAAGACTCTGAGAAGTTAAGGAATTTGTCCAAGCTCACAAAACCAGTCACTGAACGAGCTGTGAGTGGGGTCACGTCTGTCAGGGGCCAGACTGACTGCTCCTTTCACTGCCAGGCTGTCTTTCTTCACAGTGACATGGAGTTGGAAAGGAACATTTTCTGGGCACATGTTTTTAAAAAGCATTAAGAGGCAACAAACTAAAAATTGTTAAAAATCTACCCACAATGACTAGACAGTTGTTTAAAACAAATATTTATATTATCCACTAAAAATATTTTAATTATTTTCAAAAATAAATTGTTTATATAATCAAGTCAAGTTTACTGGTGTTTCCTGTTCCTTTAATTCCTTAGCTCCTCAATCAAGATCCTGTCAGTAAAGACTGTACCTTTTGTCATAAAAGTGGTTAAAGCCATTGGGGAAATTAATTAAATCAGTGGAACTGGCATTTTTCTCTTTAGGCATATCACTTATTAAATACAATCTTTAAAAAAAATTTCTAGTAAAAGTTTTTTATTGGAAATATGAAGCAGTTACAAAGAAGTACCTCCTTTATTTGTATTTCTTCCTTCCGTAGGTGTTATAGTTTGTTTTTCTAGGTTTCTTAGGGGGCCTCTCCCATCATCTAGAGAACCCATTTAATAATGAACTATAACCTTCACAGATTTCCCCATGTAGATCGCCAGCAACCAATAGATAAGAAAAATCAACTACCTAAGGGAAGGATGTTACTTTGAATTTTGAATGTGTTTGGTTTTGAATTACCTCCGCCTCTGCCTGTGCCCTCATTTTTAAAACGCACCTGATCAGAGTGAATTATTCCTGAAATGGCAAAACAAACAGCACCTCCACGTACGTATTCCAACTGCAACTAAAGAGCTGCTAATTGTGATTTGAGGTAATTTTTTTAATGGCCAGTCCTGGCAATTTTTTATGAGTCCCAAATGAATTTCAGTCTGAAAGCGTTTGGAAATCAAGGTGATAAACAATATGTCTAATTGCCATGTTCATATTTTACACACCCTTAAATTTGGGGTTTCGTATAATAAAAATTTTATTTTTAAATAAATAATTGACCCCAAGGCCACTGCCAGTGCCAATGACATCCTTCTTGGAAGAAAAGCATAGTACCTGGGCTGCCGAAGTGGCGCCTGTGCATCGTTCTCAACTTCTTGCTGAGAACTGCTCCTTTCTCTGAACCAGGAAGATAAATACAGAATGTACCTGAGCAACAAAGCTTTACTTTGTTTCTTTCCATAAGTGGTACATATTATTTTAGCTTTCAAAATAATCTCGTTTTTGGAGCAAAAACCATCTCCCTTTGAACTTTATGACCTCCTTTAAAAGACTTGATTGTCAAACTAAAGGTTAGTTAATGTCTTGGCTTCAATAAAACTTGATTAAAGCTGAAAGACATAATAGTTACGAAATCATATGAAATAGAAAAATGACATTGGATTTTTTAACCTAAATCTCAGCAAATATCTGGAAAGTAGGATTTTCTAGAAAAAGCCATATAGTAGTTATTCTTTATGCAATATATTTACATTGTTTTGTAATTTCCCTGCCCCAGAAGAAAAATTACTTTTAAGTTAAAAAAAATAGGGGCTAAAGGATATAGTATATGTGCGTTATTGATAAAAAACTTAAGGGATCAACTTTTGTAAAAAATTTCTGTTAACTAAACCATTTTGAACTTATCCCTAAAAAGGTATTATAAATGCCTATACTGTACAAGTAAGTGCTATATTATCTTGGAAGTTAAAACCCAAAATTTAATTGGGAACTAAATAAAGAGCTGAGACTATTTTTTTTTTTTTTTTGGTTTAATGAACCTACTTAAAGTTTAGAAAAATGCATCCAATGAAAAACAACCCTCAATTTAAGCTGCAACACGAAACACCCACAGACCTCAGGAAATCACCAGGCTCTTTCACCTTGACCTCTGGCCTCTCACACATTCTAACATTTAGCTTTCTTCCTTCTGCCCATCTGCTTGAACCATTAGTAAAGTTCTTTTGCAACAGCTTGCACAAGTAAGCCAGCTGTCATCGAGCACATTTAAATTCTGCCTCTTAGTTTCCACCGAGTCATGCGTTTGCCCACAGGTCTCATTAAATACAAGGAAGGGCAGTCGTGCAGTTTCCAAATGCTGTGAGGGAACAGACTGTCTACATAACAGGGTGGTCCAAAGGCCCTTAGACTACTTTGCTTGCTTCCTTTTTTTTCTTTTCAATCTATAGCCGAGTTGTCTCTAGAGATACAAGGTAAATGGAAAATATATGCAAGGTGATCTCTAGCCAAAATGTTGGACAGGTACATTAACAAAAGAAAAAAAAAGGAATCTTTCCTTTAAGAATTGGCTCTTATAAAAAGAAAGAATTAAAAACCTCTTGCACAAACTCCCATTGTTTGATTTGATTTAGGAAATAAATCACTCATTCATGATAATTTCCTGATCTCACCACCAAGGGCCCAATAGAGGAGGAAATTCAAGAAAATGGTTAGATGTAAAGTCGGAATTGTCACACCTACTGTTCAAAGGTTAACTGAGCTGTCTTTAGTAAAGCCCCCAAATGCATCCACTTTCATACTGTGGAAATTGTTCAAATACTGGACTTCCAAGTGAACAGGATACGAAATAGAAAGGTCCATTCTAAGGGTAAGACCAGGAAGCAATTAACACCAGGTAAATCAGGCAGATTAGAATGGATATCAGGGTATTCGGGGTTCCATTTTTCATAGGTGCGGCATAGATATTTTGACTGGTCTCCTAAACGCCTTCCATTTTCACTGCCATCAGTCTGCTGAGACCTAGGTCGGACTGCACAATCAGTCGTGATGAATACTAACCAGGGCACACTCTGCTAAAGCCAGCCCATCAACAGAATGATCAGAAGCACAAATTAAGTAACCAGCCTAAGAGGTCTCACTTGTGCATCACTGGAATGGCTTTTCATCTGAACCAATATTGTCTAGTCCAAAGGTGAAATTAACAGGGGTGTTTCCCAGGTCTCTCCGAATTAGATGCAGCTCTGATGGTTCGAGTCACATATCTTGAGCTTTCTCTGCTTTTGCTCTCCCCCCTGCCCGTTCTTGTCAGGCACACTCATGCACATACTGCCCACCTGATCACCAGGTACTACAGCATAATGTGTCATTAGTGTTTTCATAGGGAAAGTTATTTCACCTAGAAATCCCTTCTGTGCTAGACACACATTTTAATTCAAACTTGGTTTGCAGTTGTTTATTTTTGTATATTATTTTTCTGGATTGCTTTGGAGACAACTTCTCAAGGGGAATTTTTTAGAATATTCAAGATTCGTGGGTAAGGGGGACCGCCTCTCTATGCTCTTTTCCTCACATTTAAACTTCTGCCCTTAAAAACTGCCCTTTCTCTGGGAGTGTGAGGTAGCAAAATATGGCATTTCCTCCTCTCTCCCTGGCCTTCCCTTACTTCTGAGAGACTGAGGATACAAAGGGACAATGCTCAGAAATGGAACTCTGACCCACAGCCTGCGGCAACCTTCCCAGGAACCCAACCCCTTTATCTACACCGTTAAGACCCCGACCTACGAACCTTCAAGTTGCAAACTTTCAAAGATGTGAACGTGCGTTCCATCAACGTCAGGCGTGAGTGAAATTGCAGCTTGCCCTCCCTCTCCTATTGCTGACGATCCTTCAGCTCTACCATCTCCCACCTCCTCTCCCTCCTCCAGTCAGTAACTCTTCTTGCCTGTTCACTCGATGCCAGCCCCTGGATGTCAGCTATTGTACCGTACTTTTCAAGATACTGTACAATAAGATTAAAAACGTTTTCTTTATTGTTTGTGTTTGTTTGGTTTTTATGTATTATTTGTGTGAAAAGTATTATAAAACTATTACGGTCCAGTACTATACAGCCACTTGTGTTAGTTGGGTACCTAGGCTAACTTTGTTGGACTTAAGAACAAAACTGGACTTACGAACACGCTGTCGTTCCTAGGGTATTTACTGGAATATCCAGCTAGGAGGTCAGTCGAATGTAAGTCAGACTTGTAGGAAGTCAGACTGTTATCTCTAGTGACAATCCAGGAAGCGAAATAATCTGCCCCAAATGGTCAGGTCTTGATTAATAATTTTTGTTTGCACTTCCAACTTAGGACCAACCAGAGAAAGCCAAATACGCGCCCTAACAAATCACACAGAATTTCCCACTACTAGTTACCCCACCTCCAGCTTCCCCAGGCTGCAGAAAGGGCGAACCCTGGTCTGAAACTGAGCAAAATATAAAATCGGAGACGGAAGAAGCTGCAAAATACAAAATTGTGGAGGGGGGCATTTTGGGTGATGATCTATAGCAATGGGTATTTCATTTTAGGGAATTATTTCATTCATTGTGTTATTTGAGCTTGTTGCACGGTCTCTGAAGAGTTTTGCCGGGTATTTTGACAGTGCGTAATTTGAAAGAAGTGTCATAGAGGGTGAATTTTGGGTTCAGCGTTCAGGAGGATAACATAAAAGTCCCCTCTGACCCACCTCAAAGGCTTTGGGACAGCAGCTGAATTGCCCGTCTCACCGACTTAGAACATAAGGGGCAAAGCTGGAGTCGGTGGAATTGAACCACATACATGGGCCAGGACTCACCTCATAAACTGCTGTCCTCTTCTTTAAGAGGACAGCTGCGCCCATGGTTTATAGTATACTTGGCCAGGAAAAAAAAATATTTGGGCAGTGTAGAGAAACTGGGGAAATATTTATGATCTTCTTCTTGTGTTCTGCCTCTGCCCATAGAGGACAGTATTTTTATCCTCCTTTTTTAATACAGGGAAGAGTCTGGATAAAGCTCCCTTTCTTCTATGCCCACCTATACTCACTGCTGCCCCAGAGGTGTCTTATCTGATGTCCATGGGGCCCCATTTCAGTAGTCACGATAGGTACATAAATGCATCCCATTCTTTCTCTTTATCTATCTGCAGCTGAGGAGTAATTTCGAGGGGCTTATACCAAGCTTTCTCTTGCCTTCAGTTCAGAAGCTTCACTTAGGCCTCCTGGGTTCTACCAAAGCTTTGTACTGGAGTAGTAGGCAGTTGTCCAAATTCATATAATTGATCATTTCCCCCCCTTTGGTTAATTGTGTTTACTTGTGAGCTCCATCGACCAATGTGCCAAAGTGGGGAATCCTTAAGTTCTATACTGAGGGATTCAATGATAATTTTTCAGAATAAAGATAAATTAAAAATATTAGAAGTGGAAAGTATCTTCAAAATCATCTCTTCCAAATTCCTCACTTTATGAAGAATTGAGGTCCAGAGAGATTATGTGCTTTCGCAAGGCACAGAGTTGATAAATGGCAGATATGAAATCAGTGGTCATTATATGAAGGGATTTTACTATTGGACAGACCTGAATTTGAAAGCTGTCTTTATCCTTTAGTAGCTGTGGAATCTTGGGTGAGTTGCCTAACATCTGACAATAATTTTTCTTTCTTTTTTTTTTTAAAAGGAAAAGGGAATTATAAATACTTACCTCACAGGGACATTGGGAGGAATAAATGAGATACTATTCAAAGCTTTTAGGCAACGTTTGATGCATAGTAATTTATCACCTCAAGGTAGTTATTAACACTTAAAACAGCACCATCATTATCATCACCACCATATCCTGATTCTTATCACAAGTCCCAGTACGTGCCACCATGCTGATTCCCAGGAAACTCACACCATCTATAATTTTTAGAGGAGGGGTCGGCTCACACTAACCCAGGTAAAAGAAAGCAAATTGTTTTATTTGCAATTAATTGATTTGAATTTTGACTTTTTATGCCCACGGGTAGGAAATAAAAGGGAACTTAGATCTAATATTGTTGTGTCTTTCCATAGGATACATTAGAAATATTAGTTTGAGTGATTTATTTAAAGTCATTAAGCCTGATTAACTGCATGCCAAAATTACAACTCCATATTCCCAAGTTAATTTTTTTGCTTTTCCCTTTTTTATAATAAATATTTTATTTAAGAATACTTTTAGATTATGGAAAATTATAAAGAGAGTACAGAAAGTTTCCATATACCACATACCCAGGTTCCCTTATTATTAACATCTAACATTTGTATGGTACATGTGTCATAATCCAAGAGCCAATATTGATGCATTATTATTAATCAAAGTCCATCCACACTTTATTCAGACTTCCTTTATCTTTACCTAATGTCCTCTTTCTATCCCAGCATCCCATCCAGGGTACCACATTGCTTGTAGTAGTCATGTCTCCTGAGACTCCTCTTGGTCATGACAGTTTCTCAGACTTTCCTTGTGGTTTTTTTTTTTTTACGGTACGCGGGCCTCTCACTGTTGTGGTCTCTCCCGTTGCGGAGCACAGGCTCCGGACGCGCAGGCTCAGCAGCCATGGCTCACGGGCCCAGCCGCTCCGCGGCATGTGAGGTCCTCCCGGACCGGAGCACGAACCCGCGTCCCCTGCATGGGCAGGCGGACTCTCAACCACTGCGCCACCAGGGAAGCCCAGACTTTCCTTGTTTTGATAACCTTGATAGTTTTGAGGAATACTTGGCAGGCATTTTGCAGAAAATCCTTCCGTTGGGATTCATCCGATGTTTTCCTCATAATTTGACTGGGGTTAAGGGTTTGAGGAAGGAAGGACACAGAATCAAAGTACCATTTTCATCACATCATTTCCAGAGCACACACTGTACACATACCTTCCCGCTGTTGATGTTAACCCTGACCACCTGGCTGAGGTGGTGACTGTCAGATTTCTTCACTGTAAAGTTACTCTTTTCCCCCCTTTTCACACTGTACTCCTTTGAAAGAAGTCACTATGCACAAGCCCACGCTTAAGGAGTGGGAAGTTATGTCCCACCACATTGAAGGCGTAGTATCTACAGAGATTATTTAGAATTATTTTGTCTACTCTTTCCCATTTATTTGCCTATTTGATAATTTCTTTATATCAGTGTGGACACACGAGTATATATTTTATACTTTGGGTTCTCATTCAAAGCTGCCATATATATATATATATATATATATATATATACATACATACATACATACATATATTGCTCTAATTATTCTAGTATTGGCCATTGGGAGCTTCTTCAGTTGGTTCGTGTGTCTTTTTGACGTGCCCCCATCCTTGTGGATTTCCTGAGCACTTCCATACTTCCTGGCACTACAAGATAATTCAGGCTCATCTTGCATATTCCCCAGCTAGTTTTCCTCCCACATTCCTGCAACAATAATAATGTATCTGGATACAACATTATGTCCCAGCGGACATCAAACAAGTTACCAAAATAAGGCATGTATTCAAATTCCCAAGAAAATTATAACTTCACATCTGGTAACTAATAGGACAAATCAAAAACACCAAAAAATGACAAAAATCACAAACATACTCCAAAGATATGCCAAGCATTGTGCAATTGTGCAAGTATCCAGAAGATATGAGATACAGAGAGCATCCTTCCTAAAAAATGGATCCTGGAAATTCTGTTTCCATATGGTTGACTAGAGATCCTGACAGAGCTTTCTGCTAACAATAACTTAAAATGCTGGGTAATTTTTAAAGTATCTTTTTGGATGCTTCTATAATTTGTCAAGGAAATAAATTTTCAGACTCCAATAACTAAGGGAATGAAGGGAACCTGGAGCTGTTAGCCAAGAACTAAGAACAACTTGCATTCTGAAGACTGATCCCTGGTTAACTTGAGCTTCTCTTTTCAAGGTTTATCAAGCTTTGAAGACAAGAGATAAAGGCCAGGGCCCACCGACTATGTGCATTGTGTATTCCCTAAAGGCATCATCCATGTTACAGTGAACTATAAATAAACACATCTTTCTTCTGTTCCCCAAGAAACAGCAAGAAAATTGTCTCAGACATTGGTGCTGGGGGAGGAGAGAAAATAAACTCCCTTGAAAATTTGTAACCACAAACTTGCCTTACATGTGTTATAGCCCAAATTCACTCAACCTGGAAGATATGAAGAACCTCAAATCCAGAGTTCAGTTTAAAGTGATCCAAGTTGGAGGTAACCCCAGTTGACTAGCAGAACAAATATACATCATTCCTGGAGAAATCCACCTTCAATCTAGTCCTCAAAGAATTTACTCAGATGAAATTCCAAAGAATTAGAATTCAAGATTTAATAAAATTCCTAAAAGGTACTAGGAAATAAGGTACTGTTGTTAAAGAGAAAAACTGCAGGCCCAAAATGGTGTCACTTGTGCTAACTCCCATGATACTGTTGTAGGAAGGGGGACCCCTTCCAGGGCCCGAGAGTGGGCTCTTGTCTAACACTCAGAAATAAATTGTCTGAGGAGACACATGTGCTGACAAAACAAGAGACTTTATTGGGAAAGGGCACCCGGGTGGAAAGCAGGAGGGTAAGGGAATTCAGGAGGACAGCTCTGCCACGTGGCTTGAAGTCTCAGGTTTTATGGTAATGTGGTTAGTTTCCGGGCTATCTCTGGCCAATCACTCAGACTCAGGGTCCTTCCTGGTGGCACGCACATCACTCAGCCAAGATGGATTCCAGCTAGAAGGACTCTGGGAGGTTGGTAGGACATAAGGACTGGAGTCTCCTCTCTCCTCTTGACCTTTCCCGAATTCTTCCGGTTGGTGGTAGCTTGTTAGTTCCGCATTCCTTACCAGGACCTTCTGCTTAAGGTAACTCATGCAAGTGGTCACTATGGAGCCTGGCCAGGGCGGGTGGTTTCAGTCAGTGGTTCCCCTACCAATACCGAGCCTAGATTCAATACCTAACCTAACTGCAGTTTCCACCTTGCCCAGAAATGTAATCTTCATCAACAGTTTGAAATTTTCTTGTCAGCACCAATGAAGTGATCTGTCCATCCCCCAGAGGAAGAAGAGATGACCCATCTGGTAAAACACTTGCCATTCCCTCCCCTCCCCCCAAAAAAGATGTCCTAGCCCAATATAACCCTTTCTTTTTTTGCTAATGACTTCCTTGCCCCACTCTCCTTTCTATAAAAGCCTTCCATTTTTTATTTCTCCTCCCAACACCCTTCTAGTTGCTAGATAGGATGCTACATGATTCATGACTCATTGAATAAAGCAAATTAGATCTTCAAACTTACTCTGTTGAATTTTGTTTTTTGACACCATGAACAACCCAAAAAACCATCAGCTATTGGTATCATCAGGCAAATTATAAATTAAGGATGTTTTATATATTTAACCAAATAAAGTGAGAAGTTTTTAAAATAGAAATAAGGTGAAGGAGACTTTTCAAAGGGTCAAATAGATGCTTAAAAACTTTAAGAACTTCAAGAAAGTAAAAATATAATTATTAGAATTAAAACTCAGTGGAAAAGTTCAATAGAGCTGAAGAATGAATGAATAGAAAGACAAATCTAAAAAATTGTCTATAATGCAGCACAGAATGACAGAGTCAGAGAGAGTTGAGAGTCAGGAAAGACAGGAAAAAGTTAACACAGTTTCCAAAGGGAAGTGAGTGAGAACAGGAAACAGCTACATTTGAATAGATAATGACTGAGAATTTTCCACAATTGATCTTCTTACCCAATCTTCTTATTTAGGTGACCCAGAAATCCAAGACAGGATGAATATAAAGAAACCCACTCATATGAAAGTACACAATACCAAAGGCAAAAAAAAAAAAAAAGAAAAAGTGTAAAAGTAGCCAGAAAGAAAAGTCAGTTCACCTAAAATGAAACGACAATCTGTGAAATGACCTCCCAAAAACAACAGAAGGAGAAAGATAGTGGAATTGTATCAACAACATGTTGAGAAAAAAATATAGACTGAGAGTTGTACACTCAACGAAATATATTTCAAGAATAATATACAAAGACATTTTCAGACAATATAAATTGAGAGAGTCTGCCACCAACAGACACTCAACAGGGAATTTCTAAATGATGCACCTCAGGCAGAGAGAAAGCAATTACAAATGGAAGGTCTGAGATGGAAGAAAAAAGAATGATGTGCAAAGAAAATGATAACTAGGTGGATAAATCACTGCTTGTTGAGTAATAATCTCTTGCAAGGATGTGGTGAAAAATATACCTAAAATACCTGCCACCAATAGCATGTAAGTCTGCAATGAGGTGTCTGGAGTTCCAGTGATCTAAGGGGGCTGGGAGTATTCAGAGGTAGATACAGATATAGATTAGATGTAGAGTTTGATAAGTTAGGTATGCAAGCTAAAATGATTAGGGTAACCAATTAGAATACCAATATCAAGTTTAATTTCCCAATAAATGGGAGACATGGAATAAGAGAAAATATTCTGTCAATCCAAAAGAAAGCAAGAAAAAATTACAAAAGAGACACAGAAAAGGTGGGAGAAAAGAGTACAGAATAAGATGATAGTACTAATCCAAATTTATCAGTAATAACAATAAGCACAAAAGACCAAATATTCCAGTTAATTCATTTTTTAAGAAAGACTCAATATATAATAGCATCAAACATATAAATTTCCTAGGAATATATGTAGCAAAATCTGTATAAGAGCTTTATGGAGTCATAAAATTTTATCAAAATACATTAAATAAGACTCTGTAAATGGAGAGATATGTCTTGTTCATGGAATAAATTGAGTATATATATATATATATATATATATACACACACACAAAAAAAATGGGAAAAATAAATATGGAATACAGCAGCTGAAAGTGATAATTTTTAATTCCATACAAAACCATAGATGAATCTCATGAATCTCAAATAATACACACCATCAGTTGAAAATAATTCCATGCCTGCTACTTTTTTGAGGTAGTGCCCTAGTAATTAGAATTTTCTTCATAGTTGGTGGTCTATTCAAATATTCAACTTTTATAATTATTTAGAGTTCTAGAATAAGAACACTTATTTTATCAAGATTTTCAAATTCCTAAGTATATCAAAGAAGTGAGTATAGTATACTCTTAGTTTGTAAATATTTATTTGTCTCCCATTCCTTGATTATATTTGTCATATATTTTTGCTACGTTATTTCTGGCTTGTTTGTCTGTCTCTATTGTCAAAAAATCAATACTTGAACTTTTTCAACAGTTAGTCAGTTCCCCCAAATTTTTCTACGCGGAAATATTTTTTAGTATTTGGATAGTTAACAGCTCAGGATGGTAAAATTGCTGAGATGTTTTAATCGCTCAACTGGTATAACTTGTTATTAACCTAAGTTTACAAACAGTTATTAGCAAACCAATCTGGATTAGCTGTAATCTCTGGGACAGTTAATCCACTGCTCTTTATAAACAACATATTCTTTAACTTTATAACAGCCTAGAGACCAACTAACCTGTCAGATGCCATAGATCAATATTTCGGATTGTGAAAAATAAAAGCAATAGCTGGAAACACCGATATTAAAACAGACAGTGAGAATTTAGGTATAATTTTAAAACAATCAAAATTCTTCACTATGTAAACCACATATACAACACATCGGGTTTGAAATGATTGTCCTATCATAAATTTCTCTGAAAGAAGCCACAGGTGGCCCAGAGCTAGCAACCACAAGCAGCTAACATTTTATAAATGCTTGTTATCTGCCAGGCTTTTCACTAAGCACTCTTTAACTGCAACAAAAACTCTATGAGAAAGATACTATTAGTATAGATGAAGAGACCCAGGCTCAGGTTAATTCACATATCCAAGAATAGAAAGTTCTAAGTGACAGAATTTAGATTTGAACCCAGATATATCTTTCAATAATATCCATTGAGTACCTGCTGTGTGCCAAGCTTTATGCTAGGTACAGGGGATCCAGAGGGGAATAAGGCAGACAAGGCATCTATTATTATGTAGTTTTTGTTCTAATAGAGGGAAACAGATACTAAGTAACAGGTAAATATTTATATATATTACACACACATATTCTTTCAGAAAATGAGAGAGCTATGAATAACTATCTCAGACATATTCAGTTAATATGTAGGGAGTGAACAGGAATGCAAATCCTTGATTAAACTAACCCTTCCGAAGAGTTCAAAGGAACAGAGCTACTGAGCAAAGAGGTTTTATTGCTTAAAAGAAGAGACCGAAAATATTTTAAGGTAGCAATGTTAATTTAAATCATCTCCCAGAAACTGCTAGTATTGTTACCAAAGAAAAAAGAAAAAGATAACAGGATAGCCTTTTGAAATTCTTTCAACCCAAGGCCTGAGCGGCTTAGGAAAACCTCTATAGTCTGTTCTGCTCATTCCCCTTCCACCTCCCCACCCCTGTCTCTACACCCCATTCATCACTTTACAATAGTTCATCCAAGAGATACTGAGCACAAAGATGGCTCTGGCAGACTTTCCTGGCCAGAGGGTGAGGGTGGAAAAATAATTTAGCCATCGATGTCAACGAAAGTCAGGAGCTGGGAATGACTCTGGTAAGAACTTAAAGGACTTAAGACTTCCATCTCAGCCTCATGATTTGGGGGTAAACTTCCTCAGTCCACAATAAAGTCCTATTTCTTGCCAGTTGCTGAAGTTCTTTCCCCTGTCAATCAACATCATTTTGGTTGAATGTAAGACATGTGGATTTCATCAGGATCTCTTTTTTAAACAGAATCTCAAGGAAACTGTTCTGTTTGGATTTAGAACATATACACTTTATGCTCTTGTATAGAGTAACCCTACTCTAGAGGTATGTATAAGAGAAATTTATGATCTCTAGTTCTTCCGTTGTTAAAAGTGAAATGGTACAATTGCAGTAATAAACTTTACACTTAATGTGAGAATGATTTCTGATCGTGACGTTCCTTTCACACCACAAAGACAGTGGTCACCGTTGGCAGTGTCAGGTAAGAAGAGTGTGTTTTCCCCTCAGAGTAACTCAGTTTCTAGTGAAAGGTTGAATCTTACCATATTTGATTTTGAGATTCCTTTCTTTCTTGCTTGCTTGCTTTCTTTCTTTCTCTCTCTCTCTCTTTCTTTCTTTCTTTCTCTCTTCCTTCCTTCCTTTCTTTCTAAATTTATTTATTTATTACTTTTATTTTTGGCTGCATTGAGTCTTTGTTGCTGTGCGCAGGCTTTCTCTGGTTGTGGCCAGCAGGGGCTATTCTTGTGGTGCGCGGGCTTCTCATTGCGGTGGCTTCTCTTGTTGCAGAGCACGGACTCTAGGCACGCGGGCTTCAGTAGTTGTGGCTCGCGGGCTCTAGAGCACAGGCTCAGTGGCTGTGGCTCACGGGCTTAGTTGCTCCGTGGCATGTGGGATCTTCCTGGGCCAGGGCTCGAACCCGTGTCCCCTGCATTGGCAGGCGTATTCTTAACCACTGCACCACCAGGGAAGCCCCTCTTTTCTTTTTTAAAAAAATTTTATTGAAGTACAGTTGATTGAGAATGTTGTGTTAATTTATGCTGTACAGCAAAGTGACTCATTTATACATATCGATATTCTGCTTCCTATTCTTTTCCATTATGGTTTATCCCAGGATATTGCGTACAGTTCCCTGTGCTCTACAGTAGGACCTTGTTGTTTATCCAACCTATAGAGTCTTCTCTTGCTGTATGGAACACCAGAATGCCTCCCATCACTCTTTCAGCACACAGACCCCCAGTGAACATCTCTCAAGAGAAGGTACCAATTAGACCAATGAGTCTCTGCATAATTCTGAGGTAACACCCACCTCCTAACTTAAAGGAATTGTTGGTCTGTCTAGATAAGTCAAGACTGATCAACAAATGTTAGCATAAACATACACATTTGTTTATTTGTTCTCTGTTTCCTAAACTGATTTAAGGCAGCTTAAAATAAAAAGAACAGAAAACTTTGTGACACTAGCCTTGGTATCCTTCCAGTGCATTTTTTTTTTTTTTCTTGCGGTACGTGGGCCTCTCACTGTTGTGGCCTCTCCCCTTGCGGAGCACAGGCTCCGGACGCGCAGGCTCAGCGGCCATGGCTCACGGGCCCAGCCACTCCGCAGCATGTGGGATCTTCCCGGACCGCGGCACGAACCTGTGTCCCCTGCATCGGCAGGCGGACTCTCAACCACTGCACCACCAGGGAAGCCCTTTCCAGTGCATTTTTATTCAATCCAAAGTACTTGATTTCATAGAATGAGCAGTTTCCTTTGTTCTGGGCAATGTCATTATTTTTCTTCTTAAATCCAATTCATTTACTTAATTCATTAAGTGTGTATTACCTTAACATCTTTCAGAAATAAAATAAACAATAAGAAGTCATACAATGAAAAGTCCCTTACCTCTGTCCCATATTCGCCTACTTCCCTCTTCCTACTTTCAACCCATCCTGACTGGAACCACGCTTGTGAATTTTCTTATGTATTGCTTGTGAGTTTCCTTAGGCATATTCAATGTACAGACAAACCTCAGTGATATTGTGGGTTTGGTTTCAGACCACTGCAATAAAGCAAATATTGCAATTAAGTGAGTCACATGATTTTTTTGTTTTCCCAGTGCATGTAAAAGTCAGGTGTACACTATACTATAGTCCACTAAGTGTGCAGTACATTATATCTAAAAAAACAATATACATACCTTAATTAAAAATACTTTGGGGCTTCCCTGGTGGCGCAGTGGTTGGGAATCTGCCTGCCAGTGCAGGGGATGCGTGTTCGAGCCCTGGTCAGGGAGGATCTCACATGCCGCGGAGCAGCTAGGCCCGTGCGCCACAGCTACTGAGCCTGAGCTCTGGAGCCCGTGAGCCACAACTGCTGAGCCTGTGTGCCACAACTACTGAGCCCGTGTGCCATGACTACTGAGGCCCGCACGCCTAGAGCCCGTGCTCTGCAACAAGAGAAGCCACCGTGATGGGAATCCAGCACACTGCATCAAGGAGTGGCCCCTGCTCACCACAACCGGAGAAAAGCCTGTGCACAGAAACAAAGGCCCAACACAACCAAAAAAAAAGAAAAAATAATAAATAAATAACTAAATTTTAAAAATACCTTCTTGTTTAAAAATGATAATCATCATTGAGTCTTCAGTGAGTCATAATCTTTTTGCGACAATAACATCAAAGATCACTGGCCACAGGTCACCATAACAAGTATAATGATAATGAAAATTTTGCAATACTGTGAGAATTACCAAAAAATGACACAGAGACACGAAGTGAGCAATTGTTGTTGGAAAAATGGTGCCGATAGGCACCACTCTAGGTATCCTGGGAAATGGAGCCAAGAGTCAGGAGTTACTGATAAGGTAGAAGATGAAGAGATGCACAGAAGGAAACTAGATACCAGCTGGTTTCGAAAGCAGATCAGGAACCAGGCTGGTCAACACAGAGAGCCTCTGGGGTGTGGGGATTACCTACAGCAAGCAGGCAGTATTTTCTACGAAGCCTGGAATGGGCCTGTTCTGGGAAAAACAAATTCAGATCACCTGGGTAAAACTGGCCTTAATTATGAAAAAGTCTGAATTAGGGGCTTCCCTGGTGGCGCAGTGGTTGAGAGTCCGCCTGCCGATGCAGGGGATGCGGGTTCGTGCCCCGGTCCGGGAGGATCCCACATGCCGCCGAGCGGCTGGGCCCGTGAGCCATGGCTGCTGAGCCTGCGCGTCCGGAGCCTGTGCTCCGCAACGGGAGAGGCCACAACAGTGAGAGGCCCGCGTACCATAAAAAAAAAAAAAAAAAAAAAAGTCTGAATTAAAGAACATTTTAAATAAAATGCAATTTTTATGTTCTCAGTTATATTCAATAACATGGGTTTCTCTGTGCAAAGCAATTTGTTCTCTTACGCAGCATGATCTTATTTGTCCTCCTAATTTACCTACAATTCTTCATAGATAGTACAGAAATGAACTGCAGTCCCTGCCTTGTCCAAATGATGAAAGGTATTTTATGAATGAATTGCCATTAATGAGGTTTTCCCTGCTGTCTGGCTCCCTCATGCTTCCTCTTTTATTCTGAAAGGCAGCTCTAGTCTGTTTTGCTACTTCTCAGCTTACTATCCTCTTCTGTAAACTCAGGTTGTTGTGGCAGGGACATCTCAGGACAGAGTTATACCCAGAGTCCTTCCAAGAGTGGAGAGAAGCGGTGATGCTTAGTTAAACAAGAAGTCAGAGCCCTCCGTGATAGCAGCGTCTATCAGATTCGCATGCTGGTTGCCTTCTCCTGGCTACTTGGAACTGGAATTCCCTATGGCTGGAAATGACTTCCCCAGATGTTATTCTTGCAGAGTCCCTAAATCCAGGTGCTGCTTTGATTCAGGAGGCTCAGGAAATAAGTATTTTTGAAGTACCTTCCAGCCGGGGGAATCCCTGTTCACCTCCTTCCATCCTGAAGAACCAGATTCGGCAACTCTGCTGAGGCTAACAAGAAACACTGGAGCCAAAGGCTGGCAAAAAAAGAGTCCTTTCATGTACCAGTTCTGATTGGTAGTAGCTGTCTGGAGCATGCCACCGAGAAAGATTCTGAAGGACACTCAAATCTATGGGAAGGCATATGCCACAATGGGTTAGTAATGTCTGCCGTGGACAGTGACGGCAAGCGGCAGCATGTGGGCTGGTTCTGTGCTATTACAAGTCAGAGTTGCCCCACAAATTACCTTCTGAAAAATCCTTAACGAGCATCTAAGACTCTTCTGGTTGTGAAAATAATCACGAGAATCGACGATTCACACAGAAACAGAAAATAGTAAGGAGCTACAGCCTGTTGAGAAGGTATCTGCCCACCCTGGAAAAGGGCCCTGATTCTGAGAGGAATGTTTGATTAAAAGAGGAAAAAAAATCCTTGTCTACAGATTCCTGGTGAAAAGAAGAGGAAAAGAAAACCAAGGGAAGGGTGATGTTTTCTAGTTGTTAAAGTTGAAGTTAAAGGAAGCTCGTGGCAAAAGCCAAAAACTCCACAAAGAAAAAAGTAAGCAATTCCCTAGTGTCCTATGTGCTTACCTCCCTCCTTTGCCACCATTTGGAGAACAGTACAAATGTTTAGGCGATGATTTTTCACCTCTGTGGTATTTCCATTCCTCTAGGTGTTGGTCCTTTTTCATATAACTCATATTACTTAATAAAAGTATGAATAAAATATTGAAAAAATGTTTAACTTTATTTATTTTTGGCTGCTGCATTGGGTCTTCATTGCTGCACATGGGCTTTCTCTAGTTGCGGTGAGTGGGAACTTCTCTTGTTGTGGAGCACAGGCTCCAGAAGCACGGGTTTCAGTAGTTGTGGCCTGTGGGCTCAGTAGTTGTGGCGCACGGGCTTAGTTGCTCTGCGGCATGTAGGATCTTCCCGGACCAGGGATCGAACCCAAGTCCCCAGCGCTGGCAGGCAGATTCTTAACCACTGCGCCACCAGGGAAGTCCCTGAAAAAATTTTAACACTGGCAAACCTTAACAAAGATGGGTATTTCATCTCTGAGGACAGCGAACTTTGCAATGAGGAACTGGGCCTTAGGTTTAGGAAGGATTCTATTTAAGTTCTGCACCGCAATTTCAACAAAAAGTGGCTGCACAGATCCAGTTGGTGTGGCTCATACTCCAGCACCACCACCAGAGTACCAGAGGCTTGGCCCGAATGTTCCCATCACAGGGCATCAGTGGCCAGAGGCAATTCTCTTGGCCAGTCAGGACGACTGACAAATCACTGGATCTTTTTCCACTACAGGGTGCCGAACTGTGCACTCAGTGACTCAGAAATCAGGTCCGCTTCAACACACTGTGCTATGAAAGGAAAACAAAGTCTATCAAGTAACTCTTTTCATTTTAAGTTCCCATTTGTTCTTTTGCATTCTTTTAGCATTTCAACATGTTTTGGAGTGCGCGGCAGGAGACGGAAGCAAGAGTAAGGGGCAGAGACTTCCCTTAGATGCTGGAATCCATTTTTGCTGGGTCAGCTACACGATGCCAAAGTGGGTCACACCAATCATGGTATGGTACCCTAGAGCCGGACTGAGCCTGGAGACTTGGACAGTGGTAATGCCAGATTCACTGCAGAGCAAGAGGGCTCTTCTGAGATCCACCAAGTAGGCTTGAGAGAGATGGATGGAAACATCACAAGGTACAAGAAAGGATAAGCAAGAGATACGGTCACAAATCCTGCATGGCGTGTTTGTTTCACTGGGATGTTCCAAGTGTGTTAAGTGATTATGGGTGTTTGGGTTTTGCTGGTTACTTCTAAGGTTTTGTCTTTATCCAGCAACTTGAAAGCACAATCTTCCAAGCTTACAGGAAAAAAAATGCTTAAATACTTTATGTTTGTCTCAACTCTGGTCTTCTTCAGGCTTCTAAATTAAATGTCTAACAGTGTCAAATGCTGATTCTCCATAAAAAAGCATGGGGGAGTTATCCTAATATCCACCACTCTCTTCACAGCCATACCCTTATATATGTGCTGTGGTGTTTGATTCTTCAACTACTCCCCAGACCTTCAAACCAGATACATAATCCTGAAGTTGACCTCATTGAATGGAAAACTTTTCGGCAGCTTCATAGATTTACCAAAGGTTTTATTCAACCCCTACTCCCAGATTTTGCTTGCAAATTTAGCAAGTGCATTGCATAGCTCCTTTCCAAATCAAATCAGAGTAAGAAGGTAGCTATCATAGTGTCTGCCCTAAAGAAATGCTGAATATGCCTGTTACAATATTAATTATCATAAGGTTGATTCTTTTGTGAAAATGCTGCTGTAGCTTGACAAGTCACCAATACATCAGTTTCTTTGAGACTGTTTTTGTTTTTTTTATTTTTAAACAGTCTGTCGTTATAGTCTTGGCTCAAAAACAAATATCCGCCTACATGGCAGGCTGATGTATTCAGTGCTATTCAACCTCAGCAATCAAAATTCATGCCATATTGTACGTAGCTGACTGATCCCATTGAACCGGAATCAAGGTCTGAAAATCACAAGGAAGTGATAAGTGACTACACCAGCCCCACCCACAGCGGCCCTCTCCCTAACCGATTGTATCAGAATTGCTCAGGAATGAGATACCTCTTGGGAAAAACACAAACTAAACAGAATCAGAACAGTGTCAATGGCTGCATCTCTACAGACATGTCAGCTGAATTTAAGAAGACAGTTGAGAGCCAAATAGCAATGGAGGTGGGGGGAGTCAGGGTGCCTGAGGCTTGTCCCCTTATAGGGGAAGGAAACTTGCACATGAGCTGCACTCTAGTGGAGCCCGAAGTTACAGGGAAGAGGGTCCCAAATATGGAGCCTGGCTCAGGCTCTCTGAACGTGGGTGAATGTGGCCACTGACAGCACGGTCGCCACTCTACTTAGTCACGCCTCGGGCTCACCTTGCTTTGGGATTTCTAAATGAAAACATAGATGGAGGCTTCTTTACATTCAGCAACCGCCCGGAACAGTCAGCAGGAATTCTCAGCCTGTGAAGGGGACTCTGCTCTGCAGAGACAATGACACACTGGCTGGCAGATTTCAGGCTTAGCTCACTCTGGGAGTAGCAGAACCTCTTCTGAGCCACGGCTGAAAATGTGGCAACAGAGAAGGAAAACCCAGACCAATTCTAGAGGCATGTGAGACCCCTCCTGGGACTCCCAGGAACACTCTGGGGAAAGTTCAGAGAGGGGAAGAGTTGTCATGCAATAGGATTTTTTGGTGATGGAACTTGCAACTCAAGTTCCAATTCAAACTGGTTTAAGCAGGAAATTTATTAGCTCACATAATGAGTAATCCAAGGGGGCAGTGCTGACCTCCAGCATGGCTGGATTCAATGTTTCAATGTCATTAGTCTGTCTCTGCCTGTATGTTTGTCTCTGTTCCTGTCTCTTTCTCCTTCCGTGTCTCTCTTTCCCTCTGGTTCTCCCTTCTCAGTTCCGCTTTTCATTAAGAAGACTTTCCAAGTCAGGAAAACATCTACCAGGCTCATAACATATTTGTAGCCAGTGTTCCTAAAAAGGAGTGTAATCTCCCAGTATCCACATCATTTCTCAGAAGAACCCAAATCTGTCTGGATCGTGTAACTTGCCCATCCCAGAACCAACTGCTGTGGCCAAGAGTTTTAAATACTCTGATTCTCAGCCTGACCCATGGCCCCTACTCCAGGGTTAGAGGTAGTTGAGGCCTGTTGGCTGATGTGCTCACAATGGGAAGAGCCTGTCATCAGAAGGAAGGGGGAAAAAAAAGAGGGACAAAAAGTTACAAAGGACCTCTATACTGCAGAGGCAGACAGGGGCTTGGACAGAACAACTATACGATTAACAACTCATTGTACAGCAGAAACTAACATGATATTGTAAAGCAATTATACTCCAATGAAAAGAAGAGAAAAGAAAAGAAAACTTTAGCCAGAATTCACTGTAAAAAAAAAAAAGAGAGAGAGATTAACTACTAAGATAGTATCAATAACAAATCTGAGTACATTTGAGAAATATCTTATTGGCATCTTTGAGCCATTTTTACTATTTCGTTGCTGATAGCCATCCTACCTCATTCCCCCCAGGCAACAGCTACTTGGATTTCTTGCTTTTGCTCCTAGATGAAAATACCTCTCTTTTTTCTAAAATTTATGGACTTACTGAAGCACACCTGGATTGAACGTATACATGTCTATTTTCTTTTTCTGATTATGAGTAATGAAACAGTATGCTGGTCACCTTGCTGTCCTTAACACAAAAAGCAGTTTCTGCCTCAAGACCTTAGCATTGGCTATTCCCTCTGCTGAGATCACTCTTCCCTCAAAGATCCACGTGGTTAGCTCCTCCATCTTCTTCAAGTCTTTGCTTATCTTAATCATCCTATTTAAAATTGTAAACTACCCCCTTCACCCCCTGCCTATCCACACTTCTACTTTTTCTTTTTTTCTATAGCACTTCTTACTTTATAAAACTTTATAAAAATTACCTATTTATTATTTTTCTTTTATACTGTTTGATCCTTATCCAAAAGCAAGCTCCAAAGGACAGGGATCTCTGTTGTATCCCAAGCACACAGAATGCCAGAATGGTACCTGGCACGGAGTAGAGGCTCAGAAAATATCTGGTAAAGGAATGAATTCCCCCAAAGCACCAAAAGCGTAAGCAGACTGTGGTTAAAATTTTAGAAATGTTGGCACAATACAAATAGCAATGACTAAATATTAGATATATATTCTAAAAATTCATTAAACAATTTCTGGCCACAGGAAATTTCTCTCCTTAGACCACAGTTTATTACCTTCATCATAGGCTTCTTTTTTTTAAAGCCTCTATGTTCTCTTCCTCTTCTCCACTTTCCTCTGGAACACTACAGATTTGCCTTTTTATTAGGAAGAAAAATTCAGTCCTCTCTTTTCTCACCTACTTGCCTATGACATGCTCATGAGACCTCATCAGAAAATTCCACCGAGAAACATGATGGTGTTTCCCAATAAAAGAATCCCCTAGCTCTGAGATGGCATTGCTCCTCCCCAAACTGGAGTGAGTAGTAAGTTTTTGTCCTAAATAGAACTCTCTTTTGCTGCATATGTCAATCTAACAGGAAATGTCAATGTCAGAATAATAACCTCAATGTAGAAGACTTAAAGGTGATTTTTGCTTATTTTCTACTTTTTTCCAAATAAACATGTAGTACTTGTATAATAAGAAGAACATTTTTTTAAAGTATTCTGCTCTATAATATGAGTGTGTACATCTAAAAAGTAAGCAGGTAGCTCTTAAGACATCTTAGTCAGTCACAGATAAAGTAAGTAGGAAAGGACCATAGACAGGAAAGGATGGAAGGAAGGAGCGAATGACTACCCAAGATTAATGAAGCAACTACCACTTCTGTTCAAGATGAAGGAACAGAGACCTTCTTCTTTAAGCAATTAGAAAACTGAACATAACTTACATATTAATGGTTTTCAGACACTGGACAGCAGGCAGTACATGACAATGATCTTTGGTGAAAAGAAAACAAATGTGGTGAGCCCTGCACTGGATGGAATAACAGGAGACTGGAAGAGAGTTTATGGAGAGTTTCCAGGCCATAGGGAAGGGAGGGGAGACTCAGACAGAGCCCATCAGATTCCCCGAGCTAAAGATACAGGCTTGAGAATTCAGAGACACAAAACAGCTAGGATTTGAAGAGTAGAGTACTAGCAAGGACAGAGCTTCATGGAAAGGAGTGAATACATTTCATGGAAAGGAGAGAGCTGCAGAGAGGGAGAGAGATAAAGTTAGAGATAGAGATGGAGAGAGAGAGAGAGAAAGAGAGAGAGAAACTACACAGAGTTCCCCAGGGCTTTCAGCTGAACTCTGGTCAGCATATGTGTGAGAAAGCTGCCTGATACTGGGGAAAGACTTGCAGGAAAGAAACAGGCAGAACAATACTTAGAGCTTATCCAAGGTTGGGAAGAGTTTATGTTCCCATCAGCCATGGAAAAATCTTCATAATATATAAGGAGTCAGGTAGAGTACTCAGAAAGGTATTGCCTCAGTAGTGGGGAAAAATTAGCTCTAGACTAAATGCTACTTTTTCCCCAGCTAACAAAGCCTAACAGCATGCCTTGAAAGGATCAAATTGTTGCCAAGGAACTTAATTGCATTCTAGAACAAAGCTCAAGCATATTTAAAGAAATAGAAAAATATCCAGCACCCAACTAGGTCACAATATCTGGCATGCAATAAAAAATTACCAAACATGAAAAGAAGCCAAAGAATGTAACTCATAATTCAAAGAAAAATCAGTCAATAGAAATAGACTCAGAAATTATATAGATGACATAATTAGTAGGCAAAGACATTAAAACGTTTATTATAAATAGATTCCATATGTCCAAGAAAGTGGAGGAAAACATAAGCATGATAAGGAGAGACATGAAAGATTAGAAAAAAAAAAAAACACCCAAAATTGAAATTCTGAGCTGAAAATGACTGGATGGGACTAAGAGCAGATTAGACAGTGTAGAAGAAAAGGTTAGTAAACTTGAAGACAGGGCAATAGAAACTATCCAAATTGAAACACACAGAGAAGAAACTAAAAAAAGGAAAAAGAGAAAGAATAGAGAAACAGGAAACTGTGAGACAGCAGCTTGAAGCAGCCTAATAATGATGATAATAAGCAGCCTGGGTTCTAATCTAACCTCTTCTCTTGTTCCAATTATTAAAGGTCTCTGGGCTTCCCTGGTGGCACAGTGGTTGAGTGTCTGCCTGCCGATGCAGGGGACGTGGTTTCGTGCCCCGGTCCAGGAAGATCCCACGTGCCGCGGAGCGGCTGGGCCCGTGAGCCATGGCCGCTGAGCCTGTGCGTCCGGAGCCTGTGCTCCGCAACAGGAGAGGCCACAATGGTGAGAGGCCCGCGTACCGCAAAAAAAAAAAAAAAAAAAAAAAAGGTCTCCAAAATTCATTATTTGTAAATCTATTAGAAATCTAGACTTCTCAGATATGGAAATCTATGGAATGGGAATGAAAACTCCCTTTCTTGTCAAGTTTTGTAATGGTTCAATGACTTATCTTTCTTTCAATGACTTAAGCTCTATCTGCGATGGAGCTTAACACAAAATAAGTAATCTTCAAATGTTCACTATGTTTTCTTCTTTCCCTTCTCCCTGCCTTTGCAACATTTCTGCTGAGTGGCTTTCCCTCTCTTTCATTTCAGCAACCCTGGCCTGCATGCCATGTGCATCATCTTCTGTCTCCAGTTAGATGCCTTCTCCCCTCTGAGATGCTCCCATCGGTGGCTCCACCCTCCGCAGCCTCTACCCAGGCAGGATGCTGTTTTTGTGGTCCATACCCTCGTTTTCTAAGAGCACTAAGAAAGTGCCCCGCCCATCCTCTCTGCTGGCTTCATTCTCATCCTCCTCTCCCTCTACTACTAAACCAGTTACAACTTGCATAAGGCAGGAATCAAAGGTCTGTTACAGGCCCAGCCCAGAGGAACAACTATAGGAAAAGGAGTAATAGTTAAGGACCCTGCAGTTAGTTCTTTCAGCATCACTGTGAGGTGATCTTCTCATAGATTCTCTAAAACTTCAGGTACCCTGGCTGCACCCATCTAATTTCCAGCCTCAAAACTTCCTGCCCTGTTTCTACTGAAGTGAAAGACTTATAGGAGGTGTTGTAACCCTAACCATGGCTGAGAGAAGGTAAGAGCCACCTTGTGATTCAATGATCCAAAACCCAAATTTAGGAAGGCTTTCCCCCATTTCCCTAATTGGACTTGTCACCTCTCGTGTGTCCTTTATCTTCTCATTACCTAGTTCCACTCTTGCTTCTCCACATAATTGCCTCTTATTTTAACAATTGTTCTCCTGATTCAATGAGGGGAAGAGCTCATTTGAATTGATTTTTATGTTGAAGTCCTGCATTTCTGTCACTGTATTCTTGTACACTTGCTGTTTATATTTTGTAGGATAGTCATAAGTAAGCAGACTTATGATGTGTGACTGTCAAAAGTGAGAGATAAAGAAACTGAAGGAGAAGGAGAATGAGAAATAGGAGAAAGTGGAGGAGGAGGGCAGAGGGAGAAGAAGAGGAAATAGGAAATATATATGTAGGGAATCCATTGCCTTTGGAAGTTGGAAAAGCACATTATCAAGTTCTTTGGGAATTCTTTTAAATTCCCAGGATTCCTTTGGAAAGTTCAACCCTCAAAGGCAGTAACTGCACACATAACTAGCGTGCAACTAAAGAGCCATGTCCTTACTGTTATTTTCACTCATTGGCTGAATCAGTTACCTGAGCGTCTAGACTCAAAGCAAAAGGTTCTAGGTACTCCAGACATGACCATTCCAGTTCAGGTTGTGTATTGGAGTATTTCTTGAATACACACACACACACACACACAAACATTTTTCTATGTGGAAAATGACAGGTTCCCCAAACTATCCAGTTTCTGATTAAAAACCTGAGCAAAACTTGGAAGTACAAAAATTGACATAACCTCATCTCTCTAAATGCTTTCCTGACTATATTAATTTAAATCAAAGCCAGAAAAATAGCAGAATACATTATAAAAGAATTCTGTAAAACCTGAGCTTCGTATTTTTAACTTGTGGGGAATAAAGTGGTTTTACTTAATTTAACCTGACGTTGTCCTTCCAGATGAGCTGTGCAATATCTTTGGCAATTAGTTCTCAGATTAGGAAACCTGAATTTTTTCTCGCTTTTCCCATCTTTTTCCTTCTTTTCAAATAAGACTGTTTTGTGAGCCACATTTCAGGATAGACTAAGTTGCCTCTGGCGTGGGAGTTAGATAAACTAGGAATCCATTCAGATCTAAAGAGGTCTGCAGTGGATATTCAGTTTCATATATTGGTGATACAGTATAGAGGACGATGCTCCTGGGCTTAATTCCCCTCAGTCCTTCTGTACCTTTCCAGCTCTCTCTGTCCTTCCTTTCCTGAGCAGAGAGAAGGCAGGGTCACAGTATGAAAACAAAGATGAGACAAAGCAGGGACCTGTGATAACTGTCTTTCTCCACCCTAATGGAGACATAGGACTCAGAGTTTGGTAAACCAGACTGCATCAGTTAGCTGTAGAATCAGATTATTATTTTGGCAAACTGAATCGTTTCAATTCCCGCCACCGATTTTGGACAGTCAGCAACAGATGTCATGGCAAGTCTGACGTTGCTATCAAGTTTAGCCCATTAGAACTGGTATCTGTATGGGTTTTTAATTTTTGTTTGTTTTTGATAGAGACTGAAATTTTTAAACTTAAAAATTAATATAATAAAGGACAACAAAGTATTTTAAGATAAAAATGTGAGAAGACAAATGAAAAACTGTAATAAACCTGAGAAAAAGTAATTATTTGAAGAAGATAATTCAAAGGTTGAAACATGCGTGGCTCAAGGATTTCCTTTTTTTTCTTCAAAGAAATTTTGTTTTTCTTAATTCCCTTGACATCTGAATAAAATTCTCAAAGCCAAGAGGGACTTAGGGACAAAACCTGGAAAATTATGTGAAATGTGCATTCTGGCTGCTTGGAGGGACTTCATGGAAAAATTAAAAACATAAGTCTTTTTTCAACATATTGATTTTTATTTAGTATGTTTCTATATTACTTTTCAATACAAATGAAAGTACGATTATGCTTTATCTTTTCCTTGAGGTAATTGACAGTTTTTAACACTTTCAACTTGTGTCTAGGCTTATTTTGTATTAAAGCTTACTTTATATAAATGTTTTAGAGGCTTTTAAAGGTTAAATCTTTTAAAGGTGTTCATTCTTACAAACAATATTGATGAGAAAAATAATTTTCGCAAAATACAGTTAATCTAAGACTTCTTTTGAACACTGGAGAAAAAAGCACAACTTTGTAATAGGCTTGACAAATTTTTATTATTTCCAGCTACTTTTCAGGTCTTATACACCTGGTAGTATTTGTTCTTTCTAAACTCTTCCATCTAATTTTAGAAGAACTTTGATTTGGAATCCAAGGCACACTTCCTGAGGAAAGGATATCATTTTGATTGACATCACCTCACCACACCACACAGCCCCTCCATGTTTCAGCCTACACTTCCTTGGGTGACTTCCCTCTATTGGGAGCCATGCCTTGGTCATTCTGATTACCCAGGGAGCATCTTAAGTGGACTTCTCTTTAAGTAAATGTATACTTCTTCAAGTTTAAAGGAAAGTCAAATTCAAGGTTTCAAATTCTATTGTGATATTTCATTTTAAAAGATAAAACATGGTATTTCTTTGCTTTTAATGAGAAAAAAAGCTTTTGAAAAAGTAAGTGTATAACTAAAAGCAAGACAATTACAGCCACTTAAAAATACTAAACTACACATCTATAATCAACAGAATGTCAGCTGTACTTGTGTTTGTGGGTAGATTTTCATTTTTTAACTTGATTCTGCATTCCAAATTGTTTTTAATACACTTGTATTACTTTTGTGATGAAAAAACACCCATAAAGATTCAAATAAATATTAACCTAATGAGATAACTTAACACTTCAAGTTCTTGCTATAATCTTTTTTTTTTAACATCTTTATTGGAGTATAATTGCTTTACAATGGTGTGTTAGTTTCTGCTTTATAACAAAGTGAATCAGTTATACATATACATATGTCCCCATATCTCCTTCCTCTTGCATCTCCCTCCCTCCCACCCTCCCAATCCCACCCCTCTAGGTGGTCACAAACCACCGAGCTGATCTCCCTGTGCTATGTGGCTGCTTCCCATTAGCTATTGGTTTTACATTTGGTAGTGTATATATGTCCATGCCACTCTCTCACTTTGTCCCAGTTTACCCTTCCCCCTCCCCATATCCTCAAGTCCATTCTCTAGTAGGTCTGTGTCTTTATTCCCGTCTTGCCCCTAGGAGTTTTTGCTATAATCTTTTGTTCATAATTCAGATGCAGTAAACCATACCAATTTATACTAATGAATGTGAAAAAGCCTTCTCTAAAGGTTTTCCGGGTATTCTTCAATTTAACTAAGACTGTATCTTACAAACAGGAATACTAGCTTCTTAACATCATTGAGGAAAGGAAGAGCTGTGCTTGGAAGAAAATATCCAGTGGCACCTAAAGAGCAGAGCTGGAGCCTGTAAATGCTCCCCAGTTTCCACAGGAAATGCATTCTGCCAAGAACACAGGCTGGACAGGAGAGGGAGGGAGGCTGCAAGTCATCCCCACTGCCTCCTTACCTTCTGTCACTGTTGGAAATATCAGAAGCAACCCAGGAATTTTGCCCATTTCCCCCATTTCTGCTCTAAGGGGTGGGGGATGAAATACAATATCCGTTATCCATGAGGATACAAGCTCCAGGACTGCTCTCACTAATGAGCAGGCGAGAGCCTGACATCAGTAGATACCTTATAAAAGTGTGTTGAATGAATAAATGACATGGAAGAAACATGCAGTATTTCATTTAGCGTTTTTGGTTTTTGTTTTGTTTGTTTATTTTGTTTTGTTTTTGTCTATGTATGCCCATTACAGAATAAACCCTCTTAGGGGCAAGAACATGACCTTCTCAGTATCTAGTACAGTATTGGTACATAACTAATTTTAAGGAGTGTCCAAAATTCTTAAGTCACAGGGTAACACTATGGAAACAGGAAGTACAGTATAGTGGTTAAATGTTTAGACACAGGGGCCCAGCCTGCCTGGTTTCAAATCCAGCTCCACCCCTATGAGCTGTGTAAGTCTGGGGCAGGTGACATAACTTCTTTTTTAAAATAGAGATAGTAACAGCACCCACCATACATGGTAGTTGCAAGAATTAAATAAATTGAAACACCAAAAATGCTTAGAACGAACCAAGCGCCTAATGAGTATGATATGTGTCTCCTGTTTTATTAATTTTAACTTTTAGCCTAGGTTTGAAGTCTTCTAACCAACTCTAGCCTCTAGGATTTTTTAGTTCGTTTACTCTCAGAAAAACACAACTTCCTGTTTCTAAGGAGGGAGAAAAGCTTTTAAAAGTTATAAAAAGACTCAAAGCCTCTTGGACATCAAATAGCTCTTACAAAACAACATTTTGATGAGTTAAGTGTAAAAGAATCAAAAACATACGGATTAAATTTCCTTTATAATACACATGGGCTTAAAATGAAGAGAAAAGTGCTTAGCAAAACACACTTTGGGTCTGTCAAACCCAAAACATTGAAAACCACTTCAAGACATTCTGCAGACCCACAGCAGAACGAGATCCCCTGCCATCCACATTTAAAATCCCCTCCTCTGGACTCCTGAGCTCCCAACTGGTCCACAGCTTGTCATCTCTTGATCCATCTTCTCAAAGGATAAACTTCCCCCGATTTATGAGAAAGTACGCTGCACCTCAGAAGCAGGACATAAGCAATTTATAGATTAGATTTAGGCACAAATAGGCCATCATTGGCAGATGATTTTCATTTCAATATTTTATTGAAGATCTCTACCGCATGTGAATGCAACGATATGTGTTGCATATGCGAAAACTAAGATGTAGCCAAACGTCTTGTAATTTTTCTTTTTGCAGCATAACCATGAGTAAAAGGTAATTTGGACATCTGAAAGTATTATTCAGGATGAAATAATATTCTAAAAATTGTTTTCTGCATAAAAATAAGTTTTTCTAAGGTAATTTTCACATTGAGAGTCTTGATTCCACTCTGCATGTTATCAGGATTGGAAAACATGCAATTGCCTGACCTGGACACTCTTTTCCTCGTGTATTAAGTCTATGAGGTGTGCTGTAGCTCTAATTTAAGGAAGTAAAAAAGTGTCAGGTTTTAGATTTCTTTTGAATAGTTTCCTACACTGAATCCCTTTACCCGCTTTCATAAAGGAGCAAAGAAAAGCAGCCTGCAAAACTAACTGATATCCTGGAAAAGCAGCCAGGAATACAAAAAAACCAATGTTAATATTAATGAGCTGGTCACATTTAAAGAAACAATTTTTTAAATAACACAGGTAGCTATGATCATCTGTTATTTTTTCCTGCTAAGCCCTACTACCTCAGAGTCTTTCCTATAGTAACCTGGATCCAATATCGTAAGACTTTATGTATCAGTTAGTAAGTCTCTTTGAAAATAAAATATTAAGTTAAAATAGAAAAGAAGTTAATGTTTCTGAAAATATCTTAAGTTGAGATTGGAGGGTGGCAAAACTAACTTAAAACATATTTCTCTATTTTGAAATGTATTACTTTATTTTTTTCTTTTTTTGTTTCTTAATGATTTACATAAAAAGATACTGGCCTTGAAAGTACGTTTCCCTGTTTAAGAGAAATGTGGGTGACCCTTTCCTTTAGGGACTGTTGGATTCTCTTTGAGTGGGAAGTTTACCACTAAAAGAACTACTGTCAGCACAAAACGTTGACCTGATATGCACATATATTGTCTCATTTTTAGAACTAATTAAAAATTTGATGACTAGAGACACTAGTTTGCATTTCATTCATTTTGTTGAAATATCACAGAGGAACTCAGTACAGGACCTATTATGAGCTCCACCAATTCCCTATCCACTGCTCCAGTTTGCCTAAGAAATTTCTTTTTGATGAATTCATAACCAGATTTTCTGCAGACAGTTTATCTTGGCTCACTAGAGACTGGGAAGCACTTGATCAGTCACGGAAAGTGTTTCAGTTATAAAATACAAATAACCACTCTGAAAGTAAAATTTTATGATAACCATTGTACTTTATCTATATTTTGATTTCTTTTTTTAAAATAAATTTATTTATTTATTTTATTTATTTTTGGCTGCGTTGGGTCTTAGTTGCTGTGCGCAGGCTTTCTCTAGCTGTGGAGGGAGCGGGGGCTACTCTTCGTTGTGGTGCGCAGGCTTCTCATTGCAGTGGCTTCTCTTGTTGCGGAGCATGGGCTCTAGGCATGCAGGCTTCAGTAGTTGTCACATATGGGCTCAGTAGCTGTGGCTCGTGGGCTCTAGAGTGCAGGCTCAGTAGTTGTGGCTCACGGGCTTAGTTGCTCCGCAGCATGTGGGATCTTCCCGTTCCAGGGCTCAATCCCGTGTCCCCTGCTTTGGCAGGCAGATTCTTAACCACTGCGCCACCAGGGAAGCCCTGCATTTTGATTTCTTATAACCAAAAAGGATAACCTATCTCAGATATCTACAATTTTTGCCATAGTAAAACATGTCAAAATGTTCAAAGATTTCACCTTTAGACGGAGAACCAGTCAAAATTAGTGAAAAGACTATATTATGGATTATTTTCAAGAATATGCATTTGAATTAGTTTAAATTTTTTAAGTGACTCAAAATAATCTAATAAAGTTACCTTATACTTCAGTGATTACTTTGTCTGTGTTTATTATTATTCATATGTAAATAAGAATTTCTGGAATAACTAATAATGTATAATGCAAAATGAATAATTAATAAAGCAGGCTATTCTTTAATAGTATAAACATTTCCCAGAAATCTTGATTATGACATCAATCACTTAAGAAAGAAGTAAAAAAAAAAAAATTCAGCCCAGCCAAAACCATCAAACCATCAAAAATATCAAATGAATGAAAATCAAATTAATGAAGGTTTAGTACAACTAACATACATTATACAAAGAAAGTGACCCCAGGCGCTCACTACTTGACCTATTTCAAATCTCATGAACTGGACTGACTTTTAAAATCAACAGCTATAAGAACAACTGTGGTCTCTGACTACTTGTAGTCACTCAAATATGGAAGTATAATGGCTAATTTGATCACATAGAGATATTAAAATAGCATAATAGCAGTCATCAAAATAAAGTCTGTAGGTCTATCATGTCTTTTTTTTTTTGCGGTATGCAGGCCTCTCACTGTTGTGGCCTCTCTCGCTGTGGAGCACAGGCTCCGGACACGCAGGCTCAGCAGCCATGGCTCATGGGGCCAGATGCTCATCGGATCTTCCCGGACCAGGGCACGAACCCATGTCCCCTGCATCGGCAGGCGGACTCTCAACCACTGCACCACCAGGTAAGCCCTGTCATGTCTATTGAGAAATACTGTAATTAACCTCCTTTCTCTTATGGAAGCTAATGAAAAGGACTCTAGGTTCACTTATTCATCAACTATGTACTGAAGATCTAGTGTATACTAGCCATTAAGGAACCTAAGAGAAATAAGATGTCATAGTTTAACCATAGGTTATAATTTATTTAAAATTAAGACTTAAAGCTTGAATAAATACAGAGTTGAAGGAGACCTCAGAGGTCATCTAATTCTAACCTCTCATTTTAATCCCCAGAGCAGTCAAAAGATTTGTCCAAATTAAGTGCCATTTGGTGTGTTTAAAAGTTAGAAAAGAATGATGCAAAATTTATGCTCTTTTGACATATATGTAAAGTCTAGTGCATTAATTTGTGTAGCAACCATTTATCACTTCACAACCTCATAATTGTCTATGCCATTCTTTGGCTCAAAATAGGTTTGTTTGCTGTTTCCTTGAAGTAAAATCTCTGACTGAACATCCACTTTGCTAATTAATAGCTAATTTAATCAAGGCTATATGCTGATTCTTCTTAGGACCTGTTAATTTGGTTATGTGTCATGGTCTTAAATCTGACTAGGCATCTCATAAATACACTTGAAGTAATCTAGGCAAGACATCACAGCTAAATCAAACAAAATCCATTAGCCTTGCTAGAAGAACTACTCAACCTTAATATCCTACTGAAAATGAATCTGTAGGTAGAACATGGACCTTGTTGATAGCTATGCAGAATTATTCCATGATTGTTCAAGGATCATTCAATTTTTTTTCTCTCTCTCTCTAATTATCTCCATATCAGCTTGCCCTGCATCAGCAGCTAAAGTCCATTCTCTGCTCATGTTCAGCCGAGTATAACTATTTTGAAAAAGACATTATCTATGGTGACTAGAAGATCTTGTTAATCTTCTTCCAGAGAACCTCAATTTCATTCAGATATTCATTACTCAGGCAGGGTGATCCTGTAAGCAGCTGAAAGATAAATCTGCATTAGTTTAAGTCAGTCATGGTTTTCCCATTCTCCTCCCCAATGATAAGTGTGCCCATAGCTGTGTAAGAGGAAGTCTACAGGCATCTCTCTGGGAAAGGTTTCTATAGCTAGATGGTTAGCTGACCCCTAAAGTTTAATTTTCCCCTTTCATAGCAGGTTTCTAGGAAACAGCTGACTATCCAGGCACCATATTTCCAATCCTCCTTTTCATACATAGAATTATGTGGTTAGTTCTAGCCAATGGAATGTGATCAGAAGATACTCACATATGCAGCCTGCATTCCCCACCAACTCTTCCCCATTCTGCAGCAACCTTGGACGTCATGTCTGAAGAAGGCAGCATCATATAACTCTCCAGTCTGAGGTTTGACCAGAAATATCTGCACTGGAATTTGCATGAGTGAGAAATATTATGTGAAGATACTTCTCAAAATCCTACTTCTTATTCAAGGAACAGAGGCAAGATGTGGTACAGAAGAAAGAGTAAAGGTATCTAGTCTTCATCTACATATGCAAGCACTGTAGATGTTTTAGTCTGGATACTTTTTTACTCCAGGCTTTGGTTTCTTCATCAGTAATATTACAGGGTTGGGACCAATGGTCTTTAAACGTTTTATAGGCATTACATTCTATGATCTAGGATGCCAATATATCAGTTATCCATTGCCACGATATTCATCAGTATTGAATATAATCTACTCCTATCCTTGTGAACTCTCAAAGGTGATGAAGCAGATCCTTTTTAGGACAGGGCTTTACAGTGAGCAAAAACTGCTGGAAGTGGAACGAAAATCAAGCAGGATGGGACAATGGAGGCAAAGAAAAGAAAACATCCAGATAAAGTGCAGGAGAGAAAAAGAATCAAGAAATCTCAAAAACCAAGGCACCATATTTTTTAATACCACGTGAAAACAATCGAAGAGCGTGCTCAGTAAAGTTAGAAAATCCATCTAAGCCAAGTCTCCTTCTGAAGCTCTGGAAAACTAACTCACATAAACTAAACTTCACAGAAAATTATGAAGGTCAAATCCCATGGTAAGTTACTGTAAGAAAAAAAAAAGAGAAGAAGTAGAATCACAGTCCCATAAATAATTACCATATTCCAGTAACACACGCAAAAACACAGATCAAAATTATAATGTAGCATTTCAAAATGAGCTAAAAGACATTAAGAAAATTATGGTACAAGACATGAACAACAGACCTAAATAAGAATTAGAAAAATTTGGAAATGAGATGATATATTTAAAGAAAAGTTGAAAATAAAGGAAAAAATATCATTTTAGAAATGAATACTCACAAAATAGAAGGATCACAAAAGTAAATAAACCCAACAAAAAATGCCTTAAGAAATTGGTGAAAAGAATGAAACATTTGACGCAAGAGGGAAGAGATATGGGAACATATGTATATGTATAACTGATTCACTTTGTTATAAAGCAGAAACTAACACACCATTGTAAAGCAATTATACTCCAATAAAGATGTTAAAAAAAAAAAGAATGAAACATTTGAAAAGCAAAAGTAAATGAAGAGAGAGGAGGGAATGGAGAGTTACTGTTGAATGGGCAGAGTGTTTCAGTTTGGAAGATGAAAAAGTTCTGGAGGTGGATAGTGGTGATGACTGCACCACATTGTGAATGTGCTTAATGCCACTGGGCTGTTCACTTAAAAATGGTTAAATGGTATGTTTTACCTTGTGTATATTTTACCTCAATTTATAAAAACAAATGAAGAAAGAGGTTGAAAAATAAAAGGGAAAAAGAAGTGACAAATATTATTGATAGTCAAAAATTTTCTGAAAAAGAAAAAAGACTAGAAAATAAACATAACACTAAGATTCAAGAAAACTTTCCTGAAACTGAAAAAAAAATTTGAAACAACATGTTAGAAGAATGCACGTACCTGAGACTATTGACTCAGAACAACCAGTATCTACACATAATTTAGTAAAACCAATGGGCTTTTGAAAACAGAAAAAAATCCTTTTTGCATCTATGCTGAAATAGCACATGATTTATAAGGGGAAATAAAGAGACTTCTTTGACAGGAGCATATAATACCAGGAAAAAAATGAAGAACACATTGAAGACACTCAAGGGAAGAGAATGTAAAATGTATAAAGACCATTGACAAATTGCTGTCAACATGTAGGAACTCAGGGAATTTCATTCCCATAGGTCTTGCCTTTAGAATTTACGAGAGAGTGAGCTTCAGACAGTTAAAAGGACTAGAAGGACATGGACATAAGGACTGGGGTTGAACACTAAATATGTCATTACTAACAGAACTAAAATTTAATGAGAAAGTTGTTCTAGATGGTAAAGAGCATAGGAGCTGATAATATAGATACAACAATCATGAAAAAGGTAAGGGAAGAATAGGGTGAGAAGATGGAAACAAACCTAACTGCTTTCAGTAATCATGACGGTGATCTCAATAGATGCTTTGTTATTCTGAGACTGTCCATGTGTAACATGATATAAAGGAAGTGAGTAATTCTGGGACATTTTAATTTGTTCATCCCCTAAGTCCTTGAGAACTAAGATTCTCATTATAGACAGAAGAAAATACAGATGGAATATAGACAAGGTAAAGGATAAACCCTGTAGTCCTGTGTTTGAATTGGAAATATTAGAGAGAATTCTCTGAAAAAGCCTAGAAACAATGATAAGCCTAGTTCCATTGAGTGATCCTAAAGCATACATCCTATTAAAAAACTATTTCTTTTAAAAAACACCTGTGCTTCTTGGAGAAATGGCTGATTCTAAGTCAGGAGCAAGAAATATACAAGATGACCTGAAATATCTTGAGGTACCAGAGAGCAAGGAAAGACCATTCTATAATGTCAGAAGACTTTGGAGCCAACTTGAAAGAAGCGCCCATTGGCCAAAAGCAGGACAAAGAATATCGAGAAGGATAAAAATAATAATCAATAGAAACCCAACCAATATATTTATATTTTGTAATGATATTTAAGATAATCTAATTGGTCATATGCACAGAATAACAGAGAACTGCTTCATTATCTTGAAAATTGGGTAAATAGAAAAAGAATCATATGCTTATGCTTCCACTCCTATCTGAATTGGGTAGCCAATTAGTAGATGAGAGAAAGCATCTCCTTATAAAATTATGCCAACTAATAAATGAAAAAGAAGTGATAGAATTAAGTATTACATTTTTTGCAACCTCAGTGAATTAATATACCTAAACTTTGAACATCAACTGCTATAAACATTACAAAAGAGCAAAAATCAAATATAATGAACCTCTTGATGGAAACCATAGTATTGTCAAAGAGATTGAACCTGAGTCTTATTGTCAGGATCCAGCTGCCAATCTCCAGGAAATACAAAGGACAGAGGAGCATGTTGAACTGTACTATGAGTATGAGTCAGCAAAATCGTGACTGTACTATGAGTATGAGTCAGCAAAATCGGGACTGTTGCCTCTGGACAGGTCAAATGCTCCGGGTTCTTCACAGATATATTATAAGAAGAAGAAAGAAATGGTTGAGGAAGATATAGATTAAAAGAGGCATAAAAGAGGGGTAGGGGAGAGAAAGATTGGGAGTTTGGGATTAGCAGAGGCAAACTATTATGTATAGAATGGATAAACAACAAGGTCCTACTGTATAGCACAGGGAACTATATTCAATATCCTGTGACAAACCACAATGCAAAAGATGATGAAAAAGAATATGTGTGTGTGTGTGTGTGTGTGTGTGTGTGTGTGTGTTTGTGTATGTGTGTGTATGTAACTGAGTCACTTCGCTGTGCCGGAGAATAACACAACATTGTAAATCAACTATACGTCAATAAAATTTAAATAAAGAGGCATAAAAGATGTATCAAGTTTTATAAAATGGGCAAGGCTGAACTAAAGATGCTCACCTGGGTGATAAAACTATAAAGAAATGCAAGGAAATGCTCACTATACACAACAGGATTGTGGTTACTTTTGCAGGGAGGAAAATGCTGTGATTGGAACATGCTCCTGGAGGTATATCTGGAAAGGATGCTGTATTAGTCAGGGTTCTCTAGAGAAACAGAACCAGTAGGATATATATAGAGACAGAGATAGAGCTAGAGATGAAGATGGAGAGACAGAGATAAAGATATAGGTATATAAGTTCATGCAATTCTGGAGTCTGAGAAGTCACACAATCTGATCTGTGGTCTTAAGCTGGAGACGTGGGAGAGCTGTTGGTGTAAATCCCAGTCTGAGGGCCGGGAGAACATAAAATATGTTCCAGCTCAACAGCGAGGCAGGAGCAAAGGGTCAAGTACCTCCTTTCTCCGCTTTTTGTTCTATCCACACCCTCAGTGGATTGGATGGTGCTCACCCACACTGAAGAGGGCAATCTACCTTACTGAGTCCACAGATTCAAATGTAATCTTGTCTGGAAACATCCTCACAGACATGCCCAGAAAGCAATGTTTAATCTGGGCATTCTGTGGCCTGTCAAGTTAACATATAAAATTAGCCGTCACAACTGGCTATATTCTATTTCTTAAAATGAGTGGTGTTTCAAGGCTGTTGCCTTATAATAATTTCCTAAACTATACATTTTTGTGTATGTGTTTTTCTGTACCTGTGCTTTATCTTACAATAAAAGGTAATAAAACAAATAAAATACAAGCATATCCCATATCAAATATAATTTATATACCTATATGAAAGATACATTGTGTAGGCAAGAATATTTTTTAAATGAATCATTTTTTAAATGTTCCAACCTGCTGTGCAGAGCCCAGGATTCTTAATATAATAGAGAAAGTATTATTAATAATGTAGCCTCTTTTTTTGGCCATGCCACATGGCTTGCGGGATCTTAGTTACCTGACCAGGGATGGAACCCGTGCCCCTGCAGCAGAAGTGTGGAGTCCTAAGGACCACCAGTGAATTCCCAATAGTGTAGCCTCTTTAAACATAGGCAATATCTCGAATATCTTTTATGTTATCCCGTGGGCCTAGAACAATGGAGAGAATCTAACAGGTACCATTTACTGAGAGATCACAGTGTTGTCGGCCCTATGCCAATTGCTCTACGTGAATTAGCTCATTTAATCCTCCTACAACCTTAAAAATAGTGATTGTAATTACTTTAAAGAATATTCCAGATAAGGAGACTGAGGCTTAGAGAGGTAAAGTCCCGTGCCTAAGTTCCTCCTACCTAAGTGGTACAGCTGGAATTGGAACCCCTATACTCTAGAGCAGGTTCTACCTCTGAAGTCAATGTTCAACCAATACTTGTCTAATTGAATTTTTTTCAGTGAAAAACATTTTGTCCACCTACTTTCTGTTCACTGCATCACACAAGACACACAAAAAGTCAGATAATTATATTTGTGTTGGACTTAAAATTTTATACGAAATTAATGTAAATAATATATCAAGTTAATGAAACACAATGTACCAAACAACATTTCGTAATTTTTACCATCAAGATGAATCTTTGACTCAGGTGATTTTCATAATTTTAACTGCTTATTTAGGTAAATATAGGAAGTCGATACTGTACAGAAAAAATAGATAATTATTTTTGTCAAATTAATAAGCATGAACCTTTTGAGTGGGGGTATCTTAAAAAGTTGTTCTTGGGCTTCCCTGGTGGAGCAGTGGTTAAGAGTCTGCGTGCCACTGCAGGGAACACGGGTTCAAGCCCTGGTTTGGGAAGATCCCACATGCTGCGGAGCAACTAAGCCCGTGCACCACAACTACTGAGCCTGTACTCTAGAGCCCGCGAGCCACACTACTGAGCCTGCAAGTCACAACTACTGAGCCCGTGTGCCACAGCTACTGAAGCCCACGCACATACACCCCATGGCCCGCAACAAGAGAAGCTACCACAATGAGAAGCCCGCGCACCACAGCGAAGAGTAGCCCCCGCTCATCACAGCTAGAGAAAGCCCACGTGCAGCAACAAAGACCCAATGCAGCCCAAAGTAAATAAATAAAATAAAATAAAATAATTTAAAAAAAGTTGTTCTACTCAAAACAGCATTTATATCATCCAGTTTAACCTTAGGTGTTCTAAGAACAATTCATATAGACTAGATTATTGGATAATGAACTATCCAGAAGAATGAAGACTCTCAAAATACCCTTATGTGTAGTTGTTTGAGGATAAGGAAAGTTCACAGTATTACTGGGAAAGGTAACCCAAGGAATTATGAACGTGAATACCTGAACTAACCTCCTCAATTAATAATTTTCTGGTGCTTTAATAAGAGAGGGAGCTATAAGAAAAATTCCACTCAAATAAGAGCCACAGTGGGAATTATGAGTTGACTGTTCAATATCTCAATTTCAGTAAGATGAATGATTTTAATAAAATTGTACATGGAATACTACATTCTAGAACCTTACTATATTTAAGGATATTTTTACATTATGCAATTAAACTTTGGAATCTATTATACATAAATATCAAATGGTCTTTATTTCACAGTGAGGTAGTTATGGTCACATTCTATATTTGCTATTACAAATATTATTACTAATCTCATTAGAAACCATTTGCTTTCTGTTTTTATCATTTGTATTGGGTTATACCCAGTAATATTTTGTGTGTTTTGTTACTGTTGTTATTTCCAGATTCTGGATCAGTTTAAAAATTCACTTACCTTATGATATCAATCTACCAGCCTGTGACACCTTTTTCTTTCCTCCTTTCCTTCTACCTGTCTTCCTTTCTTTCTGTCATCTATCGATCAAATAATTATTAACTGCCTATAGTATACCAAACCCTATGCTAGACGAATACAACATGATTCTGCCTTCACGTATCTTAACGTAGAGGGGATACAGCAAATACACAGGTGCGTATCACAAAATGTGATATTTGCAAAGTAGAATTAAACTCTGGATGGTTTGGGAGCATAAGAAAGAAGCTCCCAAGCATAAGGAAGAAGCGTTGAGCTCAGCCTGGTAGGGGGGGTGGAGAGTGGCACACTTCTTTGACATCACCACCCTCAACAATGAGGGCAACTGTTCCAAAGCCAGTAGAGAGAATCAAAATTCTCTCAAATGTCTGCAACCAGACCTGTTTCCTTCCATAGCCTCCAACTCATTGCTCTCCTGAGCTCGGCTACCCTATTTAAAGCACCACTTTAAAAATGTTGCCCTTAAAGGACTAAGATCAGGAAACTGACAGCTCACAAAGTAGTCTGCTGGCACCAGGGCTCAAAAGAACAGCCCCTAAAAGCAGAGGCTCCACTCGTTAGCCCAAACACAAGTTGTTATAATCCCTTGCAGCCTCCTGTGCTTATATAATACAGGCCTTCTTCGATTACAAGACACTTTGAAGATCTCACCTTCTCCCATTACTTGTCTTCTACGTAAAATGCCCACAGATGTGAGTCTGTTAGAATGTGTGAGAACTGCAGTTGATAATTTATAAACCAGTACTTCCTAAGGTTTGAAATTTGGGGGAATTCAGTGGCACTGAAAGAGGGCCTGTTGCTGCGGGAGCGCCCCCTACTGACCATAAGGAGAAGTGTTATAAAACCGGAGGTAGAAGCTGACAGGCCTGGAAAAAATATTCAACACTTCCTGTCTAATAACAAGTATTTATTGAGTGTTATTTTGCGATACAAGAGGACTGACATTATATGTGCAAATGGCCAAAGCAATTACATATCTATTTTTTAATTTTAAAAACTAACACATTTCGGGACTTCCCTGGCAGTCCAGTGGTTAAGGCTTCACCTTCCAGTGCAGGGGGTGCAGGTTCGATCCCTGGTCAGGGAGCTAAGATCCCACAGGCTTCCCAGGTAAAAAACAAAACAAAACATAAAACAGAAGCAATATTGTAACAAATTCAATAAAGACTTTAAAAATGGTCCACATCAAAAAAAAAATCTTTAAGAAAAAACAAAAAAACTAACACATTTAATCATTTGACCCCTTCTAGAACAACAATCAGTTACAAAAGGAACTTGTGGTTTGGCTGAATTCAAGCATCATGGGAGTGCTTTGTTTCTGTTTTGTTTCTTCTCTAAATGTAATCAGGTTATGTACTAACTGAACAAGGAGAGAAAGACACAAGAGGGCACCTAAATAGACCATGTTCTTGCATGGGGACATTCAATAATATGAAATTGCCAACTGCCCCAGATACTTCTATAAATGTAACATATTCTTAATCAGAACCTAAATTGAATTCTTTAATAAATATGACAAGTTGACTCTATAGCTCATCTCTAAAAGAATAGGCAAGGCAGTTTTTAGTTGATAAACCAAGTATTAGAACACAATAGAAAGCTATAGTAACTAAAACATCATGGTACTGGCAAAGTCAATACACCAGAAACAGACCCAGGTGTTTGGGGGAATTTAGAATTTGATATAAGTATCTTTTAAATTAATTGGAAGAGGATTCAATAACTGATGTTGAGATAATCAGACATAATGCCTATCTTAAGACATGTATCAAAATATATTACAGCTGGGTTAAAAATCAAAGCCAAAAAAATGTCATAAAAGAAATAGAAGAAAATGTAGAATGACACTTGTACAATACTAGGAGGAAGTAGGTTTTCCTAAACCAAACATAAGTAAGCCATAGTTTCTGGCTCCAAGAAATATGTATTATCTTACGATGTGCCACAGCATTTAACTATATGAATAGTTTTAGGGTTTGTTTTTCCCTGTTCAGTTCTGATCTCTATCCTTACTCTTAACACATATTTTGCTATTGTTACTGATTGGCCACCTCTTTTTTTGAGATAGATAAAATAAAGCACAAGGAAATGAATTTGCTTGGCTAATAAGTGTGGAGCCATGGACAGAGTTTGAGGAATTCAAAGGCATAAGTTGTCCTTTTAGATACTTGGACTTCCTCAAAGTAGTTCAAAACCCACAGACGCTAGCTGGAGTATCTAGGTGTCTGGGACTTGTTTTGAATATGTTATTTTTCCCAGAAAACTTTTATCCCAGTCCAGAAGACCAACCCCCCACCCCGCAAAAGAGCAAGGAGTAGAGACTAAATCCTCTTCATTTCTAGAGAGAGAACAGGTAAGAGGTAAAAGGCTTCAGCTGACAGAAAACTCACTTTAAAGCTAATGTGTATGGGCACATTAACAACCACACTAATCTGCGGAAGAAGGCCACTACAACGCCACTGTCAGAACTGGGTAAGGAATCAGCTGAAGAAGCCACTACCTGAAATTTAACATCCAGTAATCGCTCCATCAAAAGACCCTCGAGCCACGGTGTGAAGGAAACGGGTCTAGACAGCCACTCTCCAAGAATGTGCCATTGTGTGTGTAGCAGATTGAGTTCACACTCCACTCCTGCTTCACAGAGGAGGGCCAGTGTCCCAGGGGGCCACCAGCCAGGATGTGGGTGGTAAAGTAAGTGCTTTTGGAGGGAGCAGTGTTCTTCTGGGAACTGCATCAGCACACCAGCTGAGCAACGCACGCAGAAGTTTCGAATGAAGTTAGACAAGAAGATAAATTGGACGTGATTTTTCCAATGTGTAAAGGGTGGGCATCCACCACATTTCCGGACTGTCATATTTCTAGGCAATTCTGCATAATGATCAATGTTTCTCTGTGAGATTCATATGAGGAAGACTTGTCTGTGCCAGTTACATAGGGGAATTCTGTGACTATGCCTACGTTACTATATTTTCGACACTACCTGCATGATTTGATTGCACTTGTATATCTATGACTCCATTCCATTTATATTCAGATGGGAGGATAAAAAATAGGGACAGGAATTAATGTAGATGTTTCTAAGTGGATTTGAAATACATTAGGGGGGAAAAAAAAACCTCCTGCCAAAACAAAGTTTTTTCTTAATTCATTACCAAAGAAACTTCACCTCTTTCATGAAGAATTTCATTGCTTAAAAGAAAAAAAAAAAAGTCAGTAATTTCACCCAAACCCCAAGCTGTGCAAATTCATTTCCCATGATTATACATTTACTTAATACTTAAGGGGATATGTTATTTGCCTATGACTAATACAAGTACCTTCATATTTGACGTGTTTAATCTAAAGGATAGTTTTCTTATTTTTTCATTATTGCTGCCTGGATTTTAAAGAAGAAAATCATGAAAAAGTGTTTAAAATAAAAATTTCCCCACAATTTACCTTTTTCCAGCTTTGACAGAAATAATGCTGCTGTCATGGGCTTCACTAATGCAAAATTCTTTTCCCCATCAGAAAAAACATGGGATTGAATAAAAGACCTTGATTTTATGCCAGTGAGATGCATGACAGGTGTCTAACCTACAGAACTGTAAGATAAGAAACTTTTTGTTGTGTTTTTGTTTTGGCCGCACCGTGCAGCATGCAGGATCTTATATCCCCAACAAGGGATTGAACCCAGGCCCCCTGAAGTGGATATGCAGAGTTCTAACCACTGGACCACCAGGGAATTCCCAAGAAATTGTTTTAAGGTACCATGTTTGTGATCATTTGTTTCAGCAACAATAGAAAATGAATACTAATAGTTGCAGAAACCAGGGCCATTAGTCATAGTGCTAAAGCAACACACCAGGCCCAAGGCTCAGAGAAGCTAAGGAAAACCCAAGGGGAGGTAGGGCAGTTGAGGCCCAGCCACTGCTTTGTTCCAGGGTGAGTCAGGACATCAGCAGTCCTGTGTGTGTGAGTGTGAGAGTGTGTGTGTGTGTGTGTGTGTGTGTGTGTGTGTGTGTGTGAGCTACAAAATAGCTGCTGCTTCCTTTTGCTTCCAAATCTCCCAAGAAGCTCCCGTGTGGTTCATGCCATACAAGAAAGAGGATTCTGGGAAGTTTAGTTCAATCCAGCCAAACTGACACATCACAAAGCCATTTAATAGGTTTTTCATGCCATAAACTTCTCTGATTTTCCTTCCTTTCTTCCTTTTGAGAAAATTAATATCAAACTGATTTCAAAATGTTTATCTTAAAATGTTTAAATGAATTCAAGGTGTTTTATTTAGGAAGAGAAAAAGAAAATACTCCCCATGAGTCTAGAGCACTATGCATACGTATTAATGTATGTTTTACATACTAATTTACTGAGTTATTGACTTACAAAAGGTGAGCTTCATCTAAGCTAACAACAGGTTCCTTACTGAGATCTAGGCAGTTTCCAAATGAGTGTTTTACGAAGATGCATGGTTTCCTGCAAATTGTCACTACCATAGAAAATTGTCTTCAAAGATGCAATGCATAGAACCTGGAAAATTAATAAAGTTACAAAAGGCAGAAAGAATATTTAGGTTCTAGCCCCCTCTCCACTCTGTCTGAGGTGGGCAGGCATATTAAAAAAATCACCTGTTTCTCTGAAATTTAATTTTCTCATCCACAAAACAAGAATGAACTCTTCAGCTACCTTCAATTCCAGGAAACATAACTTTGAGTTACCTACGATTTTCTGAAGTTGAAGGTATGTAATGGAAAGAATGGTTACTACGAGGTGGTTGTTCTGAACATGTTTCTTAACTGCTTGATATAATCAGCCACTATCTATAAAGAAAACAGCCAGAAGAGTGACTAGATAGATAGTAGCCATCAAGGTCTGTTTTTCAAAAAACTTAACTAAATAGAACAGTGAGATCTCTGGACGCACTGAAGTTGTAGTCCCTCTCTGTGGGGCAATCACAAGCCTTTGAAACACGTGAAAGGAAACTGACCTTACCCTGAAAAGTAACACAGCAATGTTAAAAGAACCACAAGTATGTAGTAGATCAAGAGAGTAAACTCTTTGAATCTCTACTGTTTTACAATGAGCTGTAGTGACCTCAATCAGGTATGTGCTTTTCTGATCCACAACTCTAAAAAAGCAAATTTTGACTGTAAAATGTATTAAGAATTTAACTTATTTGCCATATGTGTTATCTGAAAGGGGGCGGTGGGGAAACCTGCTGTGAAAACATTAAAAAAGAAAAAAAAGTTTGACCACATTCAAAGAGTAAGTAAGGCACACAAGGACAAAAGGATAATGATTTTTTTCTCCTATACTCCTGGCCTGAACATAAGTCCACCTAAAGCCCCCCTTACCAGATGGCTAACCCAGCGAGGGAAGACAGCCAACTAGATTTCAAATGTGAGAGTGATTTTTTTATTTAAAGGAAAGATAGAAACTGCCTCAACTCCATTATATCTAAGAGGAGAGCTCAAGTGTTCAGCATGTGGGTCTGGTCTGAGTAGGGAGTTTGTCTTTTTTTGAATAGAAATCATATGTAAACCCAGGCAGTGGCCTGAACCATTTGCTAAAACTAATTGTTGGTGGTGGAAAGCAGAGTAGGAGATTGTTAGTCTTCCCTGGCAGAAACCTGATCTGTGGAAATGGACTTCACAGGAACTGTGATGAGGTTTGCAGCTGGCAGGAGAGGACGAGAGTGTGGACACCTGCGTCCCCATCTTCCCTTTGGCAGCGCAGTCGAGACACTGAAACAGCTCTGGGAGGTGGCCAATGGCCCAGAATGCAGATTTGGCATTCTTTTCCTCCCCAGCCCCTCCTCAGCCCAGGATATGACAACAAAAACTGAAGCGGGTGTATTTCTAAGAACCTATATTCTCAAAAAATTATTTAAGGATGTGGCTATTTTGAACTATGATGAATATAAGTACATTTAAGATATACCATTGACAAGTTAGAAAACCACCAAGTAAGGCCAGATGTATAAACTGACTTGATGTTTTAATTTAAAACACCAGCATCCAGTTGAAAGGTCTACTAAGATATGAATCAACTCACAGAGAATTCATACACAAATGAGGCTGACCTCTTATTCCTGGAACCTAGAAATGATTGCTTTTTTTTTTTTTTTTTTTTTTTTGCGGTACGCGGGCCTCTCACTGTTGTGGCCTCTCCCGTTGCGGAGCACAGGCTCCGGACGCGCAGGCTCAGCAGCCATGGCTGACGGGCCCAGCCACTCCGCGGCATGTGGGATCCTCCCAGACCGGGGCACGAACCCATGTCCCCTGCATTGGCAGGCGGACTCTCAACCACTGAGCCACCAGGGGAGCCCATGATTGCCTTTTTAAATGATCATTAACTGGGACTTCCCTGGTGGTCCAGTGGGTAAGACTCCATGCTCCCAACGTAGGGGGCCAAGTTTCGATCCCTGGTCGGGGAACTAGATCCCACATGCATGCCGCAACTAAGAAGCCTGCCTGCCACAACTAAAGATCCCGCATGCCACAACTAAAGATCCGCATGCCTCAAGGAAGATCCTGCATGCTGCAACTAAGACCCGGAGCAGCCAAATAAATAAATAAATAATAAATAAATATTTTTTAAAATAAATAAAATAAAATGATTATTAACTAATCTATACATCATCAAGATAAGAGGACTTCATTAGTTAAGACACTGTATTATAAAAGTAAACTTTTGGTTTTATGTTAGTTATGACAATATTTGAGAATCCAGTTGTGTTCTGTAAGCTGTAACATAAAGTATCCTATGTTTTAAATTGTTGTGCGACATGTAAAATTTTTGCTAAACTACTGTTACATTCTTTTCTGATTTAGCTTTTGTACACTAATACCTAGAAATTCCTCTCCCCCGGCCCCGCCCCAATCAGCACTGCAGATTCTGTATGAATCTGCTGTTTCAGTGTTAGTGGACATTACCATGGCTTCTTCCAGATGATGGCGAAAGATACCTGAGCACAGCTGATTAGGGAGAACACATAATAATATCAAGTAGATATTCTAAATGTACTTTCAAGAATAAGGAGTGACGTCCCCACTACTCATACATTTATCAGCTGTTATTTAATAAGTATAAAAACCTGCATATGGTTCTTTCACACTTGTTAGAGTTAATACTCTAGCTTTTCAACCAAACACTTACTGTCACTGTTTTACAGACAAGGAAACACAGTCCCAGAGTCCTGAGCAGAACTGGGGCTCAACAGAACCATGCTCTTTCCATGATTTACTCATCTAAAAAAAGAGAAAAGAAAGTGAAATTACAGATACTACTTTGGGAAAGGTGTAGAGTGGTCCACCCCATGAAAAAAAAGTAAAAAAATTAAAAATGGGACTTCCTTGGTGGCGCAGTGGTTAAGAATCTGCCTGCCAATGCAGGGGACACGGGTTCGAGCCCTGGTCCTGGAAGATCCCACATGCCACAGAACAACTAAGCCCGTGTGCCACAACTACTGAGTCTGCTCTCTAGAGCCTGCGAGCCACAACTACTGAAGCCTGTGTACCTAGAGCCTATGCTCCACAACAAGAGAAACCACCGCAATGAGAAACCTGTGCACCGCAACAAAGAGTAGCCCTTGCTCACCACAACTAGAGAAAGCCTGCATGCAGCAACGAAGACCCAACACAGCCAAAAATCAATCAATCAATCAATCAATAAGAATCAGTGTGGTTTATCAGTCATTTATCAGATATTGATCAAAAAATGTCAATATCTTTGTAATATTACAGATTACAACCCTATGAGAATGCTGCCATTGGCTTATAAAAGAAAATCCCGTCTGCTGTCTGGCAGAGCTCTTTAGTTCAAAACAGTTAAGAGAAAAACGTTGTTTTTTCAAGTGAGTGTTCTTTTTATAGTATATTTTAAACAAATTATGTTAGCTAGAAACACATTGTTGTTTATAAGCAATTTTTTAAAAAGCCTCCTTGATTTGCTTTTGGATTTTGTTCTCCTTTAAAATGCTTAGCAGAGGCCAGAGTAGATAGGCTAAAGTAACGGGGTGCTGTACACAAGGAGGAAGCCAGTTTCCTGGCTTCTCATCCCCATCTAAGAAAAAATGTTTCCTCTAGTGCATGCTTCTAGATTTATGTTCCAGTTTCTCCAGCTACAACACATGACTATTATCGAATAGTTACCAGGACGTTGGCCTCTTCCTTTCACTGGTGCGCGTTTGAACCAACATCCGTACCCAGTCTCCAACCCCTCACCTCCCGCACCCTCCAGCCTTCTCCTACAATGTGACACACTTGAAGGCAGGGCCTGTGTCTTAGCCTGCAGGACCAAGCACAGTGTCTGGCACGTGATCGAAATGAATTGAGTTAATTAATTGGAACTTGCTGTTTCCATATACCAGGTAATCCTGTCTAATAGACCAGCGCTTCTCAAACTGGGCTGTGAATTGAAATCACGTGGGGAGCCTTAAAAATGCTACTGCATGGCTCCCACTTCCTGAGATCCTGATTTAATTTGTCCAGGGTGTGACCTGAGCATCAAAATGGTTTAAAACTCTGCACGTGGTTCTAACGAGAAGCCAAGAGTGGGAATAGCTGTAACGATTAGATGCTTCCCGAATTGACAGATTCTAATCCCATGTTTATTCCGTAACTGCAAAGTCTTAGGTTATACTGGACAGTTATTTTCCCTCCCTTTATGATCCCATTCCCTACTCTTTGGGAATAAGCAAAGTGACTGCTTTTTAGTTACTGGCTGCTAAACCAGTATTTAAATCAATGCAATATGAAATGCCCCCAAACTTCCAGTGGAATGTGTTTTGATTGTATTTTAAGTTGGTTTTGAGCAGCTTTTCTTTTAGAAAAAAGAAATCATTTTACAAGTCTAGGCCCAGGGAACACACAGAACATAATTTGTAACTCTCACTTACTCCCCCTGATATATAGCTGTTTTCCATGCCAGTAATCTGAAAGATGTTTGTATGCTCTGGAAGACACACACACACACACACACACACACACATTTTGCTAAAATAATTTTATAGAGTAAGACCACACAGAGATGTTTGGGGAAGCCATTTTTGCAAATAAATTGGCATGATTCTTAAATCAATAGACAATGTTCCTCTGAGCTCACTGGGCTTGCACACCAGAGTGAAATTAACTCCCAGTCAACTATAGGATAACATGGCTTACAAGATCCTTTGTGTTCTGGCTCCCTCCTACCCTCATCTCTGCTGCTAGGCAACCCCTCACTTTCCCCTTCTCTCCTCGCCCTCCACTCTCAGCACTTCTTACTCTGTGGAGCCATCATCCCATGAACGTGCTGCGAGTGCAGCACTAATCTCATTTATATTCTTGTCCCCATCACTAGACTGTAAGCTCCTCATGGGGCCATCCTGTGTCTTATCTCTAACACCTGGAACAGAGCAGCGGCCAGGAATACCTTTGACCTGTTAAATGATTAAACTCCAAAGTCCATGCTCTTTCTGGGACCTTTTACAAGAGGAGTCAGAGAAGGTTAGGAGGTAGATAGCTTGTTCTAATCAACCACAGCTCTGGGTGTGACTTGAATACACAGACCTTGGGTCAGCGTGTTAAGTCATTCAGAGAAAGGAAAGAACAACATGAAAAGTGGCTGTGTGTTTTCAGACAGCACCAGTAGACTGAAATAGCAGGAGTTCATTTATATTATTAAGTTTGCCATTGTTTTCAACACTTTCTTGGTGGAGGAACTTCAAAGAATCATCATCTCTCCGTTTTCGTCTCCTTTGAAAACTGGTTGGTATTCATCTGTTTCATCTCCTTCATTTCTGCCAGAGAAGGAAAACTAGCAAACGTGTCGGGGTTTACCCACAAAGTACTAAGGCCATTTATCTGAGTGTGGATTCTCTGGTATGCATTCAGGTTGACTTGTTTACCTTGCATTGCCCTCAGGTGCTGTTTTTTTTTTTATAATTACTCGCTTGCAATCAATTTGTAGCAACAAGAAGATACTCAGGACCCGGCTCTCATCTGTGGCAGACACTGCCAGCTGACCACCAAAGCTATTTCCTTGTCTTCCTGGGCAAAACAGCAAGACTATGCTTTCCAATCCTTTGCGATCCTATGTGGTCACCTGACACTAGCCAATGATATATGAGTGGAAGTGATGTGAGCCCCTCCCAGGCCTGGCCCATAAAAATCTCCAATGCACGTCGTCCGATAACGCTTTTTCTTTCCTCTACCACCAGCTTGATGCCAAGTGGTGAAGACCGGCAGAACCACCAGGTGGAAAGAATCTGCGTCACTGAAACAGCGCGGAGGAAAACTGCCTGCAGGAGGACTTCACGTGAGCGTGAGTAAGCACTAAACTTCCACTGCGGTAATCAACTGAGATTTGGGGGTATATCAGTTACACTGATAATACACAATCCAGCCCTGGTTCCCCGTGTGACGGGGATTCTGCACAATATTGATGCAGAAATGAGCACCGCAGCTGCCGCCGGTGTCTGGGAAACTCGGCACCCTGGAACCCTCACTGCTCCCCCTCTGGGAACTGGACCCACCTGGGCAACACGCCCCAGAGCCTCTCCCTAGTTCCTATCACCTTGCTCATCAGCGGATAGGATCACCGCAGGAGCCTCTCTTTACCCACTCCGCTTCAGAGTTTAGTAGCGGGTGGGCAGGTGGGGAAAAGAATAAAGAGAACGTTCTTGAGCAACCATTATGTATCAGGTATTGTTCACACATTATCTCATCTTCAACATCACAGACCCCACAAGGGAGGCATCCTTATCCCCACTCTCCATCCAGGGAAACTAAACACTCACACAGGGTTACCAGATGGTTGTGGCAGAATCTAGATACCGAGTGGCTCTTCTGTCTAGAGGGCCAGCGATGACTCCACCCACCATGAGCCCCATACAGATACACACCCATCCTGCTTCCCTGTCATGGGCTCTCCCTTGGAGCGCGCCCCTCTTGGAAGGGCAGTGTGGGAGCCTCTCCTTGCAAGCCAAGTCGTTTCACAGAGACCAGAGTGGGTGGAGGATGTGTTACTAGCCTCCTCATTTAAAACTTGGAACACATTTTTCCATGGAAAAGAATATTATGCAGAGACATTCCATTTCTTTAAATGTATGCGAAAGCACTCTGCAAACCATGAAGAAGTATGCAGTATGCCTATAAGGAATTACTACTCTACAGTTCATTAGCACTCTAATTTTGATACTTTGTGGATTAAAGAGGCTTTTGTGAAGTAGTTGGAGAATTTAACCACTGTTACATTGTCTCAAAGGAAAAACACATTCCATAGCCAAACAGCTGACTTACAACAGACATTTGGAACCGAACCCATTCATAAACTGAGAGCCGCCTGGATTAACATGAAGAGGACACATCATCACCATCTTCATCAAGTATTATTTATTAAGAACAGTGCATAGGGTGAAGGCTTCGGGGTAGAGGAAAAAAAGAAGTGTTAATCTAATTTTTTAATGGCTAAAATTCCATATCCCCAGTTGTGAATGAACTCAAGCTGTCCCCAAACATCCCTCTCATCTTTCTCTTTATTTCCTTCCCTTCATTTTGCACTTATCTTTGACTTTCCTTTCTTTTTCTTTTCCTCTTGCCATTACATTTTTGGTCTGTCTTCCCCATTTACTCACATTTATTCTTGCAAGAAACAAACGTTTTTCTAAGGCTGACATCTCCTCAGACTTTGTGATAAAGTCTAGAAATACCAAGATGAGTAAAATGCAGTTCTCTGCAAACTCCCCAACCAGTAGGGGAGGCGAGCCCGTAAACAAATAAAATTCTGTCTAGTGTGATCAACACAGAGACCTGTTGGGGGAAGTGAGGGTTTTGTCTAGGCAGGAGTTAAGGGGCAATTCAAGTTCCCTTCATGCTCATCTTACACTTGCATGCCCTTTCTCCTGCCACGGCAGTTTAAACCTTTATTACTTCTCTTCTGAACCACTTTACAGTGGTCCTAACCCGTCTCCTGGCCTCTGCCTCTCTCGACTATAATCTAATGCATATATTGCTGCCAGAAATGTTTCATTGGGACAACTTCAATTGTACAGTGCCCCCTACTTATCTCACTGATACGTTTTGCTCTCAGAGTTTTATAATAATTCCTCACATTGCATTTGGAGGCCCTCCATGGCTATATCTGTAGCCCATCCCTATACAGAGCTCCCTTATTAGTTAATCAAATTGAACCACATGTTATTCCCCAGACATGCTTCCTTCCGTATGCTATTCTGTCTTCCTGAACGGTGCTCTGCAAACCACTAGCATGAACTTCTATGTATCCATCAACACCCTGCCCAAAGCCCACTTACTTGCAGAGCATTCCCTAATCCCCTCAGCTATGGATCCTTTATTCCTTGTTTGGAGGAATGAACCAATGTTTGTTGAGCATCTTTTATGTATCCAGTGTGGTCCAGGGTAGTTTTCATGGACTGTCCTATTCAGCGTTCACAACATCCCTATGAAGTCACAGTGTCAGTTTCCCCACTTCCCAAGTAAAGAAAGCAAGGCTCTGAGAGGTAAAGTGGTGTGCTCTAGGTAAGGAAGTGGCAGACCCAGAATCTGAACTGCTGTACAACCGGAGTTCAAAGCCCATGTTTGTCTCTTTCTGTCAAGCCTCATTGCCTCCTTCTCTTAGAAAAACAGATTGAAAGGTGGTGTGTGTACTCACCAACGTCTTTATAATCTTGTGGATACTTTCATGTCAGAAACTTGGTCTTAAACAGCTTTGCATACCAGAGTACCAACTGCTGTGTGTGGGATAGTATTGATAGAAACTTAAATAACGTGACATTGATGAAAGTGCTCCATCAGCATAACATTGGGGAGGTGGGGTGGAATCAACAAGCCCTATCTTGTTGCCATATGCAACTTAACTCATAAAGTTATATTATTACATCACATCATTAACTGAACCACAGAATCATATGTCCACAGACTCATCAATGCAAGGAATCAGATATGGGATTCTCACTGGTGTAATTCTCTAAAGAGATTCTAAACAGAACAGAAACTAGAGAAATGGGCCCTTGGTGTTTGCATCTGGCAAAGTTTGAGGAGGAAAGGATAGCGAGTGTCAGAAGATACTGAAACTGCTTTGTTTATTTGCTTAGATATTCAAAGTGAGCTATTTGCCAAATTTAGGGACCCAAGTACAAGACTGAGAAACAAACAAGTGTTTCTTCTCAGCCAATAATAGCTTCTAATACCATCTGGAAACCTACACCAGTTAAGAAGGAAACAAATAGGCCTTTTTTTTGCTTTCCTTCTAAGACCTCAAAGCTTATAAATCTGGGATCTGTTGGGTAGGGAAAAGGAAAGAGTTCCAAAAATGGAGGCCCTCCGTAAAACGCCAGTCCCCTGGCAACCAAGACTTCAGATCATAGAGGCGGTCAGAGACGATGTTTGTTCTGATCTCAGTGGTTCAGGAACAAAATAGAGGTTGCTGCTATCTCATTCCACCCTGAAAGAGCGTCATTGTGACCCAATTTAGAGTTCAGTCCAGCCCTGTAAATTACTATGATATTTTTATTGATACCATGAAAATGTACCCTCATTTCTCTATTGTCACTAAAGCATGTTGTTGAAACACTTAAAATATCTTGGCACGCTTTAAAAGTGATTTTTACAAAAGAGACATGAAATTCATGGTGCATTTCAGTCAACATGTCCCTCACAGCGCTTTCTCTCCCGGTCCTCAAAGCCACAGAATAAAACAAAGTGGGTCCAAACAAGACCTCTGAACATTTTCTGATGGTAAGAACATCTGGGTACCCAGGAATGGCAATCAGTGTTACAATCTTCTCTCATATCCTAATGTACACAGGAACAGCATTAAGCTAGTTTTATCATCAGATTTCACTTTTCAGTGAAGTTTTAATTACCCACCCTTACCATTTCATTTCTGCGAGGGAGTCTTCTAGTTCACCTCCCATTTTCTTGCTTTCCAGATCTTTCTCTTGGCGGGTCCCAGCCTACTCCTTTTCCTGCCTCCTCCTTTCATGCCCCATTCAGAAAGCTTCAGATCCGATGTGACTGCTCTCCATTCCCTCGGCAGGAGTTTTTTTTGAATCCTGTATTATCCTAACCACACAACAGTTTCCAGCCATCAGGCACATAATCTGAGTTGCACATTAGCCTGGAAATGGACTTTTCCCCCACTTGGTTATCTTATCCACAACATGTGCAACAATTACCTCATTCATGCTTGTGCTGGTTCCAGAGATTAACCCCCAAACTGTCACGATAAATGTACAATTTAAAAAATAGTCAGTTTCCTCAAACTTTATTTTGTCAGCACTGTTTTAAATTTCATCCCCTGTTATGACGTGGCTACTAGAACTTGTCATCTTTCATACACTCTCATTTCCAAATGCTGGAGCCAAAGATGATGTCATATGTTCTAGTAGCCCTGCACTTATCTAAAGGAAAAAGCATACCAAGAACTTTTTCTAATGTTTTTATTTGTTATAATAACACACACAGCACAAGTTGGAAAACATATTTTTAAGGGAAACCAATGAGACAAGCTTTAACCTTTAACCGTGAAAAGGATTCCTTGAGTATTTCAAAGGAAAGACAAATTCTATTCCTGAGACCGATTAGGCGCTGACCGGCAGAGGTTTTTGTTTTTTTCGTGAGTGTTCCGTACAAGCAAAATCACTCCATTTATTAGTCAAGCAACAATTTTGTCATAAGCATGGTGCAGGTATTATGGAGGGTGTTAAGAAGTGAGGGATTGTGTTCATATCCAAAAGAATTTAACGTTTTATCATTTTAAAAAAAGGAAAATAAAAGAATACGAAGATTCTTCCATTTTCTAATTAACACTGGTAGCATCATATTTAGTCAGCATAAATGGAAGGTGGTGTCATGGGAAACAGAAGACCAGGGCATGGTCTTGGGAATGTGATACTGGACAAGTCTCTTGCTTTTCCTCATTTATTAGAGATAATCTGTTTTATCTCAAAGTGCTTGAGGAAGATTAAACAAGTAACTCATGCAAAAGTGCTCTGAAACTATAAAGTACTGCTATGCAAATATATGGTATCATCTCTGCCAAGTTTCAACCCCGCTCTTAATTTTTAAAATTATCAATAAAGATGTTAAAAAAAAAGATCAGTGTTGGCACTCTACCCCATTTACAGTTTGTACACCCTTCTCTCCCAGCAGTGACCACCCTGTCCTGTAATCACATCTATCTGATTGTTCCTCCTACTAGCCTGCAAGATCCTTCGATTCATCTTTATAGCTCCCGTGCCCAGGGCAGTCTTGGTACATGTCTGTTGAATGATTTACTTGCCAAGTGAATCCTTATATGGAGTCCACAATTTTCATTAACTCATTTCTCATTTTCCGTCTTTCCATTAAAGCCTAAGGCTCTTGTCTTTGCCTCACTACTATACTGTCTACAAGAATAATGTTAATTTTCGTTCTACCTCCCAAACCGCCTCTTCTTCTTCCGTACTTTTCTGTGGAATTTTACCTTTGGCCAAGAAGAGAGAATTGTTACCATAACTGAAGCCACCACATGTTGGAAATTTCACTGAAGTCTTAGGAATTGCTCTTTCAAATTTCATGGAAATTTTGAATGGAAACTCATGATATAACTGAATTTATCTTAATAAAAATAATATTTTTTCTCCTAAGTATTTGAGTAAAATGGGCGTTTCAGAAAAATGAGCCCGCATATTCAAAGACCCAATATCTTGGCTATACAAAGCACAAGAATAATCTATATTAAAAGTTTTATTAATGTATAAAGATTAAGGAGGAAATTTGACCTCAAAAGTAAATGTAATTTAACTGTATATTCTGAGCATATACCATTACCACCAAACAAATTAAAAAGTCTGGAGAACGTAAGTAAGCCATTTTTTTTTTTTAAATCACCTGGGAAGGCGTTTGTTTAATAGAATGAACAAGCCTACTCTTGCATTCTCATTTAATTGGTCTGTTAGACCTCATGAAAGCATTTTTTAAGCTTCCAGTGTGCCTCTACTGCACAGTCAGGGTGGAGAATTTCTGAAGCACACCCAGAACTGAGAAGCACAGAGGAAAATGTAACCTAAGAACCTGGGAATAAGAAACAAATGCCTCCTACGAGTTAAACTCCAAAATAGGAATCCAAAGTTGCAGAGTACAGATACCTAACTTAGAGAGAGAGAATGGCTCTCAGATGCAGGATTTATGATTAGGGTGTTGATAGGGCTAAAGAAAGGATATTTCAGTCAGAAGAGGCACTGATCACCCGTGGAAGCATGGGGAAAAGAATCAGAAAGATCAATATTGACAGAATGAGGACAGCATTGTTCTAGGGAGAGGAACTCTGACCTCCAGGTACACCCTCCGTGGAGGAGGCAACCCCATCCTTGGGTGAGGCACAGGGGTCTTCGATTCAAAATGACCTCGGGCTAAATCCTGGCTTTAATCACTTATCAGCTGTGTGATCTTATGTAAATCACCTAACCTCTCTAATCTTCAGATCCTCCTCTGAAAAATAGTTTTATCATATTCAAATGTAAATCCATGTAAATTAGCACAATGTCTCCTATATAGTAAAAGCTCAATACTGATGGCTATTATTATTATTGCTATTATTGGCTATTGCAAGTTGATGACACAGTTATTGAAATCACTCAGTTAACACTCTCCTTTGTTTTCACACTTACTAAGCAACTATCTAATTGTAACTTTGCTTTCCATAAAGGTTTATCTATTGGGAAAGAATGTAATGATCAGTGATCAGAAGTGGCTGATCTACTGAATAGCTCTATTTCTCATCAGAAATTAATAAATTAGAATTTTTGTTTTTATATATCAGTCTTTTGTGACTGTGGTTACTGAGTTTCCTGGAATAAAGTTACTTATACTTAATTTTAACATCAAATGTTTTAGCTTTAGCCTAATGTTAAGAATTAGCCCCTGGGCTGTAAAAACTGACCAGAGACCTCCTTGGATAACCCTGGGCCTAACCTAGACAAGGGCCCTTCTCATTCTAGTTGCCTACTGCTCCAAACTGTGACACATGTGCTTAAAGAAAAAAAATATATATATATATTTTAAATTTTTTTATTTTTATATTTTAATTTTATTGGACTACAGTTGATTTACAATATTGTGTTATTTCAGGTATACAGCAAAGTGATTCAATTATACATACACACATATTCATTTCTTTTTTAGATTCTTTTGTCATGTAGGTTATCACAGAATATTGAGTAGAGTTCCCTGTGCTATATAGTAGGTCCTTGTTGGTTATCTATAAAAATTTTTTTTTCAATTAGATCCTCAGAATTCTCCCTTATAAAATGAAGATAACTTCTTTTCCATTTAGAAAAGACCCTTTACCATTTCTTTTAGGGTAGGTTTAGTATCGATGAACTCTTTATTTCTGCTTCTCTAAGATGTTCTTTCTCTCTCCTTGGGTTCTATTGACAAATGACAGTCTTGCTGGGTAGAGTATCCTAGGTGTTAGTGGTCTCAAGCAGCAGGGAAGGAGGCAAGGGACAGCATGAGAAGGAAATGTCAGCTGGTTGTCACAGAGGGGAAAGAGAATTCAGGCTCCAGGGTTGCTGTTTCTGGAGTGGGCATTCATCTTTAACGCGTATAATGTGCAGACTGTCTGCATTATGATTTTTGAGGGTTTTTTTCTATAATATTGGGGGGAGAGGAAATTTCTTACAAATTAATCTTTAATTCTGTTTTGGTATATTTTTTCTCTCTCTCCTAAAAAGTACAAACAGCATTTTCTTATTCCCATATGAAAAAATCACTCCAAATGTAAGTTGGTGCAGCCACTGTGGAAAACATTGTGGAGGTTCCTCAGAAAACAAAAAAATAGAATTACCATATGATCCAGCAATCCCACTCCTGGACATATATCAAGACAAAACCATAATTCAAAAAGATACACGCACCCCTATGTTCATAGCAGCACTATTCACAATAGCCAAGACATGGAAACAACCTAAATGTCCATTGACAGAAGAATGGATAAAGAAGGTGTGGTACATATATACAATGGAATACTACTCAGCCACAAAAAGAACGAAATAATGCCATTTGCAGCAATATGGATGCAACTAGAGATTATCATACTAAGTTAAGTGAGTCAGAAAGAGAAAGACAAATACCACATGATATCACATGTGGAATCTAAAATATGACACGAATGAACATATCTATGAAACAGAATCACAGACATAGAGAACAGACTGGTAGTTGCCAAGGGGGAGAGTGTTGGAGGAAGGATGGAGTGGGAGGTTGGGTTAGCAGATGTAAGCTTTTATATATAGAATAAATAAACAACAAGGTCCTACTGCATAACACAGGGAACTATATTCAATAGCCTATGATGAACCATAATGGAAAAGGATATAATAAAAAAAATGTATTTTATGTATAACCGAATCACTTTGCCATACAGCAGAAATTAATACAACATTGTAAATCAACTATACTTCAATTTTAAAAAAATGAAAAAAAAGAAAAGAAAAATCACTCCCAGAATTTGATTTCATTTTGTGACCTCCAGTAGCTATTTATGAATGATGTGTGAATCATCTTAAATATTTTTTCTAGAAATGTCATTGGATGTTTCATTTCCAGTTGACAAACAGCTGAAGGATTCTGTGCATACAGCATACTTATTATATGTATTACAGAATTTTATGTCAACCTTTGCATATCAAAAAGAAGTGGACATCTTCGTACTGATACACAACACACTACATGCAAAAAGAATAACCTTATCCGTGAGGAAACAGTAAAACAAAAGGAAGTGTGTGTATGTGTAATTTCATTGTCGTGTTGTTGTTTTCATCATATTTGTCGCTGATCGAGAGACAGAAGGCAGTGTTGGTGGAATTTCCATGTATCTCTCAGTCATCCTTTTTGTGGTCAGACTCTGTAAAGGCCCACAAGTAACAGACACAAAATTTTGCATTCAGTTTCTGGGGCTTATGGATCTACTGAAGTCTATCTATGTCCTAAAGGCCCAAGGTTAAGAACTTCTGCTCTAAGAAATTTCAGAATCTGCCCACAGTGGGGTCATGGTCTCTACTACAATGGATCCAGATTCACTTAATTTATTTGTGTTTGTTGGATTCAATTTGTAGATAAAACTACGTTAATCTCTACCTTGTAAAAGAGGAAAGGCTAGACACCCAGTACCTGAGCTGTTTCCTCCTAAGAAAGACAGTTGAGAGCACACACCTTATGATGTCCATGAATCTGGAAAATAATGTAAGCGAGCAGAAGCCATATTGACGATGTACTCACAAAACAATGTGAACAGTAGCTCTCATGTGTATTTTATTATGTTTGATCATTTTAATCTTCCAAATTGAAAGGAAGCCCCATAATATAAAAATATGCATCTACATAGGCAATTATTGAAAATTTATTTCTATATGACTTGAACATGGGGAGCCTGAAATACACTGCCTTTTCTCTTTAATCCATTGCCATGGGAACAGGGTGATGCTTTCTGCACTGGCCCCTACTTGTGGCCTCTTATAAGTATTTAGGTCTGAAGAGATACAGTTAGAACTAAATAGAATATTTCTGAGAGTATGGATTTTTACTTCCTGCCAAGCATTCTATTCTCATATACCCTTGTGACCCTATGGAAATGGGAATGATGAAAATATTTTCTGGCTTGGAGGTTAATCTATAGTTCACTTTCTCCAATGTACTCCACCAAAGACCAGATGGGATACTAAAATGAACTAGATTCTAACTACAAAGCACCCTTGTAGCCTGAGGCAGGGGAAGGCATTACAAATATGTGTGCTATGTGGAAGTCCCAGCGGGATTTCCACAAAGAGCCTGTCTGAAGGCACATGTCCACTCTGGGAAGCAAACCACTCTGAAATTCCCAATTCACTCTCAGCACTGATCCTGCAGCCTGGGTACGAAGGCCAATTGGAACCATGTGTATGGACTACAGCTCTAGGCAGATTGCTGTGCCCTGGCCACACCGCCTTGTGGTTCTGGTCCCAGAGCCTTCCCAGTTCCATGCTTGCAGGACAAACTCTCTAAAGCCATGGACTTTGCCTTCCAGAAAAAGTGTACCTCTTGTGATGGGGAAACACAAGCTTTGGCATCATTCAGGCCCAGGTTGAATTCTGGGTCTCCTGTGTTTTAGCTATATGATTTGGAGCAAGTGACAATCTCTGGGGTTTATAACCTCATATGTAAAAGGGATAATTACACCTGTCTTGCAGAATATTACAAAGATTAAGAAAATAGAGTAGCAAAGTGGTTAAGCGTTTTAAAGCTCTACATTGTCAGCTTCAGTTTCCTCATCAGCAAAGTGGAAATAAAAAAACACCTACCTAATAGGGTTCCTGGTAAGGATTCAGTGACTTAATATATTAAAAGGGCTTCAGCCAGAGTTTGACATGTATTAAACGCTCAATAAATGTTCATTATTATTGAATGATGCCCCTACAATATTTAGCAGAATGCTGTGGTAAAGTAGGAGCTCAAAAAATGGCAATATTATTATCATTTTATTTCTTCCTAAACATAGTATGAAAGGAAACTGTAATGTTTATTTCCGTGATCCTACAAATTCAATGTTTAGTGTCCTCAAAAGCATCTCGTTTAAAATGTCCTAAAACGTCATATACCATATCCACATCGTCTGTATCAAACTCAAATTTTCTAAGGATATAAAGCATAGGCTGAATTAAACAGATTCAGTGAAAGCTAAAGAAAAGTGCACAAGGGGAGAATGTTGGTCCAAGATAATAGGTATGTGACAGAAGAATTTAGTAATCTCTACCCAAAATACTCTGGTCCTTCTTGAAAATCTCAACAAGAAAAAGAAAATATTTTCAAAAAAGAATCTTTTCTTAGTGGCCAAATGAAAGATTTGTATAGTATTTTACTCAAAACAGCAATTTTTATTCTGCATCGAGGATACTTTAAAGAAGAGAAAGCACAGTTGTGTGCACGGTCATGAAAATGATTCCAGGTGCAACGAGCCCTCAAGATTTATATAACTCAGCTCTTAATTTATTTCCTTTAATCCACACGATATTTCCCGGCTTCTCAATTGTCAGCCACATGTTTCTCAATAAAGACCATGGTGGCACCAAACTTCCAAGTTAGATGCTCTGAGTGCGTTTCTTGAGTGACCAAAATGAAAAGTAGTTACTCTTTTTAATAATTATTTCTCTTGTGATATTTCCAGAGGAAAAAGTCAAAGGTTTAATGCCAAAACTTGTAATTCTGCATAGAACCCGTCAATGGACACAGGGTTACCAGAAAGCCGGATTGGCAAATTCTGATGGTAATGCCAGCACAGAGCAGCCCTGGAATTGATAAGAAACTATCTCACTGGTGTAATGCATGGAGCATGTAATGCATGGGGAGAAGGCAGCTAATTAAAATCGAAGTCCATTGCAATTTCATAATAGAAGCATTCTTTGAAAAGAACTATAATACAGGAATATTAACCAATGGGCAACATGCTCTTATTATCCAAGTAACAAGGGAAAATATAAATCTGTGTAGACAACTGCAAGAACTATAAAACTATAATACAAGTTTTAATGAATGAAAGTTCAAACTCAGTTATTAAAAATCAATCTTTTGAGAGAGAGAAAAAAGCTTTTATCTAGAAGAAGTTCACTTTTACACCTGCCTGCTTGTACTTTACCTGCAAGAACAATTTCTTGCAGCCAATTAAGTAAGCAAAGGTCATTATGCAAACAGAAAAATTTTATTACATTTGTTTAAAAATCATATCCATAAAAAAAAACTATGTAAAATTAAAAGTTCAACCAGAGTGACACTATTAACACTTTCCTCTAAGAGGTCTGAGTAAGAATTCATTAGACTAGAAAGGTAATTTGTGAAAGTTTTATATGAAAAATGCTATAAATCCCCCCTTTTAATATTAAACATTAATTTATTACATCCCCACTTAAAATTAGTGAAATCTATTCTACACCAACAGCTACCATTCAAAATTCCAGGAGAAGCCCTTTTGTTACCTTCCTCGTGGTATTCCAAAGCCTTTGTTAATATAAGGAGCAGTCATTTCTAGTTGTGCAACTTGTGATGAGAATTTATTTTTTAGGATAAACGTCCAAATGAGCAATTTTCACATGCTCTGAGTGTGGTGTTCATGTCGACATCACGGCTTATGAGCAGAGGTTAAATGATAGATAAATCATTTCATGAGCAACATACTTAAAACTCTTTCTACTCTCCATGGCTATCAGTGCCTTGGTGCTGTCTTTATCTTTGCTACAGCCTGTGTTCTTTTTTTTTTTCTTTTTAATATGATTCCCAGCGTTTTGATGTCATATGTTTTGCCTTATTCAGCCATTTGGAGTACAGGTGTGCCACTGTGTTTCTGATGGAGTGTTGCTAGTCCAGAAAGCTCCATTCCAAAACACAACCCCACACATGTAACCCAAACCCGAAGATGAGTCAGCCACGGTGCCTTTGCTCCAGTTCTTAAGAGAACGCCTCACATAGCTCCACAGAATATAGAATTAGTAACACACGCGATAGTTAAGGAATGATCCTGAACTTGAAAAGATCTCCATCTTCCTCTATGAATTTTCTAGGAAGAAATTTGGTTATCAATTCTGTGTGCATTCTACTAGAATTAGAGTCAGCGCTTTCAGATTACAAGAGTCTTTCCTTGGCGAATAAACCCCCATATACGTGCCTTATACCAGCTCCGAAACGGGGACATTCCACAATACTGGTTCAATTATTTTTTCAATAAGAACAAGAAGCTTAAGAGAATTTCTCACCATGGAAATATTCCCTCAAGTGCCGGTCAAGACTCTATGGATCCTGACAAACACGTCACCCAATTCTTATGTCTTTGAAAATGTTTCAGTTTCTTATCACATTAAGGAAACGACCACTTTCCCAAAGCAGGCAGCAACAAAGAGCACAGCCTGGGTTTTAGGTTAATCTGGGTATCATTTTCAAGGCACGCTTTGGAGAGAGCCTTTGAGTGCTCTGTTGGAGGCTTGTCTCTGCCAGTGTTTATTTCTTGTACTGATGCAGTTCAGAGGTGATTAGTGAAAAGGATGCTGAAAGAAAGGGAATAAACGAGTGGACGGGCGTCATAGTCTTTTTGCTCTTGTTCAGAGCCTGCACGGCCGATTCCATGGGGGCAGATTTGGCACTAGGTGGGTGGCTGCCTGACTTCAGATGCTCAGCTGCTCACGCTGCCTGGACACTGACAGACTGTCTCCTCCCTTTGGGACCCCCAGGTGATGAGTCTCTGACCCTTTAAACACGAAGGCTGAGTACCACATGGTGACTCGAAAAAGTGCTATCTCAAGATGCAGGACTTTATGAAGAACATTCGCATGCCGCTTCGCTGCCTGGGGTCGGTTTGTTACATTGTTTTTGTTGGTAGAAACTACCTTCCAGTCTGCATCCTATAATAAAATATAGCCATGGACGAATAGAAGTTTCAAGCTGGGAGAAACTGATAAACCATCTAGCCCACACTTCTTCAAGGATTCAAAAGATAACATGTGGGAAAACATTTTGTAAACTGAAAAACTCTCCCTAAGAAGAATGTATTTTATTTTGAAGATGGGGGCAACCAATGACAAGAGAATTATGTCTTGTCTACTATACTTTAGGCTGATTGATAATGGCATAAGTAATTTTAGCATTTTCATACAAAGTTTTAATGACAAAGTTCATTTAAAGTTTAAAATTAGACCATCGGTTCTGTGACTTCTGTTTTGAATGTATATTTTTGGATGAGGAATTCAGGTCGTTTTCGTGCAAAAAGTCTGTCTTACAAAAATACGTGAAAGGCCAAACAAAGAAGTTGTCAACACAGCCAGAACACTTCTGTAGGGGTGACCATACAATCTGACCTAATGGAAAAAAGTACACGTGAGGAGTGAATTATTTCACAGGACAGACAGAAACACTTTGCCAAGGCATGTTCTTTGGGTCAAAATAAAAGAGTGATATAAACTCTCGTGTAATATTTTAATACCAGGAGTCTTCCCATGCCTTTGTCTAGGGGTATCTGCAATCCAAAAAGCAGAAAGGTGTAGGTGGCTGCCCAGAGATGGGTCATCAGATTTCCATTTTTGACTAGGATCCCTAAACTAACAGAGCCACAGTGGTATGGAGAAGCAAGTTCCAGGCCCTGTTCCCACACAGCATCACACAGGGAGGCACAGGAAAGAGACAGAACTGCCAGACAGGCTCACACCTGGTTGATCTCAGCCGAGGTGCTGGATGCCATGGTGGCCAGGAAGCCAGGTGTTTTTTCACCGCTACACTTTGGGCCCATCAGTGGTGCTCTCAGGTTTGAAGGAGTGAGGGTGAAATAATTGTTCATTGACTTCTGTGGATGTCCCCCAGCACCCACAGCTGTCATGGAACCTGCACGTCCACAGCGAGCAGCTCGAAGAGGCCTGGCTAACAGGTGGAATATGGTGGAGTCACGTCCCTGCTGAGATGTCGGCTGAGCCCACCATCCTGTTTCCTCATCCTCTTTGTCTTTTGTTTTTTTTTTTTGGCCGCGCCTTGAGACTTGTGGGATCTTAGCTCCCCAACCAGGGATGGAACCTGGGCCCTTGGCAGTGAGATCACAGAGTCCTAACCACTGGATCACCAGAGAATTCCCTCCTCATTCTTTTCTATGAATGCCTTCCGGCCCTCTGCACGGACCTCAGGATTCCCTGGCCCAAGCTTTCTCCAGTTCCTCCACTAAAACCCTCTCCCACCTCCGGCACGGTGCCTCTTAGCTGCTCATAATGTGTTGAAGAAGAATCAGGGTATTGATCCACGAAGTGAGAAGTTGAGACTTCAGAGAGAAAAAAGGAAGGAAGTGTAGCAGTGCTGACTTTACTCAAAGCTAAGACATTAAATGCCTTATTAGAATTTGACTCATTTTAGCTTCTTCTTAACCGTGGGCATCAGCAAATTGGGAGGAAATGGGTTAAGAATTTGGAGTGATTTTCATGTTATTAACTAAAAGTGACACGTAAGACGATCTTGAACAGCGAGATTAAAATCCAGGGCACTTCAGTGACATCCCAAGCCCAGAAGGTGCCAGATGTCCATCCACCCTCTTGTGTTTCAGTACCAGGCCCCCTTTTATTTGTTTTCTTTTACAAAGTGGTGATACTGGGAACGGGGATGTATAGTGTCGTTTATCCAAGTAGCCCTGTCAAAGCTCTTGATGACGACTGTCAACACATCAACCACCCCCGCCTCCCTGGTTAGAGGCTGTCTCCTATTCACCAGGCCCAAATCTGGCAAACCCAGGAATCCAGTGGCAGAACTGAAACAGACTTCATTTCTCAACTCCGCCTGGGGGGAGAATTTCCACCCACCCTGACTCCCGTGATCCTCTTCCATTCCCATAATGGAGGGAAAAGACTGCATTCAATTCCTCCAATATCATAATGGGAAATTTAAAACAAATATCCACTTTGATAGCTTAAATTTGGTCCTGATTTATCTTCTAAGCTAATAAGAGGGATGAAAACTGGTTATAACGTTGAGCGTGAATCTCTCATGTCTAGAGAGGGAATCTCTCTCTCTCAGTGTGGTGCTTAGGATAAACATACATTCACATACTGTTTGTTATACTTCAAAAATTAAGAAAAAAAAGTTCAGTGCAGGGAAAATTTTTCTAGCTGTATTTAGAGAGTGACCTGAGATGTGGGAAAGTTGTCTATTGCTTATGTTATTTTTTTCACCCACTTTTGAATTCTTTGAGGCTACATTTCCCCTGAGTTAAGCAGAGATTGCCACCCACCTTGGCTCTTCCTGCCTCTGCCCCAACAGAACCTCTTTGTTGTTTTATCTAATCAGATTCAGAGGCCCTGCTATGGTTGGCTCGCTTGGATTTTTCAAGGAGGTTATATTTCTTATTTCCCAGGCTTCAGAAGAACTAAAAATAACTGGGTGAAAAATCTGAAAGGCAAAGCTGCTCTATCTGCCAGCATTATAAGGAGATAGGATCCGGCTCAACCAGAAGAGAGCATATCTCTGTCCGTCTGGGATGATTAAAGCAAACTGGTATCTGATACCAGTTTGGTAGCTACAGACTCTGGTTGTTTGAATGCTCATATTCAATAGGCTTATATTTTTCTTATTTGTCAGTTAACATTATTCATGTGAACACTCTGCTTCTGTGTAAAACTGAAATTGCCGTTGAGTCATGCTTGGCCTTCACCTTTCTGTATCTAATATTGAAAAAAAAATTAAAAAAAAAAACAGCTAGTGGAGCAAATTTAAAATAGCACTGATGGAAAGTGTTCCGAGTGGCCACTGTCACCATTAGTCCACTTCCAGCCACCTTCTACATTGTAGTCTCATGCTGCTTCTTTTACCACTCCCTGTCGAATCTCATCCAGAAACCTGAATAGTGTGTAGCCCTAAGGCTCATTATGAAGGATTTGCTAATCAAGACAAGCAGTCCTCTTTTCAGGAGGCTGTGCTGGCAGAAACATCCACCTCTGTGTTTTTGAAAGACGGATTATGCCCATGAAACACGGGTGAGAGAACATCTGTCACACGTGAAAGATAAAATATATCTGGCTTTGCCTTTTCATGTGTTATTTTTCAGAGCCATAAAACATTAAGAGACTAAGTCAGGGGAAAAAGTTCAAAAAAGGAGTTTGTACCATTAACTCTGCTAGGGCGTAAGAGGAGATATAGGATTTCAGTTTTGAACTTACAAATATGTGAAACTAGAGATTATGAAAATAAATATTTAGCCATATTCCTAGTTGTCTTTTTGTAAAGGTTAACGGTTTCATACTGAACTAAAAGCAAACGAACAGTGGTGAATTAAGAACTTTGTTCAAACTGCTTTCTTTGCCATGTTCACAGTGATAATCTCGCCTGACAAAGCTAGGCAATAAAAAAAGTTAGACTCTCCAAGATAACACTGAAAAGTGACATTGTTATCAGAAAGCATTTACGTACGACATGGAAATTTTAATAAATAATCCATCTTAAGTGTATATAATAGCATATAAATGAGTTCAATCATCAGATTTGCCAAATTGTTTCCTATAGCTGAGCTAAGTCCCAATTGATAAGTCAGAATAATAAAACTGACTTAAATGGGTTGTAGGGGAGTGATGAGTAGGACCCGAAGCATATGGGAACAGGATTATTCCCAATGTCTTTTGCGTTTTCCATACTGGATCACAAAAATGGTCGGCGGAGAATCTGGGTTCTCTGTGTGGTTTTTGCAAACCTTTTTCTACTTCTGACTCTATTTAAGCTCTATTCAGGGCAAGAACATCACTACCCTATTCACAGCTCTTCTCCAGAGCTTATCAGTCACTGGTGCTCACAAAATATTTGTTGAATAAATAAATGAAGGAATGAATGTTTGAACAGCCTGGGTAGAATTGGTCTCTTTTGGGATGATAGATTTTAAATGGGAAATACAGTGTAAGAAACACAAAACTTTTTGTTAGTGTTGATGATAACATTTTCTTTTCCCTCTCACTCTAAAATTATTTTCCAATCTGAAACTTTGCAAATAAAGAAGTAGAAAATTTAAGCCATTATCTGCAAAACGGAAGGCTTCTTTTACTAGCTATTCCATGCAAAGTTTTGTTTAAGAGGAAGGAAGGATGAGTGGATGCGCAAGGAGCAGGAAATCTCTGAGGAATTTTGTGTCTGTTATAAAGGGACGAAGAGAAGAGAATATGGTACAAAAAGGCTACAAGCAGCTGACAAAACGCTATTTAAAAAAAATGAAAACCGTCAATATCTGCATTATTTTGCCTTGTCCAGTAGCCCTAGTGCTTATTTTCATCCCCAAAGCTTGTTTTGCTGGAAAATGCTTTTAAATCATCACATTTTGTTTCAACCCTGCTAGGCATTTGGAGGCAAAAGGCACCAACACTTTTGCACAATATTTCCATAGGTCTACCCTTGCTCACAGATTATAAGCTGGGAATATCATGACAATATCTACGCAGTTCAAGCCATTTTGAAATGGGATGTTGTACATACAAAGTTTTAAAAAATACATATCTCCATAGTAAAGAAAAGACATAGTTCCCCATATACGTTAAATGACTTCACATACTCAATGTCTCTCTCATCTGTGTATAAGCACACATCTCTTCTGTAATACATATGTGCACGCATATAGGAGAAGTCGGTTTTGAATGAAAAAGTCAAAGAGAACAAAGTGGAATCCCACTTCAAAGGGCGTATGATAAGTACGCCCCTGTTAAATGTCTAGAAAAAGAGATCAGACCCATTTCTCTTAATTATTTGCCAAGCGCCTAGCAGAGCCAAATATATTACCAACACTATCTTGTATTTTAACAGCCCTGAGAAATAAGTATTACTGTTATTCCCATCTTACTGATAGAAAAAAGAATTCTCAAGGAGGTGAAGTAACTTAAAGCCCAGGCCACGCAGCTCTAAATAGCTTAAATGAGGAGGCCTCGTTCTACTGACAAAGCCATTGCTCTTTCCAAAACAGTCTAGTTGTTTGTTAGCTGTGTTCCATGGGTAGCCGGGCATTTTTGACTGGATACTGATGGTTTCGATACCATCCCACTCTCCCCACACACATTCACACCTATGCATACACACACAAGCGCACACCTTGACAAACATATGTTTGACTTCATTTATTTGCTTTTTTTTTTTTTTTTTTTTAATGAGGGTGAGAGACAGTAAAAGAAGTTTTAGATGGATGGGATGGGATGGTTATCTGTTCTCATCTGGATCAGTAGACTGGATTTTTTAAAAAGGCAGTAGCTCTAAGCAGATGGAAATGTTCAGATGTGCTTTGGGTTGTGGAGAAAGGTATGTCAGAGCATGAGAGAGAAGACCCTTATGCCCCTCTGTTGGACACCCCACACTGTTCTGGGGCCCAGCTTAGGGAGCTTGGGGAATGCCCTGAGACAGTGCCCCTGGGGTGGACATTCGTGATTTCCTGGTAGCAGTGGCAGGTACAACTCCCCACCTGGCACTGCCAGCAGCTACCAGAGGTAACAGGAGCCGGGGAGGCAAAAGAGAAACAAGGCAAACCCACTGGGGAGTACAAGTAAGGAACTGGGGGACACTTTGGAGAGAGGCTGTGGATCTATGGTTACAGACCCGCATATGTCTACATACAGATGTCCATTATACCTGGAGCCTTGGGATTCTCAGGAGGGGCCTCAAGGCCCATCTTGGGAATTGAGGAGGAGACCCAACAGGTGGGACTTCTGGCCTCTATGCCTATTTCAGCCAGAGCCTCTCTATTTTCTAATGTTTTATAAACTGGTATTCCACACAATATGTCATTTGAAAAAATACTCTGCTGTTTTAAACATGTAAATTACAAATCTAAACCATAGTACCTCTCTTTTTTCCAATTAAAATTGAGTTTGATTTCCCTTCCGCAAGTTATCCAACAAAATGACAGGAAATGGATGCAAGAGAGAGTGGTTGCTGTTGATATTCCAAGCATATTTTCTTGAGGCAGCTCTTTACTTACCTATAACTCTCAAAGGTACTTCATCTACTCTGAACACCTAAAAGTCATCCATATCATTCCATCCCTCACTTCTCTGCTCAGATTCAGTTTCTACATATGCGACTGCCTACTGGATATCTCCAACTGCACCTTACATTCCATAATTCAACATATATCCAGCCCTCTTTAGCTTACCTAGTCAATGGCCCCAGCACCTATGTACCCATCCATTCATCCAAGTTAGAAGCCTCAAAGCCATCATCAACTTCTCCCTCCACCTGACTCCGCAAGTCGGGAAACCAATACATTTAGCTTCTGGAAAATCTCTCAAATTCTCTTTCCCTCTGTCTTCTTCACTGCCCCTTTCTTTTAAAGCCCTTATTATCTCTCACCTGACCATCACAATAGTCTTCTACCTGGACTCCTTGTCTCCATCCTTCCTACCAATCTCGAGACAGACAACAGAACTATCTTTTTAAAATACAAATATGGTCATAACATTCCCTGTTTTAAAGGCTTCGATGTGAAAAAAAATATTTGGCATGACATATGAGACCCTTCACACTCTACCCTAACTTCTTAACTCAAACACGAGCGCTATTGACCTAAACAGGGTCATTTAGTTGCAAGAATTATGGCCAATAAAACAGGAAAGGAATTTATTACAGGATACATTGAGGAGCTCACAGAAATTTTGGAAGGGTTGAAGAACCAAATTCAGAAAAGGCAGAAAGAAAGGGAGGCAAAGCAGGAAAACCACAGCCCAAAGCAAACTACACAACCAAGAGAGGAGAGACCACCACTACTGCCAGCACAGAACAGGGGTCCTGGGCTTTGAACCTCCACTGCAGCTCTCTCTAGACGCTGGGCGTGGCACTGCCCCACAGCCACTGCCTCTGGAACCTGGAACCCCAGTGATGCTGTTAAGACCAGAATGATTCTCCATGCAATGTGTTTTTCTGCTTCGGTTGCTCCATCCGACTGGCAGCGCCTAAGTTAGCTATCCGTTCCTTGCCAAGAAAGGCGGAAGTGGGAAAGGCTGCAAAAGCAAGAGGCAGATTTTTCAGTGTCATAGGGAGAGGCTGGCCACAAAGAGTGGAATCAGATGCTAGACAACAAAAAAATCGACAGAAGTACAATCCATGCTTCAGCTAGTTGCACTGTGCAACCTTCTCCAAAGGAGACCTGCTCCTTCTGCCTCTTTAAAAATGCTGTTCTCAATGTTTGAAAAGATGATTTCCTGTTTTCTAATAAGGGAGCACCTATCTACCCCTGGTCTAATGTCACCTCCTCTGAGAAGCACTGGCTGGTGTCTTCAGGCAGAGCTGGAGTTTCTTTTGTTTGTGGTCATCACACTTAATTGGAGCACTTCTCACAGGGTGTTGTCATTATTATGTCATTTCACAATTCACATTATTATGTCATTTCACAATTCAATGTCCCATCTCAACAGTGAGTTCCTCATGGCAGGGACTGTGTCTTGATGTCTGTGCCTTCAGAGCCAGGCATTGTGCCTGGGACGAAATATGTTCTCAGTAAAGTTTGTTGAATAATTGTTGTGGCTCCCCTAAGGAGAATGTTTTGGAGTCTATGCGTGATCCCTAGGAGACACTGGCCTTGACTGCCAATAGTAGAGGCACCATCTTCCCCTTGCCGAGAAACCGACAGTTCCCAGAACTTTACAAGACAATTGCAAGCTGGAAGGCACTCCTGGCATGAACATTGCCTGTCAGCCTCATAATCAGCACTTCTCAACTCAGTTCTCAGCTCTAACATTCATTACGGTGTGGTTTTTGGCCTAATACTAAGGTTACAGCTGTACCAAAACTTATATGCAGTTGTTTTATTGCCTAAACGAGTTATAATCTGGGTAGTATAGAAACTGTGAAAAGTTTTCTGTTATTTCATAGGTGAAGGGTAAAGTAATTTCAAAAGTAATCAAATCCTGTTGGGTAGGACTCATACACACTAAAATTTATATTGTCTTCCCTCTGTTATAAAGACTGTAAAGAAACCATTTTCTCTGCCTAGATTTCAGATTTCAAATGAGATAAAATTCTTTTAATTTTTTTTTTTTTAAAGAAGGCATTGGGTCTTTTTTTCTAGTTGCGGTGAGCGGGGGCTACTCTTCCTTGTGGTGCACGGGCTTCTCATTGTGGTGGCTTCTCTTGCTGCAGAGCACGGGCTCTAGGCGCGAGGGCTCAGTAGTTGTGACTCACGGGCTCTAGAGCGCAGGCTCAGTAGTTGTGGTGCACGGGCTTAGTTGCTCCATGGCAAGTGGGATCTTCCTGGACCAGGGCTTGAACCCGTGTCCCCAACATTGGCAGGAGGATTCTAAACCACTGTGCCACCAGGGAAGCCCTCTTTTAACTCTTTAATGTTGCACAGTATGTCAGTATAACGATATAAGATTTGATAAATTTCAGCATATAGTATAACTATTAAATTTCTAAAGGCAATAAACTTCATACTAAGTATTAAATTTTTTGATCAATAATATAACTAGAAGATAACATATTCTTCATACTATTAATATTATCTGAAAGGTAACAGAAAGCATTTGTGAATAACGTACATTTTTTTTAGGAATGAGATATTCTACTTGGTATCCACTTAGATGATGGCCTGAAAGTAACATGTTTCTTCAACAAGCTGAATGTCATTTATCAGCTGAATGTCTCTTGGAGGAACAGAGAACTATTGTTCTTCAGGCATTTGAGAGATAGTGGTCAAAAACCATGGTAATTATTCCACCAACATGCACCATTTTCCTTTGCCAAAAGGAAATTAACCTAAATAGCTAACTGGAAAAAGAAATGATACCATAGTTGAAATGGGAAAATTGTGTGAGGAATAAGTATACATAAATTCGGAGGGAATGTAATTATTCTCTTGTCGTGAGACTGGGTGAGATACTGTTTTCACACATCTGTAAACTTATTTTTTTCATTTCACAGCTTATGGCTTTCATCAGTGTGCTTGGGAAGATTTGACACTCCAGCAGTCCTCTGAAATTTATTTTGATAGAATTTCTTGACCTTGGTTTTTGAGAACCTTTTTATTCCCAATGATCTTGCTTGGGTTCTGTCATAATATGTTGGGCCAATGTAGGTGTGAGCAGTATTCTTATGAAACTGTTAACATGTATTGTTTGTCCTTTCCCTACCTCTGTCTATAAACTGCATTTGCTTCTTTACCCTGGGGTCCCGTCTTTGGTCCAGGACGCCAAGAAATCAAATAATACGCGAGTCTCCAGCTTTAAGAGCAAATGCTTAGATTCACCGTGACCTAGATAAACAACAATGGTAGGAGGAAATCTGTTACAAGTCTCAACCCTCATACCCACCAGTCCTAGTTTAATATTTATTTATTTTGCTATTAGAGCATTATTAATTTGGACCCCTTGCACAACATGAAATCTTTATTACAAACATACAATAACTTACTTTATTTTCATTTAAACTATAAATACCCTTAAAAGTTTACTGATTGTTCAGTCTCCTGTGGATTTTTTAAAATATAAAACTCTCACATTAGGAACTGCTCATGGAAGAGGCATAAACATGGGAAATGCAACCATGTTTACAGTAACTTCTCAGAAAATTAAAGCTTTGATTGTTTTTTTAATGAAAAATGTATTTTTAAATATAAATTAAACAGGAACTTTAATTTTATCTGATCATTTTTCTTACCAAAAAATCTCAATCAAAACATTCACAAAATATAAACAAGAGTAATGCATACTTGCATGTTTCTTATTTTACTTTGTACTTCCCCTCTTTTTGCAAACTTGAAAAAAAAAAGACTACACTTCCAATACAGATAATTAGAAAAATATAATAAAATACCTAGAAAATTAATCAAATATGTCCCCCAGCCCAGACAACTTTCATGAATGGCCTATGCATATTTTCTGTGAGGTTATATGTGTATGTATTTAACAAAATTCAAATTATAAGTTCTAAATTTGATATTTGAAATACTATCCTATCCTCCGATTTCAGTCTTTAAAGATTAGAGAACTTTTCAAAATGTAAAAAGAAATGGAAAAGAAAATAGTCTTTTGTTCTTGAAGAGTTGCCAGAACTGAAAATGTAAAACAAATTCAGCTTAGTAGTATATTCTAGCTGTGTTACCCAGACTTTAAATGACTGTTGATCTGAGCCAAAAATATATACTTCTCTTCTAATGTCAGATGCTACCTTCTCAGTAGCCTACCCGTAATTGGTTTTCACTCCATTTCCTGCTCACCCTGCCAGCCCTGCCTCTCTACCCCTGTGATTCACCAGCCTTTGGCTGTGCTGCATAGGGCTGGGAGTCCTCGACCGTCCAGTTTCATCCTCCTTGATGGTAGATGTCTTGTCCATTTGTCTGCCATGTTGCCGGATGTTTGGGTTCAAACAAAGTGTATTTGTGATGGTGACATTTCCAAGGTCTATACAGGGTCTACCTCCACAGTTAAAATCATATCTGGGCGGGCTTCCCTGGTGGCGCAGTGGTTGAGAGTCCACCTGCCGATGCAGGGGACACGGGTTCATGTCCCGGTCGGGGAAGATCCCACATGCCGCGGAGCGGCTGGGCCTGTGAGCCATGGCCACTGAGCCTGTGCGTCCAGAGCCTGTGCTCCGCAACAGGAGAGGCCACAACAGTGAGAGGCCCATATACTTCAAAAAAAAAAAAAAAATCATATCTGGGACTCTCATGAGAGGCCTTCCCCCCTAGTCAGCCTAGGGCCTCTTCTTAGATTTACACACAAAGTATGTTTTTGTGAATATGTGACTTTATTTCTTCTTTATTTCTTGCAGTGTCCGTGTTACATATTTTGAAATAAAAAAACTCAATTTCAACTAAAATGAACTCAAATGTGTCTCCTTTTGAAATAGTATCAAGAAATCAGAAACAACCTTGAAATGGTCATCATCTCATGAGTTTTACTCTTTTTTGTTTTCAAGAAAAATAAAGCATTAGCACCCCTCTTCCCAGTGGAGAAAAAGGAAGGGGAGCATATATGCTGCATCTTTACCGATGTATTAGAAAATAGCTTCTCAGAGTAGGTGAACAGCCTAAATGCATTTACAGTAAGTCCCCTACCTATGAACCTTCAAGTCGTGAACTTTCAAAGATGTGAACATGCCCCTATATGCCAGCTCTCGTACTGTACTGCTGTACTTTTCAAGGTACTGTACTGTAAGATTAAAAATGTTTTCTGTATTTTGTGTTTGTTTGTTTTTTATGTATTATTTGTGTGAAAAGTATTATAAACCTATTACAGTACAGTACTCTATAGCTGATTGTGTTAGTTGGGTACCTAGGCTAACGTTGTAGGACTTAACGAACAAATTGGACTTATGAATGTGCTCTCGGAACAGAACTTGTTCGTATGTAGGTGACTTACTGTATTTTTATAAGAGGAAGGAAATAAAACTGCTGAAGTTACTTTAACTTTTTATGTTAACTAATGAGAAAAATGTGGCAGAAAATAGCAAAGCTTATTCAGACTTTTCAAAGACATTGGGACCGGGTACCTTATTCCAAAGGTCATCACCAATGGTCATCCTCACTCTAAGGACTCTGAGGGACCCTCTTATGGAGCAGTAAGCAATTAGTCCAGGTTTTTCATTTATTCCAAGTCTCTCAGAATTAAGACACAAAACGAAAGAATTTTTCCACTGATGCAATATTTATCCAGATTAAGAGAAGCAACTTATTCATCCACTTACTAGACCCTGGGAGGGTACAGAACATGTGGGATGACTCTTAGCAACTGCTGAGCTGATAGAAGAGATTTTGCAGTTCCCACATCTCTCATTGTGCCTGGACATTTGGTTTTCATTGCTCTCTCTGAAATTAGAGAAAGTAATAATGGATCACGACATTTACAGTGTAATTGTAATTACTCCTACCTAGAAATAATGTGCTTACCCATGCTCAGGCCAAAGGACAGTCTCTCTGTCTAATACACAAAAGTGGGCTAGAAGGGTGGGGGGGGCAGCATTACCTCCATACATATGACAGTCATTTTAGAAAAGTTTTAAGTTACAACTTAAACCATTAGACAATAGAATGGAACCAGGAGACAATAAATCCAATAGTTTCAACAACTAGCTATTCTACACCTACTTGTGCAAAACATTGGTATGATACAAAAATTCGTAACACAACAGCCACCCTCAATGAATTTATGATCTGGTAGGAGAAAGAGAAAGAGCAAGTATTCAATAAGTAAGTAAATAAATATTTTAAAACACAAATAACTTTTCTACTAGAAATATAAGCAAAGCGGAACTATTATTTCCAACTTGAAGTATCAGAAGGTCACTGAAGGCTTGAGTGTGAGCATGAAATAAAGCTAAATTGGATGTTCTTTTCCTCCATATGCAGTTTTCCCAAAGTTAAATGGATTCCTTTAATAAGGTAGTGGTGTTATAGAACTAATGCTATTCTCAATATAGTTGATTATGGAATATGGAACAATGCAGATGGTGGGTTATTCAGGATTTGTCTTCCTTTGGCTTTCACCATGAGAACCAGTTCATTGCTCATAAAACTCCTGCAGAAAGCAAACAAGGGAGGGGATGGAGATGAAATTCATTTTGGAACTTGTTAGAAGCATTGGTGAAAGGTTTGGTGGAATTGTAGAAACAGACTCTTTATATATATTCTTTCTTTCACAGAAACCTTGTGAGATTTATATGGTGACCAGAAAGTGGTACGTGTGCTTTGGCTTTCTGGACAAAGGAGTTCTTCAAAGAAGGACTTCGAGAAAAAAATCAAAAATTTCCCCCATTTCATATCAAATATTGTTATATTTTTCCTCTTAAGATTGATTATATAACCCAAACAAACAAGAAACATAGTAAAATATTTTTCAACTAACAGAACACATCAGTATTCACACAAGTAGCAGAATCTATTTTCATGTTAAAATTGATGGATGCTAAATTTAATAATGAAGCAGGTGTGAGCATCAAAAAAAACCTAAAAACAAAAAAATTTTTTAAACCCAAAGAATGACTTTAAAATAATTATTATTACCAAGAAAGGAGTGTGAGTTAAAATAATAAAATCTGCGGTGAATATTTCTGAAGCTCCAGGTTCTAATCGGCCTCCCCCGGCCACCACACACAGATGGTCATCGTATATAAAGATGATTTCAGATATAAGCAGCATGGAGGCTTCCAGAATTTGAGAGCCACTGGAAGATCAGAGATGAAACCCAGTAAGATAGAACTGACTCAAAAAAGAGGACAAAAATGAGGGGAGGAACAATTGTATGGACACTAGTTAAGACTAAAGTTTGGTTGTTTAAACAAATAATTCACAAAAATGAATTCCTCTGTTAGTCACAGACTTGTAGTTTTATTACTTTTAAGGCTTTTTGATGGTTCTGATGCCTCTGGGGCTCCAAGAGACAAATGAAAAATGTCTTTTTATACACTAGGTTGGAAAAACGGAACAAATAATAATGGTGATAATCATAGGTATCAAATCATCGTTGACCGCATACACCGTACGATGTGCTTCATGCAAAACAACATGACAGTTAACGTGCATTGAGCATTATGACGTACAATCACTGATGAAAATTTTTATATGTTTTAACTCATTTATTCCCCACAATGCTATGGTGTAGATTCTATTGTTGTATTTGTTGGATGAATGAGGAATTTGGGATGGATGGTGTCATGCTTTAATCTAAATTTCTTGTGTAAGTCAAATACAATTTCTCTCAACCAGGATTTTGATTGTCCAATGTCAACTCATGTGCCACAGTAGTTTTTAGTCCCCATTTTTTAATAGTGGTAAAATACACATGAAATTTACCATCTTAACCATTTGAAGTGTACAGTTCAGTAGTAAGTACATGAATATTGTTGTACAACCTTCAGAACCCTTCAAATCTTGCAAAACTGAAATCCCATACCCATGAAATAATCCACGGACCCACCATTTTACATTCTGTCTGTATGAACTTGTCTACTCTAGATATTTCATAGAAATGGATTCACACAGTATTTGTCTTTTTGTGATTCACTTATTTCATGTGCCACAGAATTTTTGAAAACATATAAAACTATGCCAATGCAAAAATATTAACAATCATTTTACAAGAAGGTTTTTCATTATTATTACTCCCCAAAAAGGGCAATGACAACTGATGACTTGTGTGTTTTATAATGCCAATGAAACTTATTTTAACTTATTGGTTTTTTGCATTTCTAATAGAGCAAGAAAGGTTATAGGGACTTCCCTGGTGGTCCAGTGGTTAAGACTCCACGCTTCCAATGCAAGGGGCACAGGTTCAATCCCTGGTCGGGGAACTAAGATACCACAGGCTGTTCAGCGCCACCAAAAAAAAAAAAAAAGATCCATCCACCTCACTACAAATAACTCAATTTCGTTTCTTTTTATGGCTGGGTAATATTCCATTGTATATATGTGCCACATCTTTTTTATCCATTCATCTGTCCATCACACTTAGGTTGCTTCCATGTCCTGGCTATTGTAAATAGAGCTGCAATGAACATTGTGGTACATGATTCTTTTTGAATTATGGTTTTCTCAGGGTATAGAGTCTGTCATACAGAGTGAAGTAAGTCAGAAAGAGAAGAACAAATACCGTATGCTAACACATATATATGGAATCTAAAAAACAAACAAAAAAATGATCATGAAGAACCTAGGGGCAAGATGGGAATAAAGACGCAGACCTACTAGAGAATGGACTTGAGGACATGGGGAGGGGGAAGGGTAAGACGGGACAAAGTGAGAGAGTGGCATGGACATGTATACACTACCAAATGTAAAATAGATAGCTAGTGGGAAGCAGCCGCATAGCACAGGGAGATCAGCTCGGTGCTTTGTGACCACCTAGAGGGGTGGGATAGGGAGGGTGGGAGGGAGGGAGACACAAGAAGGAAGAGATATGGGGATATATGTATATGTATAACTGATTCACTTTGTTATAAAGCAGAAACTAACACACCATTGTAAAGCAGTTATACTCCAATAAAGATGCTAAAAAAAAAACAGACAAACAAACAAAAAGAAACATTTTAAATCAACGTGTGCTACCTATGACAGACAAAACACATATCGATAGTAGATATTTAAAATAAAATTTATTAGCACTAAGATATTTGATACATTTTGCATTGTCAGTTTCTCAGGTGAAAAGTTTGTGAGACACACTTTACTATGCTTTATGAAGTAGATGCTATGTGCACTAAGAAATGTATTCCTTAACACTTCTAAGTTTTAATTTTATTTCCTTTCTTTTTTTAATAAGTGGAATACTTTTTGTCAAGTATAGACCCCACAAACCAGATGAGATTAAAAATTATATATTCCCAAGACAAGTAGTCACCAACATTTTGCATTTAAAATTTTATTCTTAAACTAAAAATTGAGACCACCGAAGGCAAATAGAGCCTCCTGTTTTTGTAACCTAGTGGATAATTTTATTGTTAAAAAATATTTTTCTTCCTTCAGAAACGACATTAAGTAGATTGTGGTTTTTTCTTTGTAAAAAGCCTCCTAAGAATGTTACAGGTCAGATTTCAAACTTAAGTTTTTTTCAACAAAGCTCAAATTTTCTGTTCAACATTGTTCTTTCATGACCTCTGATGGTGAAAATGTAAACTGACATTACAAATACTAACAGAAATAATACCACAAATTCCATTTACCTTTTAGTGAAGATCCTTTCCCTTCTTTTCATATTTATTTACTTTGAGAATGTAATGGTATCAATTATTCAACAATACAGAAAGAGTGTTAGACAATTTCCTACCACTTCAAAGCATAAGAAAACCCTCTTATTCAGTCTATAAATCTCTGAATGCATGTGTGCATAGAAAGAACATTTTAATGATATAAAAACTTACTACTGTGACTACTAGCTCTCAAATGGAAATGGAATAAAGTTTCGATAAAATTGAAACAATTATTTTAATTTACAAAATCATCACTCTTCCTAAATCTCTGTATATATGAATAAGGCAGCATAATTGCATATTAAGACCTGAATTATTTGGACTTATTTATTACTTCAAGTTCATTAATAAGATTACTGTCTAGACCTGAGCTCCTCCCTAAAAAGCTTCTACACAGGTAATTTATCTGGCAATATGACCCCAGAGAGCAGGAATAATGAACAGGGGAATAAAAAGAGGAAAGAAGGAAGAGCTGAAATAAGGATGCATTATCAAAATGATTATGGCCAACCTATGCCGGATTCCACAGGCCTTTTAAGAGGCCGCAATGAAATCCATGAAATAAATAGGAGAAGGGAGAATTCCCTGGAGGTCTAGTGGTTAAGACTCTGCACTTCCACTGTAGGGGGCCCAGGTTCGATCCCTGATTGGGGAACTAATCCTGTAAGTTGAGTGGCACAGCCAAAAAAAGAAAGAAAGAAAAAAAAAGGACAAGGATTTTTCAATGGGCTTCCATCCCCCATGGATTTAGTGGCCCTTGGACTTTGACTACCACATACCCACTTGTAGGTTGCACATGTGTGGCACGTCAGTGGGCATTCCACACCTGCACTTGTTGCCAGAAAATGTCCAGGGAAGGAAGCGGAGGCTCACACCTTGGTCAGAGGTGAGGCACTCCCCAGTTGCACCTGCAGAAAGTCTACGAGAACTGATTGTAGAAACTGACTTCAGTTGAATGCAGGGCCAAGAGAATTTTAAGTGATGAACAAAGTGGTCACTGATGCACTAGAACCTTTGCACTACTCAGATTCATGTTTTCTCTCCATTAACTCCTATCTGTCACTGCAAGGTGCTAGCCAGCCACAACTTGTGCAAGAGGGTTTGTGAACTAGCTACCATCCCTGCTGCCACAGCTGGTCCCAAAGCCTTGTTGATAGTCATCAGCTCTCTTCTCCACCAGCGATTCTAAATTTTTCTCACCCGTGGCCAGCATCTCAGCTGATCTAAGGTTGTTTGCCTGGCAGAGGGATCCAGACCTTCTTCCTCTGGGTTGATTTGCTTTGCCTTCATCAGGGAATAGTTGCTGTAAATGCTGATTCACCATTATCACCTGGCACAAAACACCAGGAGATGCTTCAATCAAGCCGATGGCTATTCCTCCCTGCTTCCATCATAGGGCAGTGACCCAGGCTCTTCGCGTCAATAAGGGTAGGTTAGTCTTGCAAATATGCTAACACATGAATTATCTTTTGCTTAATGATCCAGGAACGAGGAGCCCAAAGAGGTGGTAGTTAAGCTCTGTGGAACTCTTTTACTTTGTCCTCTGGTGGCCCTGGTGAACGGCCATAAGGCCCTTTGTGGAAAGATAGGGAGAATGTTTGTAACTATTCTTATGACATTACAGAGTCCTTCCTCAAGGGCACTCACCCTCCCTTTGAACACTTGGTATCTGGGTCTGTTGAAATTAAATAAATCCAGAAATTGGATGAAGGATCTGGATTTTCCATTGTGATAGCTAATGTCAGTATTCCACTCACTAGATCACTTTGTTATACACACACACACACAATCAAGTAATCACTCAATCAGCTGTCCATTGATCTCATCCCTCAAAACACCAGGATTTATTAGCAATTGGCACAAATCCCTGCAGGTCAAGGCACCTGATTGCTACTAAAGACTTCTGCCCATTTCAGTAATCACAACCATCTTGCCTTTGATAGTTTTGTATTGCTACATGGGCTCTGCCATTGAGAAATCTCATAACTGCACTGATACTGGGGAGACTAGTTCCACAACAACATCTCCTGTTAATAACTCTGACCTGTGGAGGACAGACATCACCAAGTTTTTTCACAGATGCTGGCCTCTTCCTCACCAGTGAATTCCTTCTTGCCTTACTGAAGGGAATGTCCTATGAATCCTCCTGGGGAGCAAAGTCAGATGCTAGGTTCTAGATATCACAGATATCTACTCTAACATTCCCATCTCTGTGAGCCTTCTGACATCTTCCTTAGTACTCTGCCAAAGCAATTTTAGCATCTCTACCTCATTTTCCTATTGGCCATTATCACATTCAGGCTTCAAGGAAACATCCCAGCAGTGGACGAGGACCAACGCCAGGTGTTCTCACTAGCATGTTGAACCTCAAGACATGAGTGAGTGTTCCCATGTCAATAACTCCTTATGCAGCCTTATTTTATTCTCCCTACCAGTTCAACACTCTCAAGATTCACTCCTACATGTGTTCCCCTGGTTTCTTTTCGTATATATAACATGGGACCTGCACTTTCTGTAAACTATTTCCTCCCAGAGCAAGGATTATAGTTCTGCGCTCAGAAGATGTCTGAGACCTGACCTGATCACTGGCATGGAGATGGTGAATGGTGGCAGGGCTGGATCCTGAGGAGGACAAGTGTCATCTTGTGAGTTGCCTTCCTCATATGAGGGTCTCTAAGTCTTTGCAGGCTCTTCAGGCAATAGGAGGATGCTCTCTTTTAGCAAAGGGAATGGGACTGCTTCTGCCAGTGAGGAGAGTTCAGGGAAATTGAGAATTCAAGATTCCCAGAATCATTTACCCAAATGTCTCTATTGCTGGTTTCAGGATTTAACTGTTTTCAACCAGGGCCCTAACTCAGGACATCCAAAGAGGCTGTGTCTTCATTCTCCTTTGCACCTATGCTGCAGAAAATGATGATCTCCTCAAATGCTGATAGAGGCCCTTGGCATTTACCATGTGCCTTGAATCGATTTTGGCTGACCTGAGCCAGTCATTTTCCTTATTTCAAAGAATTCAATAAAAATCCAACCATCCTTATAATTACCACTGCCACCATACCATTCAAGTATAACAGTAAGTATATGAGTCAACCCTTCACTTTCCACCTGTACCTACGGCCAACGAACCTCATATAAGAATCGTAGAGCTGTGCTCCATTGGTTATCACCACCCCATTTCCCATTAGCAGTGGGATCTTCATTGCCATCTGACTGTTGAGTTACTCAGTTCCTAAATCCCATCCTAATGGTCCATTTTCCAGGGCTAATCCTGATCTATCTATCTTTCCTAGTGTTTGCCTGAAAGCAGAACATGAGACAGAGCTCTGCATGAGAGTAATTTACTCAGGAGTGGGTTGCCAAGTAGCAGTAGCCATGAACAAGGAGAATGACGTAGAGAAGGATGGAAAGCCAATACCAGAATGTGCTATCAAGTTGGTCTCTGTTGTGAACAACTGGCTCTGGATCACAGAGGACATCGTGATTAGTCTTATGAAACGAGTATCAACACTGTCCAGGGCCAGTAAGGGGAATCGTTTGTTCATCAGCTCCAGCCCCCACTGATCAAGCTTGGGCCTGCAGAGATTAAATCCCCCACTTCTAAGTTGCAAATGTTGAGTGCTGAATGGTTACCCTCAAGGATCAGAGAAGCCCCACGGATCAGAAAGCAAGCAGTTCACACTGCAAGCTCCAGGCAGGCACACGGACGAGCTACACCTGTGTGTAGCTAGTGACAGCCTGAATGGCAGTGGTCCCAGTAGCTGTGGCGAGAGTAAAAAACGAGGCCAAGAAGATCTGAGGCTACTACATATGTGTGAATTAGTGGGAAGGAGGCTGAATTTGCAAAAGGCTTCCTAGTAGGGATGGGTGGAGAAAGCTTCCTAGAGGAAATGAGGGCTAAATTGAAACCTAAACCACCTAAAGGATGAGTAGAAGTCAGCAAGGGTTGATAAAGAGGAGACAGGCCATTTTCAGTGAGAAAGAAGCTTCCTCCATCTTCTCAGAGGTTGAGGTGGCTTCTGATGTTTTCCAACCACACCCTACTTCTTCTACAATAGCAGTGGTCATACAGAATTGCAATTGTCCGATCACTTATCTGCCCCACTAGACCAAAGACTCTGTTAGGGCAGGGATTATGACTGTCTTCGCCCATGGAGCACATATTAGAAACAAAAGTATAAACTTAATTGAATTGTCTTGTAGATTGTAAAGATTAAGTGAAGTAATGCATGCACAGCTCCTAACAACTAAAGTGCTCAGTAAATAGTAGCTTTTAAAAATCTCTATTATTATTCAAATCTTTATCATAGGGCACAGTTCTGGCATGTACACATTTGTATCGCAATAAACACCTGCTGAAAGAAAAGTTCAGGCCGGACATGATGAGGTCCTTAACTATGTCTGCCAGCAGCAACGCTTTCAACTGCTGTCGCTTTTACATTTTGTAACCTAAATGCTGTCCTCTGAAACTCCAACGTGCGTTGTGTTCTTATTTTTTTAGAGGAAGGAATAGCAAAAATAAAATAAAAATCCAAGAAAGTAATTGTAAGATGCCGCTGTAGAATGGGGGGAAAGGAGGGGTAATGGGAAACCATAGCGATGTTCTGATATGGGTAGGACTTGGGGTGTGTCTGTGTATTTTCAATTTCTTGTCCACTAGATGGTGGAACAGAGTCCCTATCCTGGCAACAGAGTTCTTCATAAAAGGTTACAGGTTCTCTCAAAACGCCCACGCAGGGCTTTGCACGTGAAGGAAATCACCCAATAAGTTAATTTTTTTCAAGGCTTCCGCTTGTAAAGCAGAAAGCCGAAACGACACAGGAGGCAACTGTTAGGGAGAGGAGAGAAGGGATGAGAAATGCGGAAAGACAAGGAGCAGGGGAGCTAAACTACATTTCCCAGGAAGCCACGGGCGCACCTGCCACACCCACCACGCCTGTTACGGCGCTCGCGACCCTGTCGTCCATCCACCACCCCAAGGAGCACAGAGAAGGGCACGGAGTCTTCACTGGTGCAGCAGCGGCGGCGGCTCCAACCCGCCAGATCGTCCTGCTGAGCCACGACCACTCCACCCCGCGCTTGTAGAGCCGAAGAGACACTCACCGCTGCCCCTCTGTTCCCGCGAGCCACGTGACCAGCTCGGGTCATGTGACTCCAGAGCCTGGCGGCTGACGTCAGTTACCCTGGCAACTGCTGGGCCCCCCCTCAGACCGTCCGGGAAAGCGGGGAATTCAGAAGCAAAGGTAGGTGAGGCGTGGATACTTGCTTTCCACTCGGTTCAGCGGGGCCCAGACTGTGCTCAGACCCGCTGCTCAGGGCTTTAGTTTCGGGTCACTCCCTTCCTCCACCCTGGCTCCGCTGCGGGCGCGTCTTTGTCTTCCCGCCGACTCCGGAGCCCGCGCTTCCTGGGGCCTGGGACCCTCTGAGTGGGACTCGCATTTGACCCACAATTTGGGGCGAAGACCTTAACCGCCCACACACTGAACTGAACAGAAATGAAAATGAGGGGGAGGAGGTGTTACCGCGCAGGCTGAGCAAAGTATTGACCAGATCTCCACACCTCCCGCCTCCACGAAAGGAAGCTGAGGTCGGAGCTGCCTCATGGAGTTACGGTCCAGAAGCTGACGCAGATCCGAAGTTGGGTTCTTTAGGGAGACTGGGGAGAGTTGAGCATTGCAAGTCACCGTTGCGTAGTTTTTGTTGACCTTCCTTCCGTCCAAGAGAAACATAATTTGTTCTAATTTGCTCCATTAACTTTGTTTTAGGTAGATTCTGAGTCTTAAGGTATTAATCCAGAAATTTGTATCTGGAAACGCCCCCATATCAGGAAACAGTCTATTTTTCAAAACTTTTTAATATGGATTGATAAATAACTAGTTGAATGATAAGATGGCACAAACTCTGTCGTGCGCTTTGCAAAAGGGAAACAGTCTTTTGGATTTGCTAGTTTTTACTTTTTAAAAGTTTCCTTGAGAAGCCCTGGTTTATTTAAGGGATGTTAAATAACACACACACACACACACACACACACACACACACACACACACACGCTAATATGCATAGATTTAGGAAATATTCTCGAGGCCACTTTTTAAAAACTGTATGTTAAGAATGAAAATGTAATTCTCAACTCTAAGTCAAACTGTGAAAGTTGCTTTTTCAAATCAGTTTTATTAATGAATTAAAAATCTCACGTCCAATTTACTGGTCAGTAATTGTGTGTATATGCTAAATCATAAGAGAAATGTCTGAAGTTCAAGGCTGACGGTTTTTATGATGTGATTTGGATTTCCTTAAAGGATGTTTATTATCTCTTGCCATTTAGTGTTTCCAGTGTTGTAAATACTTTGGAATGTTTACTTTGGGAAGGGAAAATTATTGATAATGGCCCACTATTCCAAAGAAGAGCTGGATGAAGAGTTTGAACAGTTCATGAAAGAGGTAAGTTTATATTTTTAAAAGCTATATTGTAAATAGTCCTACAAGAAACTCATTCTTCTAGGATGCAATCAGCCTATCATCAAGCTCTGTCACCTGTTTCCAAAATATATCTATCATCCCTCTAGTTCTCTCCCTTTTCACTGCAGTTTACCTAATCCAGGACACCATCATCTCACTAGGCTACTGCAACAGTTCCCACGTACTGTCCAAGCGTTCCTTCACCACACGGCTGCCAGCGTGGTTTGTGACATAAATCAGACTCTGTTACTCCCAATGGAAAACACTATTGGCCTCCCATCACATACAGAGTAAAATCCAGACTCCTTTCTGTGGCTTACAAAACCCTGGATGATTTTGCTCATGCCCACCTCACTGACTATACACTGCTCTTCCCCCTTTTCCATTCATGCCTTTTTTCTCCTCCAGACACGCCAAGCTCATTTCACATTAGGAGCTTTTACTGTTCCCTCTGCCAATAATGCTGTCTATTCCTCTATCCTTTACCTGGATGGTGAAGATCTCTTTTTAAAATTACCTAAGAGAGGTTTTTTCCTGTTGATCCAGTAAAAAAGTAACTACCAAGTTCCTTCTTATACCATGTACTTAATTTTCCATGTAGCTCATTCTCCATGTAGCTCTTAGAACCATTCATTATTTCACTTGTTTAGCTCTCTTTTCTGCCTCCCTTAAGAATGAATGGTCTTTGACATGACAGCTGTATTTTTTTTATTTAAGTATAGTTCATGTACAATATTATATTAGTTCAAACAGTGATTCAATTTTTATAGATTATACTCCATTTAAAGTTATTATAAAATACTGACTGTACTCCCTGTGCTGCATGATATATACTTGTAGCTTATTTATTTTATTCATAGTAGTTTGTGCATTTTAATCCCTACTCCTACCCCTATTTCGCCCCGCCTCCTTTCTCTCTTCCCACTGGTACCCACTAGTTTGTTGTCTATATCTGGGTCTGTTTTCTGCTTTGTTATATTCATTTGTTTTATTTTTTTAGATTCCACATATAAGTGATAACATACAGTATTTGTTCTTCTCTGACTTATTTCACTAAGCATAGTACCCTCCAGGTCCATCCATGCTGTTTCAAATGACAAAATTTTATTCTTTCTATGGTTAAGTAACATTCCATCATATATCTGTATACCACACCTTCTTTATCCATTCATCTATTGATGAACACTTCCATATCTTTGATAGTGTAAATAATGCTGCTATGAACATTGGGATGCATTTGTCTTTTCCAATTAGTGTTTTTGTGTTCTTAGGATATATACGCAGGAGTGGAATCACTGGATCATATAGTAGTTCTGTTTTTAGTTTTTTGAGGAACCTCCATACTGTTTCCATAGTGGCTGTACCAATTTACATTCCCACCAACGGTGTACAAGGGTTCCATTTTCTCTACATCCTCACCAGCATTTGCTATTTGTAGCCATTCTGACAGGTGTGAGGTGATACCTATTTGGGGTTTTGATTTACATTTCCCTGATGATTAACAATGTTGAGCATCTTTTCATGTGCCTGTTGGCCATGTGTATATCTTGTGCCCATTTTTTAATCAGGTTGGGTTTTTTTGTTTGTTTGTTTTTTGATATTAACCCCTTATTGGTCATATGATATGCAATTGTTTTCTCCCGTACTATAGGTTCTTTTCATTTTATCGATGGTTTCCTTTACTGTGCAAAAGCTTTTAAGTTTGATTAGGTCCCATATGTTTAGTTTTGCTTTTGTTTCCTTTGCCTTAGGAGACAGATCCAAAAAAATATTGCTACAATTTATGTCAGAGTGTTCTGCCTATGTTTTCTTCTAGGAGTTTTATGGTTTCAGGTTTTTGTTTTTTTTTTTGCGGTACGCAGGCCTCTCACTGTTGTGGCCTCTCCCATTGCGGAGCGCAGGCTCAGCGGCCATGACTCACGGGCCCAGCCACTCTGCGGCACGTGGGATCTTCCCAGACCGGGGCACGAACCCGTGTCCCCTGCATCAGCAGGTGGACTCTCAACCACTGCGCCACCAGGGAAGCCCAGGTTCAGGTTTTATACTTAGGTCTTTACTCCATTTTGAGTTTATTTTTGTATTGATATATGGTGTGCGAAAATGTTCTAATTTCATTCTTTTACATGTAGCTATCCAGTTTTCCCAGCACCACTTACTTCAATAAGAGACTGTCTTTTTTCCAATGTAAATTCTTGCCTTCTTTGTTGTAGATTAATTGACCATAAGTGCACGGGTTTATTTCTGGGCTCTCTATTCTGTTCTGTTGATGGATGTGTTGGTTTTTGTGTTGTGATTACTGGAGCTTCCTAGTATAGTCTGAAGTGAGGGAGCTGAAGTCAGGGAGCTTAATAGCTTTAGCTTTGTTCTTTTTTCTCAACATTGCTTTGGCTTTTCAGGGTCTTTAGTTGTTCCGTATAAATTTTAGGATTATTTGTTCTAGTTCTGTGAAAAATGTCGTACATGTTTTGACAGGTATTGCATTAAATCCGTAGCTTGCTTTGGGTAGCATGGACATTTTAACAATATCAATTCTTCCAATCCATGGACACGAGCTATCTTGCCATTTCATTGTATCACCCTCAGTTTCCTTCATCAATGTTTTATAGTTTTCAGACTGAGTTTTTCACCTCCTTGATTAAGTTTATTCCTATGTATTTTATTCTTTTGGATGTGATTTTAAAAAGGATGGTTTTCTTACTCTTTCTGATAGTTCATTATGAGTGTATAGAAAAGCAACAGATTTCTGTATATTAATCTTGTATCCTACAAAGCTGCTGAATCCATTTATTAATTCTGAGAGTTTTTTGGTGAAGACTTTAGGGTTTTCTATAGGTAGTATCATGCCATCTGCAAATACTGACAGCTTTACATCTTCCCTTTCAATTTGGAAGCCTTTTATTTCTTTTCATGTCTGATTGCTCTGACTAGGACTTCCAATACTTTATTAAATAGAAGTGGTGAGAGTGGGCATCCTTATCTTGTTCCCTGATTTTAGAGGAAGCGCTTTCAGTTTTTCACCAATGAATATGATGTTAGCTGTGGGTTTGTCATAAATGACCTTTTTTACGTTGCGATATGTGTTTAGATACCAACTTTGATGAGAGTTTTTGTCATGAATGGATATTGAATTTTGTCAAATGCTTTCTCTGTATTTATTGAGATGATCATGTGACTTGTTAATGTGGTGTATCACATTGATTGACTTGCAAATATTGAACCATCTTTGCATCCCTAGAGTAAGTCCTACTTGATCATGGTGTATGATTCTTTTTATATATTGTTGAATTAAGTTTGTTGAGGATTTCTGCATCTATATTCATCAGAGATATCAGCCTGCAGTTTTCTTTTTTTGTAGTGTCTTTGTCTGTTTCTAATATCAGGATAATGTGACCTTGTAGAATGAATTTGGGAGTGTCCTCTCTTCTGTTTTTTGGAATAGATTGAGAAGGATATTAGCTTTTTATATGTTTGGTGGAATTCTCCTGTGAAGCTATCCTGGACTTCCGTTTGCTGGAAGTTTCTGATTACTAATTTAATTATACTACTAGTGATTGGTCTGTTCACATTGTCTGTGTCTTCCTGATTCAGTTTTGGAAGATTGTATGTTTTTAGAAATTAATCCATTTCTTAGGTTGTCCAATTTGTTGACATGTAACTGTTTGTAGTATTGTCTTATGATTTTATTACCTGTGATATTGGTTGTTAGTTCTCCTCTTTCTTTTTTATTTTGTTTGTTTGGGTCCTCTTTTTTCTTGATGAACCCCTGGCTAAAGGCTTATCAATTTTCTTAATTTTGTGGGGGACTTCCCTGCCTGGTGGAGCAGTGGATAAGACTCCACACTCCCAATGTGGAGGGCTCGGGTTTGATCCCTGTTCAGGGAACTAGATACCACATGCATCCTGCAACTAGGGATTCACATGCCATAACTAGGGAGCCTGCATGCCGTGACTAAGGAGCCTGTGAGCCACAACTAAGGAGCCCATGAGCTGCACCTAAGGAGCTGGCAAGCTGAAACTAAGGAGCCCTGGAGCCACAGCTGAGGAGCCCACGTGCTTCAACTAAGGAGCCTGTGACTACAACTGGGGAGCCTGCCTGCTACAACTAAGATGCCATGCAACCAAAAAAAAAAAAAAAAAAATTCTTTATTATTTCAAAAAACCAGCTCTTGGTTTCATTGATTTTTAAAATTTATTTTATTTTTTTGGTCTCTATTTATTTCCTCTCTGGTAGTTATTATTTCCTTTCTTCTGCTGACTTTGAACTTTGTTCTTCTTTTTCTAATTCCTTTGGATGGTAGGTTATGTTGTTTGTTTGAGATTTTTCTTGTTTCTTAAAGTAGGCCTGTATCACTGTAAACATTCCTCTTAGAACTGCTTTTGCTACATCCCATAATTTCAGAAAGTTGTGTTTTTATTTTCATTTGTCTTAAGGTATTTTCTGATTTCCTCTTTGATTTCTTCATTGACCCATTGTGTTTTTAGTAGCATGTCATTTAGTCTCCACATGTTTGTGTTTTTCCCATTTTTCTTCCTATAATTGATATCTAGTTTATACCATGGTGATCGGAAAAAATGCTTGATATAATTTCTGTCCTCTTAAATTCGTTGAGACTTTTTTGTGGCCTAGAATGTGGTCTGCCCTAGAGAATGTTCTATGTTCACTTGAAAATAATGTGTATTCTGCTGGTTTTGGATGGAATATCCTGTAGATATCTATTAGTCCATCTGGTCTAATTTGTCATTTAAGGCCAGTGTTACCTTACTGATTTTCTGTCTGGATGATCTGTCCATCTGTCCAATTGGGTATTAACATTCCCTACTACTTTTGTATTATTGCCAGTTTCTCCATTTATAGCTGTTAACATTTGCTTTATATATTTAGATGCTCCTATATTAGTTGCATATATTTTAATGAATGTTATATCCTCTTTTGTATTGATCCCTGTATCATTATACAATGCCCTACTTGCCTTTTGTTATAGACTTTGTTTTAAAGTCTGTTTCGTCTGATATGAGTATTGCTACCCCAGCTGTCTTGTTTCCATTTGCATGAAATAACTTCTTCTAGCCCCTCACTTTCAGTCTGTGTGTGTCTTTATCTCTGGAGCGAGCCTCTTATAAGCAGCATATAGATGGGTCTTGTTTTTTTGTCCAATCAGCCACCCTATGTCTTTTGAGTGGAGCATTTAGTCCATTCACATTTAAAGCAATTATTGATAGGTATGTTCGTACTGCCATTTTGTTACTCTTTTCTGGTTTTTGTACTTATTCTCTGTTCTTTTCTCCTTCTTTTTGTTTCTTCCCCTGTGATTTGATGATTTTCTTTAGTGGTATGCTTGTGCTCCTTTCTCTCCAGTTTTTGTGTGTCCATTATTGGGTTTGTATTTCTGGTTACCATGGGGTTCATATATGTTGATCTATGGTTATATCCACTTGTTTTAAACTTGTTTCATTTAAGTTCAAACACATTCTAAAAGTTCTACATTTTTTTCTCCCTTCCCCAACATTTTGTGTTTTTGTGTCATATTTTACATCTTCATGTTTATCCCTTACCTTTTTATTATAGTTACAGCTGATTATACAGTTTTTGTCTTTGAATCTTTGTACTAGCTTATTTAAGTGGTTGATCCACAGCCTTTACTATATATTTGTCATTATTAGTGGGGTTTTTCTTTTCCTATACATGTCTACTTCTTGTTGTAGCATTTTCTTTTCCACTGAGAGAAGACCCTTTAACATTTCCTTTAGGGTCAATTTAGTATTGATGAACTCTTCTAGTCTTTGCTTGTTTGAGAAGTTTTTCATCTGTCCTTTAATTCCAAATTATAATTTTGGTGGTAGAGTATCCTAGGTTTTAGGTTTTTCCCTTTTGCACCTTAAATATATCATGCCGTTCCCTTCTGGCCTGCAAAGTTTCTGCAGAAAAATCAGCTGATAGCTTTTGGGGGGTGGGGTTCACTTGTATGCGACTCTTTGTTTTTCTCTTGCTGCCTTTAGAATAATCTCTTTAACTTTTAACATTTTAATAACACTTTAATCGTGATATGTCTTGGTGTGGGTCTATTTGGATTCATTTTATTTGGGACTCTCTGTGCCTCCTGTACCTGGATATCTGATTACTTACTCAGGTTCAAGAAGTTTTCAGCCATAATTTCATCAAATAAATTTTCAACTCCTTTCTCTCTGAGTTCTCCATCTGGGACACCTATAATATGAATGTTGGTACACTTGATGGTATCTCAGAGTTCCCTTAAATTGTTTTCATTTTTTAAATGTGTTTTTTTTTCATGTCTGATTGGGTGATTTCCATTATTCTGTCTTCCAGATCACTTATGCATTCTTCTGTATCACCTAGTCTGCTGTTAATTCGTTCTAGTGTGTTTTTCATTACAGTTGTATTCTTCACTTCTGGCTGGTTCTTTTATATTTTCTAATTTCTTGTTAAAATACTCACTGTGTTCATCTATTCCTTTTTCAGCATTCTTATTAGTAATGCTTTGAACTTCTTATCTGGTAAATTATTTATCTCTGTTTCATTAGTTGTTTTTCTTGTTCTTTTGTTTGAAACAAGTTCTTCTGTCCTCTCATTTTGTTTAACTTTCTCTGTCTCTATGAAATTAAGTGAAACAGTTACCTATCCCCATCTTGAAGGGGTGCCCCTTTGTGGGAGTGTCCCTGTGCAGTCTGCACGTGCCTGGTGGCTTTGATGGGAGAGCTGGATCTGACGTAAGCAGGAGCTGTGTCTTTCTCCAGGGTGTGCTGGCAGCTATCACTTTGGTAAGAGGTGGGACTGGAGACAAAGGGGCTCAAGGCAGAGCCAGGTGTGAGCCAGGGCTTCTCCTCACTCAGTGGCCAACACCACCCTATAAGGGGTGGGAGTGAGTCCCAAGGTGCTGGAGCAGAAGCCCTGAGGGTTGGGTCCCAGCTGGTTCTGTTCCCTATAAGCATGTACTCTTTCCTCTCCTAGCATTGTCACATTGTCATCTTTGCCCCAGAGAGGAGTAGTGCTGGAGCAAGAGGGGCTGGAGTAGGGGTTTGGCTTGGGCCAGGCCTTGTGCCAGGGTGGTCATAGGAAACCAGCCAGAGTCCCGTGCAGTTTCATTCTGCTGCTTCCACCTTGTTTCGGGAGTAAGGAAATATGTGCACACTCTTCACGAGCAGAGTCTCGGTTTCTTACAGCCCCACTGTCGGTCCCACTGGTTTTATAACCAGCTATGGGGACTCATCTTCCCAGTGGCAGACCCCAGGGCTGTGGCCCCCAATATGTGGTTCTAGCCACCTACTCCCCAGAGTGGGTTTCCAAGCCTTTTAATCCCCTTCCTTTTCTGTGTCCCTTCCCTGGGGAACAGGTCCTGACCTGATCACTTTTCTTCCCTTCCTACCCGATTCCATATGTCTTTCTTACAGCTTGTTCTACTTAACGTAACAATTTCAAGGTTCATTTATGTTGTCATATCTATCAGTACCTCATTCCTTTTTTTAATAGCTGAATAATATTCCATCGTATGGATTTACCACATTTTGTTTACCTACTTATCAGCTGATGGACATTTGAGTTCTTTCCACTTTCTAGCAATTATGAATAGTGCCGCTATGACAATTGTATATAAGTTTTTGTGTGGTTGTATGTTTTCACTTCTCTTGTGTGTATACCTAGGAGTGGGAATGCTGGGTCATATGGTAGCTCTATGTTTAACCTTTGGAGGAACTGTCAGGCTGTTTCCTAAACGGCTGTGCCATTTTACTCTCACCAGAAGTGTATTAGTAATATTAGGGTTCCAGTTTCTCCATATCCTCACGAGCACTGTTGTTAACTGAGCGGCCAGCTGTTTTGTTTTGTTTCGTGTTTAATGATAGTAGCCTAGAAAGCAGTGTGGAAGATTGTCAGAAGTGAGAATACCTACTATGTATTAGACAGTAGGATGGGCATTCTCTGTTTCTTTGCTGATCTTTGCCACAGCCCTGCAAGGTCAGTGTCGCCATGCTTGTTTTATATATGTATAAACTGAAAAGAGGCGTAATTTTCCCTAAGCAACAGAACTAGCTTAATTTGAAGTTAAAAGTTTGAACTCAGATCTGTCTGCCTCCAAAAACTTATAGTCCTTCTTTCACACTTTTATGTAGCCATGGGTTTAGGAGGAAAAAACTGAATCTGAGGCAGATTGTCAGAGTTTGGTAAACAGCGAGAGATAGAAAGAGAGAAATGGAACATTTCAGCGTGACAGTGAAGTATAAGACTGTGTGGAAGGTGATGCAACTAAAATTCAGATGGAGTAAAGAATACTCTTTCTTTTCTCCTCCCCTCATCCTGCCTGGTGGTCAAGGAAGACAGTGAGTTCTTTTCGAAGATTTAAAAATGGCATTCTTACAAGTCACTGGGGTAGAGTTGTTTGGTTGGCAGGTGGAAATGTGTGTGTAGTCATCTCAGAAGTTTAAGAAGTGCCCCAGGTACCAATGTCCTAGTTGGGGGACCATATAGAGTATTTGAAAGTGGACAGGCCTTAGTTAGAGAAACCCAAGTTTGAATCCCAGCTCTGTATCACTTACTGATAGTCGCAACCTGGACAAGTTGCTTAACTTCTCTGAGCTTACTTCCCCGTCAGTAAATCTCTGCTGGATTATTTAAAGACTAAAATAACCTGAGTATAGATCCTGACATAGAGCAGGCAAGTAATTAATAAATGTTGATTTCTTCTCCAGAAAAAGTGTGTAGAATAAGGATAAAAAGGACCAAGAGCAGAGTCCTGGGGAAGTCTTGTGTTAAAGAAGCAGAAGGGCCAAGAGCTATTAGAGTTGGTTAGGAAAGGTCACAGAGGTGAAGTATAACCTGGAGGAGGTGGTGCTATGAGGTCAAAGGGCGAGATTTGCCCGAAGTGAGAGTTGGTCACCATGTCAAACTCCATGGTATGATCAGGGAGGTGACTGGCAGTCATCCTTTATTTGTGGCATGTAGGAGGCCTGTGGTGACTGAGGAGAGCTGTTTTGGATGGGGACCAGATTTTAAGGGGTTTAACAGTGACCTGGAGAAGTTAGAATGTACATAAAGGAAAGATGATAGATAGAATGAAAGGGAGGTAGGAGTAAGGAACTTTGCCTGTTTGCTTTGTTTTGTTTGTTTGTTTTGGTTTTTTTAAGTAGGGTAGACTTAAGTGTTCATTCTTTTTTTTTTTTTTTTTTGCGGTACATGGGCCTCTCACTGTTGTGGCCTCTTCCGTTGCGGAGCACAGGCTCCGGACGCGCAGGCTCAGCGGCCATGGCTCACGGGCCCAGCCGCTCCGCGGCATGCGGGATCTTCCCGGACTGGGGCACGAACCCGTGTCCCCTGCATTGGCAGGCGGACTCTCAACCACTGCGCCACCAGGGAAGCCCAAGTGTTCATTCTTATACTATACAATTATGCCAGGTGCTGTGCTAGGCCCTGGGGATGCAGTGATGAGCAAGTTTATAACCTGAGGGAAGGAGGGCAAGGAGATTGCAGAGGGAGTGAGGTGCAGAGATGCATTAGGATAACCCAGCAAGCGAGAACTTGGTGAGGCGGGAGGTGGCCCCTCTGCAGGTTCTCCTGGGAGTGGAGGAAAGAATTGCTCTTCTGAGAGAGGAAAGCAGTGTCTTAACGGGTGAGTTTAGTGGTGGAGTGAGGGGAAGGAGAAGGAAGGTGGATTTTGACCTAAGGTCTTTTTTTTCTCTGTGAAGAGAGAGCCCGAGTTATTGGCTGAGAGTAAGGGTGGTAGATCGGGGTTAGAGTAGGGGTTTAGGATTGTAGTAAGATTTGAACCTGAAGAGTAGAAAAGGACAAATAAAAGTTTATTAAAGTTTATTAATCATTGTGACAAATGCAAATTTCTCTGGTAAACACCTCACGCTCAGTTCTTCCTGGTCTTAGAATTTTGTGTTCTTCTAGAGTGATGCTAGGTGATTTTGCACAATCATTATTTATTCTTAGACCCGAGATAGTGTCTAAAAAAGGATTATATCCTTTTATTCCTTCCTGATTAGGTTTCTTGATCAAGTTTTTTATTTCTTTGTTTTTATTGTTGATGTTTTTCTCCTTGTTTCGTCTGCTTGTTTAGTTCTGGGTATGAAATCAGTGTTCAGAGATGTATTCTTGATGTTTAAGTTATTTTGACCCCATAAGTCTAGAAATATATGAATTTATACATAATTGCTGAGAATGTTTAGGTGATAACTGAAATATCAGAGAACAAAGAAACATTTTCAGTAATAAATCTGGGATTCTTGAATTTAAAATTCACTAGCTTGTATATGATTTAGCTTTCAGATGATTCTTTTGAAAATTCAAATAAAACACCTAGACAACCTAAAGAAGTGAAGAAGAATGATACAGTGCCATGGTGGATAACTGAAGATGAATTTGAAGATGGTGGTAAATATTGCTGATTTTTAATTTTAAGTTATTTGACCACAGGGGGGCAGTCAAGACTTTTTTTTTTTTTTTTTTAAACCCCACATTTGTTCGTTTATTTTTGGCTGTGTTGGGTCTTCGTTTCTGTGCGAGGGCTTTCTCTAGTTGTGGCAAGCGGGGACCACTCTTCATCGCGGTGCACGGGCCTCTCACTATTGTGGCCTCTCTTGTTGCAGAGCACAGGCTCCATACGTGCAGGCTCAGTAGTTGTGGCTCACGGGCCTAGTTGCTCCGCGGCATGTGGGATCTTCCCAGACCAGGGCTCGAACCCATGTCCCCTGCATTAGCAGGCAGATTCTCAACCACTGCGCCACCAGGGAAGCCCAGACAAGACTTTTAATTCTGGATTTTCTTACCATGCTTTTAATAAATATATAAGGAAAATAATACTAATAGTGTGAATTTTTGAAGTTTGACTTGATTTTCATATTACTTTATGATACATTTTTTATATAATAGGGAATCTGTGTTTCTGCATTATCAGATTATTTTACATTGAAATAATTTATCGTTCCTCAATTTAAGCTGGTGAATAATGTTAGGTATATTTATATATTATCATGTTTAATGGTAAATTGATTTAAAGTGATTTAATAAAATATTCTGACAATGTATTAATGTCACTGCATTGGGAAGATTTTAACAAATCTATAGATTTTGGTATTGCTCTCTGTTAATGACAGTAGAAAAAAATAATTTTATTACCTTAATAGTAAATAACTCATTATTGATCCTGTCTAGCACATGCGTATATCTTTTTTGGAACTATTCCTACTCACATCTTTACAAATAGAAAATTACTCTCTGGGTGTTTTCTTCAGTATAGCTACTATATATGATACTGCTGTATTCGCAAGGATCCTCAGACTACCTCTGTTAAGTACCTATGTTCACAATATTTGTTTATCACTAAGCACCATTTTATGAACTGATAGGATTTCTATATCTCTTCTTTTTCCTTGTGCTCCTTGACCCTCAACAGTAAATAATAAATGTGTTTAATAAATGTTACTGTGAATTTGATAGTCACTTCTCTGTTCTTCTTAATACTTTACAGTAAGGAATTGCCTTATTGAAAAGTACAGTGTGTTTTCATAAATCCATAAACGACGCACAGTGCTAAAGTTTGCATGTGAAGAATTATGTTTTAGAATCTTTCCCCCTATTGATGCTTGAAAAGGATATTATATGATTAAGTACTATTGAAATAATTGACAATGATTTGTGACTTTTTTAGCATTAAAATCTTTATCTAGAAAGTAATGAATCAGAGATGGAGTATGCAAACTCACCCTAAAGGGAAAGAATAGGTCCTAGACCAACACTTAAATGTAACCTGACTAAAGATACTAAATTGTTTTTAAAAAGAATGTATCGGGGGCTTCCCTGGTGGCGCAGTGGTTGAGAGTCCGCCTGCCGATGCAGGGGATGCGGGTTTGTGCCCCGGTCCGGGAGGATCCCGCATGCCGCGGAGCGGCTGGGCCCGTGGGCCATGGCCGCTGGGCCTGCGCGTCCGGAGCCTGTGCTCTGCGGCGGGAGAGACCACAGCAGTGAGAGGCCTGCGTGCCGCAAAAAAAAAAAAAAAAAAGAAGAAGAAAAGAATGTATCAATCAGAGTGGATTTGATTAGTAAAGGATGCAAAGGATACTTAGGAAGGAGACTTTGACAGTGTCCATTTAAACACAGCGGAAGAAGGTTCCTCTGCTTAGGGGTATAACCTGGTCCCTGGTTCAGTCACAAATGTTTATTGAGTTCATGTTATGTTCTGAGTACTTGGCACTAGTATGCAAAAACTAAATATGATTCCTGCCATCAAGAGTATAGAAGCTTCTAAGGGAGAATTGAACACCCCTTTTGAGAGGAATGCATTCCCAATCTTACATAGATGCCATTAAACATCAACATTGAGCTTCTTCAACCTTATAATTTTGCTTTCTCTTTCAGTTGCCATAAGGACAATATGTTCTGTCTAGTTAGTGAAACCGTCTAATTCTCCTACTGGTTATACTCTTCATTATAAATTACTGAATTGGATCTTGGTTTCAGTTATATTAGTCTCAAATGAGGTTGGTTAGTGTGGGTCACATCCCTGAGTCCATCTTCAGAGCCGGGCTGAGACCCTGGACAGATGCCCCGACGGCACCCTGACCTTGGCGTGTATGTTTTCATTTGAAGTGCCTATAGATATATCTCCTGATTTTCTCCAGCTGTTACTGGATCAGTTAAAACCATTATTCACACAGAGCCATAAAATAATTTGTTTCTAAAGCCTCTCCAATAGGATGCTAAGTAGGAAATTGAAATCACAATTTGTAACTTCTCAATAAGGCTTCCTTCTAAGCAAAAGTGGTATTTTTCTAATCTTATTATTTGTATCATATAATATAGTTATTTTTTCCCATATATCAGTTTTTTACAACAAATATATACTGCTAGGATAAAGAAATTTTGATATTGTATAATTTTTCCAGTGTTTTCTAGTGCTTTTAGAATGAAGAGCAAAACCCTACCCCCGGCCTATGTAGATGAGAGTGGTCTGACCGTTGACTCCTGCCCTGGGATTACTTCCCCAAGTGGCATGGTATACTGTATTAAGTACTTGTGCTTCAAAATCATTTTTAAAAAATCTCGTCTCATTATGCAAGTTGTTGAAATATTCCACTTAATAAGATGCACTGCAGTCAAATAGAATTATAATTTTTGTTTTGTGAATTTTGGGTCTGGTGGATTTTTATTTCATAGACCAGATTTATTTCATAGCTACGGTCTACTAGTATAACTAATATAACAGTACAACTAGTCTAAGCTAGTATAACAGTGCTACTGTGTTGGCATAGTAGTCAAAACAATTCTCTTAACATAAATATCCAACTATATTAAATCCCATCCCAGGACTACTTGGAACAAATGTAAGCTATTTGAAAACAAAGAAGACTCCTCAGCCTATTATGGAAGTAGAAGAGGAATCTGCTGAAAGGATTCAGTTTCTTAAGAGCAGTGGAACCTCTATCTTAAGTATTGACAGCTTAGAGGCCAATGGTAAGAATTGTGAGGGATGTGAGTTGACAGGTTAATTACTATGCTTATAATCAGGACTTTTAGGAAAGTTAACTCATAACTATCTTGGAGCTTCCTTTACTGAAGCGTGTAGACAGATTTAATATCTTCCTAGAAGGTTTAGAATTATACCCCTGGAGAAGCTTCATAGCCTTACGTATTATAATGAATTTAAAGCTATATTTGAGTAAGAGATTAAGTGAAATATGTTTCAAATTTTTTGAAGTCTGACTATGTAATGTCAATAAATGCATCATTAAAATTAATTTTTTCAAAATTCTATGTGTTAATGAAATATATTTGTGCTTTCCATTTAGAGATAGTAGTTCCTGAGCTCAATCAGAGCATTCTTGGATTGGGATTGGACACATTAGCAGAGCAAGAGGAAAAAGAGCAATTTTTTGCCAGGCTTGAGAAAGGCTTCACATCTTCCATTGATTACTCCAGATTAAATAAAGAATTGGATTCTAATGACTCCACACATTTTAAAGCTTTACATAGGTAATGTAAATACAATATAAACTAATCACTGAGTGATTTTTGTGTCTTTATATTTTTGAAAGGCTGGTAGATGTATGGAATTGAAGGGGTAAACATATATAACAGGCAAAATTTAAATCTTAGTTTTAATTCTATTTTCTCTTCATTATTTTGGTCAGGGGTAGCTTACGTGTGTGTGTGTAGAATATGATTTATATATACATATATATATATAGGCTGGAAAATGTTGATGTGTATTTGAGAACCTCTAGAGATCTGAAATTTCATGCATGAGGTACTTTTGAAATGAATAGCACATTGCCAAATATACCTAACTAGGAAGGTAATTTATTAAGTGATTTTCCAGAGGTAAGATCAGTAAGAGAGTCCAGCCTGGTAGCTATTATAAACTCAGGGGAAACAGGAACAAAAAGGGAAGGAGGAACCAGGGAGCAAAGACCGATTTGGTTTGTGTCCTCCCTTTGTGTATGGTTGACCCTAATGATTATTAGGGGACCTCATTTATCCTGGAAATTCTACTAATTGACTAAGCTGGTGCCTTGTAAGTGCCGCAGACCTTTGGCATTCTCAAGACTTCTTTGAAACCTTATATCTTTAATTTCCTCAGTTTCAGTTTTCCATTTAATTTTTTAAGTTATAAATGGAAGCCAGATTACAATTTTAAGATTTTAAGAACATCAAACTATATTTAAATTAAGGGTCAGGAGACTCATAGCCTCTGGTCATTAGAGTGCCTGGTCTCCTCAAGATGCTTATTTTCTTGGACAGCGGACAAAGCAGTGACCCTTATGAACTGTGTCTGAGATTTTTACCCTACTTGCAAGCTGACAAGTCAGCCTGCCAGTTTTATGAATGCTGACAATAGACACAAGATTCCTGGGTCAGAAACAAATGGACTTTATTTCTCATCACAAAAGCAGGACCTGAGGGTCACGTTTATTTGCCTTAGTTTCCCATGCCCCACAAGGTTCACGGGGTCCATGATGGCTGTTTGCCAGTGCAATGGGTTGCTTTACAGGAGAGGGTCACTGAGCTTGGGGAATCTTTGCTTTAGAGTAAGCGGAAACAAGCCTGCTTTGGGGGCAGAAACATTGCCTCATCTCTCAAAGTTACTCAGTGCACACAACCCTGAGAAATGACCTAGGAAGGGGAGGGTCTGTGCCTTGCGTTCTTGGCATACCCAGCAAGAACACCTAGGGACCATCAGGGCCCATGGTGGTTGCCTGTCCTAACAGTGACACAGATTAAACATACACAGGTTTGCTGGCCACAAGTTTTTGCCCCTTTGCAATATTTCTTAACATTTCTTTGTTGTTAACGATATTCTTAACTACTGGTATTTCTACGCAAGAACAGCCTAGTCAGAGTGCAGTAGTGTATTGAGTATGCAATGGTATTTTCTGCTAATTAGAGTTTATAGTTTCTTGATCTGCTAATGATCTCACTAAAGCCATGGTTGGGGGACTGAAAAAGGTAGAACTGATTCTTTGGTTTGAAGGAAGGCAGTATATGAACTAATATATCCAATATAATTAAAAGTAGCTCTCGTCACCTTGCTGAGTATTTACTGGCTCAAGGCTCTCTCTTTCAGCTTCCATTTCAGGATGAAATTGCTTCTTAGCATGTAAATGCTGATTCTGGCGGTTTTTTTCTGGTCTCCACATAGACTTCACTGATTCTTACAGCTTGTGGTCAGTTCCTAATCTTTAGCGTAGAAAGGCTGGCTGGGCCCTGAGAAATGTAAATGCACATATTTATGTATAAAATTGTGTATATTTGTGTATAAAATTAAGAAAATGGCATTTTCCCCCCTTTGTATTACTTTGGCAACTACAATTAGTCTTAGATCCTTTATTTTCAAAACATTTCCCTCATAGCTTCCAGATTTTTAGCTTTTGCTAGAACAAAAGTACTTGAGAAGAAATATGTAATGTTAGAGGTTTTTAAAAATATACACAAAATATTGCATGGTAATGTATTATTAACATGTAATACTAAATTAAGTAAATATTTTTCCAGTAATCAAGCTAATGTGGAACTGACTGAAGATAAACATGAGGATGAATCAAAACATGAAGAACTGGCAGGTAATTTCAATGGTTCTAAAATTTACAGTATTTGAAAAGATAATATAGCTTTTAATAAAGATATTGATAAGAGAAAAATAAAAGGAAAATCATATTATCTTGGAAAGAGCTTGAACAGGTAGAGTGAGTTGCCTACAGCACAATTAGAGCTACTAAGAAATTGTTGTAAGTGCAGGACTGCTTCATTTGTTGGGAGTGGGTAGTGGACCCATTTGGAAGACAGAAAAAGGACTTTTGTGCTAGGACCAGAAGAATGTGTGCAGTCAGGACAAATACCTCCAAAGCATGGTGAGGGAGGTGTGTCTTTTTCCATCGTTTGACTTTTAATGTGTCTGTGTTTCTATATTTTAAATGGTTTTCTTTTGGTAGCGTATAGCTGAGTTCTGCTTTTATAGCCAATCTGACAGTCTCAGACTTTTAATTGAAATGTTTCTACCCTTTGCAAAAATATATTCATTGGTATGGTTATTTACTGTTTTGCCATTCATTTTTTTTATCTTCCCATCTTTTTTTGGTTATTGCTTTTGTGCTACATTTTATTGGATTGAGTATTTATACCATTCCGTCTTAACCCTTCTTTTGGGTTGTTAGTTGTACTTCTTTGCTGTATTTTTTTCTTAGTTGCCCTGTGATTCACAATATGCATCTTTATCTTACTAGAGTCTACTTTCAAATAACATTATACCACATTACATGAATCTTAACAGTAAACTTCCCCCAACCTTTTTGCTATTTTTGGCATACATTTTTCTTCTACATGTCTTAAAAACCCCACAATACAGCAGTATTATTACTATTATCATTATTATTATTGCTTTTAACAATCTGTTAATCATTTTAAAAAAATTTTAAGGAAGGTAAAAAAATGTATACGTATGTAAAAATTTATATTTATCCATGTATTTACCGTTCCCAATGACTTGTATTTCTTTGCATAGATTTGAGTTTCTTTTTTTTTAACTTTTTATTTTGAAATGAATTTTAAAAGTTTATTTTAAAATTAAGATATAATCGACATATATAACATACTAATTTCAGGTGTACAACATAATGATTTAATATCTATACATTGTGAAATGAGCACCATAATAAGTCTAGTTAACATCTGTCACTTTACATAATTACAAAAAAATTATTTTTTCTTGTGATGAGAACTTTTAAGACTTCTTCTCTTACCAACTTCCAAATAGTTGCTATCTAGTATTATTTTGAGTTTCTATCTAGTATTATTTTTGTTCAGCATGAAAAACCTCCTGAACTTTTCTTGCAGTGCAGGTCTACTAGGGATAATTTCTCTGAGGTTTTGTTTATCTGAAAGTATATTTTGCCTTTGTTTTTGAAGAACACTTTTGCTTGATATAAAATTGTAGGTAGTTTTTATTTCTTTAAGCACTTTAATGATTTCATTCTATTGTCCTCTGACATTATTTCTCATGAGCAGTCAGTGGTAATTCCTGTTATTGTGATTTTGTATATATATTGTCTTCTTTTCCCTCTGTTTTCAAATTTTTCTCTTTAGGCCAGTTTTGTGGCAATTTGATGAGGATGATCTTGGTGTACTTTTCTTGTATTTATCCTGTTTGTTTCTTGTATTTATCCTGTTTGGAGCTGGTTCAGCATCAATTGATTTGTGAATTCATAGTTTCCATCAAAATCAAAAAATGTTTTTGCCACTAATTATTCAAATATCATTTCTGCCACCCCTTGCTTTCTGATCCTAATTACAAGTATGTTAGAAAGTTAAATTTTGTCCCACAGGTCACTAAGACTATTTCATTTTTTAAACCTTTTCTCCTCTCTGCTTCAGTTTTTATTGCAGTGTCTTAAGTTCACTGATTTTTTTTCTTCTTTTCTTTAATGTTTTGTTAATTCATTGAATGATCCTTTTTTCCTTTGACTCTAGAAGTTTCTTTTGGATTTGTTTTTTCATCTCTTTAGTATGTTTCCAAGTCCCCAACATTGAGTATATTCTGCTGATCCCAGTATTTGTTCATTTCTGGGTCTCGTTCTGTTGGCTGCTGCTTCTCCTAGTTGTGGTCACTTTTTCCTCCTTGTAATTCTAGTAATTTTTTAACTGAGTGTTGAATATATTATAGATTTTTTACATTGTTGAGTGTCTGGATCTTGTTTTCTTCTTTTAAGGAGTATTGAGCTTTGTTCTGGCAGATAGCTTGATCCTTTCAAGCCTTTTCTTCTGCTTTGTTAGGAGACGTCAAGAGGATCCTTACTTAGTCTAGCAGAGTTTGACCCTGCTACTCACGCACAGCCCTCCTGAGATTTCCACTGAATGCCCCTACTGGACAATGAGGATTTTTTCCACTTAAGCTGGTTAGAGCTTCAGAATCTCCTTACCCTGTGCGAACTCTGGGAACTGTCTGTCTAGCCTGCAGCTTCCCAGTTATTCTCTGCTCCAGCTGCACATACATGACTCAGTATTCAGGAAAGACTCCAGGAAAGATTCAGAAATCTACTCCATGTAGATTTCTAGTGCTCTATTTCTGCATCAGTACCTTCTCTCTTTATCACTCCCCTGCAGCTTCTAATCACCTTGTCTTTTCTGTACTCTTATCTCTGTATCCTTAACACAGTGAGACCTTCCTGATCTCCTCCTCCCTGCTCAGCGCTCTAGGATGTACATACCTTCTAGTGAACGTAGGGCTCAGCTCACTTGTTATCTTTCTTGGGAATCATATTTTTGTGCTATCGATTGTCCAGTGTCTGAAAACAATTGTTTCATATATTTTGTCCATTTTATTCATTATTTACAAAGTCCTTGATATCCAAGATGGTAGAGGAGAAAGTCCTCTAGATTGCATCATACTTAAATTAAAATTCACAGCCAAATTTTCCAACAGAGAATGAAAAATGTCTAAAATGTATCTTTTAGATCTTTTACATTGAGAATTGTTTACCTATTTTCTGTTTACGCAAATAATCTTTTCAAAGTTACAAGGGTATGGAATATAATAGTAGAAACATATAACATGTGTAACATCTTCCTGTCAAAAGGTCAGAACGATAAAAATTAATATTCTCATTGTTTCCCAAACAGTGTGAAAGAGCTGGATATTATTGTCTCTGATATTTTTCATATGAGAACCACCTTTTCAATTGGGTTTTATTCTTTCATTTTTATATAAACTTAATTTCCCTTGGTGTTTCTTTCAGAAGTCTCTGATATGCTGTTTTCCTTTCTGTTATTTCTTGTCCTGTCTCATTTCTCTCTGTGACTACCAGTGGCATTTCCTTCTTGCTTCAAACCTAGTTTAATCATGACAAATTCATGAGGAGGAGGTTGGTCTTTTATATGTTGGACAATAGTATTTGCCTACAGACTATTCAGTTAGTAAGTGCAACTAACAAAATGTAGTTTTGAAAAATGCACATTAGATTAGGACTTTTCTTAATCAGAAATAATATTTGGCTTTATTAACTTTCAATTCAGATTAAGTGCAACACAAGCTATAATAATACTAACAAAGATAATTACTACTGCTAAACATAATGGCTAACACTGATATATACTACATATTATATAACACTTTAACTGTTAATCTCCTCAGCAACCCTCTGAAATAAGTACTATTATCATCCCTACTTTACAGATGGGAAAAATGAGGCAAAGAGAGTTTGTGACCTGCTTTTGGTTCTATAGCTGAAAACAGTAGAACCAGGAATTGAATCCAAGTCTTCTGGCTCCTGGTCATGCTCTAAGCACTATGCCACACTACCCAAACTGTTTCTTATACTGCTTCTTTGCAGTGACACAAACGCTGCATCCCCCTCCATTGATTTCACATAGTTCCCAAATCCCAAGTAGTTGTCTGAGTTCATTGTCATACCCTCCCTTGTCTCCTCTCTCCTTGTTTATCATCTTTACTTAAGAAAGACTAATCACTGAGGTACTTAAAATTCAGTGATTCCCACTAGAATATTAGGATCTTAATCATCTGATATTGGTCCTAGCATCTAGAATTTGTCTAACACAAGGTAATTTCTCAGTAACTGTTTTGTGAATTGAATTATGTCTACTGATATTTAGAAAATCCCAGGCAGTGTTCTTTCTTATATAGAAGAGAAGGAAAGGTGTGCTTCTTGTCCTCAGAATGTAGATATTGATGTAGTTAACCAACTCACCTAGCTTATCTACCTAAGTCACAATACCCATGCTGTTCCACCATTGTATTCCTTATGAACTAACATGGAGATGTTTCTGTAACTAGATCTCACAGAAAGCACCTCTATTTAACTTAATTATTTTCAGACTTCCATTTTTAATCACATTCAAGTTGTCCCCTCTCTTCTAAGAGAAGACTGAAGGATGGCCATTCCAGAAGCAGACACTCTTGTACCTCGTGCAGTCTTTCTCCCATCAGGCCATCCTGTCTCTGAATGTGATCTGACTTTTGAAATACAAATAAGATTATGAATGATCAGTTCCACTCTGAAAAGGCTATTCCTGTTCTATAGCCCACAAATCTCAGTCAGTCCTTTGATTTAATGGCTGTAAACAACGAATTAAAAATTGATGAAGAGATCCTGGCCAGATAGTGCCTGCCCACCTTTGGCATAAGTAGCTTGATGGCATCATATTAACATGGACACACCTTTCCCTTCTGCTACAAAGCCATTGAGATATAATGTGGGACTTTAGCTGAGAAGTGCCCAGGATTAGGAAACAGTGGAGGGCTTCCCTGGTGGCGCAGTGGTTGAGAGTCCGCCTGCCGATGCAGGGGACACGGGTTCGTGCCCCGGTCCGGGAAGATCCCACATGCCGCGGAGAGACTGGGCCCGTGAGCCATGGCCGCTGAGCCTGCGCGTCCGGAGCCTGTGCTCCGCAATGGGAGAGGCCACAACTGTGAGAGGCCCGCGTACCGCAAAAAAAAAAAAAAAAAAAAAAAAAGAAACAGTGGAGGTCATATAAGGCTAGTATTTACCTGAGGGAGGGGTCAGAGATAGAGCTTTCATAAGAACTGCTTAAGGGTTACAGAAGAGATACCTATAAAGACAAAAAAAATCAACTTAAATAAATAAGCAAAATCCAACCTTTTGTTTAAGAGTGTCAGAATTTCACAAAAGTGCTCCCTTTTATAAGTAAGCAATTTTGAGATTTTTGTCTTTAAAAAATCAAGTAATTGAAGTTTTTTTTATAGATATAAAATTTCTTGAACAGCTCTAGAAATTTTCAGTTGGTTAATTATACAAAATATTAAAAATGTAAAACTGATAACTGTTTGAAAGTACAAAAATAAAATTCAAGTCTTACGAATTGAATTCTCTTTAAATCTTTGCCCAAAAAAGTATGTTCTTCAAGGTATCTTTATGTTAACGTTTAAATAAATTACTCTTATGCAGACTTCTTTTGGAAATCAGTAATATTTTCATGGAATTTGACTTTTTTGACAGTATGATCCTTGTATTTTTAAAACTATTTTCTTTAGAAAATTATAGTGATGATTTTGAAGATGAGGATATTGATGTACCTTTGACTCCTAAAGAAGAGACTAATTCCAAAGAAAATTCCAAATCAGAAAAAATAAATGTACCTAAACAGGTATGTATCAATTATATGTTTGACAGTTTGGAAACTTCTTTCATCACCTTAGCTGACTGTTGCTGTATAAAGAGCTCAAAATACAGAGTTCTTTATAGTCTAGCTCGTTGTAAAGTTATAGGTCTCTTAATACTCAGACGTTTTCTTAACTCAGGTGTAAATTTAAATCTTAATGAAATACACGGCAGTTGATGATTTTCTGAAAGATTTCTTTTGGCAAGTTTCCTTAAGCTTTAGAAATTGAAAACTTCATTAAAATCTCAAATCTAATTTTTAAACAGGTATATTAAACTATACTTTCCTTTGGTAGGTCTTGTCCTTGTGAAGTGCAATACATAGCTGCCTCAGTATTTATGCTAATAGTGACATTACTGCCTGAAACTTACTGGGCTAAGATTGTAAACTAAACTATTCCATTCACATTAAGTGTTGTTGTACTCTAATTCTCTTGTTTCTCAGTTCTTACCAAGAATTGGCTACCAAGACTGGCTAAGGGTACTACTCCATATTGCCTGCCAGACAGAACTTATCCTTGAAGCTACCTAATAGTAACCAGTAGGATAATTACTATATGTTATATTGGTTTTGATCTGGATACAGTCTCTTTTGCAACTGTATGTTAGGACTAGATGTTTTGAACATATTTGAAACCATAGACTCTAAATAAAATCAGGGATCACTTTCTGGGTATTAAGAAATACTCTTATTTTTTAATTTACCTAGTACTTTTCCTTGGTATCATTATGTCACTCAGTTTGTGGGAGAAAAGAATATGACCTTAGAAATACATGAAGGTTAAAGCGATCTGATAATTATGCTTAGAAAGTTAATGGGATTCATACTTGGAATATGGCAATTACAATACTTTGTATTACAGTAATTTCTACTAGAAAAATAAATAGATCAGTAGAGGGCACAATAGTTTGGTATATTAAGAAAGTATAGTCTGTATAAAAAAGTGTCCACCTAAATGTGGAAGCCTATTAGAGAGCCATCTGAGTAAGGGTCAAAACAGGAAGGAATGAAAGCTCTGCTCTTATGGGTGGATCCTATACACTGCCTATCCAAGTGGAGAATACAGGTGACACAACTAGAAAACTTACTCTAAGGGAACCTATAATTTTGACAAATTTCAACTATCTTGCCATTTGATGGCCTGCCTTTTTTGAAGATTTTGTCTCAAAATGTAGATGAAATGATGAGTGCAACTTATATTTGATCATTAATTTTGATCAATAGGGAAAATGGTGATATTATAATAGCAGGAATCTTACGTGAACTAGCCATGTTATCTTGGAGTTCGAAAAGTAGGAGAATTTCTGAGCAAGGTGGATGAACAAGTGGCATTGAGATACTTTAAACAAGGCTTATAAAGGCCTGAATTAATTGCTGGTAATCACCAAGGTTCTGAAGAGACTTCTAGACATTCTCTCACAGCTACATTCTCTAGTCTTATAGAATTGTCGGTGAATGAGTGTGATGAAAGAAATCTAGAAAGCACGTTTCTTGATCTTTTCATCATGGAGTAAAGCACTGGCTTTCAAATTTTGTTATTCTTCTGCATTGCAGTCATTTCGTGTAACTTCAGTTTCAAATCATGTAACTATTTTTTTTTAATTTAGGAAGAAGAGAAAACTGGCATGCTGGCTAATGGTAAATATATATATTCATAAATTTTCATTGGCGAAAAATTGGTCTGTTCAGAATTACATCTAAATAATTCTGAATAAATTACTATTTTTGTTTTTAAATATTTTCTGATGAATTAAACTTTACACATTTTCTCAATAATACGTTCCTTATGCCTACCTTAAATTTTTCCCGTTGTATTTAAGAGTACTTATTTTTTAAAAGCCCAGCATGCCTTTATGGATAAATTGTACCAGACATTCAAAGATGTATTGATATCAGTCCTTGTTAAACTCTTCCAAAAAATACAGGAAGAGGAAATTTTTGCAGACTCATTCTGTAAGGCCAGCATCACCTTGATACCAAAACCAGACAAATATTCCTTAGGAAAACTACAGAAAAGCAATTCTATTTACAGTGACATCAAAAAGAATATAATGCTTAGGAATAAATTTTATCAACAAGGTAAATTATGCTTAAAACTATAAAACATTGAGGAAAGAAGTTGAAAACACACAGATAAGTGGAAAGATATTCTGTGCTCATGGATTGGAAGAATTAATACTGTTAAAACATTCATACTACCCAAAGTGGCCTACAGATTGAGTGAAATCCCTATCAAATTCCAATGATATTTTTCACAGAAATAGAAAAAACAATCCTAAAATTTGTATGGAACCACAAAAGACCTCACATAGCCAAAGCAAACTTGAGAAAGAGCAAAGCATGGAGGCATCACACTCCTTGATTTCAAAATGTATTACAAAGCTATAGTGACCAAAGCAGTATGGTACTGGCATAAAAACAGACATATAAAACCAATGAAGCAAAAACAAAAGCAATGAAACAGAATAGCCCAGAAATAAATCCATACATCTGTGTCACCTGATCTTCAACAAGGGTGCCAAGAATATACAATGAGGAAAGATAGTCTCTTCAATACATTGTGTTCAGAAAACTAGACATCCACGTGCAGAAGAATGAAATTGGATCCTTATCTCACACCACATACAAAAATCAACTCAAAATGGATCAAAGACTTAAATATAAGACCAGAAACTGCAAAACTATGAGAAGAAAATATAGGGAAAAGGCTTCTTGATGTTGCACTAGGCAATAATTTTTTGGATATGACCCCAAAAGCACAGACAACAAAAGCAAAAATAGATAAATGGTATTACATTAAACTAAAAAAAGTTTCTGCATAGCAATGGAAACAACAGAGTGAAAAGGCAACCTATAAAGTGGGACAGAATATTTGTAAACCATGTATCTGGTAAAGGGTTAATATCCAAAATATGCAAAAAACTCATGCAACTCAGTAACAACAACAACAAAAAATTAAAAGTGAGCAGAGGACCCAGATAGACATTTCTCAAAAGAAGATATATAAATGGGCAAACAGGTATATGGAAAGATACTGAAGTTCACTAATCATCGGGGAAATGCAGATCAAAACCACAATGAGATATCACCTCACACCTGTTAGAATGACTGTTACCAGAAAGAGGAAAAAATAAGTTTTGGCGAGGATGTGGAGAAAAGGGAACTCTAGTGCACTGTTGGTAGGGATGTAAATTGGCACAGCCCTTATGGAAAACAGTATAGAAGTTGCTGAAAAAAATTAAAAGTGGAACTACCTTATTATTCAGAATCCCACTTCTAGATATATATCTGGAAGAGATATCTGTACTCCCATGTTTATTGCAGCATTATTCACAGTAGCCAAGGTATGGATACAACCTAAATATCCATCAACAGACAAATGAATAAAGAAGATGTAGTATATATAATATTACACATGTATATGTAATATGTATTTACATGCGTAATATTTCGCTTTAAAAATAGAAAGAAATCCTGCCATTTGCAACAACATGGATGAATGTGGAGGACATTTACATGAAGTGAAATAAGCCACATGAAGAAAGACATACTGCATATTCTCACATATGTGGAATCTAAAAATGTCAGTCTCCTAGAAACAGAGTAGAATGTTGGTTACCAGAGGCTGGGGTTGGGGGATATAGGAAGATGTTGGTTAAGGGGTACAAAGTTTCAGTTATGCGAGATAAATAATGCACAACAATGTGACTATAGTTAATGTTGTATACTACTTGAAACTTGCTGAGAGGGGAGATACTAGGTGTTCTCACCACATACACAAAAAAGGGTAAATGGATATGTTAATTATCTTGATTTTGGTGATTATTTCACAATGTATGTTTATCAAATCAACAAGTCATAGATCTCAAATATATACAATTTTTAATTGGCGATTATACGTCAATAAAATTGGAGGAAGAAAAAATTTTTTGTTATTTTTTGCAGACCTTTTGCCTTTTACATATAAACATAAATTAGACTTGTATATAAGCGTAGATATGTGTTGACGTAAGCCTACTCTGTTGTATATAAGAATAAAATGCTTCTTTTAGATCTATGATTATGTATTCTTTATATGTAAACATTTATCTTTGTTTTTATACAGATTGCATACAATTTAAATATTTTGTTTATGGAACCATACAAGCTTCTCTATATTCCTAATATTTTTTTCTTTTATGTTATTGCAGTAGTGCTGCTTGATTCATTAGACTCTGTTGCAGAGGTCAACCTTGATGACCAGGAGAGAGCAACAACTAATCCAGAAGCACTGCCAGATATGACTGATAATGAAATGACAGGAACAGGTAAGAGGGACAAAGTAGCTGTTCTCTAAATATGTAATATTCTATGACTAATTGACTTCATTTCTAGGAAAATGTATGTGATATAATATATGTCATAGTTATATCAATAAAATGTTACATTTTTTATTGAAGTATAGTTGATTTACAGTGTTATATTGTGTCACTGCTATATTCACTGAATACAGCAGTGATTAAATTGTGTGTGTGTGTGTGTGTATACACATACACACGTATGTGTGTATATAACTTTTTCAGATTCATTTCCATTATAGGTTATTACAAGATCTGAATATAGTTCTCTGTGCTATACAGAAGGTCCTTGTTATTTGTCTATTTTACATACAGTAGTGTGTATCTGTTAATCCCAAACTCCTAATTTATCCCTCTCCCCCCTTTCCCATTTGGTAACCAAAAGTTTGTTTTCTATGTCTGTAAGTCTGTTTCTGGTTTGCTAATAAGTTCATTTGTATCAGTTTTTTAGATTCTCCATATAAGTGGTATCATATGGTATTTGTCTTCTCTTTGTGACTTAATTCACTTAGTATAATAATCTCTAATTTCATCTGTACTGCTGCAAATGATGTTATTTTATTCTTTTTTTGGCTGAGTAGTATTCCATTGTGTGTGTGTGTGTGTGTGTGTGTGTGTGTGTGTATGTGTATACCTCTTCTTTATCCATTCATCTGTTGGTGGACACTTAGGTTGCTTCCATGTTTTGACTATTGTAAGTAGTGCTGCTATGAACATTGGGGTGCATGTGTCTTTTTGAGTTAGAGTTTTCATCTTTTCCAGATATATGCCCAGGAATGGGATTGCTGGATCATATGGTAACTCTATTTTTAGTTTTTTAGCAACCTCTCTGCTGTTCTCCATAGTGGCTGGACCAGCTTACATTCCCACCAACAGTGTAGGAGGGTTCCCTTTTCTCCACACCCTCTCCAGCACTTATTATTTGTAGGCTTTTTGATGATGGCCTCATTTTAGTTTTGACTTGCCTTTCTCTAATTAGCAATATTGTGCATCTTTTCATGTGCCTTTTGGCCATCTGTATGGCTTCTTTGGAGAAATGTCTGTTTAGGTCTTCTGCCCATTTTTGATTGTGTTGTTTGTTTTTTTGATATTCAGCTGTATGAACTGTTTGTATATTTTGGAAATTAAGCCCTTGTCAGTTGCATCATTTGCAGATATTTTCTCCCATTCTGTGGGTTGCTTTTAGTTTTGTTTATGGTTTCCTTTGTGTACAAAAGCTTATAAGTTTGATTTGGTCCCATTTGCTTATTTTTGCTTTTATTTCTTTTGCCTTGAGAGCCTGACCTAAGAAAACATTGCTGTGATTTATATCAGAGAATGTTTTGCCTATGTTCTCTTCTAGGAGTTTTAAGGTGTCATGTCTTATAAGTCTTTAAGCCATTTTGAGTTTATTTTTGTTTATGGTGTGAGGGTGTGTTCTAACTTCATTGATTTACATGAGGCTGTCCAGCTTTCCCAATACCACTTGCTGAAGAGACTGTTGTTTTCTCCATTGTATATTCTTGCCTCCTTTATTGAAGATTAATTGAACATAGGTGTGCGGATTTATTTCTGGGCTCTCTGTTCTGTTCCACTGATCCATATGTCTGTTTTTATGCCAATACCATGTTGTTTTGGTTACTGTAGTTTTGTAGTATTGTCTGAAGTCTGGAAGGTATGCCTTCAGTTTTGTTTTTTTCCATCAGATTTGCTTTGGCAACTCTGAGCCTGTTGTGTTTCCATATAAATTTTAGGATTATTTGTTCTAGTTCTGTGAAAATGTCATGGGTAATTTGATAGGGATCACATTAAATGTATAAATTGCTTTCAGTTACTAGTATGGCCATTTTAACAATATTATTTCTTCCAGTCCAAGAACATGAGAGAGCTTTCCATTTCTTTGAATCATCTTTAATTTCCTTCATCAATGTTTTATAGTTCTCAGCATATAAGTCTTTCACTTCCTTGGTAAGATTTATTCCTAGGTATTTTTTTAATACATTTTTAAAACAGATTGTTTTTTCATTTTCTCTTTCTGATATTTCATTGTTAGTGTAAAGAAATGCAACAGATTTCTGTATACTAATCTTGTATCCTGCTACCTTGCTGAATTCATTTATTAATTCTAATAGTTTTGGTGTGGAGTCTTTAGGGTTTTCTATATAGAGTATCATGTTATCTGCCTGTAATGACAGTTTTATCTCTTTCCTTCCAATTTGGATCCCTTTTCTTTCTTTTTCTTGTCTGATTGATGTGGCTAGGACTTCCAAAACTATGTTGAATAGAAGAGGTGAGAGTGAGCATCCTTATCGTGTTCAGATTTCAGTGGGAAGGCTTTCAGCTTTTCACTGTTGAGTATTATGTTGGCTGTGGGTTTGTCATAAATAGCTTTTATTATGTTGAGATATGTTGCCTCTGTACCCACTTTGGTGAGAGTTTTTATCCTGAATGGATGTGGAGTTTTATCAAATGTTTTTTCTGCAGCAGTTGAGATGATCATATCATTTGTCTTTTCTTTTGTTGATGTGGTATATCACATTGCTTGATTTGCATATGTTGAACCATCCTTGTGACCCTGGGGTGAATCCAACTTGATCATGGTGTCTGATTCTTTTTATGTATTGTTGGATTCGGTTTGCTAATATTTTGTTGAGGATTTTCGCATCTATATTCATCAAAGATACTGGCCTCTAATTTTCCTTTTTGGTAGTGTCTTTGTCTGGTTTTGGAATCAGTGATGGTGGCATCATAGAATGACTATGGGAGTGTTTCCTCCTCTTCAGTCTTTTAGAAGATCTTGAGAAGGATCAGTATAAGTTCTTTTTTGTATGTTTGGTAGAATTCCCTAGTGAAGGCATCCAGTCCTGGACTTTTGTTTGCAGGGAGTTTTTTTTGTTTTGGTTTGGTTTTTCGTTTGTTTTTTTTTTTTGCAGTACACGGGCCTCTCACTGTTGTGGCCTCTCCTGTTGCGGAGCACAGGCTCCAGACGCGCAGGCTCAGTGGGCATGTCTCACGGGCCCAGCCGCTCCATGGCATGTGGGATCTTCCCGGACCGGGGCACAAACCCGTGTCCCCTGCATCAGCAGGTGGACTCTCAACCACTGCGCCACCAGGGAAGCCTGGGAGTTTTTTTATTACAAATTTTATTTCAGTTCTAGTGATTGGTCTGATCAAATTATCTATTTATTCTTGATTCAGTTTTGGTGGACTGTGTCAACAATAAAATTTTCAGTCTCATATTTGCTACTATATTTAACAACTTAAATAATCTGAACTTGCTAATTGTGACACATAATGCTAGTAGGCTGAGTAAAGTGTGTTTTAAGATATATACTTGTTAATAAATGAATGAATGCTGTTGTTACAAAGTATAGTACTGTAGATGAATATTGACTCATTTTCTGCACCCCACCCCCCTGAGTGTTCCATTAAATTTGCCATGCGTCAGAGAATTGAGACTTCGGTCTTGTGCGTTTCCATAGTTCCCTCTGTGTAGGCAAAAGCTAGATCGCATCCTAAAATTCTGAAATGTCTAGGACCATCTAGACTTGACTAAAGGTTGTAAAGACCTTTAAGATAGTGCCTTTTCAAACTTTTTTTAAAGCAGTGGAACTCTTACCTCTAAATGGAATCTTAGGTAGTACCTCTATATAGATAAAAAATGTATTTTATCAGTATAAATATAAATGTTTACGTATGTGACATTTACTTATAAAGTTAGTGAGAGTAGTAATGGTCCTTTGAAATTCTTAAAATTAAAAGTTCTAGATATTTGTTACATTCTTATATCATCAGACTTCCGATATGTTTGTATATTTTGTTTTTGTTGTATAATATGAACGTTTTCTTGGTTTACCAGATAAACAAGTGCAAATGGGAACTTTTCAACTTGCTTTTTTGCAAGTCTCAGTTGACCAGTATGGTCAACTAAACCAACCCAGACACTTGGAAAAAAAGAACAATAGAAATGATAAATCACTAACCAACTCTGAACATCTGCTTGCATTTTATTTTTATTTCTTATTTTTTTTCTACTTTTCTATGGAAGTATAATATACTTGTATAATAATTCACCTATCATCATAGCTTGATGAATTTTCAAATACTGAACACATCCATGTAACCAGCAACCAGATGAGAAAACCAAACATGATCAAAACCACAAAGTCCACTCAGATCTTTTATTTCTAGTCAGTGCCGTTCCAAGAGTCACCACTATCTTGTTTCATCCACTTCCATTTTAAAACGTAAAAAAAATTAGAACAGAATTTTTCCATCAAGACATGTTACTCATTTACTTGTTACTACCCAAGTGAATATTCCGCGATGCTGAAAGCATGTGCTGAGCACATGTTCCTCATTCTTACTGCTGTTTTTATTTAAGTACTTGTCACATATGTGCTGTGATGGTCAATCCACTTGCACTTCTTTCAGTAAGCAGATATGGATTCTTTTAAAAGACCAGTGTAGAGCTACAGCTTTTCTAATCAGTGATGCATAGTAGAGGGTTCTTTTATGTACAGGATGGCCAGAGAAACTTTATTCTAAGATACACATGGAAACAAAGCCAGAGGCAAGAGTTATCACTCTGATGCTCTTTACAGTTACATAAATGGCACATTTGAGTGTGCAGATTATTTTTTATTACAGTTTTTGTGTTTTAAAATGAAATTTCAGTCAAATGTCTGTGGAACCCGTGATTTTCTCTGAAAACTGTTTTGTAACACTCAGTATGAAAACCGCTGCTGTAGGTTATAAGAAAAACTCAGAAATAAAAAATGTATTGCTGGAAGCAAAAATTCTATTAAGATGATCCAGGTCAGTTATATAAAGCTAAATTTTCTTGGTCTTATTTCTTAAATGTTCTTGACTCTGAAATAATTTGGTAAGTCAATTACTAGAAGAGTGTAAGTATAATCTTATTGTCTTGTGGCCTTGGATTCATATTCCCAGCCTTGCCAGTTACCAGCTGCATGACACTGGACAATTAATGCCTCTAAGCCTGTTTCCTCTTCTTTAAAATGAGCTCTTGTGATGATCAACTGAGTTAGTGCCTAGTATATTGTTAAGATTCAACAAGCAGTGGCAACTGTGTGGTTCTCATCATTATTATTTATATCAACACTCTGTTAAGAGTACAAGTTATAATAAAGAACCTGAAGGCATAGAGTATAAATACCTTTTGGCTGTGAGGTATTGAATTTACCTAGCATTTCAAAAAATACACTTGAAAATTTTCAAATCAGCACCTGAACTTGGTTTAAAAACTGAAAAGATCAGTGGCTTGTTTTTTGTTTACCAGGTGTCTTCCAGTATTAAGCAGGCTCCGTTTAGGTAATATGTTGTCAAAGATGATCTCTTTTTTGATAATACTATTCATGAAACTTGTGCTTTATTGTCTTAAAATGGTTGGTAACTGTAAAATGAGGGCCAGATCTAGCCTTTTGCTTGTTTTCATTTGTCTCAAGGGCAGGTACCATTTTGTGCTGGGCTGCATGACCAGAGCAGTCACAGGAGGACAGTGTGGCTCCACAACGGGACCCTTGCCTCTGCCCAGCAGGATTTGACCCTTTTCAACCTCCTAAAGTGGAAAAAAATAGGGCGTTTTTGACTTGTGGTGATATATAAAATACATGCAGAGAAGTCAGCCCTTTTCTCTATAAAATGCATGAAAAAAGTTAACATATATGACCCTGGAATTATTTTTAACATCAGTTGGGTTAATGACTCAAATTAGGAGAAAAGTGCCTTTCCCTTGCTCTGTTTTCTGAGCAGCCCATGATACCACTCGATCTTCCATTTCTGATTTCTAACTTTTAGGTCGTTGCTTTTCTGCATGTTTGCTCAGCTGTTGCTTTAAGCCAGAGCCTCTTCTTTCTGACACCTCACACGTGTTAAATTTGGTATGAGCATTCAGTGCTGCTGTGCGATTTGCCACTGGGATCATTTCTTTTATACATACTCTGAAGATAATTAAGCATCCTGGTATTTCTGTAGAGGAGACAAAACACCTTGTGCCTTTTCCCTTTCTTCATAAAAATTCATTCTCTCTCTCAGTCATGCTGCTCTGAATCTGACAGGTGGTTTAGGGCAGCGGTCCCCGACCTTTTTGGAACCAGGGACCGGTTTCATGGAAGATAGTTTTTCCATAGGTGGGGGGCGGGGGAGTATGGTTTCGGGATGATTCAAACACATTACATTTGTTGTGCACTTTATTTCTATTATTATTACATTATAGTATATAATGAAATAATTATACAACTCATCATAATGCAGAATCAGTGGGAGCCCTGACCTTGTTTTCCTGCAACTAGATGGTCCCATCTGGGGGTGATGGTAGACAGTGACACCCAAAGTGTGTTGCTTACGTCCAGCCTACTCTGTAATCTCATTTTGGTTGCTGTCCGGTAGTGGACAGCTAATGTCGCCGCTGATCTGACAGGAGGCGGAGCTCAGGCGGTAATGCCAGCGATGGGGAGCGGCTATAAATACAGATGAAACTTCACTCACCCGCCTGCTGCTCACCTCCTGCTGTGTGGCCCGGTTCCTAACAGGCCATGCACGGCATGGCCCGGGGGTTGGGGACCATTAGGCTTAGCTTAGCAGGCAAGGTCTTTTTCCTCAAGTCCTACTGAATATCCCTGCCGCTAAAACTGTCAGTGATTCTGATCTCACGGTATCCTCCACTTTTTTGTTTTTAATGTATTTAATCAAATCTATTCCTTTATTGGGCATGCTCCAAATAACAGTGGTGACCTGAAGCAGTAGATAGAAAGATATCCCATTGTGAGGCATCCTTACACAATCATATGTGGCACTTGGCTCCCTCTTATGTTTAGAGTTGAAAGTAGTTCCTCAGAATTTTATACTGTGCAACTTACACATCATATAGAGGAAGAGGAGGCTGTATGTGCTCTTGTAAATATTTTTAGGCATTAATTGATTAGTTCATGGGTATCAAGGGAAAAGGAGACTGGTCACCATATTTCTCTCTTTTTGTTTTTTCCACTCTTCTATAGCATTTTTCTTTTCTCTAATTTTGAAAATTCCACTGTTAGTAGTGAAGAGTACAAAATTAGTAAGAAAATACTCATAAAAGTCTTAGATCATTGTTGTCATTAGATCCTTTGAATTATTTCCTCTAGAGTGTATTCATCAGTTGGTGGGAAGAGGAGGAGGTTAATAGGGAAGGAAGAGTGAACAGTGACATCACGTCTCCTATTTTGGATGACTGGGTGACTGATCATACCACAGCCAGAATAGCAGGTACTAGTAGCAGAACAGATGTTGTTGGGGAATATAATTAATTCACTCGAGGATGTATTAGATATGATTTGCTTATAGAATAGTCTCCTTGTCAGGAAGTTTAATGTTCAAAAAAGAGATAAAGACAAAAGACATAGATTTGGGAGTCACGTGCACATGGGCAGTTATTAAGTGAAGGGTCTTGATGAAGTTATCCACTCCACTACCACCGCCCCCCCCCCAGAAAAAAAGAGAAGTTTTAAAAAGAGATGGAGGAGCCCTGAGATGAGTCATTTACCATACAAGATGGAAAAGCAGCCGTCAGAGCAGTGGGAAGAACAAGAAGGCGCTATGCAGAGGAAACAGTCCCCAGGAAAATGGCAGGGTCACACGTCTCACAGGGTGAAGAAAATTTTTAAAAGTTGAAGAAAATTAAAGGCTGGGGTTGGCTACTAGGAAATCACTTTCTATTATAGCAGCTTTGGCAGGCTGTTGGAACATATTGGTTTGCAAAGCTAGAGGATTGAATTTCAATTGAAGAAATGCAGAGTACAAGATGCTTGGTGGCCCCATGAGGCAGAGAGAGAGAGAAGAGAGACAGAATCCTTGAAAAATTGTGTCAATTTGAGAAATTTAGGAATAGTTTTATCCAATGCAGAGAGGTCGATTAAGGGTAGTAGGAAGAGACGATAACTAGTAGAGTCATATTTTACAGTTAGCACGTCAGGACACATCTCAGCCCGCTACAGGAGTTGCTGAGCCTGCTGTGGTTCATGCTGGTAGGCTGTGGCCATGCATGACCCAGGTTTGTATTTCACTCTATTTTGATCATGTCAGTATTGTCCTATAGGCTTGTACACCATTCCTAATAGATTAAGGGACAATGTTAGTGTTCCATATTTCTTAGGTATTTGTGTGAATATACTAGAGATTACATTTAATTCAACAGGTGTTTCTTATGGACAGAGCAGTAGTGACATTGAAGCACTACATCAGGCTTATTGTCATATTGCCCATTCTTTGGGAGATGCAGATGAACAAAGACCTGAGAGTAATGCAGTGGAAAATACCAAGAACTCAGCAAAAGATCATCCTCAAGAAAATGAAGCGTCCTCTAAAAACGTCTCTACCACAGAATCTGGTAAAAGCTTCTTTGTTTGAGACCCTCTCTGGACAGTTTCCAGTGTGGTATAATTTAAATGCAGTTTGCTCTAGTGATTGTTTCTCAGTATCTGAATTTAAAGCGTTTGTTTAAATCTGGGAATCACTGGTTTAGCTATAAAGTTAGAGCTGAACATAGGATGAAATTTCAGTTCCTCCTCTAATATGCCTTGACCGAATTAAGAAATCAGTTGCGTATTTTCACATTTTTTACACTTTTCCATGAACATATACTAAAGTTACTTTTTAAATAGAGAACAGTATTTTGGGATCAACTAAATATATAATTAACGTGTGTATGTGTGTGTGTATTTGTGGATACACCCATACACATATATTTGATGTGTGTACGTATCTATATATAGAAAGAGAGAGAGAGATAAAATATGTAAATATATATCAAATATAAATATCAAAGAAGATTTTCTTATGGGGGAAACTGGGATTATTGTATGTGCTGTTCTGTTAACTACGTCAATCAGAGAAAATGTGATTTTGGTGGTATTAGACACTAAGTTAAGCAATTTACATAAGATTTTTGGTTGCTGTTTTAACTTTTCTCCCCTCTCAGATCTGCCCACAGTAGAGGAGCTGATGAAGCCCATCAGAATAGATTCCTTTGGGGTCAGTGGTTTCGATTTACAACCTCTCAGGTATGACTTTTTTGGAATGGATTGAACAGGTTGTTTGTTTGTTTATTGTTTTGTCACTGGGAACTTTTAGAATCATTTGTTTTACAAAACCATTCCTAATGAATGATTAACGTGTAGCTGGTATGTGTCTACCTGTGAGTCACTCCTGTTTTTTTTTTTTCACATTAGTCTTACTCAATTAGTTTATCAAAATTCTTCTCATGGTAAAATTTAAAAATAAATGCTGCTAAAAAGTTGCTGCCACTAGGTAGGTAGTCTTAAAGCTTTCCACTGAAAAATAAAATCCCTTCAGCTCTAAATAGCTCAGGGACAGTTGATTTGAATGCTGAGAGGGAAATTAATTTTATTCTGTGCTGAGTCATCCATTCACTTCTTTATAAGCCAGTTAGTTTTACACTTAGTCACAGACCAGCTGTTGTCTTTCAGGGTGAGTTCTTGGATCACAAGAAAAATGGGCTTCATGAAAATGTTCCAGCTCTGGTACATTTTAATGACAGCTTGTGGGACATGGCTGTCATTCACCAACACAGAGAAGCATATCACAGTAGCCTCGTCGTAAGGCTGCACTTTGCATTCGTGAAGCACTTAGAGTGTCACACCCGTTATCTCATGAGATCCTCAGAATAAGTAGGTCAGGCATCTTTATCGATGAAACTGAGGTAAACCAACTTAGTGGTGGAGCTCTCACAGGAGCCAGTAATGACGACGATGATGGTGATGATAACAGCCAGCATTTTAATCACATGCTTACCGTGGGCCAGGTACTGTGCAGAGTTCTTTACATACTAGATTTTATTTAATCTTAAAGCACCTCTATGAGGTCTCTTCCATTATTATCCCCATTTCATAGATAAGAAACTGAGCTTAAAGAGGTTAAGTAAATTGTTCAAGATCATGTGGCCATAACCCAGGAATGCACTTGGATTGTCAGGTCTTTGATCTCCATGAAATATTTCTGTGAAAAGCCTGTCATCCATGCATGTATTCATTTGTTCATTTGTGTTACCAACAGACAACTTTTTGAGCCTCCCTTGAACCCCATCCTCATCCTGTAAATCCACTTGCAGTGATTTCTTGGCCTTGTTCCTCCCTTTGTGCTAATTGAGAGAAAATGATGCAGCGTAGCTTACACTAAACCCCGTCGACTTGAATACTAAGCCTAGTATTCTTCCACTGGTCTGCAGTGCTAGTTAGTATTTTTAAAGCGCAGTTATGCTTCCTTACCATTGCTGTTTGGGGCTGTGCTAGTGTTACTGAAGAGATTTTTCACACATCCTGTGTCTTTGTTGGCATAGGTAGCACCATTTTGATAATGTGAGTTCTAAATAAGGATTTTCACATTGTGTTTTAAAAGCTGAGAGCCAAGTGTACTTACATTAAAGGCATAACAATAATTATAGAAATGTCAGTAGTATAAACTTTAGTACACATATCAAAAAACTTTTTAGTAAATTAGGATAAGTAATTCTAGCTGCTGTAACAAAAATATCCTTGAAATTTTAGTAGTTTAACATCATCAAAAATGTATTTCTTGCTCGCATCATAACCCCATGTGTCTCAGTGGAGTTGAGGCGGGACTCTACTCCACATGGTCATTTAGGGACCCAGGCTGCTTCTGTCATCAACACACAGTTTCAAGGTTCTCATGGCCTCATCTAAACAGTCGCTAAGGAGAGAAAAAAGATGGTTTACCATAATTCCTTTTAACTGCCTTAACACAGAAATGTTACATCACTTCAGTCCACATTCTATCGGTAAGAACCAGCACATCTAGCTAACAGAGTCCAAGAGGGCTGGGAAATATGGTTTGCTTCTGTGCCCAGAAAGAAAAGTTAAATGCGTTTGGTAGGCATCTAGCTAGTCTCCACAAGAATCTCCTCTTTTTTTTTTTTTTTTTTTTTTGTGGTACATGGGCCTCTCACTGTTGTGGCCTCTCCCGTTGCGGAGCACAGGCTCCGGACCTGCAGGCTCAGCGGCCATGGCTCACGGGCCCAGCCGCTCCGCGGCATGTGGGATCCTCCCAGATCGGGGCACGAACCCGCGTCCCCTGCATCGGCAGGCAGACTCCCAACCACTGCACCACCAGGGAAGCCCAGAATCTCCTCTTTTAATAGCCAAATATCCATTCTACTTTTATGAATACAAAGACCTACTCAGCCCCTCCTCAAAGCGAACAGCTCAAGTCCCATTCAGGACTCTGTCCATCTGAAAGGCCAGGATTTCCAGGTGAAGCACAGTTCTCTTTATCAGGTTTGAATATAGCTCCTCATTGTCTACTAATCAGTGAATTAAAGAGACAAGTTACATACTTCATTACCCACACCTTCTCATTCAGAAAGGAAAAGTATGAAGAAAATACAGCCATCAGTAATGCAACTTTGAAATCCAGTGAAAGACCTTGTAAAGACCCCCTACCTTGAAGATGGGAATTTTCCTTAATTACGCCATTGTTCTGCTCTTAAGGAGAAACTAGCATATATATGTGTGTGTGTATATATGTGTGTGTGTGTGTATATATATATATATATATATATATAGGGTGTGTGTGTGTGTGTGTATGTATGTATGTAGGTATGTGTATATATATATATATATATATATATATGGTTCCATATAGCTCCTGGTTCCAATCCTTGAAGGATTTGTCTTGTATTTCATCACCATTGGCTTCAACTGAAGGGGGTTTCGGGGGGGAAGCTATGCCCATCTTGGAGGATGCACTGGTTTCTCTGTCCACTTTCTGCCTACAGGTGGTTTTAAGGCTCCCAAACAAGTCTCTAGTCTTTTTTTTTTTTTTTTTAATAGTAGGGTTGTGGTTTCTTTGTAATTAGTTACTTCAGAAAGTTTATTAGGCTTCTGATCTATTTGGTTCCAGTTAGTCCCATGTGCCAGCAACTACACTAAACACTCTTTGCTATACAAAGGTTTTAAATCTGCTTTATGTCTTTGCTTCCTTGTTCTTTTGTTTTGTTTTTTCTCTCTCAATTTAATTGCAGCTGTCTGGATATTATTAGGAACAATAACCTTGTGTTTGAAAATGACACTTATAATGTGATATTTGCCAAGGGACTGAGTCACTCTTTTCAACCACGAAGTCCCATGATGTCTTGCTTTTTCATAGCATTTTTCAGTGCTGAATCTTATTGTTTGAGTTCAGACACAGAGAGTGAACCTAAGAGGCCCTGAGTTTCTCGACTCTGTTTCCTTTGATTTCTTCTTAAAAAAATAGCCCATTCTATCTTGAGCTTATCTTTTTCTCATAATATCTTGTCAAAAGTAGCCAGTAGTAGCTAGCACCTAAAAACTGCCTGTTCTCTCCTACCATTTCCTTAGTACCCCACACTCGGTAGCCATGTGGTCTGCCTTATAAACTGTTATAGGTGACAGTTTAGCAAATGTTTTGTCGCTATAAAACATGGGTTGTCACCTCTCCAGCCTCTACTATCAGTTTCCTTGCCACCCAAAACCCAAGCACTAAGCCACTGCCTCATATTTTAGGTTCTTGTCGCCACAGCACTCACATTCTAAAGGCCAGAACTAGTGAATGGCCCCGTCTAGATTGAAGGCGTTGAGGAAATGTAGTTTAGTTGGTTCACAGCAAGAACAGGGAACAGTTTTGATGAGCGGCTAGCCAGGTTCTGCTACCATTAAGAAGGAAAGAACTATTATATTTTCTGATGATTCCAGCTACTTCTGTTATTTCTAACAATTATCAAGAAGCCAATCTATCTTATATGAAAATGGTAGCTTCTTAAACTTTCCTTTAATCTTATTTTATAAATTACAAAATTAAATGACCTAATTGACCATGATTTAGTAATTTGACAATGACAATATCCATATTTTGGGAGCTCCCATAATATGCTGATATTTAACCACATTTATAACATTTCCTTAAGGGACAGTTTCCATATTTTGAAAATCTAATGGTCTGAAATGTGACATTGCATTTAAGTGTTTTAAACCACAGAGATGATTTTATTTCAAAATCCTAGTGATTTTTCTTGTTTTACTTAAAAATTTTCCTATACTGTGATGAAATTATGCATTTTAATATTTATATTTTATGGCTCATTGATGTAAATTATGGTTACTTACTTGGTTTCTTCTAGAAATGTGTAAAATGTTTTTAACCTGCTACAAATGCATGTTGACTTTATGAGATACTATAGATAAAAGATATATTACAAAAAGGCCACTTAGAAATTCATTTTTAAATTTTTCTTAGACAAAAGCAATCTCAGCCTTGTTTGGTTTGGCTTTCCTTTGAAGTAGGTCTCAGAGTCAACCATGAAGTCCTGTATATTATACTGCATTACAATTATCACCTGAAATTTAAAACAATTATGTGATGCTATGTGAGTATACTCTGTTAACCAGAATTATAAATAATATATTAAACATTAATGACCTAATTTGAATAGTTACAAATATTAGATATATTTAATACTCTCATATATTAATCATGTAAATGTATTTTATATGTATCACGTGTATGTGTATATTAATAAAACTGATATTTGAGGAGTTATATAGGGTTCATTCTCTGTGTCCTGTCTTGTTTTATAGCTATAAGAAACTGGCTGAGAATAAAGAATCTGAATTTGTTAGACCTTTACCCCTTAATATGAACCAAAATGTTATGTCTCAAGAACCACAAACTGTGAACCAATTTTTGGACAGAAATGAAGAGAATGTAGTTTTAGAAAAGGCAACAAATGAAGGTACAGAAACTAACCATCCAAGAGTAAATGCTGTGGAAGAACAAATAGATAAAATGTACCTTGATATTTTGAAGAAAAAAATGTCTGTTGGTCCTTCATTATTACCTCAGGATGACAAAATAAATAAGGTAAGTTTTTGTAATGCAAATTGATTTGACATATTGATAAATGAAGTTATACAAATACTATTGATAAGTATGTACTTCTTAAGCTAGTGGCATTGGTTACATACTAACCTCCACGTAGATCCTGGATATCTGTGAGCAGTCTATAACAACACCCTGTAGTCCCCAAATTTAAAAATAGCACCGTAGCATTAGCTTTCTTCTTGAAGCCATTCTTTATATTTTTCATTTTTTTAGTAAAGGTAGTCCAGAGTTTGAGTAACATAAGAAAATAAAGTGTATTCGTCATTCTAGTGCTTTTCAATCTTTCTAGTAGTTTGTGTTCTGCAAAAGTAGGTGAGTTGACATTTCCTGTAAATGCTATTAGCAGCTCTTAAGAAACCTATATTTCATTGTTCCTTTTTTCTCTGTTCTTGATTTATTCTGATTATATAGGCTCCATGACCACAGTATTCCGTTTTTATTTTACAGTTCTGAGCTATGTGTTTACCATAAACTATCTCCTTGTATCAATAGAATAAGGCAGGGTACTAATAAATTTTTACCTTGAGAAATCTGGAGAAAAAAGAAGCTAAGACTTTTGTCGTTTCAAAACATGTTCTTCCCTGCTCTCCTCCATGTTGATTCTAGTAATTACATGTCTTGCTTTCTGGCAAGCTTATTTTGTTTTATTATTTTGCTTTGTCTTACTCCTGACTTTGAAGATGTGCTTCCAAATACTAAAATTCGGATGAATTAGAGAACTTTAATATAATGATTTGCCTTCTATGAACTATGTTCTTTAGTAATCAGTATGGTTTTGCTATCTGTTAAATCTTATTTGCAACTGTAGTCAAAGTTTAAGTACTAAAGAGCTTGTACTTGTACGCAGACTTTTAGATCTCAACTCAGTTCTGGAGAAGAAGGGGCTGGGATTGGTAAACAGCTACCATACAAGAAGGCCAGAAGTGCACCTCCTCTATTTAAAAGAAAACCCCAGAGTGGATTATATGCATCAGTTAGGAGCTCAGGGTATGGCAAGCCCAGTTCACCCTTCAAGACATTTTCTAATCTTGAAAAGAAAACTTCAAAGGACATTATGAAGAGCAAAAGCTTGAGATCCATTCCTACCTCAAATCAGGCTAGGAAAAAAGGTAATCATATACTCTTTTCATGATAGAATTCTGTACATATAGTGTATTATTTTATTTTCTTTGTTCTCTACTTTCCCTGTTTCCTTCCTCCTTCCATGAACTTTCCTTATTCATAGAAAAAAATTATTCATAAGGTACTGCATTCCGTCTTTGAAAGATTCAATTCAATTGAGTTCAGGAGGTTTTTCGTCATAAGTTCTAGGTTTTCCTGAACGAGACCCAGAAAGTATGGGAAGTGAATATAAAATAGGAGAGTCAAACCCCTCTTCATCTGGTTGGCTATGTAATATCCAAAATATTTGCCAGAGAAGAGCTATGAATTCAAAATGCAAATGGCAACATATAAATGAGGGTCAACCATCTGGGTATTAGTTCAGTATAGACTTGGAGAGTAAGGATGTTTTATAGATCAAAGAATGCATACTTTTATACTCAGTGTCTCTGTTAGTTATTTCCTAATGTAGTTGCTTATCGCTATATTGGCAGAAGGAAAGGGTAATTTTCCTCTTAGAAGCCCATGCAACTAGTAAAAGAAATAGAAATGCTCAAGTCAAACCAACATTTCTGTTGCCTTAAGACTCCAGTGGGGAAGGGAGAGCAGTAGAACCAGAAGCGTTTTGTTCTTTTCTTTGTGATTAAATCAAATAGGTTACCAATTCCATCATTGTTTTCTGGTGATAGTTGTCGGAGGAGAACTAACCTCACTGGAAAATTCACTTCTAGCTTAAAAAGTAGGGAAGTGCCTTTCCCTACTACTGTCCATTCCAGGACCACTTTGTCTATATTTAAAATTCTTTCAGCATTAAAGACTCTCTTCTTCTGTCTGTTTTGGTGTGTCTTCACTGCAGCGATCTGTGTGTGTAAGGTGGAAAGGCTAGGGCTGATCTGTGTGAGAGTGCAGGAGAACAGCAGTGGGGGATGGCTATTCTGGAGAGACAGGAATTGATTGTTGGCTTAATGCAAGCTTCCTTTCCTCCTGTTCTTAACCTACGGACCTCTGACCCCTTTTCCTAAGAAGTCTCTTGTGTTCTCTTACTTTCTCGTTTCTGTGGGACATCTGCTTGTGATGTTGTCATCTACTCATTGTTATTAATAATTAACTGCCCATTGGATCTAGTGCTTAATGTTAAGGAAAAACACTTGGAACATTTCCCAAATTTTAGAATCATCAAGAGGAGTGTGAAAATTTTTCATTAATGTTTTAGGAGTATTCATTCTGTACTTTCGGGATCAAGAAAATGAAATTTTGTTTTTAATATTATTTACTCTATTGTATGTATTTTAGATAAACTAACCACCAACATTTTTGAAGTTTACTTTATCCAGATCCATTCACATAACAAATATTTTTTGAGCACCGACCTTGGTCCAGGCAATATTAGAGGCCCTTGAGATACATTGGTAAACAAAGTAGGCAAAGATATCTCCCCTCCCTCATTTTGTGAAACTTTCATCTGATGAGGAGAGATAAACTTTTAGCAATATGCATAATAAATCAGTAAATGAGGTTATATGCTAAGGAAAACTAAAGGTAGAGCAAGAACGTCAGTGGGGGAGGTCACAGTTTTCAATAAGATAGAGTAGGCCTCCTTGACAGAGAGCCATTTGAACAAAAACTTGGAGGAGGCAAAGGAATTGGCCGTGTGGATAGCTAGGGCAAGCGTATTCCAGAAAAATGAAATGACTAAATAGTGCAAAAGTTCTGAAGTAGGGAGCGATGCCTGGCATGTTCAGGGAACAGCATGGAAGCCCATACGGCGTGGGCAGAGAGAGTAGGAGATGAGACCGGAGAGTCAAGGGAGAGGCACATGTAGGCTTTTCTAGGGCATTTTAAAGACTTAGGCTTTCACTCTTAGTGTGAAAACATGAGCCAATGAAAAGTTTTGAGCATGAGAGTGATTCATCTAATTATCCTTTAGACAGATTTCTTTGGCTGATACCTTATAGACCATATACATACAAACATATACACACACTGTAGAGGACACAGGAAGAAGCTCAGAGCCCAGTTAGAAGGTGATGTTAGGAGTGCAGGCTAGAAGTGATGGGGCTGGAACCAGTGTGGCAGCAGTGGTGGTGATGAGAAGCGGTTGGGTAAGGGTATATTTAGAAGACAGAACCAAGAGTCTAAAAGATCGGTTTGGGGTTGTGAGAGAGGAATCTAGGATGATGGCAACTGGGAGAATGAAGTTACTCTCTCGCTGGGATGGGGAAGGCTGAGGGGGAGTAGATCTGGGGGTGGAGAGAAGACCAAGAGTTCAGCTGTCGAGGTGATAGTTTTGAGGTGTCTGTTCTACACACAAGTAGAGAAAACAAGGAGGCAGCTAGGTAGAAAAGTGTAGAGTTAAGAGGGTGGTGTGGACTGTAGGTTTCAGACGTTAAAGATGAATATTTTTGAAGCCATGTTTGTCTGGGTTTTTTTAATTGAAGTATAGTTGATTTACAATATTGTGTTAGTTTCAGATGTACAGCATAGTGAAATTTTTTTTTGCAGATTATATTCCATTATAGGTGATTACAGGATATTGGGTATAATTCTCTTTGCTGTACAGTGAATACTTGTTGCTTATCAATTCTATGTGTAGTAGTTTGTGTCTGTTAATCCCACACTTCTAGTTTGTCCCTCCCACCCCTCTCTCCCCTTGGTAACGACGAGTTTGTTGTCTATGTCTGTGAGTCTTTCCGTTTTGTATGTATCATTTGTATTATTTTTTAGGTTCCACATAGAAGTTTTATATAGTATTTGTCTTTCTCAGTCTGACTTAACTTCACTAAGCATAATGTTCTCTGCAACTGATGAAGATTATCAAGAGAGCATATCTAGAGAAAAAGGAGCCAGGGCCTGAACCCTGGGCATGCTAACCTTAAGAGGTCAGGCGGAAGAGGAGTCGCCTGCAAAGAAGACAGAGCAAGGTTGCAGGAAACCTGAATATGCGGGGTTCTGAAAGCCAGGTGAAGACAGTGTGTAAAGGAGAATTGATCTGCTCTATCAGTTGCTGCTGAGGGATAAAGAGAGATGGGGACTGACAGCTGGCCTTTGGGTTTAGCAGAAAGGAAGCCATCAGTATTGGACAAGCAGTTTCCGTGGATATGTGGCTGTGAAAGGCAAGCTGAGTGAGAATAGGAGGAGTGGAGTTGGATACTTCGAGCTCTAGATGCCCCTGGAGGAAAGCATGTAAAAGGTAGGAAGAAAAAAATGGGGCAGTAGCTGGCATGGAAGTGGAGTTAGGAGAAGCCTTTTATTTTGCTTTGTTTTGATTTAATGGGAGAAATAATAGTTGTGAATGAATAATAGTATGTTTATGCACTTTGGAAAGATGCAGTGGACAGGCAGAAATGCATGATGGAGGGGAGAATTGCTAGAGCAGTGTCCTTGAGTAGAGGAGCTGTCTTGGGATCCAGTGCACATGGGAAGAGTTGGCTTCAGAGAGGACCATGGACAGTTCGCCTGTGGGCAGGTCGACAGGAAGGGGGGAGATGTGGGTGCAGACTGGTGGGTGGGTAGAAGTGGTGAGAGGTTGCTTCCATTACTCTGAGAAGTAAAGTACAATGTGATGAGGTGGCAGTGAAGTTGGGGCAGGGGTGTTGGAGGAGGGAAGATGTGAAAAGGCAATCCTGGAGGGTTAGACTGCAGCAGGAAGCGTCGGCGTGCAGTTTGTGACCACGAGTGTAAGTTGAGACCAGGCAGGGTGTGTGTGTATTTGTGTATGTGTGTGCACAGCCACATTCTACTGCACGATTGCAGGTGTTGGGTAGTTGTATAGTTGGGGTTGTCAAGAGGCGTGGCTTTTGCCAAATGAGTACAGTGAACTGAGAGAGGAGCAAGAAGGGAGAGACCAAGGTATGTGGAATGTAAGTTGAGTCGTGAAGGAAGAAAAGACATCAGGGGGGTGATACAGCATGACACAGGCAGGACCACAAAGTGAGTCCCAGGGGGTCCCAAGGATGGTGGGAATCCAGGTGGGAGGAAGGATTGATGGAGAGTAAATGCGTTACTGGTGATAGAAAAAGATCTAGAGCGCCAGTGGGAGAGAGCAGCTGGGGCGGAGAGGCACGTATATACAGGGGTTGAAAGGATCTCCTGTGCGTGTATGGAAATTACTGAGAGTGAAGAGAAGTAATGTCATGGGGTGGGAAGGAAACGAGGGGGTTGGTATAGAGGTTGATAGATTAAAGTAATATTCTTATGGATATTTTTCCCTATTTCACAATTTCATAGTGCTTGTGACTACCGAAATAAAAAAGAAACACATCAGTAAAATTCATATTAAAGTACAATGGTAAACTGTGACTGTCTATTTTTATACTGAGCTACTTTTTCTCATTAGACTATCCATTAAGTATGATTTTTTAATCTCTGTCTTTTTATTGGAAAATTTCCCAGAGTGACTTTAGTTTCATTTCCAAAGAACTGGAATTCCTTTGGGGTGGTTGTTACTTGTCACAGGTTGGGTCTTCAAGAAGCAGACCCTGAGGCAAAGATGAGTGTCCAGAAAGTCTAGAGACTGTGCTTGGGATCCACATTGGGTATGATGAAGAAGAAGCCCAATGACTGGGGCTTACGCAGTTAGAAGGCTTCTTTTTTTTCACGTAACCAAGAAACCAGGGCTCGTCAGTTCATAGCTGGTGCAACTGTGCAAGGACCCTTCTTTCCTGCTGCAAAATCCTTAGTCGGTGACTTTTGTCTTCCTTGTCACAAGATGGCTACACAACCTCCAGGCCTGTCAGGAGGAGAGGTGAAAGGTAAAAGGTCCCTGCCTGTTAACTCAGCAGCTTCTTAATCAGAAAAGTAGTCACTTTCTTGGAAGTGCCATGTAGGAAACTTCTGCTTTCATCTTATTGGCCAGAACTTTGATCCTGTGTTTCCTTCCCACCCCTCTGCCCAGTTGCATGGAGTCCAGGGGGATGGGTGTTTCTAACTGGCACACTGCTGCCCAGGGCAAAATTAGGTTTCTGTTATTAGGGAGGAAAGGGAGATTGGCAGCTGGTGGTGTCTTCCTTTTTATTCTAAATTAATTTTCTTGGGCTATTGCCTCTTATATTTTTATCTTTAGACTGATACGTTTACTGTCACAGAAGGAATAATTGCTCATTCTTTAAATTTAAAAAACACAGAGAAGTAAAAAGAAAGCAATAATTAGCCAGGAACAACTGAGGTCACACTGGGTGAGCCTCTTTCCATGCTTCTTGTATGTATGTCCTTGTCCAGGTCGAAGGAAGCGGGGATGGGAGCTGGAAGGAAGGAGACAGGCAGGACAAACAGACAAAGCATTTTATAAGAACAGATCACACTTCATAAGTTCTTTTTAAATAAAATATTAGATTGAGTTTTACTTAAATCTGTAAGACGAGAAAGAAACTTCATCCTAAGAAATACTACATCTCAAAAGATCCCTTTAAGAAAATAGACTGTGGAAACCTCTGAAAGGTTGGCAAAACCATGTTGTTGTTTTTACCTACATTTTGTACATTATCTGTTTTCTCTTCTATGAAGTATGAGGTAGTAAAACCCCCAGTCACATGCCTGCTACCCATTTTTGTTGGATTTATTTTTACTTGTTCAGGATATATTTAGTTTATTCGCTCCAGCGACTGTAATTCTCCTCAGCTTTTGAATGAGGGTCTTGGTTCTGGCTATGAAAGGGCCAGAATGCTTTTCACCAGTCCCTTATCCATCGCTTCTCCATTCTGGAATTATTTTGATTGGTTTCTTATTGGACTGAATTTTCTTAATCCATTGTTTTTTCAAGAAGGGTTCATGGGTTCCAAATTCTGCAGTGTTTTTTCACGTTTGAATTTTATATCCAAGCAAATTTTCTTTCGGGTATAAAGGGAAAAGATACTGTCCATGTACTATTATTGAAAATAATTACTTAGAGAAACCAAAGTTAAGAATCCAGGGAGGGAGAATTGTGGTATAAAAGCACTGGCTGACTGCAGCTTGAGCAAGAACCACCTCTCTTGGCCACCACATCCTAGGGAGAATCACAATGCTAGCAGAATCACACCCCATTCGTTGGCCATGTTGATGCACCTCCAGTGACTTGGAAGGATTGATGCCTGCTTCTACAGTGATTCAAACAGTTCCTTTATGAACACTTTAAGACATTTCTTGAGAAAAACCTTCCACGTCAAACAATCCAATTAAATATGATTAGTACTCTATAAGGAAAATCCTGCGTGCCCGGAAAAGATTAGAAGGAAATCTCGGGCTGAGGTACTACTGGGGACGTGTTTCTTCTTTTGACTTTCCTGTATTTTCCAAATCTTTTAATGACCGTGTATTTCACTTTAATGAAAAAGTAAACTCTGCATTTGAAAAGTTAGCATCTTGAAAAAATTATATTAAAAATATAAATTTCAAATGCTTCATTTACATCTAAAGCAATCAAATAAATATTTACTCAGTGTGCAATTCAGAATCTGTAATAATTGAACATGGGCCTCAAGACCTCTCTAGGTATTTCCCTTAAATGTTTATTTTTATTATTAACTGAATAACTTACTGGCCTTAGAATTATTTCGACTGTTTGAGGATTTACGAGGTACCTTTTAAAAGCTGAAAATCTCACCAGAATAGATATACATTAATCACATTTTTTCTAATTTAATAAACAGGGTATTATAGCAGTATTATCATTTTGTTTTTTAATCAGATTTAAACTACTTGTTATAAAGTTTCCATGTAATCTATATTATTCCAGTGATACTATATCTTGATATACGTTACTTATAAAAAATGTGCTCTGAAAGCACACTTAATCTGAAGTAAAATGCTTCATAAAGTTATCAGCTGCTCTTTGATTCATTGTTTAGATATTTTTATTTGTTACTGCTGTGAACATTTGACAGAATAATTATTGAAAAATAATAAAACCTGAAATTATCCCAATCTACATTCTCCTCACGTTTATTCAGCTCCAGCTGTCATTTGACGTGAATCTTGTGTCATTACCCTTCTGTGTCAAATTGAGCAGAATGTTGATTACGGGCAGGAGTTCGGAGTGCAGTGGAACAGCTGCGTTGCAGGCGTCAGCCTGCTTCATGATCCGCGTTTGTCTTAGTGTTCTCATTGTGTTAGTACTTATTGTTACATAATTGCTGAATACACACTCAACTTAGTTTGTATTTGTGGTGCTCTTATCCATTGCTTACAATCTTCAGAAATCTTATCTGGAACGAGACTCATCAGGCCTGCAGCTTTGGGTAAAGCAGCACCCCAAACGGAAAGTTGCCTGGCTACTCCTAAGGAGTCTGGAGGCCCTACAGAAGCAGATTCCTGTGCTCAGGTTCAGAATGTAGGTACTGAATTTCAAAATAATATTCATAATGTTTTTATGTTATGTAATTATATATTGAAAGTAAATTATAAATAATGAAATCTATGTAATTTCTTTTATGTTGACTGATATTCTTGTCACACAAGAATTTATTGATCTTCTTATACAGTAGAACATTGTTCACCGTGCCATTTTTATTCTTTGTGGGTTTTTTTCCCCTAACCACCTGTGTTCAAACCTAATATTATAACTCTACATAATGAAGTAATGCTTTTCCTTTAAAGGATTCTTCAGGATACCATGGTGGGAACAAGGAGACAGAATTGATTATGTTTAAAAGAGTTCAGGAAGCAGAGGAAAAATGGAGGGGTGCCCAAGCCCTAATTGAGCAAATTAAAGTCACATTCTCAGAAAAGGAGAGAGAGCTGGAAAACAAGGTGGAGGAACTAAAGAGACAACAGGAAAAGGAACTCTTCAGACTGAATCAAGACAATTATATTCTACAAGCCAAGGTACTAGACACATTGTCCTACTTCTCCTTTTATTTAATTAAAAAAGAACTGGTACTCCCCGCTAAATGCATTGTCATTTGCTTGTCCCTGGGGCTGCTTCACTTGATATATTTGCTGTATAAAACATGAACATGGTTCCTGAGAGTGCCTCCTTACAGAAGAGCCTACATGGAACCCCTGGGGGGGGGGGGGAATTGAAATTGAAATTGGCTCATTTTGATAGTTTTCTTGTTAGCAGTCCTTTCTGAAAACAAATCCTTTGGTTCACTGTGACCTTCACGGAAGACAGAGTTTCAGAAAGAAAGCTATGGAAGGTCTAGATTCAGAAAGTGACACTGTGTAGCATTTCTGAGTTACTTCCATCATCAGAACTACCAGCACGAAGCACACTGAAGTGGTTTAACTGTAGTTGGTGTTGTGATCATTCCACTGTGGTTATAAGGCAGTCTTAGGTTTATGTACCTCGAATTTTCTGTTATTCTCCCTCACTGCTCACTGTATTATTTCCTTCTCCAAATAAAACAATACCTGCATGTTCTCAAAGTTAAGTGGCTTTGAAGACTCAAACAAAAAACAAAGGTGGTTGCATTTTGGAGAAACAGCTGATCCTGTCACTGAAGAAAAATTGAAGCAAATCCAAAAAGAAATACAAGAACAAGAGACACTTCTTCAAGGATATCAACAGGTATGGCTCTTCACATAGTTTGTCTTGAGATTCTTTGATTATAAAAATAAGGCATTTAAAAATATTTGTGTCCATTTAACAGGTAATGGGAATTCTGGCAATGCGAGGAAGTAATAATTTGACTAGTCTGTACATTTCTCATGGGCAGAATTAAAGTGGTTAAGGGCATGGGCTCTGGATTCAAAAAATCTGGTTTTAGACTTTGCTTCACTACCTGCTGTGCAGCCTTAGGCAGATCATTTCACCTCTCAGCCAGTTTCCTCATCTGTGAAGTGGGAATGAGGATAATAGTACCTGTCTCATAAGGTGGTTGTGAAATTAAAATAAGACAGTACGGATCAACCACTTCGTGCCTTCCACACAGTAACCGGTTACTGCCTGTTGCCTGTTACTAATTGTAATAGCCATATTTCCTTAGAAACTGTCCTCTTTTTCTTTAATTTTCTATAATTTTTTCAGTAGATAATATTGGCTAGTTTTGATATTATATTGAGAAATATAAATCTGAAATCAATTGCCAGTGCCCTGAGAGTGAAAAACAGTTGAATTAAATGGGAGAAAATGAGTGTGTCCTGTAGAAGCCATACATTTGTTCTCTGGGATGATGGAGCGTTGGTGGTGTTGACCTGACAGTCAGCCAGGGCAGGTTTGGTGATCCCCAGAATGAGACTTGTCTTAGTTTCTTTCCCATCACTCCTTTTTCTTAACTTCCCTCCCCTTCTTCTTCTGTCTCATTACCTTTTTCTTTTGTGACAACAATAGCCTAAGCATCCAGCCTACCGATAACCAGCATTTTCATTCCAGGGACATCCAGAGAAAGCATCACCACGTCAGAGACTACAGCTTTTGCTGTAAATGAAATTGTACTGATTTTGCAGGACACCCCACCATAGAGTTAGTGAGAACCGTCCAAAAACCCTTCCTGCCATTCTGAGCTTGCTGTTTAGGACATGGGTTTTAAGGAGGACTTCACAGACCTATGAGTATGCCAACCACCCACTCTCACAAAGATAATACAAAATTTATGTGTCTGTGTATGTATGTATTTTTCGGAGTTTCATTAATTCTGCAGATAATCAAGCACAGACTGTGTGCCAGGCACTAGGCCAGACGTGGTGAGACAGTTCATAGTTTTCATTAGATCCTCAAAGGTCCGTGGTTTTCATCAGATTCTTGATTTTAAAGAGGTTACTAAGCCAGAGCATCTAAGCACAGATGGGTACTTTCTCCCCCTGATCTCACCGTTTGAGTCCCCCTTCAGCTCAAGTCAGGTGCTGTACTGGGTCTAGTCTCTGCTCTGCTCTGTCCTGATCTTCCACAAACACCCAGTCTCTAACTTCCTGCTCACAGAAAGTTCCAGAAACAAACATGGATACCCACCGTGGGTATATCCAATTACCTCACGGCAGAAAGATGGGCCAAAAATAGGAAAAAAGAAGGTGCAAACAGTCCCACTGGCCTTTCCATCCCTGGTGCCTGAAGTCAGTATGTGGTTATTCCTGCAGTCTCTCCCCCATTTACTCCTGTGAAATGCGGTACATTATACTGACAGGCTCTTTGGCTTTGGGAATTTTTTTGCAACCTTTTTTTCAAGTAAGCGTTTTGAGCATTTTAGAAAGAATTGTTTTCAGGTAACAGATTTTCTTCTGAGACAAATCAAAGAGTTTGAAAAAGATTTTGCTTACTCAAAAACTGAAGAAATTTAAAAGCTATTAAAAATGTTTAAAGGATGTATCTTTTAGAAGCAGATACACTTATGTAAGCACTACTGATTTTTAACTAAAACATAATTTCCCGTGTATAAAAAGGAAAACGAAAAATTGTATAATCAAGTGAAAGATCTCCAAGAACAAAACAAGAAAAATGAGGAGCGAATGTTCAAGGAAAACCAGAGTTTATTCAGCGAGTTAGCTGCCTTAAAGTAAGTCCTTTTAAAATTCTTAAAATCAAATATACTTGGACTATTTCTAAGCATTTTATTGTTATAGTAATAAAACATTTAGGATACTTAGAAATTTTAAAAAATTGTACACTGATTTACAGTTCTGTAACTTTTGTATTTTTAATATTCAGTGGATTTTCTCTTGATACTAGATGACTAGTACATACTTTCAGTATTTTCAGTATATTCGTATCTGAGTTTGACATCTGTTTCAGGAAATTGAATATTCCTTTTAAGCCTGAGATACTTGGGTAATACATCTTAGGAATAATGCTGTTAGTAATAATAGTAAAGAGAAAATACAGTATTATTTACTGTCTTAGGTCAGGTTCCATACAAGTAGAGCGTGAGGTGGGGATCCTTGTGGAGGTGATTTCCCGGAGGGTTAGTCTCAGGAGATGGGGAGCCAGAGAAGCGAGATGGGGACGGGTAGCAGGAGGGGAGGCAAGTAAGAATGTGGTCTCGGCTGGAGGCTGGCTTCATTCTGCTCTCGCCAGGAGGCTCAGGAGAACACATTGCATTGCAGAGTTGGCCCCTACTTGAGGCACGTGGGGGGCAGCCTTTTGTACCCCCAAGGCAGCCAGTCCCTGGCTGAGGTGGGCCCCAGGGAGCGAGTGGGGGTATCCTCTGGGCCAGGGGTCAGGGGTTGCTATTTGGCAAGGGCATTTCTCCAGAGAAGGAGAACCTGCGAGTTATTACAACCAGCGCTCACCGTGGCAGGCTGACGGGGCACCAGCACCCACTTAAGAATCAATCATACTTCAGACTGTACGGCCTTTGGGATGTTATCACATCCGTCTTTAACACACTAAGTGAAAGAGCTGAACCAACACATGTGGGCAAGCTAGGGTACTGTCTTCTTTTGGGAAATGACTGCCAGCTATGCATTATTTCACCTAAACACCTAAAACCTCAGATAGGACCGCTGTCAGAAGAAATTTCTTTGGCTCTGAATGCTTTATTTATTTACATACTTCTTCCATTTTTTTTGTAAGGTAACTTAGGGCATGTGAGGCAGGGCTGCTGTTAGCTCACACTCATCTTTCTTGCAAAATAGAAAAAAGCATATCTTGTAGCAGACAAAGCTGGGAAGGACACAGGTTGGCTAGTGAGGGCACTTTTGTGTAAATTAGGAAGGGGAAAATGCCCCTTTCTCCTGGTAAGTGTGACCCCAAGCCAAGGCTGATAATCTGCACAGTTCTGAGGCATGAAGGCATTTACATCTGCTTTCTTCCCAGATGCTTCAATAAAGTATTTTAAAATTTCATATCTGATAATGTTTCCTGGCTTTTTTTTTTTTTTTTTTTTTTTGCGGTATGCGGGCCTCTCACTGCTGTGGCCTCTCCCGTTGTGGAGCACAGGCTCCGGACGCGCAGGCTCAGCAGCCATGGCTCATGGGCCCAGCTGCTCCGCGGCATGTGGGATCCTCCCAGACCGGGGCACGAACCCATGTCCCCTGCATTGGCAGGCGGACTCTCAACCACTGCGCCACCAGGGAAGCCCTGTTGCCTGGCTTTTAAGAGAGAAGATCTATTCCAGGATCCAAACCTGAAGCTCTGAATGAATTTTCACAATGGAATAAATGGTTTCTTTAGAAAGTAGGGTTAGGTGATCATATGTGTACTCCTAAACTTGTATAATATCTCTGGAAAAAAACAGAAAAATTGATTCTAAGGTACCAGTAGTAGACTGTGTTTGTTTTTGTTTGTTAGTTTCCACGGGTATGATTGGCAGTTTGTGTTTCTCAGGAGTCTAGAATGATGTGACAAGGAGTACAGAACACCACAGGGGAAATGCAGCAAGTCTTTCCGGGAGATTGATTTTTTTTTTTTTTCTGAGAATTGGCAGGAAATATTTTTATATTACAAATAAACCAGTACTCTTAGGGTTTTGGTTCTTTTAGATTATACATAAAAATTTCACATGAAGTATACTTCTCTTTTAGTATTTTAGTATTGTAATCTTTAGTTTAAATAAACTTTCTCTTCAGTGACTCACATAGTTTCAACATGCAAAGTGTTTTTAATTTTTAAGAATTGAATATTTTGTATTGAAAGGAGTACCTTTTAAAAAATATATTTTTTTTTATTTTCAAAATAAATCAGAGAACAGATGCATAAAAGTCGTTTCCTGTCTCAAGTAGTTGAAGATTCAGAGCCCACCAGAAACGAGAATTTTACAGATCTGTTAGCAGAACTACGGGTGGCACAGGTAAGTTGCATAAGGATTTTAACCATTAGCAATAGGAAAGATTGTTATAAAAATCTCTACATGTGTAAAAAAAAAATCTGCTTTTGTAATTTATGAAAAAATAAACTGCTTATAAATTTCATACCAATTAAAAATTAGGAAATATCTAAGGTTAGCACTGGGACACATGTGACCTTACTATAGAGGAGACAATGTGATGCTGGCTTTAGATGGCATCCTCTTTATAATCCAACCCCTCATCAGGCATTTTTCATGTGGAGCCATGGTTGGACGCATAACCTTATTTAGGGCATGTATACCTAACTTCAAATTCCTCATTGGAAATGTACGCCTAAAATAGGAAAATAATTTGAAGATAATCATTCACCTTAAAAAGTTAGCTGGCTTTTCCTCTGTCTTCCCAAGCGGACTGTGCAGTTCCAGGGGCCAGAGGCTATATCTGCAAATATGTGTGTCTGATATGCCTAACACAGAGGTGAAATGCAATAGCTACTGTATAACTTTTTTCTTTATTTGTATTGAATTGTTATAAAGAATCTGGCCTAGAATTTTCTAAAGCAGTATTTATCAATAGGAGAAGTTTGGGGATTTAGGGCAGATTAATTCTGTCTTAAGCAGAACAGTTCTAGGCATTGCATGATTTTTATCACTCCTGTCGCCAGGAACTATGCTCATAGCACCCACCAGTCGCTGCAACACTCAAAAGCACTGCCACGTTTCCAGACATCTCCTGTGGGAGGGCAGTCAACTCTCCCCACTCCCTCCCATTAAGAACCACAGCACTAAACTAAAAAGTCCTTCCAATCTATTTGAATGATTATGTAAATTAGAAAAATTCCGATTACATATCACTTTTTAAATAGAAATTTATTATATAAAGTTAGGTTATATAGCACTTTAAACATGCCTTAGTTCAATAATTGATGCTTAACAGACTTGTATGTAAAATACATCTTCAAATATGAATCCATTAGAGAACTTTCTTAAGATGCATGTATGTACAGAATGATTAGATAGGTAGGTAGATAAGTAGAAAGAAGGAATAAATGATTGGACACCCGCACTTATCAGTGGGCCTCAAAAACTAGCAAGTTAGGAGAGCAATTAACATTGCTGAAGTTTATGAAGACTTGGGAAAACATGGTAAGGTTTCAAGCACAGCATTAGCTTCATTTGAAGGCTGTTATTAGTGACCTTTTAAAAGTGCTACTTTGAACACACTTTTTTCTGACAAACGGGAAACTAAAACTGCCACTGAAATCACTGGAAAGTGCTGGCTAAAATATAAGAAACATCTTGTAAATGCATAACCCAGCTCTCAAGAAAGTAAGGGGAATCTCCAGGGGTCAGAAATGAACAGGGATACAAACCTAGCAGTAAACATTGCTCCTAGGCTACCAGTTCAGTAACCACGAGCCTTGAGCTTTAACAGCAAAGTAGAGATAGGACCCCAGGATTTCAAAGGGCCACATCCTTCAGTAAAACAGTGGTCCGTGAAAAAATCCACCCACCTTCAGAAGGGGCTGAGATATCAAGAAAGCTTATCTGTCTTAACTTGATTTCTATATAGAGAGGGGGAAAAAATCTCTGCTCAGTGTCTTACTAGTTGTTCAGTATAAATGTCATCCCTACTGCCTTCATTGTTGTTTTAGTATTTGAATTGACACTACTTTTCAAGGTTTGGTCATACTCAAACTGGAAAAGGAAAATAGCATAAAAGGTGGTCCTGAGTTAGTGATCATCTTAAGTGTGTCTTAAGAAACACATGCAAAACACTCTTAGGGGTATCCATCCTTAACCCAGCTCACATGGTATTCCTTCAGATAAAATCCTGCTGACGGTACGCCCAGAATGCAGAATTAGAAAACCCAGGGAAACAACCCACCGTGAGCAGGCATGGGATGGTTTAATAAACAGCAGGATTAGAACCCCAATCAAATTACTGAGTAGACTATGAAATAAATAGACTTTAAATGATTTAATATACAAAATAAGTGAGAAATTCAGTGTGAGGAAAGAACAAAACAGACTAGGCAAATTCAGAGAAAAATAAACAGAATAAGTAGAAAAATTAAATAGATCATACATAACTAAGAAGAAATTGGTAAACTAGAAGATAGGTCTAAGGAGCTTAGAGTGAAACACAAAAAATAGAGAAATGAAAAATATCAGAGATGTGAGATACTCTAGTATGTAATTAAATTTTTTTTAAAGTCATGGCTAAGAATTGTCTAGAAATTAATAAAAGAGATGAATTCTCAAATTCAGGAAATACAGTGAGTCCTACTCAGGACACATAATTTAAAATCTACATCTAAACCCATCATGGTGAAAGTACCAAAGGCAGGGAACACCTTAAAAGAAATCAGAAAGGGACTTCCCTGGTGGCGCAGCAGTTAAAAATCCACCTGCCACTGCCGAGGACATGGGTTCTATCCCTGGTCCGGGAAGATCCCACATGCTGTGGAACAGCTAAGCCAGTGCGCCACAACTACTGAAGCCCACGCGCCTAGAGCCCATGTTCTGCAACAAGAGAAGCCACCGTAAGGAGAAGCGGGTGCACTGCAACGAAGAGTAGCTCCTTCTCGCTGCAACTAGAGAAAGCCTGCACGCAGCAATGAAGACCCAACGCAGCCAAAAAAAAAAAAAGATTAAAAAATAAAATCAAAAAAAGAAGAAGTGTTAAAGATAAAAATTACTTAGGGTTGTGTTTATTTGTGCAAATATTGAAAGATGGAATGTCATGCGTTAATTTTCATTCACTTTGGTTTTCTGAGTTTAAATAGTTTAAGAGCAAAAAATTCATACTGAGATAAATCTGTAATACAATATTCCTATCAAACCTACTTATGTATAGTCTAATTTGTACCTTAAAAATTAATACCAATTAGTGTAGTCTTAAAATGTGAATTGTTGTTTTGTAAACTATGGATGGACACATACTAAAAGCGAAGGTCCTGAGCCCTGTCCTTCTAGATTCCCAGGGTGGAGAGGAGGATGAGGCTGACTGCAGTTCGGCCAGTCAGTCAGGCAATCATCCTGGAGTTGGAAAAACAACTACGTAAACAAGACAGACATGGGCCTTGCTCACTAGGAACCTATATTCTACCAGGGAAGACAGATAATAAGTGAACAAGAAATAGTTAAAAATAGAGGTAAGTTCTTTGAGGAAAATAAGAATAGAGACTAATGGTAGGCAGGGCAGGGGTAAGGCAGCTGTCAGCCGTCTGGGCAAGGAGGTGCTCTCTGAGAAAGTGGTGCCTGCATCGAGAATGGAGGAGAAGCAGCAGCTCACTGTGCAAAGACCGAGCCCTCCAGCCAGGGGCAAGCACAGGCCAAGTCAGGGTTGGGCTTGGTACCTTCCAGATACAGGGGCACCTGAGGCAGAAGTGGGTGAGTAAGGACAAAAGTGATGGAAGAAAAGATCGGAGAGACAGGCAGAGGCCTCTGAGTGTCCACACAGTAGGTTCTTGTAGAAATTCAATGCTCTCCTGAAAAGACACCCACAGAAGATCGCACAGAAGATTAAACAATGAAATGATACAGCTAGAACCACGATTATTCAAGTCCTTATGAATGGCTTTATTTTCTTCATAAGACTGTATTTTAGATTCTAAGGTAGGGTGATAGAAAGTTTCTAAGAATTTTCATTTTGAAAGTAAAATATACCAACTGTGCCCCAGGAGTTTGTTCAGCAGGTATGAGTTCAGCTCAGTATACATTTACTGAGTACCTGCCATGTGCTTGGTGCCGTAAAGCAAGCAGTAAAATCAGTCTTGGTCCCCAAAGAGCTCTCAGCCTAACGAAGAGAAAACGCTTGTACGCAAATAAGTGTTGTATGAAACAAAGCAGTAAATGCTGTGCTAGAGGTACACTGAAAGTTTGTGGTAATGCCGGGGCAGGTATTATCAGGAATAGCCTCGTTTGCACTATGCTCTGAAGGATAAGTATGACTTTGGCAAGGCGAGGAATGAGGGCAGTTGAGAGAGTGCGGCATGTGAACACATTGAGAATTTAACTTTTTAAAAAATGTGCCAAGCATTTTTTTGCATTTGTGATATAGGGATGAGCAAAGTAAAGTTCTGCTTTCAAGTAAACGTCTATGTCAGGCGGTGATGAGTGTGTGAGAAGAAAAAATAGCAGCACCCCTGGGGGCCAGGATGAGGGTTGCCGTTTTAGAATGATCAGGGAAGGCCTTCCTGGGGCCTCGTTTGAACAGAAATCCTGATAAAGTGAAGGAACGAACCACCTGGCTGTGTGAGGGCAGAGGAGACAGTAAGTGCAAAAACACCGTGGGGTTGGAACGTGCTGGGCAGGTTCAGAGAACAGCCAGGAGGTCTCTGCAGCTGGCATGGAACGCGAGGGGGAGATTTGCAGGAGATGCGTCCGAGGAGCGGGCACGACTGGGTTCTGTGACACTGAAGGTCATGGTAAGAACTGTCGGCTTCCCCCAAGAGGGGTGGGAGCCACCAGAGAGCTTCAGACAGAAGACTGACATTAACTGACTCTTGAAGACAGTTCCTCTGGCTACTGTGAGGAGAAAAGACTAGGTGCTGAGAGTGGAAGAGGCAGACTGGTTAGAAGGGTATTGGAGTAACCGAGGAGAAGTGAGAACGGCAGAGTGGAAGGGCTTGGAAGCTGTGTTGAGTTACGTGATTAGAACTGATTCTAGTAGGCTCTGGGGAGCTCGTGATCGTTTGGAGGGGAATGGTGATGAGATCAAGCTAAAATTTAGAAAAATAATTAGCAGTGTTTATGATGACGTGGGTGAAGGAGACTCTACCACAATTTATTGTGGTTGGAAATAATTTGCTTTTGTATTTTTATGAATATCAAGAAAGAAAAAAACAGTTTATTGGAAGACATCAGAAGACTGAAGCAGGACAAACAGGCTCTTGAAGTAGACTTGGAAAAAGTGAAGAAAGAGAGAGACCAAGCCAAAGACCAGATTGCTTATGCCACAGGTAGAAGTCTGAGCTGAAACGGTTTACCTTTATACTCCTAACTGTTCTAATCTTGAGTTAAGTAATAGCAATTGGATAGTACAATTAAAATGCTATTCCTTGAAGTGTATTGTAATTTTAGAAACTTTAAAAAATTAGTTAATAGGTATGTGCCTTTGATTGGTTTTAGCAGCAATAATTGCGAGACCAAAGAAAGTCACAGATTGTTTTGAATTCATGGCATTGTAAGCTTAGTTGTTTACAGTCATCCCAGCTAAACTGTGACTTTCCAGGGCACGGTCTCCCTTTTTGTACCTGGGTCTGAAACATAAGCTCTCAAATATTTACCAAATGAACAAATGTTTGTAGAAACTATGTTTGTAGAAACACAAGGATGGATATGGTATACCCCACCAGGGAAAACACAGGAGAGTAAGATAAGAACGCAGAAGGAGAGTAAGATAAAGTTTAATATTAAAAAAATTAGAAATAAACATGAGGGTGCTAATAAGGGTTTCAGGGAGGAATGGCATTTGAGGGTCCTGACAGATGGAGAGATTCAGGAGTAAACGAATGGAGGGGGCCGCTCAAGGGTGTTTCATTAGCGTGTTTTTGGATACACCTGGATTGCGGCTTAGGACGGCAGAACACAGGGCTAGAAAGGTTCATCAGAGAACCCCTTGTTTGCCAAAGCAAGGCTCTTTCCTCTGTGATACTATGATCTTCAGTGTAAGATGTGTATAGTAAAATCCACTTATTGTTTGTAAGAAATTTACTTTCTTCATCTGTAAAATAGAATAACAACAATAGTTCCCATCATATGTTTGTTGTATTAAATAAAGTCTTACATGGGAAGCGCTCTCTAATGTTTGCCATTGTTACTTTTTAATATAATTATAGGAATTCTTCATTTTTATTATCTCCTGAATCCAACATTTATTTTCATAGAAAAGACTTTACTTTTATAATGAAAGTCAGTGGGAAAACAAGTGATTTATCAAAAATTTCTATATGCCAGCTTTGCTACAAGTTTGAGGATTTGGACTCTGAACACAGTCTTCATCCTCCTTTACTAATACACTAAACTAGACACAGATTTACGTACATTAGTTGTTTTGGGCCTCTTTATTTTTTTCTTAATGCTTTCATTTGAGAGACATTGGTTTTCATTTAAAATCTTTCAATGTAGTTTATTTCCATATTTTGAAAAGTTACAATGGAGTTATTGTATTACTTTATCTTATAGGTGAAAAATTATATGAAATAAAAATTTTAGAAGAAACACATAAACAAGAAATAAGTCGCCTGCAAAAAAGATTACAGTGGTACGCCGAAAATCAGGAACTTCTGGATAAAGATGCAGTTCGGCTTAAAGAAGCAAATGAAGAAATTGAGAAGCTGAAACTTGAGGTAATGATCATTTCAGAATGTATTTCTATAGATGAACTCTATTATCTTCAACACTCCTTCATAGCTTTGTGTCATCAAATCAGTATACTCGAAATTCTGTTCATTAAAATGGCCAGTTTGACTTTGGTTTGTGTTTATTTGTGTAGTCTATTTTAGATTAGCCTGAGAATACAGTCAGCCATCTGTATCCATAAGTTCCCTATCCAGCAGACTCAACCAACTGTGGATTGAAAATATTTGGAAGAAAAACAGAGTTTCAAAAAGCAGAACTTGAATTTGCTGTTCACTGGCAGCTATTTTCATAGCATTTATTACATTGTTTTAGGTATTATAAGTAATCTAGAGATGATTTAAAGTATCTGGGAGTTACAGGCAAATACTACACCATTTTATACAAGGGACTTGAGCATCCCTGGGGCTTCGGCATGCCCGGATATTAGTATCTGCAGGGGTCTGGGAACCGGTGCCCCACGGTTACCAAGGGGCAACTGTAAATCCAAGCTCCTTAGCACAGCCTGTGAGGTCCCCATGTGGTCTGAACCCTGCCTGTCTCTCCAGCCCCATCCATACTGCACTCCCCGGTCACTCTCCTCCCAACCACACGGGCCTCCCTGTGGTTCTTGAACATGCCGAGCTCGTTCCACTTGTTGCTTTGGCCTAGAGTGCTCTGACCTAGCTTCTTCCTGTGTCTCACTCCTTGTTCAAGTCTCAGCTCCGATTTCTACTTCCCAGAAAGATCTTCCTGACCTCTTAATCTAATGTAGCTACCAGTCTCACCTCCTCTGACTCTTCTCATTCCTTGAGTTTATTTTCTTCATAGTACTTGTCACTCTCTGAAGTTATTTAATTTACTTAATGATTTTGTTTATTAGCTTTTCAACTGTCTCCTTCCATTAAGATCTAAGCACCATGAAAGCAGGGACCTGGCTTGTCTTGTTTGCTCTCCATATCTCCAGCGCAGTGCCCTATCTGGGATCTAATAAGTGAATTAATGAACTGCCATTACGCTTCCCTCTTGGTGTTTCTCTGCTGTGTTTTAAATATGCTTCTTAACATGGTCTTTCCTTATTGGTAGGTTGAGAAACTGAAAGCTGAATCTGGAAATCCATCCATCCAGCAGAAGATACGTTTAAAAGAAAAAGCAACTGATGCCAAAAAAATTCAGGATCTAGAGCGACAAGTACGTGTTCAGGGTAAATTTTCATTAAGATATTTTATATACAGAGCATTTTTGTTTTCTCTTTTGTTTCCGGAGTTCCTACAAGATGTAGTCAACCTGGAAATTTTGGGGTTTATTCATTCATTTTAATACAGGACTGCCTCTGCATTAAACTTTGAATACAGTATTTAAAGTAACAATAAAAACACAGTAAACAACATCATTTTATGTACTCTGTGGCTTTCTGCATAAAGAATTTTTAAGAGTAGTGTGTCTCATTAGGTGGTAGACCTATTGAAAGGTTATTTGCATCCCAGCTCTATTTGACATCCAGGAAGAAGGAAACAGAACTTTGCCACTCTGGGTGTAGAGCTAGGATCCCTTCTCCTGATCACCTGTAGAGCTAGGACCCCTGAAACCAGGTGAGAGAGGAGGGCACAGAAGGAGACCCTCCAGTTGGGAACATGTTAGTAGCGCTAGGGAAGTCCAGCAGAAGACCCTGGAAACCGAACATCCCCTCCCAGAGAGCTGGCCATAATTTTCAGCTCTGGCTCACTGGTTAGGCTTAGAAATACTCATTTCATGGTCATTGTGGCTGGAAGACTTTTTTCAAAACCCATGTAGTAACACTTACTAGGATAAAGGTTTTTTTTCATTGAAATAGTTGTTTTGTAGGCTGGAATATTAATTGTACTTTATGTTTTTAAAGCCTTCTATAACGTAGTATTTGTATTCATAACTAAATATTAAAACAAAATTAGAATTTCCAGTCCTGTTCATAAGAGAACATGATCCTGTAGTCAAGTCATGACCCTTAGACATACAGATATTATTCCATCACAAACCTGAGACTGTGAGGTCATCACTGGGCTGCATATCATCCCAGTTTTATGAGAAGAAGGAAAACTAAGCAAAAAATTAACTTTGTTACTTTACAGGACCTGCTATATTAAAAGGTATGATTTGGTAGTTTGGTTTAGTGGCCAGGAAAGGAACAGGACTGAAGTGGTTTGAAGAGCGAGAAATATTCTGAAATAACTATAGTCTAGGTCGCTTGGCTTTTTTTTTTTTTTTTTCCCAGTGCCTAAGACTAAGATTAGCCTATGTAGAAGAAGCTATCCAGAATTGTGAGAGAGGAAAGAACAAAGGAACCACTTCTCCACTAGATGATTTTATTCTAAGAGAATAATGTAGAAGTGAACGTATGAGAGTAAAGAGATTTTGAAATTTCTTTGAAACGGTGATCCATATGGATCAGAAATGTAACGTTATATCAAAGTAACCTCCCTCTTTTACTAACACTTTCATAAAAAATTTATTGGTTTACTGTCTTAGATTATATCTTTCTAAAATATTGTTAATATTTTGTATAGTTTGCTCACATACATTTCAGATCTTGTTCTGTTCCCTTGAACAGAACATTTCTATCCTAATGATTTTAAATCTTAATACATATTTTATAATCAACGTATATCACAATATATTCAGAATCAGTTTGAGCCATATTCTGAAATAGATTAATTGTAGAATAAAACATCTTTTTTTCTAAATAGCACATAAGTAAAAGTGGGGCTAATTTATATGCATGTTATAGTGAAAATTTACAATTATGTGTGTTCATTCATGCTTTTATTTAATGGAATATTCCATAGTTTAATTTCCAGTGAGATTTAAAAAACAACAACAAGAAGAGCCACACTGGTATCAGAGACCAAAGAATAAATTAAAAAGCAAAATGAAAGAAGATAGAAATAAAATTAATTTTCTGCCAAAAATGTAGTATACTTTGCAAAATATCAAAGTCAGATTGAAAATATTGTTTAGCATTTTTAATTAATATGTTAATTGTAAATATGTTAAAACAAATTCATTTTAAAAAATCTAGTCTCTTTTTAATATACATTGTGTGTGTGTGTGTGTGTGTGTGTGTGTGTGTGTGTGTGATATATATACCTTTATATGCTTACATCTAATCTAGATTTTTAATACCAGGGGAAGCAAAATGAAAAAGTTTATAGATGAAATGATCCATTTTTGTATCTGGATGTATTCCACTTTATGGTATATCTATGAATGTGCAAGCAGTCTTCAGGAATGGAAATATTTGCTGTTAACTTTGCAAACGATGTGACCCTTAAGTACGTACTAGGAACAATATTCAGTCTATAAACAGGATTTTGAGCAACCCATCTTGCCTTAGGAAAGGTAGTTTTTGGGACCAGATCATATATACTAAAAACCATTATCAGGCCCTCACCACATGCTGGGCACTCGGCTAAGCACTTCACCAAGATAAATGTCATCTGATCCTCAAATATATGAACACCATGAAATCAGTATTGTTACCTCCCCATTTTACCGATGAGGCGAAAGAGATATATAGATTGAGGAGTTGACACGCTGCTAACACAGTCTTAACTCCAGACACGCTCTAACCTCTGCACTAGACCACCTCTTAGGTGCTATTTTATTTATTTTATTGCATACTCGGGGGTTAGAAGACTGTTCAACGAAGTTTTAGTCTCTTACTCTATGTTTTTCAAAGGTATCTTAACATAACACCTTAAACAAAAGCAGGTATACACACGTATGTGTATATAATATCAAGCTCTAATTTCTGTGGACCCAGGTGCAGTTTCTCCTTACAGAAGGACTGTGTAGTATGTTATTGTTTTTAATAGACTAAATGAAAAGTTGTTTTTATGAGGACTTCATTAAATGTCATCTAATCTTCTTTGCTTCCTGATTGAAAGAAGTCATTTTAAAGTAGATTAAACTTTATTTGGAGGAGGACTGGGGTAGCGGGGAGATGGTTGCAGGTAGGGGCAGGCACTTAGGAAGCTGTATGTTTATTATAAAAACTTTGCACATTCATGTGCAGATAAGTAATTTTTCAATCAGTAGACAGTATAAACACTTATCTGAGGGGTGTCTAGAAAAAAGGGAGGGGGAAAGAGCTTTGTCCTCACAAAGATTGGTTGTTACTAGTATAATAGGAAGACCGAAGATCTATTTCAAATAAACATAAGAGGATTTCTGTAAATTAACCAGTATTAGATTAGACATTATACTATAGTGTGTTTTAATCAGGATATAAAATTTGAAATTAATTTGTGCTGCTGTGCATTTGATTCAGTCTTGAGATGTGATATGAACATCTCTTTGAAACCTAGACATGACTGATAGAGCATAATCTAAATTTTTACATTAAGCTGCTTAATTTTAATATATTTGTGACCTTAACATGCATACAAAAATATTTTAATAGGTTAAGGAAATGGAAGGAATTCTAAAGAGACGATATCCCAATTCTTTGCCTGCTTTAATATTGGCTGCATCAGCAGCTGGTGATACAGTGGATAGAAATACAGTGGAGTTTATGGAAAAAAGGATAAAAAAACTAGAAGCTGATCTGGAGGGCAAAGATGAAGAAGCAAAGAAAAGCCTTCGGACCATGGAACAGCAGTTTCAGAAAATGAAGGTACGTGCCGGGTAGCCATGGAGATGGGGCTCAGAGGTGTACCATGGGGGCTGGGGGCTTCTTAGAATGAGACCGAAGAGTATGTCTTTGGAGGGCAGAGACCAAATAGAGGAATGAATTCCAACCCCACCCCCCTTTTAATCTATCTAAAGGTACCTAACTTTTTCCTTTTTCCAGTCCCTATCCCACCCCCCTCTCCTGCCCCTGCTCACTTCCAGCCACTTCCTCCTTTCATTTCTGATTCCCAGTGCACACCAAGCATTTCAGTTGCCTTCGCATGTGCTCTTCCTACTTCCAAAATACCCCTGCTTCCACGTATCCCCAAATTTACACACATCCCTCAAAGCTGAACTTGAATGTGCTCCCTCTGTGCCATCTTCCCTCCTCCCTTCCCTCAGGCCTCCAGACACACCCAGGTGCCCCTCTGCGCCGTGTTCGTAGGCCCATTATCGCAGTTATCATAGGACATTGAAATTTGCCATGTCACTCAGCTCACTGGGCTGTGGACTGAAGGCAGGAACTGAGTTTATCTCTAGGATCTGGCACAGTGCCTGGCATGCAGTTGTAGCGCAGTAAATACATTCAGTGATTGAATGAACAAAGCTCTTTCATGCCTCCCCCCACAGAGTAGACTGTTAGGTTATTTTGTTAATAATAATAAAGCTCCAATATGCAAATTCTAAGCTGACTTATTACTCCTATGAGATTTCTAAATTGATGTTAGAAGGTTGAAAATGTGCTACTTCTTACAGATATCAGTAACCCCAACTGCTTTCCCTATTTATTCTCAGGGAGTATAGTGTGTCAGTTTGCATAGAGGAGGGTACACAATAATAGGTTTGCTTGTGAGGTTAAAGTAAGTTTTGGTGTATAAAAACTTGCAACGTTATGAAGCAACATATAATTAGGAAATTACATAACATATATTGAGAATATATAATGGTATGCCCTTCAAAGATAGGACTTCAACACATTTGCCTGACTCAAGGAACATGGGCTTGGAGGCATCAGAATATATGGTGAGTCCCTGAATGAAGGAAAAGGCAGGACCTGGGAGAGTGCAGGGCTTCGGTAACTAATGAAACGTTTAGCAGTGGTTTGTCGTTACATGGATTCTTTTCTACAGATTCAGTATGAGCAGAGACTGGATGAGCAGGAACAGCTGCTTGCCTGCAAGTTGAAGGAGGCGTCCCAGAACCAATATGACAGCTCCTCCAGAGTTAAAGCACTAGAGAAGGAACTGGATGACGTTAAGGAAGCCCATCAAATCACTGTAGGAAATCTTGAAGCTGAAATAGATGTTCTTAAACATCAGAATGCTGAATGGGAGCTCAAGAAAGATGATAAGGATGATCAAGATTTCCAGTCTATAGAATTCCAGGTGGAACAGGCTCATTCTAAAGCTAAACTGGTCAGACTCAACGAGGAGCTGGCCGCAAAGGGGAGAGAGATACAGGACCTTTCACAGACTGTGGAGAGGCTTCAGAAGGAGAGGAGAAAGATGCTCTCTAATCAGCACTCTAAGGCTAGGGAGGAAATGACTGCCAAAAGGGTGAAGAAACATGTTCTGCACCCGGGTAAAAGAAATGCTAACTCCTCTGGAACCCTGGAGGGCAAGCTTTACCAACCACATACTTTTACTGATTCCGATATTTCAGAGGTTGTACAAGAAAACTGCAGATTGAAAAATGAACTGGAGAGATTAACTGTGGAGAGGAATGAGCTGAAGATGAAATCTGAAGTAGCAGTGAACCAATTTGAAAACTCCATGAAAAGGTAAAAATGTGACTTCGTCAGTATATGGAGACATAAAAAGATAAAAATTTAAAAATCATAGATGTATTTCCCCTGGATAATTAGCTTGACCCTGAACTAAGTTCATTACCAAATTTTAAGAACCTATATTACATTGCTAAGCACAGATCTGTTTCAGAGTTGGATCTTCTACCCATCGGAAGCTCAGATTCTATTGAACTTGAATCTTCATGTCAACCCAGTTCTTGGGCCGAGCAGTCTTACCTTTCTGCACTTATCCAAATGGTGTTGATAAGCTGACCCACTGGGCCTTCCTGCAAATGAATACCATCGTTTATGGTTGCTGTAGGCAGATAGCTATCAGAAAACAGCTCTTAGTGAAACTAGTTGACGTTCTAAGAGGAAAAGGTCCTCTTCCAAAATAACTCTTCAGATTAGTCTTGTGATTACATCTCTTCATGCCTTGAAGAACTTCTGTACTCATCCCTTTCCTACTCAGAATCTCCAAGTACCATCTCCTGTCTCTTTCCTCTGAGCCTTCTTACATGCTCAGATCTTTTTCACCCGATCAAACCAAGTTCTGGTCCTCTGCCTTTCAGTAGCAGTTTTCCACAAGTAGCCTCTCCTTTTATTTCCCCCTGACTTCCTCTAAGCGTGGCTCTCATCCTCACACTCTTTTGAACCTGGTCTCTCAATAGCCTTTCTCAGCCAGTGGAGTTTTCTCCATCCTCATTTTCTGTGACGTTGTTGACTACACTGCCTTTTCTGAAAGGGTTTCCTCCTTAACGTCCATGACTTGGCACTCTGACTAAAGCTCCTTTTCTGCTCCTTTTGACAGACTCCTGACTCCTTTTCCTTCTCCCTCCTCAAAAATCTGACTTTCTACCAAAGTTCAGGTTTTGGCTTTCTCTTTGTTCTCTGCTTTTTCTCCCTTGCTAAACTCATCTGTTCTCTATGGCTTCTGTGAACCACGACTCCTAGATTTACTTTTCAAGGCTTGTTCTCTTCCCTGAGCTCAGGTGTTAAATCTAAAAATGTGTTGGATTATTCCTCTTGGAATCAGTAGTATCACAGATTTTCTCTTTTTTTTAACCATAAACTGGCTCCACCTCCCAACTTCCCCATCTCTGTCTATGACCATATTTTCAGTTGCCAGGCCCAGCTTTACCACCTTTATTCCTTGGGTTGACAGTCTATGGGGTGCTTCCTTATAAGTATTAATTTTGCTTTTTTCCTTTTTATAGTGTGGTCTACTTGGTTTACTAGACAGTTTTCCCACCCCACTCTCCCTGATTTCAGTTTCCGTCTCCCCCAGTCATCTAGCTTAAAAACCATTAGAATTCTTTAAGTACTCCTGTATCTGAGTCACTCTGTTCTCCAGTGGCTCCCAACTTCCTAAAGTATCAAGACTGACTTTCTCTACCTGGCATCTCAAGTCCCATCACCATTCTGATCCTGCGCCATCAGAGTAGTGTTACTTGCCAAATTTCTTTCCTGCCTTTTGCTCACTCATGTTTCATTTTCTAGGAAAAATATTACCTAGAACTTCTTAGAAATTTCTTGCTCCCATCTTCAACTCCTGTATAACTTATGTACCAAGAAGCACTAATTATACACCACCTAATAGCTCCTTGAGAACTGATGTATGATTATACTTCTTTTGCAACCTGTAGGCAATAATAGGTTTGATTATGAAGTTTAAAATAAGGTTTGGGGCGCACAGAACATGTGTAGTTTAATGTTTGTGAAGCAACATATGAATTGTGAAGTTATATAACATACATTGAGAATAGGTAACGTCATGCCCTTCAGAGATTAGGATTTCAGTACATTTGACTGACTTACGGAACCCAGAGTTAGAAGCATCAGAATACGTAATGAGTGCCTGAGTGAAGGAAGAGGTAGGACCTGGGAGAGTGCAGGGCTTCTGCCAGAGAATGAGGATAGGAAGCACCTAACGAAATGCTTATCGACTGCTTAGCAGCCGCATCTAATTGAGTCATCGTGGCAGTCAGACTGCTTCCAAATTGAAACCTTGTTTCTTTAGTCCTGAATATGATAGTAGTAATGAAGCTGTTTGGAAAGAATCATATTCTTTCCTAGAAATAATTTAAAATTCAGGTTCTCCTATAAATGTTCCTATACATAATTGTTTTAGTATTGTTAATCTGTTTTTCAGACAGCTCTGGGCCTGAGAAGTGAAAAGTGTTTCCTAGGCCCAGATTTAGGCTGCTTTTTACTATAGTTCAGTTATATCACGGGTGCTTTAGATTTTTATGCTTTTCCGAGGGTCCTAATCACACTGTTTCCATGAAGAAATGTAGTCAAGTAAGCAACTGATATGTTTGTAGTTTGGGGATTGCCATATTAATAAGTATCAACAGTGATTTACTAAATATCTGCTTTCAGTAAAATTGTCATTTTTTAATTTTCCAATAAGGGGAAATGTTTATAAGAAATGTATCAGCTTTTTGGTATAACTTTACCGTTTACTGAACTGCCACTGAATGCATAAATTTTGTCATAGAGACAAACGAGTAGTCTCAGGTTCAAGTAGTCTCAGGTTCAGACTACCCTATGTCCTAAGAATTACCGTAAAGATCATTGTATTCTTGCAACCAGCAGCCAGCCCTGGAGTCATATGCATGGACCAAAAACTGGTGAGTGTTGCCTAGAAACAAAGCATTGGAGAGTTTAAATAATTAGGGCAAGAAATCTGAGTTTATCTTAAAAGATAAAATGACAACCTCTTTGCCTTAAATCCAAACAGAACATTTAGAACCTTTGTTTCTCTCAGAAAGTGCCCCAGGCTGGGGGGTGTCCAGCTCTGCAGCTTACTGATCTGGGACCCTAGATACATCACTCTTTCCTACAGTCAAGTTTGCCTTTATACAATTGAGTAAATAAGAGCAGTCTCATGGAGTGGTTGTAAGAACTCATAGGCAGTAATGTATAAAGCACCAAGCACAGTACAGTAGATATTGGTGCCTTCTCTCCCTTTGCTTCTTTAATTTCCAGGCTTCTTACACTATTTTTGTGCTGACTCTGAATTAGAGGTTGAAGAGCCACTTTTATGTGTGGTGTTCTTTCATTTGCTCTAAAGGTTCAAGGAAGAAACTGCAGCACACATCACATCCCTCAAAGCATCTCATGAGAGGGAAGTAGAGAAACTCCTTTGCCAAAACGCAGTCGAAAATTCTTCTTCTAAGGTAGCCGAACTAAATCGTAAAATAGCAACTCAAGAGGTAGGTGACTTTAATGAACTTTGAGTGTAATGCGATTTTTTTTTTCAAGACTGTTGACAAAGTATCTGGAAATATTTTAACTTCAATTCTTGAGGTTGGTGATAAGAAAGTGACAGTAATTTCCCATTCCTTTTTTTTAATAGAAGACAACACTCTTACCATATATGTGTTTCACTATTCTACTTTACAGTTATACCTTTAAGTAAGTGTTTTTGCAATTTTGTCCCTATATTTCTCAAATATATCTTCCTGTAAGTAGGTTGTAATAGATGGTTGAGGGATACATCCAATGTGATGGGGACCTTGTACTTAAACCTGAATGCTGAACCACCTCCTTCCACCCCAAGTCCCAGCTGCCAAGTCACTCTTCTTTCCCCATGACCTGTTGTTCATTAGATAATGTTTTGTGGTCATTCAGCCACTGGGGATAAAATAATGAACAGACACATGTACACAACTACAGCCATTATGAAGCATAGTCTTCTGAGAATTTTTACAGGGCACGGTGACAGCTCATCTGCATTTCCTCAAGTGTGTCTTCCTTCTTGGATAGTATGTTTGTCAACTTGGAATAGTTATAAATATCTACTGTGTGGCCCATCTTCTGTGGTTTTTGCCAGTTGAAAAAACAGCATTAAAATAGAATTTGCAACTTACTTTCAAATGGTGTAGCCAAGAAAAAAAGAAAAGAAAGCAAATATGGCAAAATGTTAGCAGTCGGTAATTCAAATTGAAGAATAGATGAATGTTCATTGTGCTCTTCATCTTTCTGTAGGTTTTAATACCAAACTGAGGGGGGAAAACTTCAAGAAATAATTATCTCAATGATCACCTCTCCCACCTATAATTATTTAATAGGATTTTAATTAAAAACAAGTCCGTCAGTTGGGGAAGTTTGAGTGTGGACAAGACAGGAGATATGAAATTACTGCAAATTTTCTTAGGTGTAAAAATGTTATTGTGGATTTGTAAGAAAATGCGTGTTGAAATATTTGGTGTATCTAAGGGTGAGATGTAATGAGGTCAGTAATTTAATTTCAGATAGCTCAGAAATAAAGAACTTTGACTGTTTTAATACTTGACTGAAAAAGATTTAAAGTGCTTTTTTGAAGTAACCATTATACAGCGTTGCAGAGAGCTTCTCTAGCTTTCTTACCCCCAAAGGAATGGGGTATCAGTGGGCGGCAAACATAATATCAAGTGATTATATGATAAGGAGAGGTCTGGGAGGGATGGGGAAAGTAGTGTCATTAGGCCATAGTGCCATAAGTATCAATATGTAATTTTCCCAGAGTTCTAAGTGTAATATTTTAAATTGAGAGTTAAATGAAGTCAGCATAGTCCGATTGTAGAAACAGTAAAAGTAAATCATTAGAGAAAAGAAACATGAATTTTTCCTGTTTTTGCAGCTTCTTGATGGAAGTATTTACTTACGTACTTCAGTTTCTTTGTCTAGAAATGAGACTTTTCACAGATGTTAGGTTTTATTATTTAGTCACTAGCTCTTTAATAAAAACTATCTTAATTACAAAGTATAAAGATAATATTGGCCACTTTCTTCAAAATGTTTAAACTTTATAGAAGTTGATTTTAAGTGGTATTTTTCAGATCTTCAAAAGAAAAGTATTAGAGATAAAGAAGCCAAGTAGTTACATAGTTATTAATTTATGTGTGTGGTGTTATATATTTAACTTTGAAAGAAACAAAATGATGAATTTATTCAATGAGTTTAATTTATTCAATGAATTTAATTTCTGTGGCAATGATGTTAGATTTTGGCAATTATAAAATATTAGGATCCTTTTTATTTTTTAATACAAACAAGTCATTAGTTCACTTTCATTTTTCAAATAATGTTCAAGGAAAAGCTTTATTAACTCAGTACTTCTAACATAATTTCCTAGGTACTTATAAAACATTTCCAAAATCAAGTTAACGAGCTGCAGGGTAAACAAGAGTCTCTTGTAGTTTCTCACGTTCGAGAAGAAATCCTACAGAAGGAGGTAAGAAATAACCAAAATATTCTGCTAATATAAGCTTTTCTTAACCATTTCAATCATATTCATATTTCTGTATAATTCTTTAAATTTAAATGTACAGAGATAACCCAGAAATATCTATCACATCAAGAAAATATTAATAAAAGCCAGCTTTCCCCAGATGAAGCTCAAATGTTAGTTGATTAAGTTATTTATATGTTTGTATTTGTCATTGAGATTTTCTGGGCAGTAGGGAAATGGGGCGAGTTTGGTTTGGCTGTTTGGAGTTTTTAGGAGGTAAAATTGGATGGTTAAGGCCATTTCTGCATTAAGTACTAAGACTATTTAATTTGGTTAAGAAATAGGTAAAGAAATTATGACAGTGATGCTGGATCACTAAGAAGAAAACCATTATTGGAAATAGATCTTTCTAGAAACTCACCTTTTTTTTTTTTTTTTGCGGTACGCGGGCCTCTCACTGATGTGGCCTCTCCCATTGCGGAGCACAGGCTCCGGACGCGCAGGCTCGGCGGCCATGGCTCACGGGCCCAGCCGCTCCGCGGCATGTGGGATCTTCCCGGACCGGGGCACGAACCCGTGTCCCATGCATCGGCAGGCGGACTGTCAATCGCTGCGCCACCAGGGAAGCCCCAAAACTCACCATTTTTATTACTCTGAGATTCTTTTGATTCTAGGACGTATGAAAAACCAGATAAGCTGTGTATTCTGTTTGAAGCATATACATCATTTTTTTGTTATTCAAGGACTTATTAAATCACATGATAAAAGCAAAACATACAACTAATTGCATTATGGAAAGATTAATATAAAAATACTCCACAATTATGCAACTATCTGTTTTAAAAATCTTGTTCTAGGAGTTGAAAGGCTATATAGTTCAGCACCGTGCATTCTTTTCAGTGTTTAAGAGGTACATAAACTTTGTTGTATAAGCAGTAAATGTACAGAACCTCACAGACCTCAAGTAAAATTTTTAGGAAGACAGTAAAAGGAAGTATGTGTTCATGTTTGCAAGATAAAGAGCAAGGTCAATTTTGGTCAAGTTACAGTGTTCTTAGTTTGAGAATAGCTAAATATTTTGAAAATAGAAAAGCTATAACACATGATTTTCAAGCCTATTTACTGGAAAACTAAGTAAAGCACTCCGTCTCTTGAATAAAGCTAATGACAGTCTGCCTTTTGATATGAACCATATTTATCATAGCTGTTTTACCAGGGCTAATTTATTCCCTCTCTGGTGCCCTGTGTGTTATGAGGCATTCCGTCTCAGGCCAGTGGGAATATAAACCATTCCCAGCCCGTATGAGCTCCAAGAATCGTTCAGGCTACTGTTTGCACTGGCTTCGAAACCGCCTCTGGACAACAGACTAGGCAGTTACAGAGCTTATCTTGTTTGTTTCCTTTCTCTCATGAATTACAGCCCTGCAGTGCTATTAGCCAGTTTTGGAAAATAGTTGTTTCGTATATTGTCTGTTTTTTTCTGGTTAAGAAATCCCTGTTGCTTACTCCACCATGGCCTCAGGTGAAAGCATAATAAACAGTGGTGAATTCTGTTTTATGACTGCTTTATTTTTCTTCTAATTTATTTATTTTTATTTTTGGCTGCATTGGGTCTTCCTTGCTGTGCACGGTCTTTCTCTAGTTGTGGTGAGCAGGGGCTACTCTTCCTTGTGGTGCTCAGGCGTCTCATTGTGGTGGCTTCTCTTGTTTCGGAGCACAGGGTCTAGGCGCACGGGCTTCGGTAGTTATGGCACGCGGGCTCTAGAGCACAGGCTCAGTACTTGTGGCGCACAGGGGTAGTTGCTCCGCGGCATGTGGGATCTTCCCGGACCAGGGACTGTACCCTTGTCCCCTGCACTGGCAGGCGGATTCTTAACCACTGCACCACCAGGGAAGTCCGTGACTGCTTGTTTTTAAAGTAATTTTATAGAGCTACAAGAACACTGAGTGATTTCAAATTTTTCAGCATAGCTCAAGTTAGCTATTAGAGATTTTTAGTTCTCTTTGATGGTGTCATACTTAACCTGATTTTTTTTGATCCTTGATTCCTGCATTGGTTATCTGTGCATTCGAGTAATTGGTGTCCTCTTCCAGACTTTGCAGGTTTGCTACGGCAGAGACAGTTCTTTACCAGTCAGCTCAGCTTGGGTTTCTGGATGTGTCTGCTGGTCACATCCTTGGGCTTGCTTTCATGGTCTATTTTTGGGCAAGGCCACTGCCTGAGTTCTGAAGTTGGAGGAAGAGGGATGCCACTAGCTGAGTACAGTTGGACAGGATTCCTGGTTTGGTTCCCTACCCAAGTGAAGCTGTTGCCTAGCCTGTATCCAGAGTGCCAACTGTGGTTTATTCACTGTATGACTCTAAATGTTTACTTGAACCTACATTTTATAATAGAGGAGTCAAAATAGTAATAATAGTTACTGTTTATTAAGTGTTTACTAGGCACTGAGGTGTTCTATGTGGTTCTCACAATAACCCAAAAGAGTAGGTACTACTATTCCCATTTTATAGATGAAGAAACTGATGCTAAGTAAAATGAAATAGCTTACCTGAGGTCACCAAGCAGAATATAGAAATGGAAGCATTAGGACTCAGGGCCTCTGGCTCCAGGTCCAGCTCTCAGTTACTTTTTTTTTTTTTTAATTAATTTATTTAGTTTTGGCTACGTTGGGTCTTTGTTGCCACATGCAGGCTCTCTCTAGTTCTAGTGAGGGGGGGCTACGCTTCATTGCAGTGTGCGGGCTTCTCATTGCAGTGGCTTCTCTTGTTGCGGAGCACGGGTTCTAGGCATGCAGGGTCAGTAGTTGTGGCTCGCGAGCTTAGTTGCTCCGTGGCATGTGGGATCTTCCCAGACCAGGGCTCAAACCCGTGTCCCCTACATTAGCAGGTGGATTCTTAACCACTGCGCCACCAGGGAAGTCCCATCAGTTACTTTTTTACGAATCCCCTATCAACGGACATTCAGGTTGTTACCAGTTTTTTTCTATAGCATTCAAGTAGCAGGAAGCATTTTTGATCATACATCTTTGCCTGTGCATCCAGTTGCCTCCAATGGATTAATTCACTAAAATATAAGAATTTTTTAAAAGTAAAGGTTCAACCTTAATTTATACTCTTAAAGGTGCTTTTAAGTAGGTACAGATGAAGGGACGTTGTCTCTATTCTTTGTCTAGAACCAAACTTCTGAATTTAGGTAGTTTACAAATGAATGTTTAGCCTCTGAAAGGTGACTCCGTTGATTTATTCATGGATAATTGTTAAACACCTACTCTCTGCTGTGCATGGCTCTAGGTGCTAGGAATACTGAGGAGAACAAAGTTAGACAAAAATCCCTGCTCTCATGGAGCTTACGTTTTATTTGGGGAATCAGTAAACAAATGTAACTTTTGATAAATCAGATCAACTGAGACAACATCTGTTAAGTACTTAGCCTAGCACATGATACTGCCATAACTCACTAGTGCCTGTCCTTTAAGAGTCAGTTCAGCCACAGCTGCCTCAGGTTGAGAATCCTGCAGCCCACCTCTCCTTCAGGTTCAGGACTCCCTCACTTACCACCTCACTGCTTCTTGGGCGTCTCTCCATGGCAGCACATCATGTTAGAATTCTCATTCTCTCAAGTGTGCCTTCCACTAGACCAGAACTTCCCAGCTGGTGGATCTGGAATGGGTTACCTGTGGTCACAAGATGATGATGGCTGGAAAGGTCGTCTAATGACAAACTCAGTCATTTTTCAATTATTAAAAACTTTATAGAAGATGAAGTGATATTTGACCATTACAAGTATGACAATGCCTCTGACAACTTTCTTAGTTCAGTATCATTTTTTTTGTTTTGTTTCGATGGGGGGGGGGGTTGTTTGGTTTTTTGTTTTGTTTTACAATTTTTAGCAATCATAGTTTTGACATACTGCCCAGCACCCATCACCACAGCATGGTATGTAGGGCATCTCCCCAACCTTTCTGCAAATCATCCTAATTAAGGTCTGCTTATTTCTTTGGTCACTGATGATATCAAGGATGTCCCACACTTAAAATTTTTAGATTTGCCTCTGATTTAATTTGCTTGTATTTTCACATTTTTTAAACTAACTTCAGAAGAGTATATGGGTTCTTTTTTTTTTTTGTATTAGTGTTATTAAGTACTTGGGTGTTTCCATGTAAAGCATAATTGAATTGTTAATTTTATCCATTTTCATTTGCTTGTTAATTATTTTGCCTTTTGATATTAACAGTTGGCAAAGTTATCATAATTTTATGGTATAAACAAAATGCAATTAATTTTTTTTATGAAGTCCAATGTAAAGATCCCTCATGTCACCTCCATTTCACTCCCTGGTGCCATAAACGTTTTACCATTTTTTCTGGGTCATGATATGAAAAAGGAGGTACTGCACCAGACTGTCATCTCCATGAGGACAGCGACTGTGTCTTTCATCTCTGCATCCTCAGTACCTAAGAGCCAGCACAGAAAGAGTTCAGTACTTCCTTATCTCTGTTTTCTATGCATACATTCACATGTGGAATGAATTAAGTGACAAAGTGATACGAACCAGAAGATAATTACAAATAGAATTATAGGGAGTTGACAAAAGAGGATCCATATTTATTGAACTCTTTCTGTGTATTGGGTGCTTTAAATGTATTATTTAATCCCAACAGTAATCACACTATTAACAAATACTTTGTAACAAGGCTGAATACATCAAAGAAAGTGCCCAACTTCATTTTCTGCACCACAACCAGCCTGGCATACGTGGGAGGGAGAAAGTGGTCCAATCATCTGGAACCTTTTGGAATGTGAGGTCACTTCAGAACAAGGATGAGCCTTTACTTTCTGGACCAAGGGAATGAAAGCTATTATTTTAACAACTCCAGATACCTTTGATGTTAACAAAAAGCCTCTTATCTAGAGAAATTTTATACAAAGAATATGCAGTGACTGTTCTTACTTCTTATGACTGCCTGTTAAAAATGAATTATTTCCTTGTTATCATAATTTCCCATTTATTTCATATCTCAATTTTAGATTACAAAACTCTTGGAAGAATTGAGAGAAGCCAAAGAAAACCATACACCAGAGATGAAACATTTCATGGTCTTAGAAAAGAAAATTAAACAGATGGAAATGAGACATGAGCAAAGAGAGCAGGAGCTTCAACAGGTGAAGTAGTAAATCACTTTTACATATTTGTACAGTTCTTCACATTTAAGTACCTCCCGTTTGCTATCGTTTTGTCATCCCTAGCAAATTACTTAAAAAGTATTTCCATTGTATATTGATTTTACTAAAAATAAATGTATAGCTTTTAAGAGAAAATAAGACTTTAATTCTTAATACCTGAAGATTGGTTTGCCTTATATCTACAGAAATAGAGTAACAGCTTTTGTATTCTGTTCTTTATTGTTGATGGATGCCTGAAAGTTAGGCATTTTACCTTGGGAACAGGGCTCTTGGGAACCGTGTTCCATATTTAAGTCATTTCAATAAACGTTAGTAAGAAACAGGCTTATATTAAAATGCGATCACTTAAAATCTTATTTGCCTAGCACTAGTAACATTGGGGTTAAACAGATAAATTAACAGAAATTAAAATGGGCAGAAGGGCTTGATGTGTTTTTAGGCACTAGCCTTGGTCTTGATATTTAGCTTTGCTTGAACAGTGTATTAGTCTGCTTGGACTGCCACAACAAAATATCATAAACTGAGTGGCTTAAAAAACAGAAATCTTCTCACAGCTCTGGAGGCTAAAATTTACAATCAAGGTTTCCAACTGGTTCAGTTTCTGGTGAGAGCTCTTTCTGACTTGCAGATGAACTTTTTTCTCCATGTGTGCTCTGTGGGGTGGAGAGGGGGAGTAGAGAGAGAAAGAGCTCTCTAATGCCTCTTCTTATGAGGACACTAATCCAGTCTAACTGGGGCTCCACCCTTATGACTTATGACGAGATGGACTTTATAACATATATAATATATAGTATCCAAAAGGAACAAAATACATTTTCGAGCACACATTCTTCTCAAGCACACGTGTAAAATTCTCCAGGATAGATCATATATTAGGCCACAAAACAAGTCTTAATAAATTTAAGAGGAGATTAAAATCAATCATCAAGCATCTTCCCTGACCACAGTGGAATGAAACTGAGAATCAGTTGCAAGAAGAAAACTAGAAAATTCACAAATATGTGGAGTTAAATCACATGCTGCTAAACAACCCACAGCTTAAAGAAGAAATCAAAAGATAAATTTAAAAATATCTTGAGACAATTGAAAATGGAAACACAGCATACCAAAATTTATAGGATGCAGCAAATCAGTCCTGAGAGGGAAGATAATTGCAATAAATGCCTACATCAAGAAACAAGCCAAAGACAAAGAAAATTTTTAAAACAGCAACAGAAAAGCAATGTGTCACATACAAGGGAACCCCCATTAGAGGATATGTAGATTTCTCAGTGGGGAGTTTGCAGGTGAGGAGACAATGGATTGATACATTCAAAATACTGAAAGAAAAGACTGTCAATCAAGAATACTATAGCTGGCAAAGCTCGCCTTCAGAAACAAATTAAAAATCGTCAGGGAGTTCATCACCACTAGACCTGCCTTACAAGACTCCTAAAGGGAATTCATCAAATGGAAATAAAAAGATGCTAATTAACATCATAAAAATATATGAATGTAGTTGAAAAACTCACTGGTAATGCTAAATATATAGTCAAAGTCAGATTCTGTAATATTGTAATGGTGGTGAATAATTCTCTTACAATTCTAGTATAAAAGTTGAAAAAGCAAATGTATTAAAAATAACCATAACTACATTAGTTATTGCACACAGTATTAAAATATGTAAATTGTAACATCAATAACCTAAAATTGAGGTGGGAAGCAGTAAAAGTGTCAAGTTTAGTATGCAATTGAAGTTTTTATCAACTTAAAATAGGATGTTATAAATATATCACATTTTATGTAGGCCTCACATTAACCACAAAGGAAAAAATCCTGTAATAGTTATCCAAAAGATGCTAAAGGAGTCAAAGCATACCACAACAAATCATTAATTCACAAAAGTAGACTGGAAATGTAAGACGCAAGGATCTACAAGACAGAAAACAACAAAATAACAATAGTAAATTCTTATCAATAATTCTCTTTAATTTAAATGGATTAAATTTTTCATTCAAAACAGTAGAATTGCTGAATGGATGAACAACAAGATCCAAACAGTATGCTACCTACAAGAGACACACTTTAGCTTTAAAAACACATGTAGACTGAGAATGAAGAGATGGAAAAAGACATTTCAAGCAAATGGTAACCAAAAGAAAGCAGGAGTAGCTGTAGCTATATCAGATAAAATAGAGTTTAAGCTAAAAATCACCAAAAGAGACAGTGAAGGTAATTATATAATGATAGAGGGCTCAATCCATCAGTACGATATAACATGTAAATATTTATGCATCCTACATCAGAGCACCTAAATATATAAAACAAACACTAACAGAACTAAAAGTAGAAACAAACAGCAATACAGTAATAGTTGGGGACTTTAATATTCCACTCTCAACAATGGATATTTCATCCAGAAAATCAATAAGGAAACAGCAGGGTTTGAGTGATACTATAGAAAAAATAGATCTAACAGATATATACAATACCTCCCCCCCCCCAACAACAGCAGAATATACATTCTTATCAAGCACACAAGGAACACTTTCTAGGATAGATCACATGTTAGGCCACAAAACAATTATTGGTAAACTTAAGAAGACTGAAATCATAGCAAGTATCTTTTCTGACCTAAATGATGTGAAACTAAATATCAACAGGAGGAAAACTGGAAATGTGACATATACATAGAAACTAAACAGCACACTCCTAAATAAACAATGGACCAGAGAAGAAATTGAAAGAAAAAAAAAGTATCTTGAGATAAATGAAACGTGAAACACAACATACCAGAACTAATGCCGTGCAGCAAAAGCATTTCTAAGACGGAAGGTTATAGAAATAAATGCATGTTTCAAGAAAAAAGGTATCAAATTTTAAAACCTAGCTTTATACCTCAAGGGACTAGAAAAAGAACAAACTAAGCCCGAAGTTAAAAGAAGGAAGGAAGTAAAGATTAGAGCAGAAATAAAGAATAGAAAAGATGAACAGAACAAAGAGTTGGTTGTATTAAAAGATAAACAAAATTGACAAACCTTTACCTAGACTGAGGTAAGAAAAAGGGAGAGAACTCAAAATTATAAATGAAAGAGGGGACATTACAAATAATACCACAGAAGTACAACAGATCATAGGAGACTACTATAAAAATTAAATGCCGGGCTTCCCTGGTGGTGCAGTGGTTGAGAGTCTGCCTGCCGATGCAGGGGACACGGGTCCGTGCCTTGGTCCGGGAAGATGCCACATGCCGTGGAGCGGCTGGGCCCGTGAGCCATGGCAGCTGAGCCTGCGCGTCCGGAGCCTGTGCTCCACAACGGGAGAGGCCAGAACAGTGAGAGGCCCGCGTACCGCAAAAAAAAAAAAAAAAAAATGCCCACGAACTGAACAACTTAGAGGAAATTGATAAATTGCTAGAAAGATACCATCTATTAAGACTGAATCATTAAGAAATAGAAAATCCTGAAAAGAGCATGCTAGTAAGGAGATGGTATCAGTAATCAAAAGTCTCCCAACAAAGAAAATTCCAGGAACAGATGGCTTTACAGGTAAATTCTATCAAATTTTTAAAGAATTAATGTCAGTCCTTCTCAAACTTCCAAAAAATAGAAGAGGAAGGAATACTCTCAAACTTATTTTACAGGCCAGCATTACCCTGATAACAAAGCCAGATAAGGACACTACAAGAAAATAAAACAATAGACCAGTTTCCCTGATGAATATAGATGCAACAATTCTCAAAAACAAACAAAAAAATAGAGACCCGCAACCAGGCAGCAGGCACTGCCCCCTGTCCTGGGAGTGCACGGGCTGCAGCCACCCCTAGGAGACCCCTGAGCAGGCACCAAGGGCTGCCCCCACTGTCCAAGAAGCACACAAGGGGCCGTGCATGCGCACCCCACATCAAGGGGATAATGGCCAGCATGCACTGAGGAAAGAGGCAGCAAGCGTCCAAACTAAAGACAGCCCCTCAATTCTGGACACGGTGGCAGAGTAGAAGGACTTGAGCTCACTTCCTCTCACAAAAACACCAAAATCATAACTAACTGCTGAACAACCATCAACAAAAAAGACTGGAACGTATCATAAAGATGTTTTCACATCCAAAGACAAAGAAGAAGCCACAACGAGACAGGAGGAGGGGCACTTTCATGACATAATAAAATCCCATACATACCAAGTGGATAACCCACAAACTGGAAGATAATTATTATCACAGAGGTTCTCCCACAGGAGTGAGAGTTCTGAGCCCCACGTCAGTCTCCCAAGCCTGAGGGTCTGGCATTGGGAGGAGGAACCCCCAGAGCATTTGGCTTTGAAGGCCAGTGGGACGTGACTGCGGGAGCTCCACAGGACTGGGTGAAACAGACTGCACTCTTGGAGGGTGCACACAAGTTTTCCCAGCACAAAGCAGTAACTCCATAGAATCCTGGGCTAGACCTACCTGTGGGTCTTGTAGAGTCTCCTGGGGAGGCAGGGGTTGGCTGTGGCTCACTGGGGGGCAAGGACACTGGTGGCAGAGGCCCCAGGAACACTGATCAGCATGAGCTATCCCAGGGGTTGCCATTTTGGCACCAATTCCTGGCCCTAGCCAACACGCCACAGCCTGCAGGCTCCAGTGCTGAAATACCTCAGGGCAAAAAAAAACAGCAGATAGGAGCTTAGCCCCACCCATCAGCAGACAGGCTGCCTAAAGCCACACTGAGCTCACAGCCACCTCTAAACGAACAACTTGACGTGGCCCTGCCCACCAGAGGGACAAGATTGAGCTCCACCCACAAGTAGGCAGTCACCAGTCCCTCCCAGCAGGAAGCCTGCACAAGCCCCTGGACCAGCCTCACCCACCAGGGGCAGACACCCAAAGCAAGAGGAACTACGATCCTGCAACCTGCAGAAAGGAGACCATAAACACAGAAAGTTACGCAAAATGAGATGACAGAGAAATATGTTCCAGACAAAGGAACAAGATAAATCACAAGAACAACTAAGTGAAGTGGAGATAGGCAATCTACCTGAAAAAGAATTCAGAGTAATGATAGTAAACATGATCCAAGATCTCAGAAAAAGAATGGTGGCACAGACCGAGAAGATACAAGAAATGTTTAACAAAGAGCTAGAAGATTTAAAGAACAAACAGAGATGAACAGTACAATAAGTGAAATGAAAAAATACACTAGTAGGAATCAATAGCAGAATAAATGAGGGAGAAGAACAAATAAGTGAGCTGGAAGACAGGATGGTGGAAATCACTGCTGTGGAACAGAATAAAGAAAGAAGAATGAAAAGAAATGAGGACAGTGTCAGAGACCTCTGGCACAACATTAAACACACCAACATTTGCATTATAGGGGTCTCAGAAGGAGGAGAGAGAGAGAAAGGACCTGAGAAAAGAGATTATAGCCAAAAACGTCCCTAACATGAGAAAGGAAACACTCAAGTCCAGGAAGTAGAGTCCCATGCAGGATAAGCCCAAGGAGGAACACACCAAGACACATATTAATCAAACTGACAAAAATTAAAGACAATGAAAAATTATTAAAAGCAACAAGGGAAAAGCAACAAATAACATACAAGGGAACTCCCATAAGGTTATCAGCTGATTTTTCAGCAGAAACTCTGCAGGCCACAAGGGAGTGGCACTATATATATATATATATATATATTTTTTTTTTTTTTGGCGGTACGCCGGCCTCCCACTGCTGTGGCTCCTCCTGCCGCGGAGTACAGGCTCCGGACGCACAGGCCCAGCAGCCATGGCTCACGGGCCCAGCCGCTCTGCGGCACGTGGGATCCTCCTGGACCAGGGCACGAACCCGTGTCCCCTGCATCAGCAGGCGGACTCCCAACCACTGCGCCACCAGGGAAGCCCGGGAGTGGCACTATATATTTAAAGTGATGAAAGGGAGAAACCTACAACCAAGAATACTCTACCCAGCAGGGCTCTCATTTAGAGTCAACAGAGAAATCAAAAGTTTTACAGACAAGCAAAAGCTAAGAGAATTCAGCACCACCAAACCAGCTTTACAACAAATACTAAAGGAACTTATCTAGGCAGAAAAGAAAAGGCCCCAACTAGAGACAAGAAAATTACGAATGGGAAAGCTCACCAGTAAAGGCAAATATAAGTAAAGGTAGGAAATCATCCACACACAAATATGATATCAGAACCAGCAGTTGTTGAGAAGAGGAGAGTACAAATTCAGGATATTAGAAATGTATTTGCAATTAAGAGACCAGCAACTTAAAACAATCTTGTATATATATAGACTGCGATATCAAAACCTCATAGTAACCGCAAACCAAAAGTCTACAAAAGAAATTGAAGATGACTAAACCCGTTGGAAAGATATACCATGTTCTTGGATTGGAAGAATCAATACTGTCAAAACAACTATACTACCCAAGGTAATCTACAGATTCATTGCAATCCCTGTCAAATAAACGCATTATCAAAATGCGTTTTTCACAGAACTAGAACGAAAACTTTTAAAATTTGTATGGAAACAAAAAAGACCTCAAATAGCCAAAACAATCTTGAGAAAGAAGAACAGAGCTAGCGGAATCATGCTCCCTGACTTCAGACTATACAACAAAGCCAGTCATCAAAACAATGTGGTACTGGCACAAAAACAGACATAGATCAATGGAACAGGATGGAGAGCCCAGAAATAAGCCCACACACATGTGGTCAATTAATCTATGACAACGGAGGCAAGAATATACAATGGAGAAAAGAAAGTCTCTTCAATAAGTGGTGCTGGGAAAACCGGACAGCTACATGTAAAAGAATGAAATTAGAACATTCTCTAACACCATATACAAAAATAAACTCAAAATGAATTAAAGACCAGATACTATAAACCTCTTAGAGGAAAACATAGGCAGAACACTCTTTGACATGAATTGCAGCAATGCCTTTTTGAATCTGTTTCCTAGAATAATGGAAATAAAAACAAACGTAAACAAATAGGACCTGATTAAACTTAAAAGCTTTTGCACAGCCAAGGAAACCATAAACTAAACAAAAAGACAACCCACAGAATGGGAGAAAATATTTGCAAACGAAGTGACTGGCAAGGGATTAATCTCCAAAATATACAAACAGGTTATGCAGGTCTATATCAAAAAAACCCAACAACCCAATAAAAAAAAACGGACAGAAGATCTAAATAGACAAAGAAGACATACAGATGGCCAAAAAGCACATGAAAATATGCTCAACATGAGAAATGTCAATCAAAACCACAATGAGGTATCACCTCACACCAGTCAGAAAGGCCATCATCAAAAAGTCTATGAACAATAAATGCTGGGGAGGGTGTGGAGAAAAGGGGACAGGACCCTCCTACACTGTTGGTGGGAATGTAAATTGGTACAACCACTCTGGAGAACAGTATGGAGGTTCCTTAAAAAACTAAAGATAGAGTTATCATAATGACCCAGCAATCCCACTGCTGGGCATATATCCAGAGGAAACTAATTTGAAAAGATACATGCAGCCCAGTGTTCATAGCAGCACTATTTACAATAGCCAAGACATGGAAGCAACCTTAATCTCCATTGACAGCGGAATGGATAAAGAAGTCGTGGCATATATATATATATATATATATATATATATATATATATATATATATATATAGTGGAATATTACTTAGCCATAAAAAAGAACAAAATAATACCATTTGTAGCAACATGGATGGACCTAGAGATTATCAGACTAAGTGAAATGAGTCAGACAAAGACAAATATCATATATCACTCATGTGGAATCTAATTTTTTTTTAAAAAATGATACAAATGAACTTACTTACAAAACAGAAACAGACTCACAGATTTCAAAAAACAAACTTATGGTTACCAAAGGGGAAATGTGTTGGGGAGGGATAAATTAGGAGTTTGGGATTAACATATATACACTACTATATATAGAATAGATAACAACAAGGACCTACTGTATAGCACAGGGAATGCTACTCAATATTCTATAATAACCTATATGGGAAAAGAATCTGAAAAAAAAGAATATATGTATAAATATATAAATGAATCACTTTGCTGTACACCTGAAACTAACACAACATTGTAAATCAACTATACTCCAATAAAGTTAAAAAAATAAAAAAGGAACAGTGAAGTCAAAAGGCTGCTCTAGCAGCACATATAGTGAAACGTTTGCATCTTCTGGAGAGACTTATTTCCTAGATTAACAGTACAGATGCTTGTAAGAAGCTACAGGGTAATGTTTTTTGGTTTTGTGGGTTTTTTTCAGAATTGAAATTACAGAACAAATTTAATGCTTGTAGCACTTGTGAAAGGGACCTTTTAAACCTGTGTTTTTCCTTTCTATTTGGAAGCTGCTCTCAGCTCTGAGTTCTATTATAGTGAATATGAGGGGAAGCCTTCATGACCCACCTACAGCAAGGCATACTTATACTACCAGTATTACCACTGTCAGTGTATAGAAGATGACCGTATCAGGATATAATTATTTCCAAAAAGGCATATATTCCTTGTTTAAAAAAAAATTAGCAAACCAAATTCAACAGCACATTAAAAGGATCATACACCATGATCAAGTGAGATTCATTCCTGGGATGCTTTAGCGTATGCAGATCAATAAATGTGATACACCACATTAACTGAAAGATAAAAATCGTATGATCATCTCAATCAGTGTAGAAAGAACATTTGACAATATTAAACACTCATTCATGGTAAAAAAAAAAATAAGTCTTAACAGATTAGGTATAAAATGAATGTACCTCAACATAATAAAGTCCATAGATAACAAGACCACAGCTAACATCATACTCAGTGGTGAGAGACTGGAAGCTTTTCTGCTAAGATCAGGAACAAGAAGAATGCTCACTCTCACCACTTTTATTCAGCATAGTACTAGAAGCCTTAGCCAGAGCAATCAGTCGAGGAAAATAAAGGCATTAGAATTGGAAAGGGTGAAATAAAATTGTCTCTGTGAATGACATTATTTTATATAGAGAAAATCCTAAAGACTCCACCTAAAAACCGCTGGTCAACAAATACAGTAAAGTTGCAGGATACCAAAATCAGTATACAAAAATCAGTAATGTTTCTATACTAGCAACAAATTATCTGAAAAATAAAACAATTCTATTTACAATAATATCAAAAACAATAAAATACTTGGAAATAAATGTATCTAAGGAGATAAAAGATCTGTACAGTGATAACTATAAGACATTGATAAAAGAAATTGAAGAAGACACAAATAGAAAGGTATTCAATGTTCATGGATTAGAAGAATTGATATTGTTAAAATGTCCAAAGCCATCTATAGATTCACTACAATCCCTGTCAAGATTCCAATGGCATTTTTTACAGTAATAGAAAAAACAATCTGAAATTTGTATGGAACCACAAAAGACCACAAATAGCCAAAGTAATCCTAAGAAAGAAGAACAAAGCTGGAAGCGTCTCATTTCCTAATTTCAGACTATATTATACAAATATATAACTGTAGTAATCAAAACAGTATGGTCCTGGCCTTAAAAATAGACACATAGACCAATGGAATCACATCAAGAACCCAGAAATAAATCCATGCATACATATTTGATAAGGGAGCCAAGAATACTCTTTGGACAAAAGACAGTTTCTTCTATAAATGGTTGTGGGAAAATTTGATATTCACATGCAAAAGACTGAAACTAGACCGTTACCTTACACCACACACAAATATTAATCCTAAATGGATTACAGAAGTAAGACCAGAAACCATAAAATTCCGAGAATAAAATATAGGGGGAACATTCCCTGACATGTCTTGGCATACATCCTTTGTGGATATGACACCTGAAACACAAGCAGTGAAATAAACAGATGGGACTACATCAAACTAAAAAAGCCTGCACAACCAAAGAAATAATTAACATGATGAAAAGGCAACCTGTGAAGTGGGAGAAAACATTTGTAAACCACACATCTGATAAGGAGCGAATATCCAAAATATTCAAGGGACTCACACAACTCAAGAGCAAACAAACAAACAAAAAAAAATGGGCAAAGGACCTGAATATACGTTATTATAAAGAAGATATTTAAATGGCCAACAGCTACATCAAAAGGTGTTCAACATCACTAATCATTAGGGAAATGCAAGTCAAACCCACAGTGAGCTATATCAAAAAGAAGGGCTATTATCAAAAACACAGAAGTAACAAGTATTGATGAGGATGTGGAGAAAAAGGAACCCATGTGCACTGTTGGTGGGACTGTAAATTGGTGCAGCCAGTGCTCATTGAAGCATTATTTACATCAGCCAAGACATGGAAATAATGTTAAGTGTCCATCAGTGGGTGAATGGGTAAAGAAAATGTGATATATATACATACAATGGAATGGTATTCAGCCATTAAGGAAAAAAAAAAAAAGGAAACCCTGCCACTCGCAACAACATAGATGGACCTTGAGGGCTTTATGTTAAGTCAGACAGAGAAATACAGATTCTATGTAATCTTACGTGTGTACTCTAAACAACCCCAAACACGCTGAAACAAAGATCAGATTGGCAGTTGCCAGAGGCAGGGTGCGGGGGAATTGGGGGAATTGGGGGAAGGTGGTCAGAAGGTTAAAACTTCCAGTACAAGATTTTGAAACTTACGTGAGGTGACAGATGTTAACTTAACTGTGGTATTCATTTCACAGCCTTTACATATGTCATGTCACTACAGTGTATACCTTAAACTTATACAGTGTTATGTTAGTTATGGTTAAATGCCGAATTTCAATATATAATAGACATCCAAAATTTTCAAAGTTTAAAACTTAGAATTGAAAATTCATACAGCATTTTGTATTCCACTTAACTCAAGCACGTGTTTATACAGTACTTCTGAAATTCTTTCATTTTAGAATTATGAAGTTACTCTGTAGCCAGGTAGAATTATAAACAAAAATTTTATTGGGCTTCCCTGATGGCACAGTGGTTAAGAATCCGCCTGCCAATGCAGGGGACATGGGTTCGAGCCCTGGTCTGGGAAGATCCCACATGCCGCGGAGCAACTAAGCCCATGCGCCACAACTACTGTGCCTGCGCTCTAAAGCCTGCAAGCCACAACTACCGAGCCCACATGCCGCAACTAGAGAAAGCCTGCGCACCGCAACGAAGACCCAATGCAGCAAAAAATTACATTAAATTTTTTAAAAAATTCTTAAAAAAAAACAAAAACAGCATTTGGGGGATGTTTGGATTCATTCCAAGGTATTGGATGTTTTAAATGGTACCCTTCCCCCCTCCCCCCACCATGGCTTAAAAGAAAAAGACTAAACTCCATAACTCCCTATCAGAATTAGATACTAAAATTCCCACTTACTCTTTACTTACAAGCCTGTTTATTGACCCAGCAGGGCCCGTTAGGTAATGCTCCCCTCCCTCTGCCTCCCTCCCCTCTGATATATAGGTCACAGGTTTACCGTCATCAGCATCGTCCCACTTGAGCTCTTTGAGGCTATTAGAGGTTCTTCACCCACACTATGAACTCTAAAAGTAATTCGGCATTTTTTAATTTGCAGATAATACAGCAGACACACCAAGTAGTAGAAACCGAGCAAAACAAAGAAATTGAGAAATGGAAAAGACTTGCACAGTTGAAGAATCGTGAGCTGGACAAGTTCCGCACGGAGTTAGACTCGATTTTGGATGTTCTCCGAGAGCTGCACCGGCAGGGGTTGGTCATGCCAGTTGCTTTGGCAGAAGAAGTGAAGGCACCAGAGCATTACTAGAAACTCGCATTTCATGTGCCCTCACAGAAAGGCCTGAAGATGGACGGTGGATGGGGTCTCTGTCAGAAGGATGCTTTTGAAAAAAGTGTTAACAGTATGTTGCCAGAACACAAAAGCAACATTTCAAAATAAATTACCCTTTACCGATTAGGAGGGGAAAAAAAAAGAGCAGCATTAATGGTGTATTTTACTGAAAATCATTAACCAGTCACATTTTAAATGATTTATGGACAAGCCCCTTTTTGTCAGGTGACTAGGACTAGTGAGATTTATTGCAAAAGGTCTCACTTTCGCGCTAGATATGCAAAGAAGACAAAGTTGCAAATACCTTGCCGTCATTGACTAAGTGTGTATTCTTAATTCCTGGCCAGAAGGACAGCTCCTCTTTCCCACGGAGACCCAGAGGAATGTGAGCGCAGAGGCTCGGACAAGCACTAGAGTAGTGGCGCTTCCGTGATCACTCTGAGAGTTGTAACTTCTGTACAAGTAGATGGGGAGTGAACTCTCGTGTTCTCCCAGATTTCCACTCCTACCTCTAGGTGCCTCATTTTGCACCTGATATAAAAGTGCAAAATATATTTCACAAGTAATAGGGGAATTTGATTTATTCACTGTTTTAAATCTTTCATGCTACATGTCTTAAATGTCAGTCCCTTTTTTGTAACTTTAAGGTTATAAACAGAATATAACATTTTTACTTCATTTAAAAAGTAAATATATGTTCACTAGAAAAAATTTAAAACATGCATAAAGGTAGCCAGATTATTCTTTTGTTTTACAATTTCATTTCCAAAAGCAGATAGTGGGCATACAAGATAACTGGTAAGTTAAAGCTGCAGCGACTTTGTTTTCACATGTTCTGGCCCAGTGCTGTCCAGTAGAAGGATCGTGCGAGCCACATGTGATTTTAAATTTTCTAGTAGCCACATTTAAAAAGATAAAAAGAAACAAATGAAGTTAATTTTGGTAATTTATGTAATATATCTAAAATAACAATATAAAAATTGGGTTCTTACATTCTTTTTTTCATACTAAGTCCCCCAAATCTGGCAAGTTTTCCATTTATAGCACATCTCAGTTTGGACCAGCACATTCCAAGTGCTCAGTAACTACATGCCAGCAAGTGCAGTTCTAGAATAATCATTACAAAGTGAAATGCTTTATAAAGGACAGTTGAAATAAATCTTAGTGAAATTATAGGTAGCAAATGTGAAATGTGGAAATTAAAGGAATGCAATTAATGTCCAGAATTTTTAATGTCCTTTTCCTAAGAGGGTAGAAAGCATTAATTATAGTTTGTTGTTTTTTATGTGAAAGAATTTTAAGTTATAAACTATTTTGTTATTATTTGAGTGTGCTTTTGTCGGTTTTTTTATTTGCAAACCTGCTCAATTATAACTACACCCCGCCCCCGTTTGTTTTTTTTGACTATCCATGGGCCGTTCATTCTAAGCACAAACACAGCTGATTCTGAAACACAAGAAGTACAGACACTAGATTATCACTTACAGAGAAAGTACATCCTACATTGATGAGGACTCCATATTCTGTTTTGGAATAAGCTGTGCACATGGCACAGCTTCAGTTTTACTTACAGAGTAAAGGTCCATACGTACTATCAGAACTATTAGTTACAACTAGAAACCTTGGGGGCCATACCCCATCCCTTAGTTATTGCACTGAGGGTCTAGGATGAGAACACAGAAGGTGGACACATTTAGGCCATCTTGAAAAGGAAAGCTTTTATGAAGATTCAGACTCCAGAAATTATCAGTCCTCTTCTACCACTTCCATCTCCCTCACAATGTCGTAGGACACCTGCACCCACAGGCCTTCCCTTCAGGAACCTGGTCAAGATACATGGTTGCTGCTCTCACCGCTGCTTTTGTGCAGAGATTTCTGATTGGATCTATTGTGAGCCCACAGCATTCCATAACTAGTATCTACCCATCAACCCTCAGAAATCCAGGCTTTAGTATTAGGGTCCCATTCTATATTAGAAAAACCCTAAATTTGTGACTAAATGCCAAGAAGATGGAAACATCTATTCCTCTTTCCCACTCACACTTCCTAAGGGCTCTAACTGGGTAGGTCTAATATCTGCTGGCGTGTTATATAACAAGTAAACTTACTTGGAATTGGACACTTTGTAGTTACATAACTATTCAATGGCCTCCTACTTTGAAGAGCCCCTTAGCAATGGTTGGAATAGTGAAGTTTGAAAGTTTTCTAATCCAAGTTGCGGATAATTCTACTTTAGTATTTGAACCTGTTAATTGTAGCCTTTTTCAGTTTCTATCGAAGAGTCTTCAATGAAAAGCACATGTATTCCTTCTCAGCACCTGTCCAGCTTGGTAAGGGACTAGTTCCTAGCATAAATTAACCTATTTCCTTCCCTCTAAACCAAAGTAAGTCCAGTTTTCTCTCCAGGTTTGCTGAAAGCTTCCATCACCACTACTTAAATAGTGCAAACGGGGAAACATTTTTTCCCACCAACACCTACTCTCTAGGATTGTTGTAAGAAATCAGTTTGAAGGGCAGTATTAATCTCAGAGGAAAGGGGGAGAGGCACCAAGTTCCATTAGTAGAATAAAATGGGTTGTTAGTAAATTCAGTAACAAAGAGACGAGACTTTGTGGAAAAGGGGACAAAAAACGGGGGGGGGGGGTGCGATAATTGTACCAGGTGTGCATCCTTGGAGCACAAAAGCGAAGAGGCAGGAACACGGCAGGAGTCTGGTCCAGTGCAGCTAGTCTCAGTAAGCTTGGCCCGCTCTTGAACTCCTGGTGGCCTGCCAGTGGTCCCCACCTTAGGGTATTGATATTACAATGAGAAAGTCCTGATGCAGAGGACAGATCATAGAACTGTACGTGGTCTGTGTTAACTCCTTGGAGAAGGATCTAGAAGCTACTTGGGGGAAGGATTTGTGAGGCAGGCAAAAGTGAAGTCATTAGAGAAGGACTGTTGACAAAAGGGTTAAATTGAGCCTGCTCATTGGAGAAGCCTGAGTGGAATGAAGCCTCTTGGTTTTTTCTCCCACCGGATCCAGGCAGTGTCAGCGATCAAAGATATTTGCATGCCCATGTCTTACCTGTTTTGCTCATTATCAAGGCCACGTGCAAGGAACCCTAATGAGATCAGGCAGGTGCTCACTCCCCTGGCTTGGGATCAGAGCCTTCATAGCAGCCTAGTCCCTCATACACAGCAGGGGCTTAATAAATTTATCACCTTCTCTTGTCCTTTCACCTCCATCTGCATACAACCCTCTGCTCCCTCCAATCCCCAGAGATCACATCTACTCTCATACTCATGGTACAGCCACCACTACCAGCAGGGTAACATTGGGTCTGATCCCTACCTTTCATTTCTCCTGAGTGCCAGCCCTTGTTCCTAATTCCTGCCAGAATTACCCACTGTTCTCATAAAAGTCTGCATGTTTGAAACCAGCTGCCCACTCCCCTGAGTTGCAGCATTCTCCAATGAGTTCCAAGCTCTAAGGCATTCTTGACCCTTTTCGTCAATCTGGGATGCTGTAACAAATTACCATAGATTGGGTGGCTTAGACAAGGAATTCTGGAGGCTGAGAAGTCTGAGATCAAGGTTATCTGGGTGGGGGTTTGCTTCCTGGCTGTCTCCTCATTGTATTCTCACATGGCAGAGAGGAGAGAGAAGCAAGATCTCTTGGGACCTTTACAAAGGCACTAATCCCATTCGGGAGGGCTCTACTCTCACAACCGCATTGAAACCTAATTTCCTCCCAGAGGCCCCGCCTCTTAATACCATCACACTGGGGAATAGGTTTCAACAGATGAATTTTGAGGGGACACAAACATTCAGTCCATACATTGAGTAACTTTTCCCAACATGGAGTCATCAAACCTGTAGCCAATTTCTTCAGAATAATGCTTATATCAATGTCCTTTTCCATTCCCATGTCCACCACCACTGAAGCCCTGTCACCATTTTACTCCTTATTTTTCTGGTAGAAGTTTAATTGATTCCTCTGCTCCAGTGTTCTCCTCACTCCAAATAGTCCGCCAAACAGCACTGCCAGCTCTGCTTGAGCATTTCCCCTTCCCACTTCACTCTGTTGTTTTTTAGGTGTAAATGTCAGAAGCCTTACCCCAGCCTCCCTCTCCAGCAGACTTCTAATCTCTTACCCAAATCCTCCCTATGTTACTACTATTTGTACTACCGTAATAAATTTCCACAAACTTAATGGCTTAAACCAGCACAGATTTATCACCTTACAGTTCTGGAGGTCAGAGGTCCAACACAGTTCTCACCGGGCTAAAAGCAGGGTGCGTTCCTTCTGGAGGCTCTAGGAGAGAATGTTTCCTTGCCGTTTCTACCCGTATCCCTCGGCTTTTGCCCTCCGCTTCATCTTCACCGCCAGCAAGCTTGCATCTCTCTGAACGTTCTGCGGTTACATCCCCTTCTGACTCTAAAAGCAGCTGGGAAGCGTTCTCTTTTAAGGACCCATGTGATTAGATTGGGCCCACCTGGATAATCCAGGCTACTCTTCCCATGGCCTCCTCTCAGGATCCTCTTTTCCCATCACACTCAGGTATTACGTTGATGTGACGCTCACCTTGGGTAATGTTTCCTCTTGTGAGCAATGTAAGAGTTGAGACACTTAAGAATAGCTTTCTTGTTTTTCTCCCTTAGTCTTTCCACATTCGTTACACCTGGTGAGATTATATGACTTCTGTTTATTTGCAGCCGAACACTGATCTTTTTTAAAGGATCACGTGTTTAAAAGGCTAATAGACAAGTTATTAGAAGGTATAAATCCTCTTAGATTTTTGTCCTAAAATATCTGTAGTCCCTTTTGCCATGTACAGGAACATTTTCACAGCTGGCCACCTTGTGGAGGAGGGAGGGGCCTCATTTTGCCCACCATACTCCCCTCATTCACATCAATGTGCAGATCTTCTAACCGAGCCACCTATACTCCCACCTCTGCTCACTTCCTCCTCCTTTCCACTGGCCATCTCACTCCCACCACTTCCTTTGTTCACACCCATATCAGGATTTCATGATCAAATCTTCTCTAAGTGGAACTTGTATCCTGCGTCTCATGTCTGATCACTGTTCTCATTACATATGCACACAATCACACACATACATCCCCTACCCATCTCTTTATTTTCCTAGAATCTCCTAGAGGAATCAGTTCCATCATGATGATGATGATGATATTGACAATGATTGCAGGGGCCTCTCAAGGACTCTGATAAGGAGGGAATCATTTTAAGGCTGCCACAGAAACAGGCTTAACTGCTATAGTGTTTAATGGAATCAACTAATAATTCAGCATTTTAAAAAATTTTTATATCACTGTATTTAAGATCTTAATGTGAATTTTCTTTAGCCACTAACCAAGATTTTACTTTAGGACAAAACTCTAAGAGGATTTCTATCTTCCAACTAATCGTCTGCTAGCCTTTTAAACACGTGATCCTTTAAAAAATGATTAGTGCTGGGCGGCGTATAAACAGGGGCCATATGATCTCACCAGATGTAACGAATGTGGAAAGACTAAGGAAGAAAACAAAAAGCCATTCTTAAGTGTCTTGTACCTTACATTGCTCACAGGAGAAAACATTACCCAAGGTAAGTGACACATCAACGTAAGGCCTGAGCGTGATGGGAAAGCTGATTTCCGCGATCATACAGTTATGCCGCTAATTTGTTAGGTGCTAAAACAATTTCCTCATTGTACTTGTTCCTAATAAGTATGGAACAGTTTAGTCTCTACAAAAAGCAGGCTAAACATTTTCCCCTGCTGCCGGATCTCTGGGTTGAATGTCCGCATAAGAAGGACATGTAGTCCCTTTTGCCATGTACAGGAACATTTTCACAGCTGGCCACCTTGTGGAGGAGGGAGGGGCCTCATTCATACAGAAACTCTTCCTGAGAAATAATAAGCTTTTAGAGGGCATAACTGCTGTTGCCCCAGTGGAGGGCTAGAGTAGGGTTGGAGGGAACCATTAGAAATACAGTAGGTCTGAGTTGAGGTACTGCTGCCCTGACAGCCAAAGATATCATTGATATCTTTAAGGATAGACATTTTCCCAAAAGTTCAATGAGTGAGGGAGTATGTGAACAATAAGTAGATTGTTAAGACACAGCTGCATGTAGTTAGCACCACAAGTCAATTATACTGTGTTTTGATATTTGGAAAATAAGTATCCCATTTTTCTTTGAAAGCGCAGTAGTAGTCATAGAAATGATAAAGAAAGAGCCATCTTGGAGATAAACAATAGAATAAGCAATTCTAAATCTGTTGGATTCCTTGACAATATGCAGGAAATGAGCTGTTAATGCAGGGCTTACACCTGCAACGTATAAAACTAGTTTTTTCAGCAGACAAAGGGAACAAAGTCAAGATTCCTGATCTTGAAAGGTTTACTATATGGCAGGAAAGATCAGAAAAGTACATCTAGCCAAATATGAATAAATGCAATAAAAGTATTATGAAGTGTGAATGGAGCACAGAAGAAAGAAATTCCTTTCACCTGGGTTCTGGAGAGCCTTTTCTGGAAAAGAGATGGCCAAAGAAATGGGTGGAATTTGGGCAGAACAGGATGTAAGGAAGTGAATTTAAAAACTGATTCTAAAATTCATATAAAAATGCAAAGGACCCCAAGTACCCAGAACAACTTTGAATAAGAAAAATGAAGTTGGAGGACTTACACTATCTGATTTTAAGACTTTTTGAAGCTACAGTAATCTAGAAGTATGATAGTGGTGTAAAACTGGCAAATAAAACAATGGAACAGAATAGAATGTCCAGAACTAAACCAACACATATACGGACAACTGATTTTTCAATAACGGTGCAAAGGCAAATCAGTGGAGAAAGGATCTCTTCAACAAATAGTGCTGGAAAAATTAGATATCCATATGCAAAAAAAAAAAATGAACTTTGCTCCATACCTCACAGCATACACAAAAATTAACTCAGAATGGATTATAGATCTAAATAGGAAATCTAAAACTGTAAAACTTCTAGAAAAAAATGCATCAGATTAAACATTTATGACTTGGGTTTGGCAAATATTTCTTTGCTATAATACCAAAAGTATGATCCACTTAAAAGAGAAATTGATATACTGAACTTTATCAAAATGAAGACAGTCTTCAAAACTCTTCAAAAACATTGTTAAGCAAATGAAAAGACAAGCCATAGAAACTATTTGCAGATCATATATCTGATAAAGAATTTATATCCAGAATAAAGGACTCCCAAAACTCAATAATAAAGCAAACTCCCCAATATGACAATGAGCCAGACTTGAAAACACACCTCACAAAGATATCCAGATGGATGATAAGCATATGAAAAGATGCTGAATGCCATTAGTCATTAGTGAAGTGCAATCGGAAACCACAATGAGATACTACTGCACACATACTAGAATGAATAAAATTAAAAAGACTGACCTTACATAGCATTGGCAAGGAAGTAGAGCAATAAGAATTCATAGACACTGTGAGGAATTTACAGTAATACACTTATTTTAGAAAACTGTTAAGCAGTTTCTTTAAAAAGGTAAACACCTTACCGAAAAAAAAAAAAAAAAAAGGTAAACACCTATCTACCATATGACCCAGACATTCCTCTTCTAGGTGCTTTAGAAAATAAAAGCATGTGTCCATACGAAGAATTGTAACCAAATATTCATTGCAGTTTTATTTATAGTAGCCAAGATTGTAAATAACCCAAAGATCCATCAGCAAGTAAACGGATAAACAAATTAGGGTTTAAACAAGTAGGGTCTAAACACTACTCACAATGAACTACTCAGCAATAACTCAGCACTAAACACTACTCAGCAAAAAAATAATAAACTATTAATACACACAACATGGATGAATCTCAAAATAATTATGCTGAATGAAAGAAGTCAGACAAAATAGAATAGATACTGCATGAATCCATTCATACAAGTATCTCGAAAATGCAAAGCAATATACGGTGATAGAAAGCAGATCAATGGTTCCAGGGGAAGAGATGGGGAGGGAGGGATTACAAAAGGGCAGGAGAAAACTTTTGTGGGTGATGGGTGTGTTCATTGTCTTGACTGTGGTGATGGTTTCTTGGAGAAACACTTAGGTCAAATGTATTAAATTGTATACTTTAAAAGTGTTAAAAATTATTTTGCCAAGTATACCCCAAAACTATTTTAAGAAAAAGCAATTCAGTCCTGACCCACCTCAATGCCTCACTGGAGTGAGATGATAGCCCCTCATTCTGTCTGCCTAACAGGAAGGGGCAGGGGAATTTCTCTCATGGAAGATAACATACGTAGCATCAATGGATTTTTCACTCACAATGTCTGCCAAGTAATAAGAAATTTCTAGACATGAAAAGTGTCAAGACTGCATGACTGATAATATGAGAATAAGAAACATTAGACAACAGATGCAAACCCACAGATGATGTGAAGAGTTAAAAATAAAGACTATACAATAATTACCTTTAATATATTAAAGAAAATAGAGGAAATTATGGGAAAATAGATGACAGTATAAAGATGTTCACCAGAGAAATACACTGGCATCTATTTTTAAGAAAAATCAAACTGATACTCTAGAACTGAAGCTTTCAGTTCTGGAAAACATGGTGAATTGAGCTGATTTGGATCTCTTTTAAGTAAAACTTTTAGTAATGCTGGATAAAATACAACAACAACTAAAATAATATAGGGCTAGCTATGAAGGAGAGAGAAGTTCCCAGGTAACATATAAAGAGGACACTTAAAGCCAGAATGGCAAGTTTGTAAGCTGATGCCACAACACTCTGGAGGGAAGGGGTTTTAATCTGCAGTGAATAGGGCTATAATGTCTATTTAGAAAAAATAGAGTTCATACCAGATGTAGAGACTTCCTTTATAGAAACCTCCCTCATAAAAGTTATTGGATGAGCTGCCCCTTCATTGAAAGGGAGACTGAATGAACTACACACACACACACACACACACACACACACAGGAAAGGGATGAAGAAACTGGTGCTTCCAGGGTCTCTAGGAAAAAAGTCTCCCATAAAAAATCTAAACTCCAAGCCCACGTTTCATGTGGATATGGAATCCAAATGTATACTCTATTTATGATTCAGGAATTCCCAAGCAAAAAACATAACCATTCCAGATTGATCAAATTACTTGGGTCCTTAGGATAAGCAATACAAAATTGTTCTCTAGGGAAACTTTTATAAAGCAGAATGTATGGGACAATCATAGGAAAAAATAATGCTTGCTGGAGAGCTCACACTACAGTACACATGCATACATGCACACACACACACACACACACACACACACACACAAGACAAAAACTAGAAGTAAATAACTGGCCATGAGGGAGAAGTAGCTTACCCCAACAACCAGGATGATTAGTATTCTGGAGCCTAAAATTATGAAACAATCTAAAAGAGAGCATAAAAGAAATATGAATGAGTCATTAAAAAAATAAAATAAATCATAGAAAACATGAAAAATCAGGACATCATAAAAAAAGATCAATTTTTTAAAAGAACTAAACAGAACTTCTGTAAATGAAATATATATAACATCTGATATATAAAATGCAATGGTTATTGCAGAATATTGAGTGGAGTTCCCTGTACTACACAGTAGGTCCTTGTGGCTTATCTATTATATATCTAGTAGTGTGCATATGTTAATCCCAAACTCCTAATTTATCCCTCTCCCCACCTTTCCCCTTTGGTAACCATAAGTTTGTTTTCTATGTCTGTGAGTCTGTTTTGTAAATTTGTAAAGTTCTTTTTTATCATTTTTTTTAGATTCAACATACAAGCGATATCATATGATATTTGTCATTCTCTGTCTGACTTACTTCACTTAGTACGATAATCTCTAGGTCCATCTATGTTGCTACAAATGGCATTATTTCATTCTTTTTTATGGCAGAGTACTATTCCATTGTATATATGTACCACGTCTTCTTTACCCATTCCTCTGTTGATGGATATTTAGGTTGCTTCCATGTCTTGGCTACTGTAAATAGTGCTGCAGTGAACATTGGGGTGCATGTATATTTTCAAATTATTTTTTTTCTGGATATATGCCCAGGAGTTGGATTGCTGGATCATATGGTAGTTCTATTTTTAGTTTTTTAAGGAACATCCATACTGTTCTCCATAGTGGCTGCACCAATTTACATTCCCACCAACAGTGTAGGAGAGTTCCTTTTTCACCACACCCTCTCCAGAATTATTGTTTGTAGACTTTTTAATGATGGCCATTCTGACGGGTGTGAGGTGATACCTCATTGTAGCTTTGATTTGCATTTCTCTAATAATTAGTGTTGTTGAGCATCTTTTCATGTGCTTTTTGGCCATCTGTATATTTCTTTAGAGAAATGTCTATTTAGGTCTTCTGCCAATTTTTGATTGGGTCATTTGTTTTTTTGATATTGAGCTGCATGAGCTGTTTGTGTATTTTGTAATAACCTATATGGGGAAAGAATCTGAAAAAGAATGGATATATGTATATGCATAACTGAATCACTTTGCTGTATTCCTGAAACCAACACAACACTGTAAATCAACTATACTCCAATATAAAATAAAAATTAAATTAAAAAATAAATAAAATACACTAATAATAAAACAATTCACAGGGTGGGTTAAACAACATTTTAACTTGCAATATCTAGTAAGTTCATTAAAATTCAAGGGTAATCTCTAAAATAATTGTTTAAAAAGAGAATAAAAATAAAGGGGCCAAAATAAAGCCTTCAGAGTAGGCCAGTCACTATTCTAAAAGTTCTTTATATATTTCATCACTTAAGGCTCACAAGCTTTGAGGTGGATAGTATCCCTTTTTATATATGAAGGAAGTGAATCTCAGAGAGATTAGGTATCCTGGTGAAGACTGCACAGTTAGCAAGTGATGGAACCAAGCCCAGACAGGCTATCTCTAGACCCCATGCTCTTAACCACAGCTGCAAGGTATAAAGCAGGAAAGGAGAAAAGCAAAGTAAATAGAAATCACAAAATAAAATGCTAGAAATAAAACATCATTGGCAATCACAGTATATTTAGATGAAATAAACTCACAAATTAAAATTTATAAATTTCATTTGTTAATCTGAAACAAAGCAAAATTTAAACTTAAAACAGATTGAAAGTTTAAAAGAATAACAGAGAGAGGTCAAAAGTTAGAGATAGAACAAAAGATATACCAGAGGAATATTAACCAACAGAACGGGAATCATTCAAGCCTTCCCCACATTCACTATTTACTTGACACCCAGCTTGATTGGCCATTTACTGGTTCTGTGCCCGAGCAAATACTGAATTTCCCAGAGCCTTAGTTCTCTGACCTGTAAATACAAGAAACAGTCTCTCCCTCCATCCAGCCAATTTTTATTGACCACTGACTGTGTTCCAGGCACTGGTCAAGCCACTTGGGACCTATCAGTGAACAAAATAAAGATCCCTGTCCTTGCAGAATTTATATTCTAGTAGAAGGAGCAGAAAATAAACAACAGACAGAATAGTCACGTGAACTGTAGAGTATGACAGGTGATAAGCGCTGTAGAGAAAGAGCAATAGAATATGGTCTGGGAAATGGGGGTGCCGGGGCAGAGGTAAGGGAAATGCAGTCCCCAGTTTACAGTGAGATGGCCAGAGTTGGCCTCATTAAGAACATCGAGAAGGGGGTATTTGTTGCTAGGGCTTCTGTAACAAAGAACCACAAACTGGGTGCCTTAAACAACAGAAATTTATTGTCTCACAGTTCTGGAGGCTGCAATCTGCGATCAAGGTGTCAGCAGTGTTGGTTCCTTCTGAGGACTGGAATCGACACGGGGAGGGAGAATCTGTTCCAGGTTCTCTCTCCTTGGCTTGTAGATGGCCATCTTCTCTCTACATCTTCCCATCCATCATCTCCCTTCTATGCATGTCTCTGTGTCCACATTTCCCCTTTTTATAAGGATACAAGTCCTATTGGATTAGGGCCCACCCTAATGAACTCATCTTAACCAGTTACATCTGCAACAATCCTATTTCCCAATAAGATCACATTCTGAAGTATTGGGGGTTGGGACTTCAGCATATGAATTTGGCGGTGGGGGAGACACGATCTGACCCACAACAAAAGGCATTTGAGGAAAGACTTGAAATAAGTGAGGGAGGAGCCATGTGAATATCTAGGGCAAGAGTGTTCCAGACAGAGAGACCGGCCAGGGCAAGAGCCCTATGGGTACATGTCTGCTGTCTTCACGGGACAGCAGGGAGGCCATTGTGTCTGGAGCAGAGTGAGCCGGGGTGGGGGGACAGGAGATGAGATCAGCCGAGGGGGTGGGGGGAGGAAAGCTTTGAGGTTATTGCAAGGACTCCAGCTTCTTCACTGAGTGAAATGAGAAGCCATTGCAGGATTTTGAGCAGAGAAATATCCTGACTTAACTCCTATTTAAAAGGATTCTTTAAGCCTCTGTGTTGAGAGTTCTCACTGTAAGTTTACAAAAAATTAACTTAACACAGAGGCCACTTAGTGCCCAATAAATGTCACCTGTTATTGTTTATAAGGGTGCTGGTGGTGTCCTACCCAGATTTTACTATCCAGTGTGTTATTCCCAGCTGCTGGGGATGCTGGCCTACTAGTGCCTCCTTCTCTAGACAATTGCCCTTTGGTCAAAGTAGAAGTTGCCTTACCCTGACTGGCTTGGTTTACCAAAGGTCATGCCCCTGCCTCAAGAAAGAATGACTCTGTGATGCAATTTACGCCTCTTGTCTGATGGAATGAGCACATGTGACATATTGAGGAGACTCACAATGTTCTTGAGAATGTTATACCAGCAGAAACACTGCCAACTTGGGGACAGAGACAGAACAAGAGGAAAGAAGGCTGGCAGACTCCCCCAAATTTTACATTCAGGGAACAGGTTGATAAACTACTCAGTTACAAATACATTCTACCCTTCAAGAAAAAGGAAGGACAATTTCAAGGGTAGAGCTGCAGGCCCAGAGGGCAGCCATGTGCCACAGAAGATTATTTACGGGCCTTGCAACCTAATGGAATTAGCACGGTTGAATTCTGAAATTGCTTGGAACTGGTGACTCCTTTCTCCTTTCCAGTTTCTCCCTTTTTGGACAGGAATGTCTAGAACTGGTAACCTATGCTTGTCCCACCATTGCATTTTATGAACAGATAACTTGTTTCTAGTTTTACTGGTCCACAGATGGAGAATTTTTCCCCAGGATGGATCATACAAAGGGTCTCACCCATACCTGACTTAGATGAATAAGGTGATGTCATTTGGGACTTCTGAGCTGATACTATTTTGACTATATATTGGACTTTGATTTCATGGTGTAATATTTGAGACTTTGAAGGATGTTGGGATAAGATGGATGTATTTTGCATGTGGGATGGACATGAATCTTTGGGGCCAAAGAGAAGAATGTGGTAGGATAATTCACGTCCCCCCCCAAAAAAATGTCCTTTCCTAATCCCTAAAACCTGTGCATATGTTACCTTGTATGGCAAAAGGGACTTTGCAGGTGTGATTAAGTTAAGGATCTTGAGATGGGAGATTACTGTAGATAATCCAATGTTATCACAAATGTCCTTATAGGAGAGAAGCAGGATGGTCAGAGACAGAGATGTAAAGTGGAAGCAGAGGTGACAGTGATACAGGGCCTTGAGCCAAGGAGTGTGAGCAGCCTCTGGAAGCTGAAAAAGGCAAGAAAATGGATCTTTCCCTAGAGCCTCTGTATGGAACACAGCCCTGATGACACCTTGATTTTAGCCCACTGACACTGATCTTAGACTTCTGCACTCTAGAACTGTAAGAGAATAAATGTAGGTTGCTTTAAGCCACTGAGTTTGTGGTCCTTTGTTACAACAGCAACAGGAAATGATTCAGGAACCAATGAACATGTTGCATGTGTTGCCTGCTGTGTGGTCATAAAGTTCTTTGTATCTGACCCAGGAGTCTTGTGTCTTCTGCCAGCTTCCACAGAACTGTGTCATGCTAACTTGCTAGCTTTCGAAAGGGGTCAAATCTTAGACCTTTCATAGTTCTTGACATTTAATTAACAAAAATGATGGTATCATCATGGGTATTTTTCTATCTTTTGAATATCCTTCAGTCTTCTAATAAATCTATTTCTAAATAAGATACCACTTAAATAGTTTTGAATCTTAATAATAAATAACCCATGGTTTAAATTGTTACTTAAGTTATTAATAATATTTGCATTAGTAAAAGTTATTAAAATCAACATTTTAATGAATGAAAATAGCAAGTTTAATGAAAATAGCAAGTTTCTTTTTGCAAGACTGTGTGTTAACTACAAGAAATGTTCCATGCTTTGTCCTACTGTTTAGTGTTAGATTCTTAAAGAATAATATTTTCCTCAAAAGACATTATGGGAAAGGGGTTTCTTTTGGTGGAATAATTCCTAAATGAAATCTGGTGCATGACTCAGACCACTGGGATCCTAGAGATGATAGAAATTGAGACACTATAAACATGGAATCATTTTTAAATGAAATTGGATGTGAAAGCAAAGAAGCTGAGAAAATTCTGGTGCAGTATATGGATTTATTTTTCAGCTTAAGCAAGACAGGTGGTAAACAAATCCATAATGAAAATGCCACCCAGAGATTAGCAGCTGGCCATGCATGCAGCGTGACTGTGCAAAACCAAGTCGTTTCCAAAACAGTGTGCAGGTTTGATTCCTTCACGAAATTAACTCTGGGTTGCCCCAGGCCACCTTGAATATCTGTTGATGGGGTATTTATAACCCATTCACCATTCCAGCTCAAAGCCCACACACTAGCCACATGACCATCACTGCCACATCTGCCAGGTAAACAGACAGCCTAGCAAATAGCACTCTTCTTGTTCACTAGCCAATGGCACAGTAGTGTGACCAGACACAGTTACACCAACACAGAGACACAGGGGGCACCTCCCCTCACCCAGCTGACAACCTTCCATACATTTCTGGGGACAGGATTGTCCTACAATGTACCATGCATTGGTACTCATCCCAGGAGAGGAGGGGCAGGGCTGTCTCCAGGTTTGAGCGTGGGTGGCTGTAGGGTCTCAGAACTGCTGTTTCAGCACAAGCAATAGAAATGCTAGCCACAGTGACCACGAGAAACGAGACTCCTGACGTCCCGGTAGATGCTCAGGCCCCTGACAAAAGCTGGGCTCAGTTAAGGGTTGAGTGGGAGTTGCAGACCTGGGGGATGCTACAACAAGAGCTAAGAGGCAGCGCCCTGGTTTCTACTGCTTTGGGTATATCCAGCCTCATCCGAATACAAAACAATAAATTCACAAAATATTAGAACTGGAATGGATCATCTACCACAGACCTTACAGTTAAAAAGGTGGCAGCCCAGAGAGGCAAAGCAACTTGCTGAAGGTAGAGCATGGTAGTGGCAGGTAGGAATGCAATATGCCAAACCCCATTCAAGAACACTGACACTGAATACGTGGCCAAGTTTTTCAATGACAAGGAGGATGAGACAGTGTAAATACTCGGTTCCTCAAAAAGCCCCAAATATGTTTAAAGGTGTAAACACTCAGCTTAATCAACATTCTTCCGAGGGGGCTCTCTTCTCTCTCTGTCTTTCTGTCTCTCTGTCTCTCTCTCTGTATCTCATACACAAACACACATAATCTTGGTGAATGAAGATTTCTTGCTATACAAAGACAGACCCAACATCTTCAGGAAGACACTTTACAAAACATGCCTCTCAATCCAAGTCTTTGTGTGAGGTCTGGGCAACTGGCTTATTTTCTAGAACAATAGGCGGTTCTGAAATAAGGAGATCATCTTCCCCAAAGGAGGAGTTCTGGTCCGTGTGGACGAAGTTGGGGATGTCAAATTTCATGAGCCTGTTCAGCTCCTCCTCTGGCTGCCCACTGCGTCTGATGGCTTCCTGAAGTTGAACTTCACTGTCGAGGGCTGTGGTCTGGAGACCACCTTTGGCCTTGTCCAAGTGGTCCATTTCATTGATGTAGCAGTGAAAGAGGGACCTGGATTCCTCATTGCCCTGTCGAGAAAAGACCTTATCTGGTTCCATTGGCCTTCCAAAGTCTGACACAAAGCTGTTCATTCTGAATCTCTTCTCCGAAGACTCTGCATTGCTGTAAAGCAAAGCAAAATAAAAGACTGCTTACACTCCAGCTTAGTTATCTGCAGAATCATGGTTTTCGGCATCTATGGAATGCAAGTCCCTGCACACAGCATGCAGACAAACATCAGAACTGAGAGACGTCACTTCTGAACATGCACAAATAAACCCAAGGCAAAAGTCACAAGGTGAGGGCCCTTGGACCATCCTGAAAAGAGACCTTTTGCTGAGGGATCCTTGATATTCTTCATCACACACCAGTGTTTCTCAGCGGGACCCTTGGATCGTCTGCATCAGAATTACTTGAAGTGCTTCTTAAAATGCAGAATTCTGGGTTACAGTCCCTCAGGATCTCCGGAGGTGGGGACGGGTAGTCTGTAGTTTCATAGAATCCCCAAGGATCACTACTCGTGGTCAGGTTTAGAACCACTGGCCGACATCAGGCCAGACTGAACAACAATACTGTCTCACAGGGGTGAGTTTCATGTTTGTCAAAGCACTGTCATATCCATTTATCTCACCCCATTCTCAAAACTGACCCATGCTGGGCTTCCCTGGTGGCGCAGTGGTTGAGAGTCCGCCTGCCGATGCAGGGGACGCGGGTTCATGCCCCGGTCCGGGAAGATCCCACATGCCACGGAGCGGCTGGGCCCGTGAGCCATGGCCGCTGAGCCTGCGTGTCCAGAGCCTGTTGCTCCGCAATGGGAGAGGCCACAACAGTGAGAGGCCCACGTACCGAGAAAAAAAAAAAAAAAAAAAAAAAACTGACCCATGCTGTCACTTAGGCCAAGAATTATTATACCCATTTCACAAAGGCATAAGCTAAGGTAAGGAGGGGTCAGATTTCCTGCTTGATTGACACAATCAATTATAAGAGTGCAAAAATACTCCAGTTCCTGATTCCTTGTTTCATTTAGTGTGGAACAAATTAGCAATTCAATGGTAATAAATCGGTGAATGGATGAATAAAATAACTCTCAATGAGTCCCATGAGTGCCTGACAGAAAGAGCAGGGGCAAACTGAATAACCTGATAGCCCACCTACTTTAATCACCATTCTTTCCAGGTTTATAGAAAGGTGACTCCCACACAGGTAGTGACTCCATAAGGTCAAGAATCATGTCCAAACACTTGCAAATCCAGAATAGAACCTGACAACAATTAGGCTCTGGAGTGTGTAATCTCAGTGATTTCAGTTTTTAAATCTCTTCTTTCCCATCCCATCACTCAAGACACAGCACTTATGACCAAGTTCTCATGGGGCAGGGGACATGGAATCAAGTTACAGGTATGAAAAATCTGATCTTAAAAACTAACCGCCATACTGTCTTGATTACTGTAGCTTTGTAGTATAGTCTGAAGTCAGGGAGCCTGATTCCTCCAGTTCCATTTTTCGTTCTCAAGATTGCTTTGGCTATTCGGGGTCTTTTGCGTTTCCGTACAAATTGTGAAATTTTTTGTTCTAGTTCTGTGAAAAACGCCAGTGGTAGTTTGATAGGGATGGCATTGAATCTGTAGATTGCTTTGGGTAGTAGAGACATTTTCACAATGTTGATTCTTCCAATCCAAGAACATGGTATATCTCTCCATCTATTTGTATCATCTTTAATTTCTTTCACCAGTGTCTTATAATTTTCTGCATACAGGTCTTTTGTCTCCTTAGGTAGGTTTATTCCTAGATATTTTATTCTTTTTGTTGCAATGGTAAATGGGAGTATTTTCTTGATTTCACTTTCAGATTTTTCATCATCAGTGTATAGGAATGCCAGAGATTTCTGTGCATTAATTTTGTATCCTGCTACTTTACCAAATTCATTGATTAGCTCTAATAGTTTTCTGGTAGCATCTTTAGGATTCTCTATGTATAGTATCATGTCATCTGCAAACAGTGACAGCATATACCCTGAGAAAACCATAATTCAAAAAGAGTCATGTACCAAAATGTTCACTGCAGCTCTATTTACAATAGCCAGGACATGGAGGCAACTTAAGTGTCCATCAACAAATGAATGGATAAAGAAGATGTGGCACATATATACAATGGAATATTACTCAGCCATAAAAAGAAACGAAATTGAGTTATTTGTAGTGAGGTGGATGGACCTGGAGTCTGTCATACAGAGTGAAGTAAGTCAGAAAGAGAAAAACAAATACTGTATACTAACACATATATATGGAATCTAAGAAAAAAAAAAAAGCCATGAAGAACCTAGGGGCAAGACGGGAATAAAGACACAGACCTACTAGAGAATGGACTTGAGCATATGGGGCAGGGGAAGGGTAAGCTGTGACAAAGTGTGAGAATGGCATGGACATATATACACTAACAAACGTAAAATAGATAGCTAGTGGGAAGCAGCCGCATAGCACAGGGAGATCAGCTTGGTGCTTTGTGACCACCTAGAGGGGTGGGGTAGGGAGGGAGGGAGGGAGGGAGACGCAAGAGGAAAGAGATATGGGAACATATGTATATGAATAACTGATTCACTTTGTTATAAAGCAGAAACTAACACACCACTGTAAAGCAATTATACTCCAATAAATATGTTAATAAATAAATAGAAGAAAAATTTAAGCAAACACCTGATTACTTAGTGTAGTTGAAGCCAAGAATTCACCTACTAAATTATGTATTATTTCAATAAAAAAAGAAAAAACTAACCTCCAGATTATCAAGAATCACCTGGATTTCAGGGCTCAGCAATCCTAGAAGCTTTGCAATCCAGGCAGCAGAGGGACTTTTATATCAGATTTATCTCCTGCTGTGATGACCTGGGTGACATCAGATGAGGAATTCCTCTCAGAAGCCTGAGTTTTTCCTTGTAGTGATAAGCCTGATTAACCAGTCTCATTGCCCACTCCGCAAGGTGATGTGAAGATCAATGATTGACACAGGAGTACGACATTCACTAGGTCATGTATTCAGAATTTAGAGAAAAATCATTTGAGGGAGACTGATGGAATTCTACTTTAATGCAAATTTAATAGGAATAGGTTTTATCTTTCAGTAAGTGATTTTCTTCCCCTCGTGGTCATTTCACCTAAGTTTAAAAGATGACTCAGCAATCCCACTACTGGGCATATACCCTGAGAAAATCATAATTCAAAAAGAGTCATATACCAAAATGTTCACTGCAGGTGTATTTACAATAGCCCGGAGATGGAAACAACCTAAGTGCCCATCATCGGATGAATGGATAAAGAAGATGTGTCACATGTATACAATGGAATATTACTCAGCCATAAAAAGAAACGAAATTGAGCTATTTGTAATGAGGTGGATGGACCTAGAGTCTGTCATACAGAGTGAAGTAAGTCAGAAAGAGAGAGACAAATACCATATGCTAACACATATATATGGAATTTAAGAAAAGAAAAAATGTCATGAAGAACCTAGGGGTAAGACAGGAATAAAGACACAGACCTACTAGAGAATGGACTTGAGGATATGGGGAGGGGGGAGGGTGAGCTGTGACAAAGCGAGAGAGAGGCATGGACATATATACACTAACAAACGTAAGGTAGATAGCTAGTGGGAAGCAGCCGCATAGCACAGGGAGATCAGCTCGGTGCTTTGTGACCGCCTGGAGGGGTGGGATAGGGAGGGTGGGAGGGAGGGAGACGTGAGAGGGAAGAGGTATGGGAACATATGTATATGTATAACTGATTCACTTAGTTATAAAGCAGAAACTAACACACCATTGTAAAGCAATTATACTCCAATAAAGATGTTTAAAAAAAAAAAAGACAAGAAAAAAAATGTTTGAGAACAGCGATGAATGTGCCAGCAACCTGTGACCTAAGAAGCTAAAATGTCACCTAGGAAAAGAGGGGATTAACATGTTTGGAAAAAGCATGGTTAGGACTGCTGGGGTCACACCATCCCCCAATTCCAGGCTAAGAAGCTCTGAGTACTAGCTTTCCAGCTTGCCCGGAGCATCAGCTGAGTGTGAAGGCCGACCCAGAAACCCAGCTGTGTACAGCGGCTCTTCTATAACCCAGGCTACATGTTCTCAGGATTAAATTGAGTCCATTGACCACCATCCCCGCCGCTTGCTGAAGAACGAAGGTACAGAAGACCAGGAGTGTTTTTACCCTCCCCAGGGCAGAGCCCAGGCGACAGACACTAAGATGCCTTCCCTGTCTCACCCCCGCTCTTTTCTCTCCCCATGACCTCTGGGTGTGGTAACAGTGCAATCTGTCTGATTCTCCCTCCCTGAGAACAAGGGAAAAGCCCATCTTTGTTCTCTTAGAGTCTGGTAAACATTAAATACTCAACAGACCACCCTGTTCTTCCTCTTTTGTTTCCCTGACTGATAAATTAAAAAACCTGTATGTGAAAAATTGTGATCACGGACACGCCTTGCTTCTATTTCGTTACTATTCATCTCATCGTTGGGCAATATTTACGTACTGAAATCCATAGATCTTAAATGTAAACTTCAGTGTGTTTCTATTGATATATACACCCATGTAACCACCCTCCCAGTCAAGACATAGAATATTTCCTTTCTTCTGGAAAGTTTCCTCCCGTTCAATTTCCAGCCCCTTCAGGTGACACTGCTCTGATTTCTATTTCCATTGATCAGCTTTGCCTGTTCTTGAACTTCCAGTCGATTTCCACCTCCCAGAGGCAATCTGTTTTGATTTTTATCACCGCAGATTAGTTTAGCCTGTTCTTGAAATTCATACAAATGGAAGCGTGCAATATATAGTCTTTTGTGCCTGTATTCCTTTGCCCAGCATTATGCTTTTGAGGTTCGTCCATGATGTCGCATGCAGCAGTAGTCTGTCCTTTTTCTTGCTCAGTAATATTCTGTTGTACAAATACACTACAATTTGTTTATTCATTCTTCTGTTAAAGGGCATTTGGGTTGTTTCCAGTTTGGGGCTGTTATGAACATTCTTGAAAAGTCTCTTTGTAGATACACATTTTTATTGTTCTTGAGCAAATACTAAGAGTAGAATTACTGGGTCGTATAGTAGATGTTTCTTAACTTTATAAGAAACTGCGGAGTTTTCCAAAGTGGTTGTACCATCTTACACTCTCTCCACAACGCATGAGAATTACAGCTGTTCCACATCCTTTTCAGCACTGGGTGCTCTCCATCTTTGTAATGTCGGTCATTCTCGTGGGAGTGACGTGACACTCAGTGTGATTTTAATGAGCATTTCTCTGATGTCTAATAATATTGAGCATCTTTTCATGCCCTTATTGGCTATTGGTTTATCTTCTTTTGTGAGGAGCCTGTGTGTGAGAATTTTGCCCGTTTTAAAATTGAGGTTACCTTTTGTTACTGATCTGTAGAAGTTCTGTCATATATTCTGAATACAAGTCTTTTGGTAGATGTATGTGTTCCAAACATTCTCTTGACCTATGACTTGCATTTTCATTTTCTTAAAGATGTCTTTTGATAAGCAGAAGCTTTATATTTCAGTTAACTTCAAATTATTAACTTTTATCTTCTATGTTAGTGCTTTTTATATCCTCTCTAAGAAATAATTGTTGACCCCCAAATCACAAACCCTTTGCTTTCTTCTAGAACCAATACAATAGCCATGAACCACAGATGGCTATTTATTTAAATTTAAATTAAGTAAAATTTAAATTTTGGTTTCTCAGTCGTATTACCCACATTTCAAGTGCTCCATGGCCACATGTGGCCAGTGGCCACCTACTTACGCAGCACAGAGAACAGTTCTGTCATCATAGAAAGTTCTATTGGACAGAGCTGTTCTAGGAGCTTCTACTTTGGGTTTATGGTCTATGTTGAGATAGGGGTCAAGGTTCATTTTTTCCCATATGTTTACCCTGTTGTTCCAGGACTGTTAAAAAAAAAAAAAAAAAGAAGAAGAAGAACTTTCCTTTCAATTGACCTTATACAAAAATCACTGTATTCTACACACAGGTAATGAAGGATAAGAAAATGAAAAAAAAATTCCATTCACAACAGCATCAAAAAAAAAATAGTATACTTAGGAATAAATTTAACAAAGGATGTGTAAGACCCGTCCACTGAAAATTTCAATGTTGCAAAGGGAAATTAAGGAAGACCTTAATATATGAAGAGATATACCAGGTTTGTGGATTGGCAGACTTCAGGTTAAAAGCCATATTACCATAGACTTAAACTACTGAAGTGTCCTTCCTTCAAGGGCCAAAATCCCTTCTCCCTTCTGTTTTTGTATGCTAACGTTCACTCTCCAATACCTTCCAATAGTCATTCATTATATTTTGTCCAGATTTTATTTTATTTATTTTTTAATTTATTTTATTTTTGCTTGCATTGGGTCTTCGTTGCTGTGCATGGGCTTTCTCTAGTTGTGGTGAGCAGGGGCTGCTCTTCATTGCGGTGTGCGGGCTTCTCATTGCAGTACATGGGCTTCTCATCACGGTGGCTTCTCTTGTTGCGGAGCACGGGCTCTAGGCACACGGGCTCAGTAGTTGTGGCTTGTGGGCTCAGTACTTGTGGCTCACGGGCTCAGTAGTTGTGGCTTGCGGGCTCTAGAGAGCAGGCTCAGTAGTTGTGGTGCACAGGCTTAGTTGCTCCGTGGCATGTGGGATCTTCCCGGACCAGGGATCGAACCCATGTCCCCTACATTGGCAGATGGATTCTTAACCACTGTGCCATCAGGGAAGTCCTTTGTCCAGATTTTAAATTGTTATCTGCAAGGTTATACTGAAACATGCTACTCTGCCATTACTGAAACTGGAACCCACCTGCCTAATTCCTCTTGGCCCTTCCTGAATCATCTTAGGTGCCACCTTCTTCCCTGACTCCTCCAGTCTGAGTTGGGATGTTCTCCCAGAGAACTGGGTGCTTCTCTCCATCTGCCTTCTCACTCTGTATTGAGCCCATTTCTTTACTTGTCTAGCACCTTCCTTAAGACGATCAGCTCTCGCGGCAGGTATTGTGTGTTTCTTGTCTATGTCCTCAGTACCCAGCACGGTACTAGGCATAGAGTAGGTGCTCATTAAGTTTTTGTTAAATGAGTGAATGCATCAATCATGAAGAGATCACAAAACTAAAGCAACTCTTGCCTTGGCAGGAGGCCTCTCCTACAGTTGCAGAAATCAATTCGAGGGCGTACCCAGGGTTGGCAATCAATTTGAGGGCATACCCAGGTAAGGCTGAAAATAAGGACTGGTGAGCCTTAATAGACAGATGGTCTGTTACTAGAGATCCTGAGTGTGACTCCAGCTCCAGAGGTACAAGAGATTCAGCAAACTAGCCACATCTAGGACTGCCCTGCACCTGTTTCTGGCCAAGGGAAGCACTGTCTCTGACTGTACCCTGCAGTGCTCCCCACATCCCCAAGCTCTGTCCTAGACTCTTCTATGGCACCAATGCCTTGCATTGTTGGAGCTCACAGACCACAGAGCTACTGCAAGGGCATCTTGCACCTTCTATAACTGGCCCACCTTGGAGGCTGCAGGAGACTCAGGTTCCACTGGGGAGACTTCCCACCATTTATTGGTAAGAATGGCTTCAATAAAGCCCAGTGAACTCTCTCCCCGCCCAGTGGTTACCCAGTCTTTAAAGCAGACTAGCCCTCATGAGTCACACCTGAAAATGTTCTTGTACACTTAATGTTGGAATAGCAAGGGATGCTCAATAATTAGGCAGGGGGGGATTCTGCTGCTGGATGTTGCCTTAATTCAGTTTTCAGGAAACATGTGCCATATTGTTAAGGCTGTCTTTCCAACCTTATAAAACATGTCCTGGTAGATAACCTGGGTGCCATGACGGAGAGAAGAAGGCTAGTCGCGAGTTTCCCATCCTCTGAAACTCAGTTGGCATATGGAAAAGTAATGCTCACTGGCACCTATCAGAGCAGTTAAAACAGCTGAAAATCAACTTGTTCTTCCACAGCCTTGGTTACACCTGTGAAAATTTAAAATTACAAGGGCTAACCTCTTAAATACCACCTTGATTAAAATGATAATTAAAACCAGAAGCCATAAACTTCAATAACTGGAACACTGAAAGAACGAGAAACTGTGAGATGTTGACTGAGCTAGCAATTAATATCATGTTATAAGTATCATAAAGAAAGGATACTGAAGAATATTTGTACTATAGACTGAATGTTTGTGTTCCTCCAAAATTCCCATGTTGAAACCTAACCCTCCAAGTGAGGCCCCAGTGAGATCCCTCTCTCCTTCCTCCATATGAGGACACAGTGAAAAGTCCATCATCTATGAACCAGGAAACAAGTCCTCACCAGACAGTGAACCCGCCAGCACCTCAACCTTGGACTTCTCAGCCTCCAGAACTGTGAGAAATAAATTTCTGTTACTTACAAGCCATCTAGTAAATATCTGTGGTATTTATAGGAGCCTGAACATACGAAGACAATTAGAAAATTCAGAATCACCAAGAATTTTAGTGTCTTTCATTATTTTTGTCACATTCCTACCTATTCTATATTTTGTCATCATGAAACTGAGATCTAGCTAGCGTGTTTGCAAGAAGTTCTCCCGTGTCATCCTAACTTTTGAAAGATGACAACTGTTTATTTTGATAGAATCTTAAACTCACTTGTTTTACTTATTTAAGAATCTCTAGTCCTCATTTTCAGCTTGTTATAAGAAATGCAATTTGGATTTAACCTATTGATTGTGACATCCCCAAACTCCACCAGCCAGAGTAAAAAGACTGTTCAGACTGTTCTGATTCTTGGTCTTTTCTCCTTCTCACTCTGGGTTGTGTCATGTATTGTCTGAACCTGTGGGATTTTCTGTACCAGAATAGAGATCCTCCATCGTGAGCACCCATCCAGTCCTCTGGCATTTGCAGTGCATGTCATTTGCTTCCATGACACTCCCCTGCTCACAAAACTTTCATTGATTCCCCAAACTCTTCTGCCTGATCTTTCAGACCATCCTCTTCCACATCACATGGCCTTTCCAGTGTCAGCTCCCACCAGTCCCCTCGCCAACCCTACCGTCCGGCCATATGGGACCTGACTGTCCCCCTCTGAGCCTTTGCTTGTGCTGTTCCTCCTACCCCTTCTCTGTCAAAATCAAATACGTCCTTTTCTGTCCAACTCAAATGTCCCTGCCTCCATGGAGACTCTCTGATCTCCCAGCAGGAAGGAATCTGCCCCCCTCTGTGCTCCTTTCGATTTTACTGACCTTGCCTTACAGGATGCAACCCTTCCTGTCTCATGTCAGAGCTATTTGGTATGCTCTTTTCTCTCCCATATACTGCTGTGCTGTACACTATTCATCTTTGCATCTCTCAAAGGGCCTTGCCATCATTCGACGCTCAATCAATGCACCGGACGGCTGTATCTGCAGGTGGTCCAGAGCCCTGATTCCTGTGAAAGGCACAGCCCCCTCCAGTGTTTAGGGATGTGCTCCTTCCTCTGGGACCCTACGGGAAGTTAGGTCAGGAGGGCAGACTTCTCCCACCTTCGCTGGCAGAGGGAAAACACCCGTAAGATTCTGGGTTATTCCCTTAGGGATTTTCCAGATTTATGATGAGTTTTTACACATGGAGCGCCTGCTGCTGTATTGAGTCTTAGCATCCCTGACTATCCTCAGGTTCGCCCCAGTCATGAAAAGGGGTGGGCAGTCCAGCCTGTGGGAGCCTAGTGTTTCCAGCAGTCACTTTCAGTGGACTTTTAGAGATGCGTAAGCCAAAGACCTACTAAACTCTGTGATGAACCACCAGTGAGAAAATAATAATAACCATTTCACAGGAGCCACAGCCTGTGCTGAGAGCCTCATCTCACGTAACAAGCCCTAACAGCGGCACCAACCAAATCCTTGCGTGTGTGTGAAAGTGCCTTTTGGTTGCTTTCGTTGGTAGTTCCAACTTGCCAGGCAGATGTCAGTCTCTCTGAGGCAAGAAGGATTCTGCTACCTGAGGATGACCCTCAGCACACCCACAGCTGTGCACTCAGGATACACCTTGTAACTGACGGGGAATTAAAAGTGACTCCTGAACAGAGGTGTATAACCTGAATCAGATACATAAAGCAGTTGGATTTTTTACCTGTTGATATATGGAGACCTTTCAGAACGGAGGCTCTACCTCGGGAACCACTCTGCACTACATCTGCACTTAGCTGGTTCCTGTGACCTTGGTCATTAGCAAAGACCTTGAGCACAGACATTCTCTTGCTATTAGCTTTTAGGTGCGCTGTACCCCTCCTTTAGTGAGTGTCATATTCAGGAAAATTGCAACTCAAGGTAAAATGTAAGTTCCATTTTTACAAGGTCACCTGTCCTCACCCCTAAACGAAGACCATCCCCACCTGGATGAAGTGCACTTAGCAAAGGCTACAAAAGAGGATATTTGAGGTGTATGATGTCTGGGGTTTGATCGTTTTTTTAAAAAAAAAGTCCAAAATATTCAACATAAAAATGTGGTACAAGCCTTTCCCGTACTCTTTCTCTCTGGCAGATCTATGATAATGGGGTTATAATACTTTAACAAGACGGTAAAGAGAGTAAATAGCTCCTTAGCAGAAAAAGCACAGGAAAAATGGTTCTTTTATCTTCATTGTCTTTAAAGGATCCAGGTAAGAGGGTTTTTTTTCCCACACACAACAGCAGATATTCCATGAGAAAAATAATCCCCGTTAAAGCTGCTTCTTGGACCTAGAAGCTTTTAAGAAAGGCGATGTCAGCTTTATAAGAGTCTTTCTCCCTCTTTGGTCTGCTTTACTAGTGCTCGCTCATATCTGGTTCTTCTCTCCTCCTGGAAACACAGATTACCCTGCCCAGCCTGGCGGTCAGGTGGCTGTGGCTGGTTCTGGCCAATGATCTGTGAGAGGAAGGGGTGTGTGCCACTTCCTGGCTGAAGGACAGAAGGGCAGGTGTGAGATCTCTTCATGCCCCCTTCCCTGTCACAGGAACCCGGGAGGCTGAGCCTTGGAGATGCTGCAGCTACAGTGGAGAAGCTTCTGTCCACCCCTTGCTGACCCTCAGAAGATGTGTAGCTTGAACACAGTGAAAACCCATGTTGTGTTTTACTGAGATTTGCGGAGCTGTTTGTTATTGTCTCATAGTCTGATTATGACACATCCTCTCCTGAACAGAAGCCAATGAGTAGGCAGTGACTCTAGAATTGAAGTTCTTATGCTAATATGATCCCAAGTTGGAAACTTCAGGGAAGAAGCCTATCTGTCATCCTTGTATCTTACTCCTTTCAAAGGGAATGTTTGTGCTCTTCCCTGCATCAGCAATGATGAGCTCCTAGGGAGACGCTCAGCCTGCCCGGGACACCTCCATGGAGGAGGAGATAGAACTGAGTGGTAGATTCAACACTAGTCCATTTTGAGCTTGCAGACCTGATTGGGGATCTTAACCAGAACGTCGGCGTCATATTCCAAAAAGATACTTACTGCCTGATATCCTACTTGAGGAAGTTCTTTGTGACCAGCTGCCCAGGGAGCCTGTTATATAAAGCAGTCAGAATTCAGACATCCTTCCGAGCCATCACCAAGATTCTCTGCTTAGTCTCCTTTCTAAAATCATCTTACTCTTTCACTGAGAGACACACCCAAGGTGAAGCTAGGGTAGAAGGAAGCCACACTTTGGCATGTGTAGCTCCAACGTGAACGCGTAGGGCCTGGTTGTCTCGTGGGAGGATGGGTGTCCTCTTCTCCCTCCTGCTCTTTACCTGCACCCCTCAGCTCTCCCCAGGATTCCACCAGCCACGCAGGGGTGGACTGATCTTCGCTGAGAGCTGCCCGCTGTGAGCCCAGCGTGTACCAGCAGCTCCACAGGCATCAGCTCACTTAACCTTTACAGTACTCCTAGGAAGCAGATACTATTTTATTTTTACAAATGAGGAATCTCAAGCAGAGAGGTTAAGAATCTAGTAAACTGTTCCAGTACATCTGGAAATGTTTGACTCCAGAGCCCATGCTTGATCCAATATGTGATCAAAGAAAACAAATCTGATTGCTTGCTAATATCTTTGTTGTAATATAAGAAGGAGATTTAAAATTACTGACATGAGATAATTTAATGTAGTGTTAATAACAGGAGCTTCAGAGTCAAAGAGACTTTAGTTTGAGGCCTGGCTCCGAAGGTTTTGTTTGTTTTGTTTTGGTTTTTTAACCTGTGAATCATCATATGAGTTGTTCAGCCTCATTTTTCTCATCCGTAAAGTGGGGAACTTTATAAGTTGAACACTTATAGGATTTACTTCATCTTTTTGTGAAGCTTGGTGAGATTACACATATAAAATGATCAGCAGACCCTGGCATGTGGCAAATGTTAAAAAAAACTGCTTTTATTATTAGTCTCAATGATTTATCATTCTTTCCTCCATGCCTAATTATCACAGGCACACTTAAAATTGATTGTTTTATATTAAAGTTGGCTGAATGGAAAAAATGTCTATTTTAGAAAAAATTCCTGCCAAATAAATGCCAAGTTTACTAAGATCTAAAATCCTTTTTAACTGCTCCATTTAGGGATTTTTCCACATGTCTGTTTCTTTCAGTTTGCCTATGATATACTACAGCCAAATGCCATGTCTCACACTGCCTCAGACTCAAGAAAGCATTTAAAATGTGGTCCTGAGGGCTGATCCCTTATTGTACTAAAAATAAAAAAAGGTTAGACTTTCTCCTTAGCCTCATTAAAAGCATGTAGAGTTACAATGACCCCTGTTTGAGATGACTCAGAATCACCATCAAGAGAGAAACCATCTACTAGAAGGATGAACTGCCTATTGGAAGACTGGAAATTCAAGTCTCAGCTACCCAGGGTCGATGTGAAATGTTAAGGAAATGTGTAAGTCAGTGTTCTCCAGAGAAACAGAACTGACAGGGGTGTGTGTGTGTGTGTGTGTGTGTGTGTGTGTGTGTGTGTGTGTGTGTGTGTGTGTGTGTGTGTGTGTGTGTGTGTGTGTGTGTGTGTGTGTGTGTATTTCTATATCTATCTATCCATCCATCCATTCATCCATCCATCTGGGGTAGGGGAGGGGGACAGATTTATTTTAAGGAATTGGGTCATGTGATGGTGGAGGCTGGCAAGTTCACAATCTGTAGGGTAGGCTGGCAGGCTGGAGACCCAGGGAAGAGTTTGAAGGCAGGCCTCTGCCAGAATTCCTTTTTGCTCAAGGGAGGTCCATGTGTTTCTAGGAGCGCCTTCCCGTGATTGGATGAGGCCCACCCACATTATGGAGATGATCAGTGTTATTCAGAAATGGTATCTTATCTAAAAAAAAAACCTTCACAGAAACATCTAGAATAACGTTTGATTAAATATCTGGGTGCCGTGGCCTAGACAAATTGACAAATAAAATTAACCATTACAGGAAGTCATGTTCCCTTTTGGGCTAGGGTGTTCCCATCTGTAAACTCACCTGCATCCTACATCAAACAAATAGATCTCAATAACCCTGCAAAAATCCATCTGTCCCTCCGAGGAGAAGGAAGATAAAGGGGGTTATTATTCCCTGGCCACTCTACAAGATGTACCCTAATCTGAGTTTGTCCTTGGCTTCTCTTACTACTGCTGTAATCCACACCATATTTTTAAAGCGAGGTAAAGGCATGTTCAGATGTTTATGAGAACAGGAGATAGAAAAGGGAAAGTTCATATTATTTTAGTGGCTTTTTAGTGACTATTATAGAGTTTCTCAACCATGCATCTCCATATGCTTCAATAAAATGATCTTTTCTTTTCATTTAACATGTGTTTAAATTTTTTTCCAGACCTCAATGTCTGAAAATAGGTGCGTGATGGGCTGAACTCTTCTCTCTACCTACAACTAGTTGTTATAGTTCAAGTGCAGGCTGAAGACTGAACAGCAGATGCCGCAGACTGTGTGATGAGACACAACAATGAGAACGCCGCTGCCAGGCTGTGAGGATGAAGGGAGATGCCGATGGAAACGTGAGGATTTGTGCTCAGTTTCTTCCACTTACTCGCTCAGGTCGCTCTCTACCCATCCCCCTCTTGCTCTGTGCCCCAGGAAACTGACCTTTGATGGAGGCTCTGGCCACCGGTTGTGGTGTGGGCTTCACCAGTGGGGAGCCAAGGTAAGAAAGGGGTAGGAGAGGGGAAGAAAGGTCTGGATATTTATTGGAGGCTCCCTCCCTGAGAGGTCACACTGGACTAGCTGTGACTCTTGACCATTGTTCCTCTCAGCCAGCCTCTCTGCAGGACTCCTGGTTGCCAGTCATGACCCCCTTCAGATCTAGTGCATCTACTCCTCAGTGTTCTGAGCCCTGGCATCCTGCACTATCCTGGGGGCCACCCTCTTCCTGGGCCACAACTTGTGACTAGTCCCTTTATTAAAAGCTCTTCTATATATCCAGGCAAAACTCTAATTCAAAAAGATACATGCACCATTCACAATAGCCAAGACATGGAAACAACCTGAATGTCCATCGACAGATGAATGGATAAAGATGTGGTACATATATACAATGGAATACTACTCGGCCATAAAAAAGAATGAAATAATGCCATCTGCAACAACATGGATGGACCTAAAGATTATCATACTAAGTGAAGTAAGTCAGAAAGAGAAAGACAAATACCATATGATATCACTTATATGTGGAATCTCAAATATGGCACAAATAAACTTATCTACAGAACAGAAACTGACTCACAGACAGAGATCTGACATGTGGTTGCCAAGAGTCAGGGAGGGATGGGCTGAGAGTTTGGGGTTAGTAGATGCAAACTATTACATATAGATTGGATAAACAACAAGGTCCTATTGTATAGCACAGGGAACTATATTCAATATCCTGGGATAAACCATTATGGAAAAGAATATTAAAAAAATGGATATATGTGTATAGCTGAGTCACTTTGCTGTACAGCAGAAATTAACACAACATTGTAAATCAACTACACTTCAATAAAAAATAAATTAAGATAAAAGCTCTTCTAATTACCTAATTTGAGTGTGCTATCTGTTGCCTGCTGGGACTGACTGATAAGGTATCCAACATAAGTTATTATTTTTTCCTTTTTTGGAAGAGTTTGGATAAAAGAAAATCCTCTAAAACAGTTCTGAGAGTTTTGCAAACCATAACTGACCAAATACATTGTGACATTACTCAGCGTTCTTCAAGCATCCATGTAATCATTTCCTCCATAAATTCAAAGCCCAACATGGATGTTCTTTACCACGCCATGAAATTATATAATCCTTAATGTTTCCGTTTTATTTCGTTTCAAGGAAACTTAATGCTGAATTCAGTGACTATTATTAATAATTAATTCAGTCGTGTATCCAGTAACAACTATTTCTCTGCTCCTCAAACGTTTTCTAAGCTAGTTTTCATCCTATTTTTGCTATTGTCTTTTTTCACTGTTTTCAGTCTGGTGAGTCATCTAAATTCTTTTGGGAATAAGGAGAAAATACATCCCAATTCATAATACTTTCAAAATAAAAATTGAGGCTGGATCAGCAGTTAGACTACTGGAAAGGACCAAGAAACCCAGGTGCACAAGGGTTCACTTGAAAATGAGCCCCAGAGGCAAGAGGCAAAGTACCAGGAGGAAGGCAGGTCCCACACAACAGGCACTGGGTCCAGACAGCACATCCATAACCAGGGCCATCTTTCCACCCACTGGAAGCAACCCCAGCCCCGGATCCCATTTCTGTTTTTTCTGGTTCCTGTGGAGCTTAACGGACATTTAGGAACAGCCCAAACTTACTCTTGGTGTGGGGCTCCTGTCTTGGTCAGCAGAGTCAGCACGAAAAACATGAAAATCACAAAGACCGCGAGACCAATCCAAAATCCAATCACAATGGAATCTACAAGACAGTTAACACTGGGATTAGTATTTCATAGCAGCATAAAACTTAAATAATTGAGGAACCTGTGCTTTTTGATACATGAAATGAGAAAAGATGTCAACAATCTTCTGAGACAATCTTGACCCATCAGTCAAAGATGCAGGGATGAGGGAAGAGTCTGTGCCTCCGGGTTTCTGTCTCAGGTACTACTAAGAGATGTCAGCCCTCCAGAGTCTTGGTTTCCACATCCCAGTGGAGGAATCTAAGACAGAAAATGGGCTGTCTAGGTCCTCAAGATTCCACTGAAGTGTTTTGAGTTAGAAAATCCAATTTTTAGCAGAAACTGCAATATGAAGTTTAAAATGACTTCTGATTCAAACCAACCCAATTTTGTATTTTCACACATGCTCCTGCTGGCATAACTCAGCTCTTCATTACATCTTGCAGAGAACATACCAATGACCTCCTGAGTGCTCTTCCTAACTTTGGCCTTTCCCTGTGCCTCACCTCTGTACAAATCTGCTTTATCAGAGCTCTGATAATATTGCTCTTTTATGAAAAATCCTTCAACGAAAATAGACCTGACCTTTTTCAGATTAGAAGACATTCCATATACAAAGAACTTGTACAACGTCTGGCATCTGAGAAAAAGGTAACACACATTTGCAGGCTATTATTGTTAAAATGATCATTTTCTCCCAGTTTACCCCTACTTTAAAACTCATGTTTCCAAGTGGACGAGGGGACACTGTGTCCCTGTACTTATCTGAGCTCTTAGGCACAGCTTCCTAATACCCACACCTTTTCAGGGGCCTGTACCTTCACCAGCTGGAACAACTGTCCCCAGGCTGGAGCTAATGGAAGTCTGTCTATCCTTCAAAGCCCATGCCTTACACCATCTCCTTCACAAAGCCTAATCTCCCCAACAGATGTGCTTGCTCCCTCCTGTGGACCCCATGACATTTTTGTCTGTGCTTCTCTACATGGGTCTCTCCTTGATCCTATCATGGGTAATAGTCACTAGCGTATGTCTCTCGGATGGGGATGAGACCAGGCTGTCTACCAGAACCTGGTACCTTCCTAATAGGGTCTTAAGTCTGGGAGAGGCGACAGAGTTGAAGTATTTTACATTTTCTGATCTATTCTAAGAAGTTTACCTATGTGGCAATACAATGAGGATACTCAGTAATTAAAAAAAAAGAGGTAAACAGAACTTATGCACTAAATGTGTTTAAAATACAAAGCATTATTCTAACTAAATTATAAGTATATAGCACTCTAACATGAAGAAATCAGATTAGTAATTTACTTCACATAATTCATACTTTCATTCTACATATACTATAGCCTAGAGGTTAACAACTTTTATTCAACAGCATTTATTCAGCACTCTGGATGCAAAGCTAATTTATCTTTCCCGGGGTTAAGAGTGCCAAAGAAACAGGAATTGTAGATTTTGCCTTACGATCTAATGGAAATGAGGCCTAAACAAGACATAAGGACAAGTACCAAAAAAAACACACGTGCACAAGTGCAGCATGTAACAATAGCATCTCAGTTATGGGGGCACAGACTGAAAAGCATCATTGTGCAGATAAACAACAGCTCAATACCCTACACTTCATCAACTGCCTGCACAGCAAAAGGAAATTCTACAGTGACCCACCAGAAACATAAAATCCTCAGCTGAGAATTTAATCTAGTCGTGTTGATCCATTTTCAAATCTCTTTCCTAGGAAGGGACATGAGGACAGCTTTCACACCACCAGTGGTGGCTGGACCCCTATGAGTCCTCCAGTCCCCTATCCCAGAGTAGGCAGGGATGGAGGAGGGTGCCTTTGACCCAGCCTAGTCCCTTGCCCCCGTCCTTCTAGTGACCCAGGGAGCGGATCACAAAGCAACAATAACGTGGGACCTGGGAGGGTCTCAGCCCTCAGCAAAGTCATGAGGGAACAGAGTGGGAATGAAGAGAGCTTTGGTTAGAATTTGAAAATCCCCATGATCCAATGGCATTTTCAGATGTTTTCTTGATAATGTGGTATCCACGTTTCTCATCACAATATGCTTTAAGCAGCTTTGCTTATTCACATTCTTCTCCAAAGGAAATTCTGCTTCCTCAGATTATTTCCATTAATTCTCCTCTACCTCATCCTCTGTCACATGGCCCAATCCCAGGGCACTTTCTCACCCTGAGCCCCTTTCAGAGAATATCAGAGATCTCCATCTCTTCTCAGGAATAACCAAACCCTCTTGAAGTTTTATTTATATGCCAAGTTTCACAGACGTGAGCATTGCAGTAAAAGGAGGAATGCAGAGCCTCTGGTCTTCCCCAAAGCACCCTTTCTTGGAAGGAAGTCAGAACAGAGGTTTACATAGAGTGAGCGAGGCTCCAAGGAGCCCGGTTCATTAAGGAAGCCAAGAAAGCCTTCCACAGGGGGTTCTAATAGAGCCGAACAGCTACTTCTGTCCTGCCTAGAGACTGAGCTACTTGGAGACCATTATAGTAAGAGGGTAGAGCAAATTGCCCAGAGGAATCCCAAATAGGATGTGTCATAATAAAATGACTTTCCCTTAGCCTGAGCTCTAATGAATGGAATGAAACGGAGCTGAAAGCTGACAGCTTGCACGGTTTTCACTGGTATGATATGTTTCTCCATGTTTTCCACTATAGGGGAGGACAAGAGCAACTAGCCCATCCTATTTCCCCTCCCCTCCACCCCTCACACCAGGCAGAATGGCCATCATCAAAAAGTCTACAAACAAGACATACTGGAGAGGATGTGGAGAAAAGGGAACTCTCCTACACTGTTGGTGGGAATGTAAATTAGTGCAGCCACTATGGAGAACAGTATGGAGGTTCCTTAAAAAAACAAAAATAGAATCACCATATGATCCACTAATCCCACTCCTGGGCATATATCCAGAGAAAACCATGGTTCGAAAGGATACATGCACCCCAATGTTCATTGCGTCGCTTTTTACGATAGCCAAGACGTGGAAGCAACCTAAATGTCCTTCGACGGAGGAATGGATAAAGAAGATGTGGTATATATATATAATGGAATACTACTCAGCCATAAAAAAGAATGAAATGATGCCATTTGCAGCACCATGGATGGACCTAGAGATGATCATATTAAGTGAAGTAAGTCAGAGAAAAACAAATATAATATGATATCACTTACATGCGTAATCTAAAATAATGATACAAATGAACTTATTTACAAAACAGAAACAGACTCACAGACTTAGAAAACAAACTTATGGTTACCAAAGGGGAAGGGTGGGGGGGAGCGATAAATTGGGAGTTTGGGATTGACATATACGCACGACTATATTTAAAATAGACCACCAACAAGGACCTACTGTATAGCACAGGGAACTCTGCTCAATATCTTGTAATAACCTAAATGAGAAAAGATTTTGAAGAAGAATAGATGTATGTATATGTATAACTGAATCACTTTGCTGTACACCTGAAACTAACACAACATTGTAAATCAACTATAGTCCAATATAAAATAAATTTTTTATTTTATTTATTTATTTAATTTTTGGCTACACCATGCAGCATGTGGGATGTTAGCTCCCCAACCAGGGATTGAACCCACGCCCCCTGCATTGGAAGGTGGAGCCTTAACCACTGGACTGTCAGGGAAGTCCCTAAAATAAAATTTAAAAAAGAATAAATTGTGACCTTTCCATCTCGTGGTTGTATGAAAAATGAGGGTTAATGCTTAAAGAGAGGGTTCAGGACACCAGAGCCAGCAGTGTCTTCACACCACTTCTGGTTCCTACGGTGTTAGGGTCAGTTCTGTGGTATGAATTCCTGGCAAGGAGCCAACAGTGGGGTTCTAGTATTTGCCTCTACTGTGCTCCCCATCACACGTCTTACTCTAAGCCTTCGCTAGCTCTAGCTCTGTTTCCTATCTTGATGAGTCAGCTTCCTGCTGACTCATCCACGCATGTATCTGGCATTATCTGCAAGTGGGCACATGACAAAAGTACAGACTGTGGCCACCACTGATGGCTCAGAATCAGAGGATGCTCCTTTAGTCTCACCTCAACACAGCTCCCAGAGTGGTCCTGCTAAAATGTAAACTCATTGACTCATAGGCTTTTGCTTCTGCTTATCTAAATGTCTCACCTAGCCAAGCCCTTCATAAATGCCCCATTTCTCTTCCTCCCTAAATTTATAACACAATTCTTGAGAGATCTGCCTGTACATACTGTCTCCAGTTCCTCTCCTCTCATTTTTTATTGAACCAATTCTAGCAGTGTTTACTCCTAACACTCTACTGAAACTGCTTTTAAGGTCATTGCCATTAATTTCTACACTGTAAATCCAAGAGTCAAGTCTCAGCCCTCGACTTACTTGACCATAATAGCAGCATGTGACACACTCCATGGTCTCATCTTTGAAACCCTTTCTTCACTTGGCTTCCAGGAAACCACAATCACACAATTTTCTTCTTACCTTTCTATAAATTCAATTCAAACTCCTTTGCTGCTTTCTTCTGAACATCCCCCAATTTCTAAATGCTAGGGTGTCCCAGGGCTCAATTCTGGGACCTCTTTAGTTTTCTAATCGATACTCATTCAACCAGCCTCTTGGGTTTGAATATGCTGATGACTCAAATTTATACCTTCACTGTACACCTATCTCTCCCTTCATGTCCTCTTGGAGGTCTGATGGGTCTCAGTGGAACAAGTCCAAAAATGAGCTCCTGGGGGTGCTGTTTCTCCCAGTCTTCCCCATCTCAGTCAATGGCAATTCATACTGCCAGTTACTCAGATCACAAGTTTCAAATCATCCTTGGCCCTTCTCCTTCTCTTGCACCCTACTGCCAATCCACTGACAAATCCTGTCAGATCTATCTTCAAAAAGATCCAGAGTATATGTACTTCTTACCACTCCACTGCCCCCACCATGGTCCAAGTCACCTCAGCAGCTGCCTGGATTTTGGCAATAGCCCCCTGCCTGGCCTCTGCTTCCAATCTCATCCCCTTCCTTCCCCAGCTGCAGAGTGATCTTACTGAAACCCAAGCTAGGTACCACGCTTCTGCTCCAAACCCTCAAATGACTTCTCAGAGAAAATGTCATAAGTCATAAGTCCTTAGCTTGACCTCTAAGGCCCCAGTGCCCTCTTCCCCATCACCTGACTTTGTCTCCTGATGTTCTGCCTCTTATTCACCCCTCTGGCACCAGGCTGACCTCCTCATTGTTCCTTGTGTGTTCCATTTTGCTCTTGCCATGGAGCACTTTCTGGAATGTTCTTCCCAAAGTATCTTATAGTTCAATCTCTCACTTCCTTTAGGTCTTCTATCATTTTTCTCCTTCTCAGGAAGGCCTTCCATGGCCATTCTAGCTATACTTTCACCTCGACTCTCCACATCTCCTTTCCCTACTCTATCTTTTATCACCATCTGGCATAGTTCATCTATTTAACTTACTTATTATCTCTCTCCCAGTAAAATGCAAGATCCATATGAGAAAGTGTTTTGTCTTTTCTGTTCACTGTTGTATCTCCAGTGCTTAAAATAGTGCTGCACATAACAGGTACTCAACAAATACATGCAGAATGAATGAATGTCCATTCTGCTGGTACCCAGTGTATGTCAGATATATGTCCACTTCTGATAGATACAAGGTTTAATACCAGATCCAAAACTGAAGGCAAAAGGAGAATTTACAATGACCATCAGAGGTTGTTTCTCAGATGAAAGACCCTTTGGAGGTAGGAATCTTAATTTCAGCAGGCAGGAGAACTCAGTCTAACTAGAGATGTAGCTATTGCTCTGAAGATCCATTACAGGTCAAATAAATGAAGGTAATTGCTATGGTCATTCCTATCTTCATAAGTGCTTCCCATTGAAATGACTCACTTTTATTCTTTTGAAACTGCACCTAACTGGCTTTGAATTTTGCTCGGCCAAACAAGGAGACGCACTTGAAGGGCAGAATTACAGCATTTTAAAGTGGAAGAGACTATACCAAGGTACACAGTACAATAGTTCACTTACTTTCCTGCATGTCTTGGGGTTTGTTCCTGAAACTAAGGGCCTCTACTTTAATCAGATCTCTTAATCAAAACAGCAAGGACCCACCCAGGAATTTTTGGGTTTTCCTAATGGGAATGTTAAAAACAAAAGCACTCCTTATTAATGATATAGTGAGTAAAGGAAGTATGTAGTGTATCATACTTCTCCCTACATTTTGTAGGAATTTTTTTCCAGCTATAATCATTTCTAAATGTAATATGCCCCAAAGAGATTTTCAACTGTTTCTGGAAATGCACCAACCAAAACTACAGCAGCAGGCTGTTTTCTCTGCCTGTAAAAGCATATATTACACGGAAATATATGGCAATTTGCCCAGTCATTTTGATTTCTGCTAAAATTCTTAACAGCAAGTATCCTTACCTACAGATTTTCCCAGAAAATAACAGATTAAAGAATCATAGTAAGTTAAAGGGGGTGATTTCACACCCTGACGGCAACAGCCCTCCATCAGATAATTGATGACAGCACATCCTAATGGATTCCATGTACTTTTTTTTTTTTTTTTTTACTTCCACAAAGAACTACTGAGAAGACATCAATACAGGAATGAGCAAAAGCATTTAATTATTACTATTCACTTCAGGGGTAAATGATATGTGGTTTAGTTAATGATTTTTAAGGAACAAAAATAGAAAGCTCTTGATCCAGGAAATTAGTAACTCCGAAGCCTTTTAGTCCCATAGCTGGAGACCAGAGGGCAGGAACCAGCCAGGGTATCACTGCTCCTGTCCCTCTAATTGCCCAGCCAGATGGTCTGCCACAGCCATCAGCAATCAGTAGCATCCAGGCCCCAGGACCTATACATGAAGCCCCGGCTCTTGTGGTCCTTCCTGCAATGAGGGAGTGGGAACAAAGGCTAAGCACTTTATTAGCTGGAATTGGGAGTTGACCATGATGGAAACTCAGGAGGCTCCTGAGCTCCCCTCCTCCCACAGACACATGGAATATACAGCTACATATGGAGCAATTCCCTCTGAAAGAGATCCAGAAACTATCTGAGCAACTCCTACACATCTGACAAATGATTTCCTACTCACATCCAAATAAGTAGGAAAGGCTGAGACACACTCTTGCCATTAACCCCACCCCCAGCACAGCAACATAGCCATCTGAGGTAACCCCCAACTCCCACATTCTCCCTGAGGAAGGGTTTAGACCACACATCTAGAGCCCCACTGGAAGCAGTTCAAGATGGTGGTGTAGGAAGATCCTGAATTCACCTCCTCCCACGGACACAACAAATCTACAACCACATAGGGAATACTTCCTTCTGAAAAAGACCTGAAAACTGGACAAACAGAGCCTCCACAACAAAGGATAAAAAGACAGCATTGAGACAGTTAGGAGATGCAGAAACACAGTCTCACCAAAAAAAAAATCTTCACCCTGGTGCAGCGACCCACAATTGGGAGGGATCTCAAAAATACAGAACTGTTCTCTAAGGAGTGAGGTGGTCTGTGCTCTATAGCAAGCACCTCAAATCTTAGATCCTGCATAGGAGAGACAAGCCCCCAAAATGCCTGGCTTTGAAAACCAATGAGGATTACATCCAGGAAAAACATAGATCTGTAGGGAATGGAGAACCTGCTTTTTAAAGGGCTCACAGACTCCCTTGCCCCAGAATGCAGCACAAAAACACCTGCTTGAAAAGCACCTGGACTATTCATGAAGGAGACCCATTAACTAATCTTCAAGAATCTGCTGGAAAGGCAGGAACCTGCTGGGACTCTTTCTGGTGATGGACACACTGGCAGATGCCATTCTTGTGATTTCATTCTACCTTGCTAATGCCAGCACTGGTGGGTGCCATTTTGTAAGTCTCCCTCTAACCTGCTAGTGCCAGTAGGTGTGCCTCAATGAGAGCTCCACCCACCCCTGTGCTACAGCTGCATGCCACAGCTGGGTTGGGCAAGACCCCTGCCCACCCCTGCACTGCAGCAGGCTGGCACATGCAGCCCATACAGGGTATGCCCCTTAAGTGCCCAGCTCTAGTGGCCAGGGCATCTGGGGCCCACAGGATTTCCTACACAAGGCCACTCCTTCAAGACTGGAGGAGGCAGCTTTTTGGCCCAATACACAGAAACAAACACAGAGAGTTATTCAAAATGAGGAGACAGAGGAATATGTCCCAAATGAAAGAACAAGACAAAACCTCAGAAAAAGACCTTAATGAAATGGAGATAAGCAATCTACCTGATAAATAGTTCAAAGTAATGGTCATAAAGATGTTCACTGAACTTGGGAGAAGAATGGAGCAACACAGTAAGAGCTTCAACAAAGAAAGAGAAAATATAAGAAAGTACTAAACAGAAGTTAAAGAGCTGAAGAATATAATAACTGAACTGAAAAACAAACTCGAGGGGTTCAGCAGCAGACTGGATGAAGCAGAACACACCAGGAAGACAAAGCGATGGAACTCACTAAGACACAGGAGCAAAAACAAAAAAAAGAATTTTAAAAAGTAAAGATATCTCAAGGGACTTTTGGAACAATGTCAAGCAGAATAACATTCACATTATAGGGGTCCAAAAGGAGGAGAAAGGGCCAGAAAGCTTATATGAAGAAACATTAGCTGAAAACTTTCCTAGTCTGAAGAAGGAAAGAGACATCCAGGTCCAGTAAGTCTAGAGAGTTCCAAATAAGATGAACCCAAAGAGGTCCACACCAAGACACACCATAATTAAAATGATAAAAGGCAAAGATAAAGAGAGAATCTTAAAAGTAGCTAAAACAAAACAAAACAAAAAACTTTACATATACAAGAGAAACCCCATAAGGCTATCAGTAAATTTTTCAGCAGAAACTTAGCAGGTGAAGGGAGTGGCATGACATATTCAAAGTGCTGAAAGGAAAAAATTCCAACCAAAAGTTCTCTACCTGACAAGGTTATCATTCAGAATTGAAGAGTTTAAGAGTTTCCCAGATAAGCAAAACCTAGAGGAGTTCATCACCGTTAAACTGGACTTACAAAAAATGATAAAGAGACTTCTTTAAGCTAAAAAGAAATGGCATTGATTATAACATAAAAACATTGAGTAAAAATCTCACTAGAATAGGTAAGTCAGTAGTAAAGGTAATGGATCAATCACTTATAAAGCAAGAATGAAGATTAAAAGACAAAAAAATAGAAAAATTAACTAAAACTAAAATAATTAAAGTATGCATAAAATAAAAAACGTAAAAGATGTCATAAATATAGATATATAGATGTATATATACATCTATATAGATGTCATAAAGATGTCAAAAAATATAAAACATGAGGGAGGGAGTAAAAAAAAAAGTAACCTTCTGGAATGTGTTGAAATTTAAGTTGTTATCAACCTAAAACAGACCATTATATGCATAGGGTGTCATATGTAAACCATGGTAACCACAAACAAAAACTTATAGTAAATACACAAAAGAAAGAGGAATTAACCTAAACATAACACTAAAGACAGCCATGAAACCACAAGGGAAGAAAGAAAGAGAAAAAGAAACAGAGAGGAACTACAAAAACAATCCAAAAATAATTAACAAAATGGCAATAAGTACATATCTATCAGTAATTACTTTAAATGTAAGTGGACTAAATTGTCCAATCAAAAGACACAGAGTGACTGAATGGATAAAAAAAACAAGACCCATCTGGATGCTGCCTACAAGAGATCCACTTCAGAAGTAAGGACACACACAAATTAAAAGTGAAAGGATGAGGAAAGATAGTCCATGCAAATGGAAACTAAAAGAAAGCTGGTGTAGCTATACTCATATCATACAAAACAGACTTTAAAACAAAGAATGTAATAAAAGACAAAGAGGATATATATAATGATAAAGAGGTCAATGCAGCAAGAAGATGTAACACTTAAAAAATACATATGCACCCAATATAGGAGCTCCACAATACATAAAGCAAATATTAACAGGCCTAAGGAGTGAAATTAACATCAACAAACTAACAGTAGGGGACTTTAACACCCCATTTACATCAGTGGATACATCATTCAAACATCAAATCAATAAAGAAACATTAGGCTTAAACGACACATTAGAGCAGACAGATTTAATAGATATATACAAAGCGTTTCATCCAAAAGCATCAGAGTACCCATTCTCAGGTGCACATGGAACACTCTCCAGGCTAGATAACATGTTAAACAAGCCAAAAAACAAGTCTCAATAAATTCAAGAAGTTTGAAATCATATTAAGCATCTTTCCCAACCACAATGGTATAAAACTAGAAATCAAATATGGGAAGAAAATTGTAAAAACCACAAAAATGTGAAGATTAAACAACATTTAATCTGAACAACCAATGAATCTTTGAAGAAATCAAAGGAGAAATTTAAAAATACCTAAAGACAAATGAAAACAAAAATATGACATACTAAAATCTATAAGAGGCAGCAAAAGTGATTCTAAGAGGGAAGTTCATAGCAATACAGGCCTACCACGAGAAACAAGAAAAATCTCAAATAAACAATCTAACATTACACCTAAAGGATCTAGAAAACAAAGAACAAAGTTCAAAATTGGCATTAGGAAGGAAATAATAAAGATCAGACCCAAAATAAATGAAAAAAATAGAAAGGATTAATGAAACTAAGAGCTGGTTCTTTGAAAAGATAAACAAAATCAACAAGCCAACAGCTAGACTAACCAAGAAAAAAAACAGAGAAGAATCAAATAAAGTCAGAAATGAAAGAGGAGAAATTACAACTGATACCACAGAAATAGAAAAGATTATAAGAGACTCCTAAGAACAACTATATACCAACAAATTCAACAACCTAGAAGAAATGGATAAGTTTCTAGAAACACACAATCTTCTAAGACTGAATTATGGAGAAATAGAAAATCTGAACAGACCAATTACTAATAAGGAGATTGAATCAGTGATTTTAAAAAACTTCCAAACAAACAAAAGTATAGGACCAGGAGACTTCACTGGTGAATTCTACGAAACATTCAAAGAAGATTTAATATCTATGCTTTTCAAACTGTTCCAAAAAAATTAAGAGGAGGAAATGTTTCCAACTCATTTTACAAGGCCATATTATCCTGATACCAAAACCAGACAAGAATACCAAGGGAAAAAAAATCACACGCCAATATCTTTGATGAAAATAGATGCAAAAATCTTCAACAAAACATTAGCAAACTGAATTTAACATACATTAAAAAGATCATACACTATGAACAAGAGGGATTTATTTCAGGGATGCAAAAATGGTTCAGTATCTGCAAATCAATCAACATGATACACCACATTAACAGGATGAAAGATAAAAATCACATGATCATATCAATCGTTGCATAAAAAGCATTTGACAAAAGTCGACATCCATTTACAAGAACTCTCAACAAAGTGACTATATTAATAGACATTTCTCCAAAAAGACATACAGATGACCAATAGGCACATGAAAAGATGCTCAACATCACTAATTATTAGAGAAATGCACATCAAAACTACAATGAGGTACCACCTCACACCAGTCAAAATGACTATCATTAAAAAGTCTACAAATAACAAGTGTTGAAGACGGTGTGGAGAAAAGGGAACCCTCCTACACTGTTGGTGGGAATGTAAGTTGGTGCAGCTGCTATGGAAAACAGCACAGAGGTTCCTCAGAAAACTAAAAATAGACCTACCATATGATCCAGCAACCCCACTCCTACCCAGACAAAACTATAATTCAAAAAGATACATGCACCCCTATGTTCATAGCAGCACTATTCACAATAGCCAAGACATGGAAACAACCTAAATGTCCATCGACAGATGAATGGATAAAGAAGATGGGGTACATATATACAATGGAATATTACTCAGCCATAAAAAAGAATGAAATAATGCCATTTGCAGCAACATGGATGCAGCTAGAGATGATCACACTAAGTGAAATAACTCAGAAAGAGAAAGACAAATACTATATGATATCACATATGTGTGGAATCTAAAATATGGCACAAATGAACTTACCTACAAAGTAGAAATAGACTCACAGCTATAGAGAACAGACTTGTGGTTGCCAAGGGGGAGGGGGGAGGGAGAGGGATCAAGTTAGAGTTTGAGGTTGGTAGATGCAAACTATTACATTTTGAATGGATAAACAACAAAGTCCTACTGTATAGCACAGGGAACTATATCCAATCTCCTGGGATAAACCATAATGGCAAAGAATGCATGTATGTGTATAACTGAGTCATTTTGCTATACAGCAGAGATTGGCACAACATTGTAAATCAACTATACTTTAATTTTTTAAAAAAGTATCATCTAAGTACCAAATAGAAACAACATGTTTTTCAGGGCTGTTTATAGGAGAGCAAAGCTTTTTTGGTACAACTTAATATGGCTTATAAACTTATATAATGTTCTCTTGAATGAGTTCTTGGATGCAAGTTGCTGAGATTAAATGTAACAGGATAGCATGGGGAAAAAAAGTGGGTATGGAGGAAATATACCTCAACTTAATAAAAGCCATGTATCAATATAACAAACCCACAGCTAACATCATACTCAACAGGGAAAAACTGAAAGCTCTTCCTCTAAGACCAGGAACAAGACTAGGATGCCCACACTTGTCACTTTTATTCAACATAGTATTGGAAGTCTTAGCAATTAGACAAGAAAAAGAAATAAAAAGCATCCAAACTGAAAAGGAACAAGTAAAACTTTCACTATTTGCAGCTGACATGGTACTATATGTAGAAAACCCTGAAGACTCCACCAAAAAACTGTTACAACTATAAAAATGAATTCAGTAAACTTGCAGGATACAAACTCAATATACAGAAACTCTGGTATTTCTATACACTGATAATGAACTATCATAAGTAGAAATTAAGAAAACAATTCCATTTACAATTGTATCAAAAAGAATAATATACCTAAGAATAAATTTAACCAAGGAGGTGAAAATCTCTATGCTGAAAACTGTAAGACTCTGACAAAAAAAAACCTGAAGAAGACACAAATAAATGGAAAGATATTCTGCATTCAAGGATTGGAAAAATTAACATTGCTAAAATGTCCATACTATGCAAAGCAATCTACAGATTCAATGCCATCCCTAATGAAATACCAATGACATATTTCACAGAACTAGAACAAATAATTCTAAAATTTGTATGGAACCACAAAAGATCCTGAATAGTCAAAGCAATCTTGAGAAAGAACAAACCTGGAGGAATCATACTCCCTGATTTCAAAATATACTACAAAGCTATAGTATCAAAACAGTGTGATATTGTCATAAAAACAGACACACAGATCAATGAAGAAAAGAGAGAGCCCAGAAATAAACCCACACATATATGGACAATTAATCTATGACAGTGGAGCCAAGGACATAGTATGGGGAAAGGACAGTCTCTTCAATAAATGGTGTTGGGAAAACTGGACAGCCACATGCAAAAGAATGAAACTAGATCACTATCTTATACCATACACAAAAATTAACTCAAAATGGATTAAAGGCTTGACTATAAGACCTGAAACCATAAAATTTCTAGAAGAAAACATAGGTGGTAACCTTATTGACATCATTCTTAGTGATGTTTTTAGAGATCTGACTCCAAAGGCAAGGGAAACAAAAGCAAAATAAATAAATGGGACTACATCAAACTAAAAAGCTTCTGCACAGTGAAAGAAACCATCATCAAAACAAAAAGGCAGCCTACTGATGGGAGAAATCTGTAAATCATATATACAAAAGGGGTTAATATAAAAAATATAGAGAACACAGACAATACAACAACAAAAAACACACACAACTCTACTAAAAAATGGGCAGAGGATCTGAATAGACATCTTTCCAAAGAAGACATACAGATGGCCAAAGGGCACATGAAAAGATGTTCAATATCACTAACTATTAGAGAAATTCAAATCAAAACCACTATGAGATATCACCTTACAACTGTTAGAATGGCTCTCAAGACAAGAAATAGCAAGTGTTTGAGAGGATGAGAAGAAAAGGGAACACTTGAGCGCTATTGGTAGGAATGTAAATTGGTGCAGCCACTATACAAAACAGTATGGAGATTCCTCAAAAAATTAAGAATAGAACTACCATATGATCCAACTATTCTACTTCTAGGTATTTATCTGAAGAATATGAAAACACTAATTCGCAAAGATGTATAAACACCTATGTTCATTGCAGCATTATTTTTTTAATTTAATTTTTTTTATACAGCAGGTTCTTATTAGTTATCCATTTTATACATGTTGGTGTATATATGTCAATCCCAGTCTCCCAATTCATCCCACCTCTCCCCCCCTGCCCCGCCACTTTCCCCCCTTGGCTCTTTCACATTTTTCATCATTAGTGTATAGGAATGCAAGAGATTTCTGTGCATTAATTTTGTATCCTGCAACTTTACCAAATTTATTGATTAGCTCTAGTAGTTTTTTAGTGGCATCTTTAGGATTCTCTATGTATAGTATCAGGTCATCTGCAAACAGTGACAGTTTTACTCTTCTTTTCCAATTTGTATTCCTTTTATTTCTTTTTCTTCTCTGACTGCCGTGGCTAGGACTTCCAAAATTTTGTTGAATAATAGTGATGAGAGTGGATATGCTTGTCTTTTTCCTGATCTTAGAGGAAATGCTTTCAGTTTTTCACCATTGAGAATGATGTTTACTGTGGGTTTGTCATATATGGCTTTTAATATGTTGAGGTGGGTTCCCCCTATGCCCACCTTCTGGAGAGTTTTTATCATAAGTGGGTGTTGAATTTTGTCAAAAGCTTTTTATGCATCTATTGAGATGATCATATGGTTTTTCTCCTTCAGTTTGTTAATATGTTGTATCACATTGATTGATTTGTGTATATTGAAGAATCCTTGCATCCTTGGGATAAATCCTACTTGATCATGGTGTATGATCCTTTAATGTATTGTTGGATTCTGTTTGCTAGTATTCTGTTGAGGATTTTTGCATCTATATTCATGAGTGATATTGGTCTGTCATTTTCTTTTTTTGTAGTATCTTTGTCTGGTTTTGGTATCAAGGTGATGGTGGCCTCATAGAATGAGTTTGGGAGTGTTCCTTCCTCTGCAATTTTTTGCAAGAGTCTGAGAAGGATGGATGTTAGCTCTCCTCTAAATGTTTGATAGAATTCACCTGTGAAGCCATCTGGTCCTGAGCTTTTGTTTGTTGGAAGATTTTTAATCACAATTTCAATTTCAATACTTGTGATTGATCTGTTCATATTTTCTATTTCTTCCTGGTTCAGTCTTGGAAGGTTATAACTTTCTAAGAATTTGTCCATTTCTTCCAGGGTGTCCATTTTATTGGCATAGAGTTGCCTGTGGTAGTCTCTTAGGATGCTTTGTATTTCTGTGGTGTCTGTTGTAACTTCTCTTTTTTCATTTCTAATTTTAATGATTTGAGTCCTCTCCCTCTTTTTCTTGATGAGTCTGGCTAATGGTTTATCAATTTTGTTTATCTTCTCAAAGAACCAGCTCTTAGTTTTATTGATCTTTGCTTTGTTTTCTTTGTTTCTTTTTCATTTATTTCGGCTCTGACCTTTATGATTTCTTTCCTTCTACTAACTTTGGGTTTTGTTTGTTCTTCTTTCTCTAGTTCTTTTACGTGTAAGGTTAGATTGTTTATTTGAGATGTTTGTTGTTTCTTTTTTTTTTTTTTTTTTTTTTTTGTGGTACACGGGTTTCTCGCTGCTGTGGCCTCTCCCGTTGCAGAGCACAGGCTCCGGACACGCAGGCTCAGTGGTCATGCTCATGGGCCTAGCCACTCCGCGGCACGTGGGATATTCCTGAACCAAGGCAGGAACCCATGTCCCCTGCATCGGCAGGCAGACTCTCAACTGCTGCGCCACCAGGGAAGCCCATTTGTTGTTTCTTGAGGTAGGATTGTATTGCTATAAACTTCCCCCTTAGAACTGCTTTTGCCACATCCCATAGGTTTTGGATCATCGTGTTTTCATCGTTATTTGTCTCTAGGTATTTGATTTCCTCTTTGATTTCTTCAGTGGTCTCTTGGTTATTTAGGAACGTATTGTTTAGCCTCCATGTGTTTGTGTTTTTTACGTTTTTTCCCCTGTAATTGATATCTAATCTCATAATGTTGTGGTCAGAAAAGATGCTTGATATGATTTCTATTTCCTTAAATTTACTGAGGCTTGATTTGTGACCCAAGATGTGATCTATCCTGGAGAATGTTCTGTGCGCACTTGAGAAGAAAGTGTAATCTGCTGTTTTTGGATGGAATGTCCTATAAATATCAATTAAATCTATCTGGTCTGTTGTGTCATTTAAAGCTTGTGTTTCCTTATTAACTTTCTGTTTGGATGGTCTGTGCTTTGGTGTAAGTGAGGTGTTAAAGTTCCCCACTATTATTGTGTTACTGTCAATTTCCTCTTTTATAGTTGTTAGCAGTTGCCTTATGTATTGAGGTGCTCCTATGTTGGATGCACATATATTTATAATTGTTATATCTTCTTCTTGGATTGATCCCTTGATCATTATGTAGTGTCCTTCCTTGTCTCTTGTAACATTCTTTATTTTAAAGTCTATTTTATCTGATATTGAGGATTGCTACTCCAGCTTTCTTTGGATTTCCATTTGCATGGAATATCTTTTTCCATCCCCTCACTTTCAGTCTGTATGTGTCCCTAGGTCTGAAGTGGGTCTCTTGTAGACAGAATATATATGGGTCTTGTTTTTGTATCCATTCAGCGAGGCTGTGTCTTTTGGTTGGAGCATTTAATCCATTCACGTTTAAGGTAATTATCGATATGTATGTTCCTATGACCATTTTCTTAATTGTTTTGGCTTTGTTTTTGTAGGTCCTTTTCTTCTCTTGTGTTTCCCACTTACAGAAGTTCCTTTAGCATTTGTTGTAGAGCTGCTGTGGTGGTGCTGAATTCTCTTAGCTTTTGCTTGTCTGTAGAGCTTTTGATTTCTCCATCGAATCTGAATGAGATCCTTGCCAGGGAGAGTAACCTTGGTTGTAGGTTCTTCCCTTTCATCACTTTAAATGTCATTCCCCTCCCTTCTGGCTTGTAGAGCGTCCACTGAGAAATCAGCTGTTAACCGTATGGGAGTTCCCTTGTATGTTATTTGTTGTTTTTCCCTTGCTGCTTTCAATACTTTGTCTTTAATTTTTGCCAATTTGATTACTATGTGTCTTGGCGTGTTTCTCCTTGGGTTTATCCTGTGTGGGACTCTCTGTGCCTCCTGGACTTGGGTGGTTATCTCCTTTCCCAGGTTAGGGAATTTTTTGACTATAATCTCTTCAAATATTTTCTTGGGTCCTTTCTCTCTTTCTTCTCCTTCTGGGACCCCTAAAATGTGAATGTTGTTGCATTTATTGTTGTCCCAGAGGTCTCTTAGGCTGTCTTCATTTCTTTTTATTCTTTCTTCTTTATTCTGTTCTGCAGCAGTGAATTTCACTATTCTGTCTTCCAGGTCACTTATCCATTCTTCTGCCTCAGTTATTCTGCTATTGATTCCTTCTAGTGTATTTTTCATTTCAGTTACTGTATTGTTCATCTCTGTTTGTTTGTTCTTTAATTCTTCTAGGTCTTTGTTAAACATTTCTTGCATCTTCTCGATCTTTGCCTCCATTCTTTTTCCGAGGTCCTGGATCATCTTCACTATCATTATTCTGAATTCTTTTTCTGGAATGTTGCCTATCTCCACTTCATTTAGTTGTTTTTCTGGGGTTTCATCTTGTTCCTTCATCTGGTACATAGCCCTCTGTCTTTTCATCTTGTCTATCTTTCTGTGAATGTGGTTTTTGTTCCACAGGCTGCAGGATTGTAGTTCTTCTTGCTTCTGCTGTCTGCCTTCTAGTGGATGAGGCTACCTAAGAGGCTTGTGCCAGTTTCCTGATGGGAGGGACTGGTGGTGGGTAGAGCTGGCTGTTGCTCTGGTGTGCAGAGCTCAGTAAAACTTTAATCCACTTGTCTGCTGATGGGTGGGGCTGGGTTCCCTCCCTGTTGCTTGTTTGGCCTGAGGCAACCCAACACTGGAGCCTACCGGGGCTCTTTGGTGGGGCTAATGGCGGACTCTGGGAGCACTCACGCCAGGAGTACTTCCCAGAACTTCTGCTGCCAGTGTCCTTGTCCTCATGGTGAGACACAGCCACCCCCTGCCTCTGCAGGAGACCCTCCAACACTAGCAGGTAGGTCTGGTTCAGTCTCCTGTGGGGTCACTGCTCCTTCCCCTGGGTCCCGATGCACACACTACTTTGTGTGTGCCCTCCAAGAGTGGAGTCTCTGTTTCCCCCAGTCCTGTCAAAGTCCTGCAATCAAATCCCACCAGGCTTCAAAGTCTGATTCTCTAGTAATTCCTCCTCCCATTGCCAGACCCCCAGGTTGGGAAGCCTGATGTGGGGCTCAGAACCTTCACTCCAGTGGGTGGACTTCTGTGGTATAAGTGTTCTCCAGTTTGTGAGTCACCCACCCAGCAGTTACGGGATTTGATTTTACTGTGTTGCGCCCCTCCTATCATCTTATTGTGGCTTCTCCTTTGTCTTTGGATGTGGGGTATCTTTTTTGGTGAGTTCCAGCATCTTCCTGTCGATGACTGTTCAGCAGTTAGTTGTGATTCCAGTGCTCTCACAAGAGGGAGTGAGAACACGTCCTTCTACTCTGCCATCTTGAACCAATCCACAGCATTATTTATAATAGCAAAGATTTGGAAACAACCTAAGTGTCCATCAATGGATGAATGGATAATGAAGATGGTACAAACACACAGAGAAAATGGAATATTACTCAGTCATAAAAAAGAATGCAATGTTGCCATTTGAGACAATATAGATAGACCGTGAGGGTATTATGTTAAGTGAAATACACTAGAGAAAAGAAAATACACTAGAGAAAGGCAAATACTGTATAATTTCACTCATATGTGGAATCTAAAACAAACAAACAAAACAAACAAAAAATTGATAGACACAGAAAACAGATCAGTGGTTATCAGAGGGGAAGGGAGTTAGGGGACAGGTGAAATGGGTAAAAGGGGTCAACTGTATGGTGATGGTAGATAACTAGACCTTTGGTGATGATCACTTCGTAGTGTACACAGATGTTAAATATAATTTTGTACACCTGACACTTACATAATATTATGTACCAATTTTACCTCAATTAAAAATAAAAGATTCCCACTAGAGAGACAAGCCTCCTAAACATCTAGCTCTGAAAGCAGACAGGGCTTTTGTCCATGAGAATCCAAGGTTATAGCAAACAAAGGAGCAGTTCTTCATGGGCACACATGACTATCTCCCCAGGGCTCAGTGCAGGGGGAGCAGGCAAAAACACCCATTTCCCAGTCTTTCTCTGAAAGGGGTTTATCTGCTTGCTTTAGAAGATGATGCCTGAGGGCCAGACTTCTAATTTATCAGGCATCTAGGGGCCAGCTGTGATCCTTCCCAGGGACCAGTGAAGCCAACACATACTTCCCTGCCTTCTTCCTCTAGCCCATTCCAATAATAAAAAACCAAGTTGTCAGTATCTCCCTGGAAGGAGCTTTTATACAAGTCTGGCGCCCCAGCTTTTGCAGCTGCTGTCCAAGGGACTGCCTGATATCCCAGCTCTGATAGCCATGAGTCCGACAGGACTGTAGTTCTTAAAAAGCCTGACAGCACCCTTCCATGGCTCTCCACCAGGCTCAGCACAGAAGGAGCAGACAAAATGCCCATTTCCCAGTTTCTCCCTGGAAAGAATTTAACCATTTACTCTGCAGCTGCTGCCTGAGGTTCTGCTTCTAATCAAACTGCATCTAGGCACTGACCACAATCCTCTCCTTCCAGACACAGACAGGTCTGGACACGCCCTCAGTTACTAGGAGCTACTAATACAAAGAAGTCTGCTTGAACAATCATACAAGTTTGAGAGAAAACTAAGATCTCAGGCCTGGCTGAATGACAAGGTTCATTTCCTATATAAGACCACTCTGCTAGACTGGGAGTGGTGGCTCTTATCTAATGCACAGAAACCAAAACAGAGAGTCAAGGACACTGAAGAAATAGAGGAATGTATTCCAAACAAAAGAATAAGATAAATCTCCAGAAACAGACCTTAGTGAGAATTCAAAATAACGGTCATAAACATAGGGGTAAGCTCCTTGACATCACTCTTGGTGATGAGTTTTTGGATTTAACACCAAAAGCAAAGGGAACAAAGGCAAAAATAAACAAGTGGGAGTACATCAAACTAAAAAGCCTCTGCACAGGGCTTCCCTGGTGGCACAGTGGTTGAGAGTCCGCCTGCCAATGCAGGGGACATGGGTTCGTGCCCCGGTCCGGGAAGATCCCATATGCCATGGAGCAGCTGGGCCCATGAGCCATGGCCGCTGAGCCTGCGCATCCGGAGCCTGTGCTCCACAGCGGGAGAGGCCACAACAGTGAGAGGCCCTCGTACCGTGCAAAAAAAAAAAAAAGCCTCTGCACAGCAAAGGAAACCATCGACAAAATGAAAAGGCAAATTATGGAATATGAGAACATTTGCAAATCACATATCTGGTAAGGGGTTAATATCCAAAATATACAAGGAACTAATACAACTCAATAGCAAAAAAACAATGCAATTTAAAAATGGGCAAAGGGCCTGAACAGACATTTTTCCAAAGAAGACATCCAAATGGTCCACAGGTACATGAAAATGTGGTCAACACTGCTAATCTTTAGAAAAATGCAATTCAAAACCTCAAGGAGATATCATCTCACCACTGTTAGAATGTCTGTTACCAAAAAGACAAGAGATAACAACTGTTGGTGAGGATGCGGAGAAAAGGGAGCCCTTGTGCATTGTGGGTAGGAATGTAACTGGTGCAGCCACTATGAAAAACAGCATGAAATTTCCTCAAGAAATTAAAAGTAGAACTACCATATCATCCAGCTTTCCCATTTCTGGATATATATCCAACGGAAATGAAAGCGTTATCTTGAAGAGGTTATCTATACTCCCATGTTCATTGTAACATTATTCACAATAGCCAAGGTATGGAAACAACCTAACTGTCTATTCATGGATGAATGGATTAATTAAATGTTATAGATAGATAAATAGATATTTGAGTATTATTTGGCCTTTAAGAAGAAGGAAATACTGTCATTTATGACAAGATTTGTGAAACTGGAGGGCATTATATGAAGTGAAATAAGCTAGACAGAGAAAGACAAATAGTGCATGATATCACTTACATGTAGACTCTAAAAAAAAGAAAAGAAGTCGAACTCATAGAAATAGAGCAGAAAAGTGGTTGCCAGGGGCTGGGGGATTGGAGAAATCAGGAGAGGTTGGTAAAAGAGTATAAACTTTCAGCTATAAGCTGAATAAGATCTAAGGATCTAATGTATAACATGGAAAGTATAGTTGATAACACTGTTTCGTACAATTGAAATTTGCAAGGGAATAGAACTTAAATGTTCTCACCAATGAATAAACAATCAAACAAATACATACCTGAGGTGATGGATGTGTTAATTAACTCAACGGGGGGGGGGGGGAATCTTTTCACAATATATAAAATATATCAAATTATCACTTTGTATACTTTAAATATATTACAATTTTATTTGTCAAGTATACCTCAATGAAGCTGAAAAAAATAGAAAGCCCACTTTGCAAGTAGGAGTGAGGAACCATGAATGCCAAGACAGCTTAGAGTGGCAGCGGCCGGGAAACACAAAAGAAGTGAAAGCATTTCCTTTGCCACATTTGCATCTTCAATTCTAGTCTCTCTTGTATTTCCTAACATGTTCCATTAAGCTGAGCCAGATAAGAACCTACGACTTTTATGGTGCTGCGGACATTCATTCTGAAACAAGCAAACATCTCTGGACCATTTATGGGGTAACCACGACAGGACCCGGTAGTGGGCAGCACTTTCTGCTTATCATGTCGACTCTGTTTAAGTAAACTGAGCTGCTTCATGCTGGCCAGTCAGCAGGCAGTTATGACTGGAGGTGGACGGTAACCTTTCATAGAGTTATATTTCCTTGCTCTGTGCTGGATCATTAATCGCTCCAATAACACAAGGCACAATGCATGCCTATAACACAGAGCTGGGAATGACTGCGGGCTATTCTGGTCCATCACTACGAACACACACAGACAGACTGCTTTCCACAGCCCCAGAAACCCAGTGGGGCTGAAAGGATGTTGCGGACTGTTACAAGAGAAGGTTCTTCAAATCAGAGTTCCAGATTCTATTTGTGTACACATTTTTGATGGTCCAAATGTTCACATGGTTCCGGAGAGCTGGCATCATTAATTTTTTAAAAATCTCAATTTGAAAGTGACATTGAGTCATGTTCCGCCACTAAGGGAATCTTTCAAGTTCTTCGTCACTCATATTGTACATCCTTGAGCAATAAGCCTATATTTGGAGGGGGTGTTTTCCAGGGATTTGGGGGTAGAGGACAGATTTCTATAAAAAGAATGTTCAGGAAAAGTAAACACTGGGGATTTCACAGGTTAAAGCGAACACACATCATGGTTACAATGGGGAATTGCACAAGACTTACATTTGTGAGCCTTCAGTCCTTCAAAGGAAACTGGTCCAATCTCATAATACTCATATTCCCAGGTGTAATCAGAATTAGATGCAGATTGATGGGACGTCCCATTAGAAACTAACCTCTGGGCAGACATCTCCACCTGCAGAAATGGAGAAAGGCAAGTGTAGAGTCTGTTAACGCATCCACATTGTCCTTGACCCCGTTCAGGAGGTCAGCAGGCAACGGCCTCTGGGAGGTCCTATCCACCAGGTCAGGGACAGCCCTCCCTGGCTGCCTGCATTCCCAGTGGCCATTACTTCCTTTTATCTCTCCACGAGACTGGTATGCATTATTTGCAACCAGAGGCCATGTCTTCTTTCATGGTTGTTCCCCCAGAACTTAACCCAGTGCCTGGCACATAACCAACTTCCAATAACTGATGAAAGAAGGAAGTAAGGAGGGGGAGAGTGTATCAGAATCTCTGAGCTCACGACTTCAGCCACATCACCTGTCACCACCTATGCGGAGCCTACAGAGAATAAATAAAATCAGTATCAGAAGAGAAGAAGCCCAGCAGATGTCTACTGGGCACCTACCATGCAAAACTAAAGACATGGGACCTATGTCTTATGAAATAGGGGTGGAGAAAAAAGAAGGGGACAACAAAAGTCACATCATTGGAGAAGATCCTCAGTGGAATCCCTATCTTGGTCACTGCTAACTCCTGAAATCTGTCCTATTTTCAGGATGTCCCAATGCCTTGTTTGTTATCATTTGAGATTTCAAAATGCTGACTTCTTTGTGAGACGAGGTTGTACTGTGCAGCATGGATACCAAAGGCAACAAGTGCACAGAGCCAATATTCAGTACTGAGCATCTGCTGTGTGTGAGGCACCATACATTGTGGGCTAGGAGGAGATGCTAGACCAGGACTCCAGAGACCTCCCCTAATAATGGGGAAAGAACACTAAGTGACAACAGTAATATAAGGGGAAATCTGAATAAAGTACCAGCCAAAACCAAGATCCACTGAGCAGTATAACCACTAGATCCCACTCCACAAGAGCTTTCTGAAGCTCCCCTTCTCCCACCCGCCATGGGGCAGTACCACCCACCACTGCCATTAGGGCACAACCCCCAGAGAAACTGAGGCAAAATCACCACCACCCCTCTGGCCCAAGGCACGAGTCTCACCTTTCCCTCTTCCGTTCTTCCCCAGGCCAGTCCTGGACCCCACAGAAACAGACTCCAACCCCTCACATTCTATTGTTCAAAAGATGGTGTGCTATGACCCAGAGACGCATGCCAGTATCAGAATTAGAGGGTGACTCTGAGTGCCCACCCAGGCGAATCTCTCCTCCAAAGGTAGAAGAGAATGTACCAATGGTCCTTTGGGAAAGAAAGCTACACAAATTTTAAGAAAAGCTGACCTTTGAGTAAGGATTCAGTTACCTTCCTAATACCGGCACAAAAATAACATAAAATCATTACCACCATATCTTCTTTGGCATTTCTAGTATTTGAACAAGAGTTGATTTCCCTCGACGATGAAATAGACGAGGGTCTTCATCGTTGTTTTCTCTCCATTTGCTATGCTGCCAGGGAAGACACTTCAGCTCTCCCAGCCACATTTTCCTCATCTGCAAAACCGACCATCCTGACTTCCTGTTGTTGGCAGGAAGTGGTCTGGCTACAGTCACTAATTGACACCATCACCATCCACCTGGCCCACTTCTTGAGACCCCTGCTTTTTCTGCTTCTACTCTTACAGATCCGCTGCAATCCATTCTCCACACATCAGCCAAAGATCTTTTAAAAAGACAAATTACCCTGTCACTCTTTTGCTTAGTACTTTTAAATGGCTTCCCATTGCTCCAAGGACAAAGTCTAAAATCCTTAAAATGTCTTACAAGGTCATGGCTTGAGCCCTGCTGTCTCCTCTCATCTTGCCTCCTTCCCTATACCAAGCCGCACTTGGATTTCTTGCAGTTCCTCAAATACTTCATGCTCCCTGGAATGGGCACACATACTGTTCCCTCCGGCAGGAGTATTCCTCCTACCACTTCATCCTAACCCACCCCTCCTTCTCTGCATACTCTTGTCATCTACACCGGAATCATCAAATCCAGCCCACTACCTGTTTTTGTATAGCCTGCAAGTGAAAAATATTTTAATATATTTAACGGTTGGGGAAAAAAATCAAAACAATGATATTATTTCATGACCTGAGAGAATCATGTGAAATTCAAATATCAGAGTCCATAAATAGAGCTTTATTGGAACACAGCTACCCTCGTTTGTTTTTGTATCTTTTGTCTTCTCTAGCACTATAACAGCTGAGTAGAAGTGACAGAGATAGTAGAGCCGCAAAAACCTAAAATATTTACTTTCTGATATTTTATAGAAAAAGTTTACCAACCCCTCCCCGCCTTGAGAGCCATGGGAAAAAAATGATCTGAGCTTCTGTTTTCCCATCAGGAGAATGAAGGTGATAACAGTACCTACATCACGGAGTTGCTGTAAAGATTCAATGTGATGTTGCATGGAATGTGCACAGCCAGGACCCAGGTTGAGGTCAATCAAGAGTAGCCAGCACTACTATCATAAGCTAAGAAGTGCTAGTCTGGGGTAGAAAAGCCTAGGTTTATTCTTTAGACAACACCAACTCCCCTGTCAGCCAGCTCCTATCAACTTCACCATGTGGTTAATTGATCTGTGTGGTCTAGACAAATGAATAAAATTACTATAATAAAACATAAGTCAAAAGGCATTCATTTCAATGGTTTAAAAATCATAATGAGAAACGTACATCACGGGATTCATGATGTTTCATCAAGTCAAAAATAAGGTAATAATTTCTCTTTTTTTAAGGAAAATAAGATGAAGTCTGGTTTGAGCATATCATTTTTATTGGAAATCAGCATTACAGCCAATGTAATAAGCAGAGGGAAGCACTGGGCTTCATCTGGTGTCAAAAATAGAAAATAGAAAAAAGTACATGAAACAATGGAGAAAATAAAGATGAGAGAGTGTTTTCCATGCTCTGAGCATCACTCCCCATGGCTATGCTCTTCTCCACATCCGTGCACAGTGGTTCCCCATCCGTGGCCGCCCAGGCCCATGGGACCAGAGGGTCTTCCTATCGGCTCAGGAAGAAGCACTAGCACCACCTGCACAGGGCCAGCCAGGAACTAGCAAGCAAAATATCTGTATAAGAGTCAATACCAAGAAGCATCAACCACTTACCTACCACAGAGAGAGTGTCTTTTCATTCCTTCTTTTTCTCTCCCTTACATCATTCCTGTTCTTCTAAGTGAACTATTTAAGGATGGAGGGAGACCATAGGTGAAAAGGTCCTGAGAGTGGAAAGGCTGCCCTTTAAGAGAGGACACCTGACAGATGCCTGGAGACAAGAGGTTCTCTGGGGAAGCAGAATAGGATGCCGGCCACCCCGCTCCCACCCAAGCAGACACTGTCGTGGAGGACTTCAGATAAAAGGAGCGGCTTGTGTTTTCACTGGCTATTTCCTCTCAGTTCTTGAATTCCAGAGATAGATCTGGAGGACAGAACCTCTGGCTTCTGCTTTCACCTCGCACCCTTGAAAAGGTCCATGAGGTAATGTTTTCATGCAAGTCTCAGATCAACCAGCTTGGGCCATCACATGCACAAGGACGAACAACAAACAGAAGGCAGGATTTTGTATAATGTCCATTGTCATAGTCCAGGGTTGCCTTTCTGAGCTTTGCAGACGCAGAAGCTAGCACTGTTTCACCATTTGGAAACTGCCAGCGTGTCTGGGTATCAGCCTCCAGAGGGTGATATTCTCATCACAGTGAGGAATGTCTGGGCCTTAACACGCACCGAGGGAGAGGCAGGGGGTTGCGCACTGAGGCTTACTCACAGGGTGCTCGAATCAGACAGCTGCTCTCTTCAGAACACGGCAAACAGGAAACGCAGACCTCGGTGTGCGGCTGCCCTCTGCACCCACTCTGCTCCTGCACTCCCCCTCCTGAGATTCTCTTAATGTCAGCTTTCTTCATAATATTAACATCACTAAAAATAACTTCTTCCAGAGGAAACGTATCCCAAACAAGCCTCCAGGAGCTGCACGGAGAGACTAATTGATCTTTTGAGTATCTTGCCAACAACAATAATGAAAAATTATGACTGCACCTCACAGCCCCACCTGAAAAGGAAGTTTACCTTTTCCAGGTGTGCACAGGGTAGCTTAGGCCAGCTTATGGGGGTGGGAGAGGGAGGGAAGACCTCACATACAAACAGAGAGGGCTATTAGCAGGTCCCAGACACCTCTCACGGCAGTCTAAATAGCCCTCTTCTCCCACCCACCTTCCCAACACTTTCATCTCTCCTTTCAATTATCCAGTCTTTCCTCCTCCAACCCAGATTCCCACACCACTCCTGGGCACCCTCTTGCCTTCTTAAAGACAGGTCAAGCAATTCTCTCCACCTCCCTGAATTTGGGAAGATGTATATGGAGTGACTAAAAACTCTTCATCAATAGCCTTGGTGGGTCATGTTGGGTACATGGGCCAGGGGAGCTGGACCTTTATTTCCATGTTAAGGGGTAGACATCAGCACGTGAGTTTTCCAAGTGGCCACCAACTCAGGCACGGGATTAGCACATTAAAGAGAGAACCAAAAGATGCCTATAAACCCTAAAAAATTAGCACATGTGCACGCACGCACACAAAACTGACAACACAGCCAGGAGGATACTCCAAGCAGCTGTTGGCCAGGCCACAGACCCAAAGACCCAAGGTGATCAGCTTGTATGGAGGCAGACCTAACGACCCATTTGGATTTGAGATCAAAATTCCCAGTTGCAGTCATTCTATCTTCTTTCTGTTCAATTCCCAAATTCCAAAAGTGGGCATGCCACCCAGGATGCCAACCTCCATTCTGACCTGGGCCATGAAGGTCTCATTAATTACTTATTCTTATCTCTTTCTTCCTTCGATTCCTAGGAACAACTATCCCCATCACAACAGAGAAGTCACACTCTTGACCCATCACCCTTTCTCTCTCCCAGCCAAGACATCCAAAAGACCAAAGGTCAAGTGTGGCCAGGCTACATTCTGGTCACTGAGGACCCCAAGGTCAGAACTTCAGAAGCTCAGCTTTAGAAGCTTAATTCCCTCATTGCGCAGAGGTCTGACCAGGCACCCAATCAGAACTGACGGTGCACTCAGCTTACCTGCATCTATGCGGGGAGGACCAAACAGAGAAAATGAGAGTCTGCAAGGTTATGAGTCGGGCTCATGGTTAGACCAGAGCCAGCTGGATATTCCTAAAGCATTTCTAAAAGGCACTACATCCCAGCAAGGAATCACGTTTGACCCCTAAAATCAGAACCTCCAAGGTCCCCTCCCAGGGCAGTGCTTAACAAACGCTGACATGGTCTTCTTCCCAGCACACTGCTCTTTTCTATTGATTCCGTGCAAACCACATTCTACCTGCACTCGTCACTTTAATTCTCAAGTTTGCAGATTCCTTTTCTGTGAATCCATTTTAAGTCAGCAACTTCTTTTGAAGGTGTGGATTATTACTTTCTTCAGTTAAAGAGGCAATGCTTCCAGGACTTTAGTCTTCCTAACTATTATCTTTTGACTTGAGCCTGCATCTTACCTTTGAAGTCTGAGATTCTGGCCACTCACTTCAGGCTAGAGATGTTACACACACACACACACACACACACACACACACACACACACACACACACAGGGTTCCTCCTCCCTTCTCAAAAGGACATACCTCCCAAATTTCTCTACATTATCAAGGTTTATGCCTTCCCGGGTATTTCCTAGAAAGTACTCAGTTACTCAGCAGACTTCAAAAATGTGGTGGCTGACAGCTGGCAGAGAAATTCTGGATGCATCTGCCCCCTGCCTCTCCCTACTTCTCCACTGCCCAGCAGCAACTTATTTCTAGGAACAAAACATGGAACAAAAAGTGTTTGCAAGCCTTAAGATTTCCTGCCTGAATATCAGAATCAATGTCAATAGAAGAACAACTTCTAAAACTAGAGACGAAACTTAATATTTTGTACAGCTAGATATTCAGCCAATGCCTGAAATGCAGAGATGCTGAATTAACGAGCGGGCATCCTTCCTCCACCAGCTGTTGCCTCAAAGAGGATTAGAAGATAAGGGGTGGGTCCTACACCCACCTCCTCCAGTTATATTCTGGGCACCTACATAGCCGTAAGTAGGCTGAAAAGTACTTTTTAAAGTTGGTGCTTCCCGGCTCTGTGGTACTCCCTGGGTCAGCCCAGCAAACGTTTATTGCATGACCTACTGGAGGGGTGGGGGACACAATGGCTGTCCTTGAGCCCTTTGGAGGGGCCTCTGGAAATGGTAACAGACCTCTGCAATACACCACAGTACAGGCTATGCTAGGAGCGCACGAACCAATCCTCTGGTGGCATTCTCTTCCCTCTGGTCTCTTTTGCATCAGGGCAGGGGCCTCCCCTGCTTGCTCACCACTGTATTTCCAGCAACCCACCCAAAACCTGGCTCATATCAGACATGCAATAAGTCCTTATTGAGTCGGTTTCTCATGATGTGGAAAAGCCACAACATTATCTTCTTTCACCCTTTCTCAACCCTAAACCCGAGAGCAGAGTTCTCCCATTCTAACAGCGACTTCAGCTGGACAGAGAGAAGAACATCAGGCCCACACAGGGAAAAACCCCCAAGAAAGAGGCTGTAAAGGCTCCACCTGGGAAGGATTTCCCGAGAAGTGACAAGGCGCGGCTCTGAGATGCAGGTGGAGGCGGCAGGCACACTGCCCTCAGCTCTGCAGATGTAGGGGGCTGGGTTTCCACAGCCCTCCAGGGCTGAGGCGGTCATGCTGACCAAGCAAAGGAGAATGATTTATAACCAGAGCATCCATTCGTGGAATTACAATAACCAACAAAACGGTCAAGCAGATCAGAGCACAAGTTTTACACAGTCTGGGAAACAAAATTGAAGATTATGTTCACCACGTTAGCTGGAGAATGTGGAATTAGGGCAAAGGACTCATGTTACATAATATACCCCACTGCACACTAGACAGGATGCCCCGCTGTTTGTCTTGTATCCCAACACGGATGCCCTGTTGCAGCCACAAAGTGAGGACACTCTCACTGGTGGTGGGGTTGGTGTCCCCACCATGGAAACGTCATCCGCTTAGGGAACTCCTGTCTCTTTCTGGACCTTGCTTTTCTTGGTCTGGACTTCAAAATAGTCTAGGCATGTTGAGGACACCAGTAGAATCCCAAGTTGACCCCTCTCTCATAATTAGGTTTTTTTGGGTTCCTATTACTATTTATTTCTGCTTTATTCCTGAGCCTTCCATAAAAGTATGGCAGAAGATCTAAATAGACGTTTCTCCAAAGAAGACATACAGATGGCCAAAAAGCATGTGAAAAGATGCTCAACATCACTAAATATCAGAGAAGCACAAATCAAAACTACAATGCTGGAGAGGGTGTGGAGAAAAGGGAACCCTCCTGCACTGTTGGTGGGAATCTAAATTGGTGCAGCCACTATGGAGAACGGTATGGAGGTTCCTTAGAAAACTGAAAATAGAGCCACCATGTGATCCTGCAATCCCACTCCTGGGCATGCATCCGGAGAAAACCATAATTGGAAAAGAGTCATGTACCACAATGTTCATTGCAGCACTACAATGAAAAAGAATGAATATATGTATATGTATAACTGAATCACTTTGCTGTGCACCTGAAACTAACACAACATTGTAAATCAACTATACTCCAATGAAATTAATTTAAAAATAAATTAATTTTTTAAAATTACTTGAGTCAAGTCAAAGAACCAGCTATCAAAAAGCAGTGCTTCAGGGCTTCCCTGGTGGCGCAGTGATTGGGAGTCCGCCTGCCAATGCAGAGGACATGGGTTCGAGCCCTGGTCTGGGAAGATCCCACATGCCATGGAGCAACTAAGCCCATGCGCCACAACTACTGAGCCTGTGCTCTAGAGCCCGTGCACCACAACTACTGAGCCCGCGTGCCTAGAGCCCGTGCTCCACAACAAGAGAAGCCACTGCAATGAGAATCCTGTGCACCGCAACGAAGAGTAGCCCCCACTCGCTGCAACTAGAGAAAGCCCACACGCAGCAACGAAGACCCAATGCAGCCCAAAATAAATAAATTTATTTTTTTTTAAAAATTGGTGCTTCACCATGAAATAACACTTCACACCCATTTGAATATGGCTATCATCAAACAAACAAAAAACCCCAAACCAGAAAACAGTTAAGTGTTAGCAAGGATGCAGAGAAATTGGAACGCTTGTGTGTTGTTGTTAGGAAGATAAAATGGTGCGGCTGCTATGAAAGATAGCATAGTGGCTTCCTCCACAATGTAAATATGGAATACCTTATGACCCAGCATTTCCACCTCAGGGTATATACCCCAAAGAACAGAAGCAGGAGTTCCAAGAGATATTGGCACCTCGCCATTGCAGCCTTATTCCCAACAGCCAGAAGGAGGAAGCAATCCAAATGTACACGGCTGGATGAACAGATAAACAAAGTGTCGTACGTACGTGCAACGGAATATGAGTCAGCCTTAGAAAAGGAGGAGATTCAGACATATGCTACAACGTGGATGAGCCTTCCAAATATTACGCTAAGTGAAGCAAACCAGACACACGAGAACAGATATTGCATGGTTCTACTTACACGGGGTATCTAGAACACTCAGATGCATAGAGACAGAAAGTAGAACGGTGGTTGCCAAAGGCTGGGAGAAGCGGGGAATGGAGAGTTTTTGTTTAATGGACACAGAGTTTCAGTTTCGGAAGATGAAAAACTTCTAGAGATGAATGGTGGTGATGGCTGCACAACGCTGTGAACGCGCCTAACGCCACTGACTTGTGCGCTTAAAGGTGGTGCATTTTATGTTGTGTATATTCCACTCACAAAATGTTCTAAAATTTTTTAAATAAGAAAAGAATAGTAATAAAAATCAACATTTCCTGACCAATGTACTAGGGCTGGGGGAGGGTAACTGCGAGCTCCCCAAAGTAAAAGACCACCCCAGGGGACAAAAGATGGTGCTGGGACATCCAGGCACCCTCCCCGTGTGGGTCCTTCCTCCACGGCCAACCTTCAAGGATCCAGCTCTGCTCTGTTCAAGAGCCCTTGTGGCACCTTCTTGCCAAGTAAAAGGAATACTCTGTCCAGGCTGTGAGGAATCACGCTTCCCTATGCCAGGGAGAAGCTGGCAGAATATTTATGCTGTGCCAGCCGTGGTCCGCCAACGGCTAGTCCTGGAAATAGACTAGTCCTGCTTCCCAGTCTCTCCTTTCTGTAAGTTTCACCTCCTATGGTCCCTGTCATTAGCCCACTGCATTTCAGCATAAGTCCACCACCAGCTATTCTTCCGAAGCTTCCAGGGCCTTCTCATGCATTACATTTAAAGTCTGTTGCTTCCCCAGGACAAAAAGGAAGTGCCTCAATCTCATAAAACCGGCTCCAGTCTCTGGGAAATGCTTCCTGGAGACCAGCTGGATTTCACGGACCCGGAAAATTGGAATGCTGACGTTTATATTTTGCCAAGTAAGGAAATGTGTAAAAAACAACTATCATTAACAATTATTAATTCATAGACAAAAAGTTATTTTAAGCACCCTCCAAGTATGAGAGCTATAATCTCACAATAAAAATAGTCCTCTGCAAGAAAGGAAAGTCGGCTGTCTGGCATCAGTATTTTCACAGCAAGCAGACAGTTCCAGGCAGGTGTGCACTACATTGCCTCTGGCCACTGCACTCATGTGATAGCTACCTCGAATGGCTTAAATATTCACTCTCTCTGACAGCAAAGAGAAAGGACTAAAAGAGCTGTAGTGAAATTCCCTTCCACACCTATGACTCTAGGGCTTAATAAAAGACTAAGTTGCTTTCCACTTGCATCACAAACTCAATGATGTGTGTGTGTTTGTGAAAACTGTGTGTGTACGTATGTATGTGTGTGTGTGTGTGTGTGTGTGTGTGTGTGTGTGTGCAGTACAATATGGATAAGGTCCTACTATGGGCTGAGTTGTGTCCCCCAAAATTTATAGGTTGAAATCCTAGCTCCCAATACCTTTGGATGTGACTATATTTGGAAACAGAGTCTTTAAAGAGGTACTTAAGTTAAAATGAGGCTGTTGGGATGAGCCCTAATGCCACCTGACTAGTATCCTTATAAGAAGAGGCGATTAGGACACACAGAGAGACACCAGGAGCATTCATGCACAGGGACAATCTGGTGAAGAGGCAGCAGAAAGACGGTCATCTATAAGGTAAACAGAGAGGACCAGAACAGATCCTTCCCTTACGGTCCTCAGAGGAAACCAACCCTGCTGACACCTTGATCTTGGACTTCCAGTCTCCAGAGCTGTGAGACAATGAATTTCTGTTGTTGAAGCCACTCAGATTCAGGTATTTTGTTACAGTGGTCCTAGCATACTAATACAGCTGCTGAAAGTAATTTTTTAAAACCAATGTTCTCTTTGATGAGTTAGTTAGACAAACTCTCCTAGAAAAGCCATTAAAAATAACTTACTTTATGCCAATCACTCTCACCAAATAACAAATACATTTTTGGAAAGAAAACCAAACGCCATTAATCTATCCCACTATATGCCATCTTTAGCCACTACATTTATCACGGCCTCATCACCATGTCCTTCAAGGAGAAAGAACATGAACATGTTAAAATCAGTATATGAGCCAATTCAGCCCAACAAGGATATTCTCAACACTGTGAGCTTGACTTTGAGTGATTTAGTGGCGGTTAAAAAGTCCAGGCCTGTACCCTCAAAGAATTCAGAGAATTCAGGCTTGAATTTAGAACCATGCTTTCCCCTGCTGAATTTCACCCTCTTAAACACACACAAACACACACAGGTTGGGAAGCATCAGGAAAGCCTGATGACACAAACAGATAGCAGGTGCAAACAGTCATTAAGAAAGGAAGGGCTGGGCTTCCCTGGTGGCGCAGTGGTTGGGAGTCTGCCTGCTGATGCAGGGGACGTGGGTTCGTGCCCCGGTCCGGGAGGATCCCACATGCTGCGGAGTGGCTGGGCCCGTGAGCCATGGCCGCTGAGCCTGCGCGTCCGGAGCCTGTGCTCCGCGGCGGGAGAGGCCACAGCAGTGAGAGGCCCGCGTACCGCAAAATAAATAAATAAGCATCATCTCACACACACTCAGGCACACACACACGTGCTTGCACACACGCAAACACACACAGTTAAAAAAAAAAGAAAAGAAAGGAAGGGCTCATTATGGCAGAGGAGCCTGGGGGGGGGGGGGACCCTCAGAGATGGCCCTCTGAGTCTCTGCCCACTCTGTCCCACCTGCCAGCCTGCACTGCCATCTCCCACTCTCCAGACTCCTGCCTACCTTTGAGGGTAGGGCTCAGTCACCGTTTCCCCCATGGAATTCTGTCCAACTATCTCAGCCTCCGAGGACTCTCTCCCTTTTCTCAAATCCCATCACATGGATTACTTAAATCTGTCATTTTAATAATGAGACGGTATAAATCAGACTCCCTTAGTGCCTCTTACTGAACCCTCATACTGATTTATATAGATGCTAGTATAAAGCATGACGGCCAGATGAATTAACATTTTAATGGCACTAGGGAAACAACTACCCTTTCCATTTTAATTAGTGGAATTTTTGAAACACCTGGCAGGAATAAGACTAAGGAGAGCGAGATTGGCCATCTCTTAAATCACTTTGAGGACGATTTGGCAAACAAGCTTACTTTGTATTTACTGCTGATGGACTCTATCTCCAAGCAGCACACACTGTTCCTTACAGCCCTGAGCTGAATCATTCCTTTGACAAACAAGCAAGAAAGGAAGGGGACCAGGTATTTCAATCTCTGCTCTACAGAAAAGGAAATTTAAACTAAAGCAGTGGTTTAAGAGCTGGAGACAGAGCAGCAGGAAAGCTACACCTTCTAATGATCATTTTCTAACGATCTAATCCCTCCTAGGTCTCCCCTCTGCTTGCCTAGGACTGAGGGTGTCAAATAGCCCCCAAATCTTGGGTCATACCTGGTTCAACCTCCTGGAGCATCAATTTTAAGAGAAAACTTGGAAGACATTTTTATATTAAAAAAGTGCAGACACATTACAAAGTAAACTGCAAATATCAAATGGAAGCTCATGGATAAACATCTACTTGCTTCTGGCAGCCTTGGCCTCCGCTTTGGACTCCCAGAAAAACGGGATAACTCTCCTCGCCTGTTGAGGTAATTTAGTGGAAATTTTAAAGAAGCTCTGGTAGGAATATATGTAGGTTTACATGATATAGTTTCTAGTAGTTTCCAGATTTTCAGATCTTCATCATAAATTTCTGGATTTTTTCCTTTTTTTTTTTAACAGAAGATAAAATTATATTTTCTGGAAAAATCTACACAAAGGTTAGGAGAAAGACAGGTAATGTTTATAACCAATACCCTCACTCATCTCCTAATTATTTTTTTTTTCTTATTCAACCAGGCAAATTCAGAGCCAATCCTTAAGGAAGCAGCTCCCTCAGCTGCCCCACCTTTGCCTTTAATTGCTGTTTTTGCTGTTCCCAAGTACACGCATGAGGAAAACAAGCGCACCTTTAGGGAGAATAATTACTGGAGCCTTATAAATTATTTTCACTTGAAGGGTTATGAAATGTACCAATGTTCTCTAGGCAGGGGAAAATTACATAGATCTGGGTAACACAGACACTAGCAATAATTAAACCGAGACTTTTAAAAAACATCCATCATTTTAGCATCTCATAGATCCTCTACGTAATCTTGGACCAAATACTTAATCCCTCTGTGCCTTAGTTTCATCATCTGTTCAATGGGAATGGTGATAATTATATTCCCTGCTTCATGGGGGTGCTACAGGATTGAGAAAAAATTACAAAACACTTAGAACTCTGCCTGGCACGTAATAAGCTCCATGAGAATATCTATTTTTTAAAAAGGCCCGTCCTTATCACTGCTATCACAACCCACGTTTGCTATTGAGCAGCTACTTCACACGATGGTTCATTTCGGCCTGGTGGGCCATTAAGACCCTCAGGTTTCTTCTCTCACATGAACTGCTTAACGGGGCCACCCCATCCTTTACTTTTTTTCATTGAGTCTTTGAACCCAAATGCAGAACAGGACCTTCAACCCTACTGTGAGCCAAAACATTCTAGTATTATTATCTCTTGTCCAGAGATAAAATGGGTCTCAGAGAGTATCCTCCCAGATCTGTAATTGCCACAGCTCTGATAAATGGCCCCTCTATGTCTCTCTCCTGATGAGTGACACCAGGAGATGCAGACTCAGGGACGACGCCTTGTGGTGTGTCCACTCTTCCCACACCTTATCCTTAGGGATAGTATGATATTTCGTAAAACGCCTCTGCAAAGGCAGGACACACTTTAGATCATCCATGATGGGGAGGGGGGAGGGGACTGAGAATTCCGATTGGCAAAATATCTCAACACCTGGGGGCCTAGAGAAATGGGAAGGAGGAAGGTTACATTTTCCAGAAGGTGTTGATGATATTATTTGCAAGGTAAAAGACAGCCCCCCACTGTGAGCAGATGAAGTTAGCCTGGAAGAAACAATGGGGCAGCCGGGGTTAGGTAGGCACGCCCATGCAGAGGTAGTACGATAAAGGACACACACTGCACACACACACACACACACACACACACACACGATTCATAAAACAATACCTGCCCTTGCACATACAATGCACTCTGATGCGTTCTCTTCCCTTCTATTGAATTTCATGTTTTAAAAAATGCTGGTGCAACTCACTGCACTGATAGCATTTCACTAGAGTCACAGCCCACAGTGGACATGGCATGCACCAATCTACAGCCCCAGTAGGTTGACAGAAAAGAGAAAGAAGTCCGCTTGGCATACATTGAATTTGTAAATTCTCCTTTCCTAGGCGGTCTTGAGCTAGCTTCTCTAAGAATTTGCTCTGGAGGGCTGCCGGGATTCAGTGTTTCCTTCTTTTGAAGTCTGCTGGCTCTGCTCTCATTTCTCAAGCCTGCTCTGAGGGACTGTGAACGCTTTCCCTGCTCTAGGATGCCTGCTATTTGGGCCTTGAACAATCCAGCCTGGTGTCAGGGTTTCCAGATCCTCTTAAAGGGATTTGGGCTGCTCTCCTCACAATGAAAAGAAGGAAATCTATTGGTAGCAACTCAGCCTTCCCCTGTCACCTGTTAATATCACCTCATCTTCCATAAACACTGGATGATATTCCCGATTCGAACAGAACTCTTTATTGCTGGGCACCCCAGCTCCCGGCAGCCTCTCCTGCAGTCTGGACCCAATCCTTACAGCCGGGGGCCTTTCCTGCCTGCGTTCTCAGTGATGCGCCCCCAAGCGATGTACCTAAGGGCCACTGGCTCACAGTCCTAGTTTCCAGTCCTCCCCACTATTAACTGGGGGATTCAACTGGGAAAACTTAATATCTCAACCTAATTTTCTTCACATGTAAACTGGAAATACGACCACTTACCTCTAGGGTTTTCATGAAAATTAACTTACGCGTGGGAGTTCCCTTCTCCTCCCTGGAGTAGCAGGGACATTTCCCCCCAGGCTCCCTTTGCTTTCTGAACACCACAGAAGGTTTCGTTTTCGTCAGATGAAATCCACAGTATTATCTGGGATTGCCCATGTCATCTAAACCGCGGCGGAAACCACAAAGCCTCCGAACAAGTTTCTAATGAGGCGACTCTTTGTCTTCCTCAATTGATTACGCAGAAAGGATGGAAACGGAGAAAAACGAAACCGTTATTTCCCTCTAATCAGTAAAATGACCTGCAGGCAGGCGCCCCAGCGCAAACGAAATGAATTAACCAACCGTCAAGCCGGCATCATTCCCAGAGCCCGGCCCAAGGCAGGGGGCCCGCACCCGAGGGCTGCGGGCAGCGCGCTCCTCCTGGACCAGCAGGTCCCCCGCGCCCGGGTCGGGGGGCTCTCTCGCTTGCCGGGCACATCGGGGCTGGCCGTTCTCCCCCCGAGCGGGAGAAGGTGTGACTGGTCAGTAAGCGGGAGCGAGCGGAGGAAGCCCACCCTAGCCCCAAGCGCCGCGCTTTCAGCCTTTTCCGACGCCCTAGCGCAGGACACGCACATCATTCCGCTGCGAAGAAGGCTTTGAACTTGGGTGCTCTCCACGGGCCCGCACTCTTGCCCTGGGCACCCTCGAGCCCCAGATCTCCCCTCCCCGCTCCCACTCCCCAATTCCGCCAAACTAAAAACCACCCCCAAACCCCAGCGAGCCCGACCGTGGGAGCTGGAGGCGCACGCCCGCGGCGCCCCGTCCCGCCGGCGGTTACCGGCTCCTGCAAGGTGCGTGAGCGCCGCCGCCGCCGCCGCCGCCTCCAGCCGCCTGGCCGGTGGGTGGCTCCCGGCGCCGCGGTGCGGCGGGGACGCGCGCTCCCGACCTACGGCGGAGGCTTCGCGGGGCGCGGGGCGCGGGGCCGCCCCCGGCCCCACCCCACGAGCCCGAGGGCGCCGGGCCGGGAGGAGCGAGCTCTGCGGAACCCTCTGCGCCCGGGGGCGCTCTCGCACCGTCTGGATGAGAGCCTGCCGCGAGGAAGGGAAAGGGACCGGAGAGAATTGTTCGCCCTCCCGGCTGGGCAGTGCGTCCCCTTGGCCAACTTTGAGTGACAGGAGCCCAAGAGCTGAGCGAGAAGGAGTGATGCAGGATGGATGAGGGTTAGGAAAAATCCTCAGCAGTAGAGTTCAAGTTCAGTTATGCTGGGACCCTCCATCATGTGCTACTTTAATTACTACCTCAAATTTATCTCCTCCTGCCTCCTGGTACTGGCTCCCACCCTGTCAAATATCCCCCAAACGGGGCCCCCAAAGGATGGGACTGGGCCGGGCGTGGTTTCAAATTAGCTACGTGGCTCACTCCTCCCTTACAGTAAATATTTATCGAGTCCGTATTCCATGCCGGACACTGATCTGGGCGCTGAGAAAATAGCCTCCTGGAGCCTATATTCTAGTGTAGAGACAGGCAGTCAACAGAACCAATAAGTACATGTCCCATATGGATAGCGACACGTGCTGTAGAGAAGAACTAACTCAGGAAGGGCACAGAAAATGTTGATGGGGGGGGGTGTAGTTTTAAACCAGGTGATCGGAGATGACCTCACCGTGGAGATGGCTTCTGAGTAAAGATCTAAAGATGAGGGATCAAATCCTGCTGGGATCTGGGGCGAAAGCACTTGCTGTGGAACTCTTACTGGGTGCTGTGTAAGAGCACTTCCAGCCCTGAGGTGCGGTGACTCTAGAAGTTATATAAAATGAGTTTTTCCTTTTATACAATAGAATAGAATCAATTACCATAATTTGGAATAGTTTAAAGCAAAAAGCCAAGTTCTTTTATTATGGAGTGCGTTCATTCAATAAATATGCATCGTGCATCTATCATGATTTGGGCATTGTTTTAGATGCTAGGGATGCAAGAGTGAGCAAAACAGGAAGAAAAAAAAATGCCTTCGTGGAGGTCACAGATACCTGACACAGTCTTCAAAATGTTTTTTTCATATATGACCTCACGATGATGGCACGAGGTGAGCGGATCAGGGATTCTCCCTGCTACACTCAAGAAGCAAAGGCTTAGAGTGTCCAGTGAGTGGCCCAGGAGCACACCTTGAGTCATGGGGAAGGAGGAAAGTCCAGCCTCACGAGCCCCTGCCCCAGGCCTCCGTGCAAGCCACGTCCTGACCTGTGGGCCTGGATTTCTGCTGTCCCAACTCAGACTTCCCGAGTGGGCAACACATCCTGAATTCCCTGAAAATTACTGCATTTTTAACATAGCAAAGAGGTTAAACCTCAGAAGCAGTGCTCATTACAAGCATCATATATTTTCTTTTCTAAGCTGTGAAGTTCTCAAACGCTGATTGTATTTTATCCATGTTTTTAAACTCCATGCCCAGCACATAGCAAGTGCTTTATCCACATTTGTTCATAGAGAACCGTAACTCATAAATATCAAATGCTGTTCTTACATTGTGTTTCTAAAGTATGCTGTTTTCATGAAATTACAGTACCTCAGAAATGGAAACTTATGCCATTTCATATGACTTCGAAGAAACTAGAAGAGTAAGATAAGGATCTGAGTATGGATAACAAAAATGCTTGGTACAACAGAAATGCTGGTCCATGTGTAGGAGTGATGTCTGGATAAAACAGGGGTCTGACCTCATCTCCACCTTCAATCACTGGTTATTTTGAGAATTGCATGATTATTTTTTTCAGTGATTTCAGTATGTTATGATTAATGAAATGCTGCCCTTTTGCTTTCCAATAGTTTAACTGGATTGTATAATCCATTATGACCACTGGATTTTATTTACCCAGAAGTGCAGTCATCTTGGGACGTCACAGGCATTCTCTGCACTTGGAAATTAAGAAAAGTAAACACATCTTTCCCTGGCAGGTTTCTAGCAGGTCTCTTTTTAGAGGGAGAAGTTAATGAAAAGATGGTAGCATGCTCCCTCCTCAAGTCCTCATTACCTGAGGGCAAAGCCAGATTAGACCTAGAATAGGAGAGGAGATATGTATATATGTATGTATATGTGTGTGTGTATATATATATATAAATGCACACACATATGTATATATGCACATATACATATGCATATGTATGCATACATATATAAACATAAATGTATATTTATAAAAATATAGACTATATATTTATAAACTACATGTAATATACTATATGTAATAGATGACAAAGAGGGAATATTCAGTGGAAGGGAAAGGATGTCAGGTGAAAACAATGTGAAACTCACATCTATCTAGGCAGATGGGAAACCCTGCAAAAGCCCAGTCCTGAAGAGAGCTTGAAATTCACAGTGTATGTGCCCTGGCAAAATAATTGCTCACCCTTGTTCATCTGAGGGAAAAAAAAAAGTTAAAAATCAATGAATGGAATGAAGTTGTTTGGTGGGATCCGAGCAGTGAAGGAGAAGAATTGCAGCAGGCAGTGAGGAGGCAGGGGCCGAGTTAGAGAGACCCTAGGGTCGAATCTCTGCTCTGCCACTCAGTTTTCTGTGCCTCAGTTTCCTCATCTGCAAAATGGGGATAAACATTGTCTCCAGGATTGTTGCAACTAGAAGGAGGTCACTTATGTGAAGAGTTTAGGATGGTGTCTGTCACAGGTAAATACTCATCAGGGCAGCAGCGGTTACACCTAGCTGTGCATGATGTTGGCAGTAATCACATGGCCACAGTCTTGGCCTTGTGGAGAAAAGACGAAATTTTGAGTCTGAGTCCAAAAGTAAGTAATTTTTGCTCTGGGCAAGTCAACGAATCTGTCCATGCTCCTCTTGGTGACAAGGCATCAGCCATCCAATCCTCACAAGTAACAATTAATTTTGTTTCAATTCCAGAGTCACATGAAAAGTGGAATCAAGGATGGCCTACTTCAAAGCAGCCTCATCCCCAGAAAAGGGAACCCTCCTATACTATTGGTGGGAATGTAAGTTTGTACAACCACTATAGGGAACAGTATGGAGGTTCCTTAAAAAACTAAAAATAGAACTACCATATGATCCAGCAACTCCACTCCTGGGCATATATCCAGAGAAAACTCTAATTCAAAACGATACCTGGGACTTCCCTGGTGGTGCAGTGGTTAAGAATCCGCCTGCCAATGCAGGCGACATGGGTTCGATCCCTGGTCCGGGAAGATTCCACGTGCCACGGAGCAACTAAGCCCATGCACCACAACTACTGAGCCTGTGCTCTAGAGCCCACAATCCACAACTACTGAAGCCCGCGCCTAGAGCCCGTGCTCCATAACAAGAGAAGCCACGCAATGAGAAGCCCGCTCACCACAACAAAGAATAGCCCCTGCTAGCGGCAACTAGAGAAAGCCCATGTGCAGCAATGAAGCCCAACACAGCCAAAAATAAATTTATTTAAAAAAAAAAAAGAAAAGAAACCTGCACCCCAATGTTCGTAGCAGCGCTATTTACAATAGCCAAGATATGGAAGCAACCTGAATGTCCATCAACAGACGAATGGATAAGGAAGATGTGGTACATATATACATACAACAGAATATTACTCAGCCATAAAAAAGAATGAAATAATGCCATTTGCAGCAATATGGATGGACCCAGAGATTATCATACTAAGTGAAGTAAATCAGACAAATATCATATGACATCCCTTGTACGTGGAAATTAAAAAAAAAAGATACAAATGAACTTACTTACAAAACAGAGGCAGACTCACAGACGTAGAAAACAAATTTATGGTTACTAAAGGGGAAAGTGGGGGGCAGGGGGATAAAATTAGGATTTAGGGATTAAAATATACACATAACTATATATAAAATAGATAATCAACAAGGACCTACTACATAGCACAGAGAATTATATTCAATGTCTTGCTATATCCTGTATCTTTTCCATCATATATGTATACATGTACATATATCTATATCTGCATCACTTTGCTGTATACCAAAAGCTAACACAACATGGTAAATCAACTATGCTTCAATTTTAAAAAATTAAAAATAAAAAAAACAGCCTCACCCCAAGATCTGAGTGGGTTTTGCTTCCAGTAGGCTTTCCATGAAACTAGAACCTCTCCCAGGGAGACAATGCCGCTGCTTGCCGTAGTTCATGTCCATGTTGTGGTTTTTCTCTGTGCCCAAGAACATTTTCTAGAGCTGGGTTGCTTCCTTTTCACAAGATGTGATAATGGCTTAGGGAACTCAAAGTCTGGCACATAAGCAAAACCTAATGAGGCGGCAAAAATCCCCAGGCAGTAGTTTTCAAACAGAAAAGAAGGTTTTCACTGCTGTTTTGGGAGATCTCAGAACATGGCTTTCCTTTGCTGAGAAAAATGGAGTCTGTGACATTTGATCTCAGCATGGATTCCCCAGTGCAGGGCTCCCTCAGCTTTCCAAGGGAGGAGGCACTTTATCTCTGGGAGGACAAGATTCAACAGCAGGTCTGCAACCCACTCTCCTCATTAAAGGGACAGAGGTGCCCCTAGGAAACAAAGAAGGTATCTTGGTCTAATCTCCTTGTAAAGATGCTAATGACAGGTCCCCTGCCAAGCAAAGTAATTGAATTCCTGGTGGGAGAGTTCTTCCCTAAGGAAAGGTTTAGCCTTGGGTACTAGGTTGCCTAGGATTGCTTCTGGTAAACAAACATGGGCTTTGTGAACTTCTGGGGCAGGGCTCCCTGTCACAGGCATTTAAGCTCTGTAACCAGCTAAGTATAAAAAGGAGAGATTGCAAGACTAAAACGGTCCTCTTCTGTATGTGATATGACCTGGGCACATCCCTTAGAGACCTCGTGTATTCCCCTGAGCTAGAGTGGGTCCAGTACTTCAAGAAAGGGCCTGAAGACCTGTGTTGACAGTCTTAGGCTGGTCCCTGCTTACGCCGTGCCTTTTGATTAGTTGTCTCCTTGAAATTATCAGGAAAGTTTGACCCCTCCACCCCACCCCCGGATAAAATCTGATTCCTTTGAGTCTGATTGGACAGTCTCATCTTGTGATCAGTCAGGAGTCTGGCAGAGGAAGAGGGAGGGGTTTGTTCAAGTGTCAAGTAGCAGGCATCAGTCTGCTAAGTGAGCTTCATGCCTTCTCAGGAGGGTCCACAAACCCTTCGCAAGATGGGCAGGTGCCCATTTTGAATCACCTTTGAGATCTGCCAGAGGTAAGGACCTGGGACTTGGTCCACCAAGATAGGCTAGATGAGTATCAAAAGGAGAAAGGGATGGAACTGAGAAACCAAGGTGGAGATGTCATTCCCATCAGACCGGAGATCAGTTTTGCGATTACCTAGAGATGTAGGATAGGGAGGGTGGGAGGGAGGCTCAAGAGGGAGGGGATATGGGGATATATGTATGCATATGGCTGATTCACTTTGTTGTACAACAGAAACTAACACAATATTGTGAAGCAATTATACTCCAATAAAGAGCTATTAAAAATAAATAAATAAAGGGCTTTCATTATAAACTGCTCTTGGAATCTGAATTTAGCTAAACTCATAACATCAGAGCAGAACAGTTATACCAAACCGTGTCAAATCTAGACAGATGGATGGAATATTTGAATAAAAGCAGTCAATCAAGCAAGACAACCATGCCAAGTGGGAAGAGAGGTATTTTCCAGGTAGCACGCAGATCAGTGGGTCACTGGGCACCCATCCCTTCATCCTGCCTCCAGCTCTGCCTCTTACCGACCCCACCACCTGAGTCCACCTTTGTCCCTGGACTTCCCAATTATTTTAATTTTCTACCCATGTCCTCTTTCATTTTTAGCCCTGTGGGTTCAGCCTTGGTAAGTTATTTGCCTTATAAGAAAAACCCAGAAGTTCACAAAGCACTTTCTTCCTCATCATGGCGGGAAGATCAGTGCCCTTTAATCTTCTGGAGAGGATTAAGCTGTATACTGCTTAAATGAATCCATAAGCAGCATGTCACCTTAAATTCAGACTATGAATGTGCCTGTAGTTCCTTTAGTCACCAGAAACAGTTATCCATAGAGGTTGGATGAGACACTGAGCTGTCAGTTCCCTCCCAGGACAGGTGAAATCATTTAACTCAAAAATCTGACAAATGGGACAAGCTCTGGCTTTAGATAGCAATTACATTCTTTGAAAACCAGTTTTTCCCTTCAGCTTCTGAGGAAAACTCAGGGCTTGTACTGCTGATTAGAGAGCACAGTTTTTGCCAAACTCTAATGGATGTCCCCCCAGATTTTGGAAGCAGAATGAACACCGAATCATCAAAGAGCAATCAACTGTGGGCTCCAATTCAGACGTCTCTTTGGGTGGGAGAGGTTTAGCTCTATACAAGATGGAAGTTTTAAATCAATAACTCATGCCTCCTTATTCAGCACCACCAAACCAGCTTTACAACAAATGTTAAAGGAACTTCTCTAGGTAGGAAACACAAGAGAAGGAAAAGAACTACAAAAACAAACCCAAAACAATTAAGAAAATGGTAATAAGAACATACATATAAATAATTACCTTAAATGTAAATGGATTAAATGCTCCCACCAAAAGACATAGACTGGCTGAATGGATACAAAAACAAGACCCGTATATATGCTGTCTACAAGAGACCCACTTCAGACCTAGGGACACATACAGACTGAAAGTGAGGGGATGGAAAAAGATATTACATGCAAATGGAAATCAAAAGAAAGCTGGAGTAGCAATTCTAACATCAGACAAAATAGACTTTAAAATAAAGACTATTACAAGAGACAAAGAAAGACACTGCATAATGATCATGGAATCAATCCAAGAAGAAGATTTAACAATTGTAAATACTTATGCACCCAACAGAGGAGCACCTCAATACATAAGGCAAATGCTAAGAGTCATAAAAGGGGAAATCGACAGTAACACAAAATAGTATGGGACTTTAACACCCCACTTTCACTAATGGACAGACCATCTAAAATGAAAAAAAATAAGGAAACACAAGCTCTAAATGACACATTAGACAAGATGGACTTCATTGATATTTATAGGACATTCCATCCAAAAACAAGAGAATACACTTTCTTCTCAAGTGCTCATGGAACATTCTCCAGGATAGATCATATCTTGGGTCACAAATCAAGTCTTGGTAAATTTAAGAAAACTGAAATCGTATCAAGTATCTTTTCCGACCACAACACTATGAGACTAGATAACAATTACAGGGAAAAAACTGTAAAAACAATACAAACACATGGAGGCTAAACAATATGCTACTAAATAACCAAGAGATCACTGAAGAAATCAGAGGAAATCAAGAACTACCTAGAAACAAGTGACGATGAAAACACGACAACCCAAAACCTTGGGATGCAGCAAAAGCAGTTCTAAGAGGGAAGTTTATAGCAATACAAATCTACTCAAGAAACAAGAAAAATCTCAAATAAACAACCTAAACTTACACCTAAAGCAAGCAGAGAAAGAAGAACCAAAAAACCCCCAAAGTTAGCAGAAGGAAAGGAATCATAAAGATCAGATCAGAAATAAATGAAAAAGAAATGAAGGAAACAATAGCAAAAATCAATAAAACTAAAAGTTGGTTCTTTGAGAAGATAAACGAAATTGATAAACCATTAGCCACACTCATCAAGAAAGAAAGGAAGAAGACATAAATCAATAGAATTAGAAATGAAAAAGGAAAAGTAACAACTGACACTGCAGAAATACAAAGGATCATGAGAGATTACTACAAGCAACACTACGCCGATAAAATGGACAACCTGGAAGAAATGGACAAATTCTTAGAAAAGCACAACCTTCTGAGACTGAATCAGAAAGAAACAGAAAATATAAACAGACCAATCACAAGCACTGAAATTGAAACTGTGATTAAATATCTTCCAACAGACAAAAGCCCAGGACCAGATGGCTTCACAGGTGAATTCTATCAAACATTTAGCGAAGAACTAAAATCTAGCTTTCTCAGACTCTTCTGTTCCAGACTTCTCACCCAGCCTATGGTGGTTGTCAGTAATCTTGGCATTCCTTGGGTTGTAGATGCATCACTCTGAAATCTGCCTCCACTGTCATTCTTACAAGGATGCTAGTCATATTGAACAAGGGCTCCGTCTACTGTGGCATGACTTCATCTTAATTTATACCTTACTTACATGTGTAAAGACTCTATTTCCAAATAAGAGGCTAGGACTTCAACATATGTTTTTGTGGGACACTATTCAGTTCACAACAGTCAGAAAAAAATTTTCCTGATTTTAACAAAAATGACGAAGGGGAAAGAAACAATTTTGTGTAAACTATTTTATGGACCTATTCACCCCTAAAAATGTAAACCTTTGACTTAACCTATGAAACTTCAATATCAGAAAGTTACGTTTTATATAGAAGGCCAAAACAGATGGGTGGCTTTTAACTCATCAGGTCAGTGCCCTTTGGCCTCATTAAAATAATCCATTTGAGTTGCTACACTTGGGCAATATCTAGTAATTTCCTGTTTGAAGTTGACTTCTAGCAACGGACTTATCATGTATGATGAGACCAAAATTTAGGGTGTTGGAGTTTAGGCAACTCAGATAACAGAAGCTCAAGGAAAGAATCAAAGCTGGGTATCCACTTTGGATGTTTCCTACATGACCCACCAAACTTGGAGTGCTTCCGGTGGACTTCCAGAACAAGAATGCTTGGAAAGTAGTTTTTCTGATTTCAGAACAGTAACACGAGAGTTGCTCTAGCAGCAATTCCAGTGAAACTGGCTCCATCGGGTGTTGTTCCTGTCATCCCTGGAGAGATCCTGGCCAGAAGTACGTTGCCATGGACATTCAAGTTAAGCCAACCCAAACTTTGAACAAAGCCAGCCAATCAGGCAGCTTTGAGAAAAAGGCAGAGTAGAGACAAATCATCAGTCATTTGTGACTGACTCTTCCATTTTTACCTGTTGAAATTAAATGTATAAAGCCCTTAATTTGGGAACATTATAAGTACCATGAAATCAACAACTATATAGTAATTGCTTTGACTTCCACAATTTTCCCCAACATTTTACAGTGAAAATTTTCAAGCATACAGCAAAGTTGAAAGAATTTTATGGTGACCATCACCTGGATTCTGTTATTAACTCTTCACTGCACTTGCTTTCTCATATGTCTATCCATTGGTCCAACCTTCTAGCTACCTATCAATTTATCTTATTTGTATGCATTTCAAAGTAAGTTACAGACATTAGTTCATAACCTCCTAAATACTTCATGCATATCATTAACTGGGGATTTCCACAGCTTAAAGAGCTGTGGAACAGGCCACATAAATCATGAGACATTTATAGCATAGCACCTCCATAATGATAATTTGTTTCATGGTAAAGTGTCTTAGATAGCATTCCCCAAGCACTTGAGTGAATATCTGAAATATAAGGCAAGAATGGTTATAAGGTTTATATTAAGATATTTCATCAACAAAATATTTAAGGGACTTCCCTGGTGGTCCAGTGGTTAAGACTTCACCTTCCAATGCAGGGCGTGCGGGTTTGATCCCTGGTTGGGAAGCTAAGATCCCACGTGCCGCATGGCCAAAATTGTAACAAATTCAATAAAGATTTAAAAAATGGTCCACATCAAAAAAAATCTTTAAAAAAAACCCCAAAATATTTAAAAACTCGTTGAGACATCTTACTCGCAAATATTGGTACTATATCCCTTCCTGGGTGTATATATAAGAACTTGGGTTGGTATTACTTCAGAATTCAGGCCTCACAAGTTCCCAGCTGTCCTATAACTACACTGAATGTGCTGACTTAAGTCCTCTCCAGAGACCAGAATCATTCTCTCTCTACCAGGGCATCTCTCACAATGTTTCTTCTACTACAATCCTCTCAAATACAAGTTTAAACTCTAGGTCTCACCAATAAAAATTTCATAAAGCATTACCTTCTATTTTATTAATATTTGTCAAACACTATCTTTCCATTAAAAAGAAAGCACTCTTGCCCCCTCTGTTCTCATGGGTTGCTGACATCGCAGGGATTGCCTGGATAACATAGCCCCATTCTGACAGAAAAAGATTCAAGTAAGACATAGAATTTCATCGATTAATTGGAGAGAGAGAACAAGGACAGGGAGACATTCATAAACTTAAAAATTGAATGAAGCAATTCCCTCTTTATAAGAAGATCAATAAACAGAAATGTTATAGAAAACAAACTTACGGTTACCAAAGGGGAAATGGCAGGGAGGGATAAATTAGGAGTTTGGGGTTAGCAGATACAGATAAACAACAAGGTCATCCTATACATAAATCTATACCTATATTTTTATTATTATGCTGTACACCAGAAACTAACACATTATAAATCAACTATACTTCAATAAACAAATAAATATTCAAAAATTTAAGCAATCCCCCCACCCTGCCAAAAAAAGAAAACAGAAATGCTAGAACTCAGGGAAGAGATGGCAAAGCAATGGGAGGAGATGAAACAAGAGCTGGTGGAAATCGGCAAAGAACTGGAAAAGAAAAACCATAGAAATAAGACAAAATTGGAGGGAGCACAAATCAAATCAAACAGACACTGTAAAGTAATCAGAACAGAAAAGAAACTTACCTCTTTAGAAGTTGAAAAGAATTAGAAAGAAAATGAGAAAGAAACAGGCAAACGAAATCCAACACATTGTTAAAATTATCAAATAAGCAAAGAAAAAAAGACTTAAACAATATGAGGATTAGAGGGACAGAAACAAAATGATAAACATGATACACCCCCTGCAGTAGAGAAACTGTAAATGGTATGTGTCTGGCAATATAAAAGTGATTTAACTATCACAGAGTGGAATGGGAAGATGGGGGAAAAAAAGGTGGGAAGAAAAGCACAATGATCTGTAATATACCTGAGTCAAAGGATGTCATTTAAGGCTGTAAAATGAAGTAATATAAATACTAGCATATATAAATCATACAAAGATAAATTTTAAAAATTGTTTCTTACCAAAATTAGGAGGTGTGGGGCAGCAAGTTGAAGGGAGAACAGGAAAATAAGCTTGTTTTATTATTGCACATAGTAAGGAAAAACAGATATCGTCTCTAAAGAAATAAAGGGCTAAGGGTATTACATATGTATAATTACACAGTAACCACAAAACAAAAACACTAAACTTCCTAAATATCAGATGAATCATCCACAGTGTAAAATAAAGATCACAGACTGAAATACATTTTAAAAACGATAAAGGGAATTCCTTGGCAGTCTAGTGGTTAGGACGCTGTGCTTTCACTGTCAAGGGGACAGGTTCAATCCCTGGTCAGGGAACTAAGATCCTGCAAGCCATGCAGCACAGCAAATAAATAAATACTCTGAAAACTGCATACATAAAAAAATAACAGAATTAAGACTACATACGTCTTTTAAATCAATAAATATAAACGGACTGAACACATCTATTAAAAGAAAAAGAATTGTAGACAAGTTCAAAAAGTAAAACACAACTCCAAGCTGTGTGTAAAATACTTATTTAAAACGAAGTGATTCAGAAAGACTGAAAATAAAAGCATGGGAAAAGTTATACCAGATAGATATAAACCGAAAGCAAGCAGGGGTTCCAATCATAAAATCAGAATAGATGGAGTACCAGAAAAAGAATATTAAATGAAACAATAAAAGGACATTTTATAATCCCAAAACTTGCAATTAATGGTGACTGTATAAGAGCTATAAATATTTACTTGAGCATGAAAAAACATAGCATCAATTTTCATAATTCAGAAAGTAGGAAATACCAGAAAGGTTGACAAAAACATGTTTCTAGTAGAAGCTTAATTTTTCTCTCAGTCCATGAGTGAGAGTGAGGATTTAGAAGATTTGAAATTAATAAGGGAGATAAATTAATAAAAATTCAATACCCAGAAAATAGAGAATACGTCTCTTTTTCAAGCAACCATGGTAGAGTCAACCAAAATTGACCAGACTAAGCTAGGAAGAAAGTCTCAATAAATTCTTTATGATAGTGAGTTTTGTCATCGAGAAAATGAATGCCTTTCCACTTGCCCAAGTATTTTTTCCTTCAGGAGCATTCTATCATTTACTTCACACAGGTCTTTGCCTAATTATTGGTACACTTATTTCTTGATAGTTTATCTTACTTGTCACTCTTGTTAATAGACCCATTCCATTAAATTGTTATACTAGCTATACATACGGATACATAGAGAAATATATACGTGTGTGTGACCATATATACATTTCTGAATATTAGTGCTACACTATGCTCCTTTACTGAACTGTAGATTTTTCAGCTGATTTTTGTTGCCAAATAACCAGAAACTGCAGTCAACTTCCCAGGAGCCCTATAGTCCTGAGGAGGGTGGCCGGCAGGGGAATCTGGAGGTTTCTGCAGACTCAAAGCAGCTGAAGCCCACTCAACTGCCTTCACTGCTGGAAGAGAACATGATTTCTGCCTTCTTTCCACCTGCCAAACTCTTATAATGTGCATTTTATTCATACAGTATAAACTGCACCCATAGGGGCAAAGGGAGTCTAGTAAAAGTACTTTCTGGCTTCAAATTCACCTGATATAGGAGAGGGCATACCAGGGGGTGGGAATGAATGCTGGTTGACCAAAAAAAAAAAGTATCCAGCACGAATATAAAATATATGAGAAGTTTTTAAGATGTCAATAAGATATAGAAAAATGGTGGAAGGACATAAACAGTTTCCCAAAAAGTTGGTATAGGTATGAATAACAGTTCACAGAAAAGGATGCCTATTTAATGTCTCTTAAATATATGAAAAGGATGTCTATACTCACTCACAAGAAGAGAAAAGCAGATTGAAAGTATCCCTAGATACCAGTGTCCATTGTTTGGAAACACCATAAATTCGGTAACACACTGTATTGGTGAGTGTATGAGGAAACAGGAACTCTCCATGTATGTGTTGGGAGACTGCGATTTGGTATTACCTGCCAAAATTACAATTGCACACAAATATTTCACTTCACTTAGAAATTCCACTTCAAAGAACTTATCCTCTAGATATACTTACACATGTGAAATTGAAATAGCAAACACCTGCATACAACCTAGCTGTCCATCAATAGGGGATTGGTTAAATAAATTATGGTACAGTCTTCAATGGATGATTATGTGTATTAAAAAATGGAGAAAAACTTTGTGTACCACTTTAGAAATAGTTTCAAGACATTAAGTGACAAAATCAAGGTGCAGGACTTTACAAAGAGAAATCTTTTGTTTTAAAAAACAGAGGAAAAATCACATATTATTGCATTGACATTTAGGTGCTAAAAATTCTGGAGTGGCATATAGGAAACTAACAGTAGTGATTATCTTTGGAGAGGACAATAAGAAATGGGCAGGTGGAGGACAGAGCGGGGAAGATACTATTGGGATTTATGGTTGAATTATATAAATGTGTTGCCTAGTCAAAAGTAAATAAAGGATTTTCTTAAGTGAAGAAGACTGAAGAAGGAAAAGAACTTGGCAGAAGTTCAGTGGAATGCTAGAAGGGCAACATCAAAAGACCTGAGAATAAGCCCCATGGAGAGTGAGTGTGATTCAGCCTAGAAAAGGGAAAGCTGAGAGGTGACAGAACAGAACTCCAACATACAAGACGGCTGCTGGCCATTTGCCATCTTCCCTGAAAACACCAAGCTAAAATGGTTTAGCTTGAGTATCCAAATTAGACTCTGAAAACAGAACTAGGTTAGCAAAAGAATATATGGACTTGCTTTCACTAAAGCCAACCAGTCCTTGAAATATAGAGCTCTCGGTTCACTTGCTTAAATACCCTGAACTGGCTTTTGGTCCAACTGCTTTAGAACAGAATACAAAGCCCTTCATAATCCGCACCAGGCTACCTTTGAAACTAGGGCTATGGCCAGACACCTTCTGCATTCCTCCTTTCACAAGATATACCCTCACATCTGGCATGTTTATAACTTCCTGTTTTTAAAATCTCCTATGCTTTTTCATGCCTCCATGCCTTTGCTGATACTGATCTCACTTTCAGAAATATCCTACTTATCTTCCTAAAGTGCCCCTACTCACTCTTGAGACCCAAGAAGTAACCCCTTTGTGAAACCGTTTCAGAGCCCTCCCAAATCATGGCATAATTTGCTGGGCCCTCCTATGCCTTCCCAAGTCAAATGGTCATGTCTCTATTTCATTGTTCACGAGGCTACATGATGATTAGTGGAAGAGAGGTTTGGTGCCCCACTAAAGTTGGCAGATATCAGATGTTATCTTTCTATCCTTAGAAACCAATATGGTGGCCCATGGTCAGCACAGGACCTGGCCTCAAATCATGCTTACTGTATGGAGAGTGGGTGTAAAAAAAAATGTATTTGAGAATAAGAAAATTTAGGCACTCACTCTGTGCTTATATATTTCAAACACTTTGATGGAATGATTA